>NC_060138.1:288146805-288771805 GCF_021461385.2 Schistocerca piceifrons | reverse complement strand
GCATGGGCAGCTGTATCTGTACACGCCATCCAAGCTCTGTTTTACTCAATGCCCAGGCGTATCAAGGCCGGTATAATGGCCAGAGATGGTTGTTCTGGGTACTGCTTTCTCATGATCTATGCACCCAAACTGCGTGAAAATGTAATCACATGTCAGTTCTAGTATAATATATTTGTCCAATGAATACCCGTTTATTATTTGCATTTCTTCTTGGTGTAGCAATTTTAATGGCCAGTAGTGTACTTCATACGGGTAAAAAATTGACAAATCAATGCGACAGGCAACTTCGGAGAAATCTGTTGCCAAGCGAGGCGATTTGGTAATTAACGAGAAAAATCGTATTTTATTGAAGTACATAGTGTTTTTTTTTAAGATATAACGCGATATGCTTGAGCGAGTATCGTTGACCGGTGGTTCCAGCCACTCAGAAAAATTACTTAAGTGTGACACTAAATAAAAATAAGAAAATTTTTTGACATGCTTTGAGACACTATGCGGGTCTATACCATATATGAACAATTTTCTATCGCCGCAGAGAAAGGAGAGAAAGGTGCGCGGCGGTGGCTGCTTTCAGTCAGTGCTTCTAGCAACTTTGCAATTTTGGACCTTTAACGTCAGATGCCAACAATTTTAAATCAGAGTACATATCTGTATTCCACGAACAACCTTGAGACGGGTATAACGAGGGGTACTTTGCGTTCCACAATCGTTTCTTTCCTCTAATGCTCCATTCGTGAGTGGTGCCGGGAGAAACGAGTATCGGAAAGCCTCTGTATGAGGCGGATTTTTGCTAATATTCCCACCAGGTTCAGTTAGGAAAAAGTGTGTTGCAGGATCCGAAACCGAGATACGATGCTGAAACTCCTTAATTCTCCATTTAAACAGTCATCACCTTAACATGAACGTTTTAGATCGTCTACTACTTTGCTTTCATTTCATTAATAGAATCTGCATCGGTATCTGGAAACACTCGGGCAGTGAAGGAACGAGTGCGCCCCCAAAGCCATAAGCACCTATTTTAAGCTCATATTTTTAAAACTCGTAAACCACTTATTCCATTAGACAATGATGATCAGTCTAATTAGAGGCGCATTTAGCAATCGTTTTTACCTTGATGACGAGGGCGACAAATCGAGGTATGAACTTCACAAGACAAATAAAGCTTTAGGAGCCATTCTTATTCATGGTGGCTCAAACGCCGCTCACTGCTCGGGAAGAGTCCAAGCTGGCCACATATCGCCTAATCACGTCCCATGTGTGATCAAAAGGAGTTAAGTGGGTTGTCCTGGCGGACCATAAGAAAAAAAAAGAGTGGACATTATTAGGTAGTAGGACCCTGCACCATGTGACAATGACAACCGATGCCACAGAATTAGGGACCCAATTTCACCCCACGTAAACATCCCCCACAGCAGAGTACTCCAACAATCAGCTAAACTGAGACCACTTGAAGCAAACACCATCTACAATCGGTCGGCAAGCCGCCGTATTTTTGAACTATTGCGATGTACACATTCCCCACAACATAGCCAACACTCTATTCTCCGCCATGGGTAGTATTCACGTTCGCCACTACATCGCGTATGTAATAAAATTTAAATTTTGGAAATTCAAACTATTCGCGATGAAGCGACAATAACACCACCTATGTTCAGCGTTGGCTAAAAGACACCCTGCTTGTCCAATATTCAAAAATCACCATATAATTTCGGTAAAGTAAAAAGTACTTCTTCAAAAAATTGTTTCTGTTTTTGATGACTAGCAGTTGTATTCGGAATGTATAAAGAAAACTGCGAGCAACACTTAGGTGATTTTCCTTCTTTGTGTTCTCTTTTGCGAAGAGACAATGCTCATTTAATGAAGTGATTGAGCCTTTTTCACACTGAGCAGAGATGTCAAGTGAAATGTATCTGTAAAAGCAGCATCTATTTTAATACGATGTGTTTCATTACAAAATGGCTCTTTTAATATCCCAAAGCGTTTATATTTGCAAAGCGTTCAGTAACATACACCAGACATTTAACCTATCGATTATTAGTCCCAATATAATTAAATAATTTCTAAATTCGTGACATGCGCCTAACGATGAGAACTGCAGTATCCTACGAAATGTCGGCGGTAAGTGTTCTGTAACTGATATTTCATTCTGCATCTTTACTCTACATATCTTATAATGTGTGTTGGAGGGTTCTTCGAATACCACTTTCTCTCCCATCCACCTCCCTCCCTCTTGTCCCGTTTCTCTCACGAATGCTGGGCGGGATGAACGATGGCTCATAAGCCTCCGTATGAACTAGGAACTCTTCCCGGTCTTTTCAGGACATATAAGGAAGAAGAAATATATTTACTTGTTTTGGAACCCTTGGCCTTGGAATTTTAACAGTACACCACACCTTGATGCACAACTCCTCTTTTGTGGCACCTGCCACTGGAGTTGACTGAACATCTCTGCGATACTTTCGCTCTTACTATACGATCTGTAACGAAAGCGCGCTGTTATTCTTTGGCTCTTCCCTATTTACTCTATCAATTCTATCAAGTAAGGGCCACAGATTCACTAAACATGCTTAGGCTGGGTCAAACGAGGGACTTGGGGATGGATTACATTTCTTCCAATGAATCTATCTAACATCTGCCTTCCGGCGATCCGTATTTTATGGACTAAAAGACGCACTTTTTCGAAAAATTGTCGTCATTAATATAAAAATGTCAAGTGTGTGATTTAAAATTCCCGCCAGTTTTAAAAATCACCATATATTCGATGCCGTGGGAAACCTATCTCTATCTGACAACACTGGATTCAACTGACAGCAGCAGTGCATCGATGCGACAAACATGAGTTGTGGGGATTCGCCAGCTGGCAAACACTGTCTCCCTTCCACTTCGTGCATCACAAACCTAGAACACTGTGTCGCCTATGATGCATCATTGCAGTCTACAATGCCAGTGAACTTGAACTGAAAGTGATTTGTATTACAGGTAACAGCACAATACTTTTGTCAGTAGTTAGTTTCGCAACGGAAAAAATAAATGGTATTCGTATGACGCGGGCTATAATTGACAGTAAAAGCGCATGCGCCCACACAGCTAGCCGTGTGGTTAACGCGCTGCTTCCCGAGCGGGAAGGCGTGCTGGTCCTCGGCAAGAATCCGCACAGCGGATCAGTGTCGAGGTCCGGTGCGCCAGCCTGCCTGTGGATGGTTTTTAAGGCGGTTTTACATCTACATCAGATAATGCTGGCTGATTCCCTTTATTCCGCCTCAGTTCCACTATGTCGGGGATAGCTGCCAAACACTGTCTCCACGTATGCGTGCACCATAAATTACTCTACCACGCAAACATTGGTGTTACACTTATCTGATATGAGACGTTTCCAGGAGGTAGGTCTACTGGAGGGCCGAACCATACAGTAACCCTGGGTTCAGTGTGGGGTGGCGCTGGGGTGCATGAAATGCTTTGACCTGTTGTGGGGTTGTGAACCACTGAGGGCTTAAGGTGGGTCGGAGCCTCTCCATCGTTTCTAGGTCCGAAAGCATATGCAGTGGAACATCGAAACATAGCAGCTGACCGGAATTTCGGCCCACCAACAACAGAAAAAAATGTTCACAATTGGCAGGCTAGCAAAGAGGAACTGAAAAAAAAGTGGAAGACTGAATGAGCAAATAGGGGACTAAATACAAAATGGCCATGGTAAAAGGTTTTTTTTTTTTTTATAACTGCATGGAAATTAAGGTGAGCCTTATAACCCATAGCATTTTATAGTCTGTAAAATATGGTACATTTATTTAGTCATTTGACTTCCACCATTCCATAGGGGAGACAGGTCCTAGTTGGCACAGAGTTTGATATTTGACTATTCTTTTTTTTTTTTCAATACTTGGAGACATTCTGGTGAATGTGGCGGTTAACTTAACTATTTGGTCACAAAATCATAAATATGTATTTAGGTAAAAGCTTCTAACTTTGTCAACTACCCCAGGGTTGCATGTTAGCTGGACAACCCCTAGGGTTGAATTGGCATAACATTGTATGGGTAGGGATCCTTAGGTTGAACACAGCAATTTTTGAGGAAAAATATTTTATTTTGTAAAAACCTTCAAAGAATAAAGTCTGCAAGAAATAAGACAACTGATGCTATCCATGCAACTTTCCTGAAATGGTTGTAAGGCATCCAGATTTTTTGGACCTTACATGAGCTTGACCCATAACGACAGTATGATACAGTAAGACATCCTCAGAAAATAATAATTATATTATATCAACAAAAAGCAATTGCAGTAATCTCATGTACCGAAAACTAACAAAACAATATCTACGAATATAAGGACAGGGGCATACATAAGAAATTTGAAGTGAAACGCATTTTGAAGATGAACCAAGCAGGAGATTAATGGCATTGGAAAACCCTACTTAATAAGAGAATGGCGAGTTTCAGTGCACAAAGGGATAAGGCCAGAACAATACATTATTCCTTTTAACGTAAATGTGGCCGAGGGTAAGTGGCTGGATGGCTTTACAGGGCTAGGCGGCAGCCCGGCAAGAAAAATAAAATTCACTCCTAACGAGATGGCGATTGGCTGAAGCCATACTGGGTGACGCATAAGTGACACGGTGGGGAGAACCCCATTATACAAAAGCACTTTGAGAACTAAAACTTCTAAGAAACCTCTCGTCTCGCAGGGGACCGAATAAGTGTGTGGAAAATAGCGAGGGCGTTAAGAGCTTTGCTTCTGCGAAGTGTGGACAATATGCTTCACATATTTTGGCGACAGATGGCAAAGAGGTAGTTAATTATTCATGCGGGAATTTTTGTGGGCACAGAAATTGTGCACGTCGCTCCAACCCTTAGCGATTATGAAGTAGCCATTATTTTGACTAGAGAAACATTAATGTTCTACAGAACGCAGGAAAGTTGAAGGCCAGAGCAGGGAATTAGCGTTTCAGATCCAGCATGGAGCAAACGCCGTTGCATATCCTGCTTGGTAAATTACAATCGTGCATGAGGCCACAGTAAATGTTGAGTCGAGATATTGCTCACTCCAACTTGCGTACACTTTGACTATTGAATATCAAAATCTAGGATACTAACCCAATCTCACGTTGAGTACATGAGAGATTTTCACTGGTTTAAAAAAGTAAAATTATTCTCCATCAACTCAGTGCATTGACCAGCTATGCCATCATAGATGTAAGTTAGCTGACGAAGATTTTTAATCATTCTTGCCTGTGATAAAAATTTTCATATGTAGAGATAACGAGTTCAATAATCGCCAATTCAATATGTCCAAGAGTTAAATATTTTGTTATTGAGTGCTGGAAGTAATTGAACATGATTGTTGTGTACCACGTGACCCCTGAAAGCACAGTGATAAATTGTATGTAGAATGAAAAAGAGAATAGCTGTTTTGTCTTTCTGGAATAGCTCCCAACCTTTTTCTTTTATCAATTTATGCATTTTAGTTATGTGACAGCAGCATTTCTAATTGCACCTAATATTAGCTGCATTACAGGGCCAGGTTCATATTTATCTAGAATGTCTGTTTAATACCCTGGCCTTGAGAAGACAGTTCAGATGTTTTGTCCATTTGCGCCCCTCACAAATGGCGATGCCTGCCAGGATTCGAAATTACAGCATTCTGATAGAAAGAGGGTTTGCTTTTGATAGGTACAAAACACATAATCTTCCCAAACAATAAGCTGATGCAAAGTGGAGAAAAAGAATGTAAATGTGACTCAACTGTGCAGTAGGTGTAGATAGAAATGTATTCAGGTATTTCTTATTTGCTGGTGCAGCACATCATTGAATTGGGTTGTGTTGATTTCTGACTCAACTCCAGTTATATGTGCGCATATGAAATCTAACATGTTTCAATGGCCATTGTGGCGGTATTCCTGCTTTAAATTGGTCAACAAATGTGCGAGGATGGAGAATATTTGCATCTTACTTCCAGTGCTGGTATTTCTGCACTGTAAGAAAGTGGTTATCATGAAAACCTCTCGCTTCTCTCTGTGATGTACCCTCTGGGATTTGGAGACTGGAATTCTGTCTATATATATATATATATTAGAGCTCATTTTATTACTTCTCTTCAAATCACATTAATCATGGAATGGAAACACACAGCAACAGAACGTACCGGCGGGACTTCAAACACTTTGTTACAGGAAATGTTCAAAATGTCCTCCGTTGGCGAGGATACATACATTCCACCATGGAATCCATGATGCGCTGATGCAGTCCTGGAGAATGGCGTATTGTATCACAGCCGTCCACAATACGAGCACGAAGAGTCTCTACATTTGGTACCGGGGTTGCGTAGACAAGAGCTTTCAAATGCCCCCATAAATGAAAATCAAGAGGGTTGAGGTCAGGAGAGCGTGGAGGCCATGGAATTGGTCCGCCTCTACCAATCCATCGGTCACCGAATCTGTTGTTGAGAAGCATACGAACACTTTGACTGAAATGTGCAGGAGCTCCATCGTGCATGAACCACATGTTGTGTCGTACTTGTAAAGGCACATGTTCCAGCAGCACAGGTAGAGTATCCCGTGTGAAATCATGATAACGTGCTCCATTGAGCGTAGGTGGAAGAACATGGGGCCCAATCAAGACATCACCTGCCCAAACGTTCACAGAAAATCTGTGTTGATGACGTGATTGCACAATTGCGTGCGGATTCTCGTCAGCCCAACTGGCGGTGAGTCGAGGATGTACAGTACATACTGACGAAACTAAAATGAGCTCTAACATGGAAATTAAACGTTTCCGGACACATGTCCACATAACATGTTTTCTTTATTTGTGTGTGAGGAATGTTTCCTGAAAGTTTGGCCGTACCTTTTTGTAACACCCTATGAGCCTTTTTAAGGAAATCTCTTGTGAATATACACACAAGTGAGTAGCTAAGTTCTTCACGAAAGCTTCTGAAGAGACAAAGCCTCCCGTTAGATTACTACTCAAGATATGTAGTTTGGTTGCAGGTTCTGGCCTTGGTATGATTGGCAGCCATAAGGTAGGTGCGGTAGAAGTTATATACATTCCTTGTTCAATTTACACTTCAAAGCATGGCATCACATCAAACTGTTAGAAAGGTCATAATTATTTTCATCTCTCCGAGAGTATCACCTAACCTCACCACTGGTGTCTGTAGTAAAAGCTAAGATACGAAAACATTACATCTACGTCTACATCTACATGGATACTCTGCAAATCACATTTAAGTGCCTGGCAGACGGTTCATCGAACCACCTTCACAATTCTCTATTATTCCAATCTCGTATAGTGCGCAGAAACAATGAACACCTATATCTTTCCCTATGAGCTCTGATTTCCCTTATTTTATCGTGGTGATCGTTCCGCCCTATGTAGGTCGGTGTCAACAAAATATTTTCGCATTCGGAGGAGAAAGTTGGTGATTGGAATTTCGTGAGAAGATTCCGTCCCAACGAAAAATGCTTTCTTTAAATGATTTCCAGCCCAAATCCTGTATCATTTCTCTGTGACACTCTCTCCCATATTTCGCGATAATACAAAACGTGCTGCCTTTCTTTGAACTTTTTCGATGTACTGCGTCAGTCCTACCTGGTAAGGATCCCACACAGCGCAGCACTATTCTAAAACAGGACGGACAAGCGTAGTGTAGGCAGTCTCCTTAGTAGATCTGTCACATTTTCTAAGTGTCCTGCCAATAAAACGCAGTCTTTGGTTAGCCTTCCCCACAACATTTTCTATGTGTTCTTTCCAATCTGATTTGTTCGTAATTGTAATACCTAGATATTTAGTTGAATTTACGGCTTTTAGATTAGACTGATTTATCGTGTAACCGAAGTTTAACGAGTTCCTTTTAGCACTCATGTGGATGACCTCACACTTTTCGTTATTTTGGGTGAACTGCCACTTTTCGCACCATTCAGATATTTTTTCTAAATCGTTTTGCAGTTTCTTTTGATCTTCTGATGACTTTATTAGTCGATAAACGACAGCGTCATCTGCAAACAACCGAAGACAGCTTCTCATATTGTCTCCCAAATCGTTTATATAGATAAGGAACAGCAAAGGTGGCAGGAGTAAAATACAGGGAGCGAAATGCTATTTACAATTTGTACAGAAACCAGATGGCAGTTATAAGAGTCGAGGGACATGAAAGGGAAGCAGTGGTTGGGAAGGGAGTAAGACAGGGTTGTAGCCTCTTCCCGATGTTGTTCAATCTGTATATTGAGCAAGCAGTAAAGGAAACAAAAGAAAAATTCGGAGTAGGTATTAAAATTCATGGAGAAGAAATAAAAACTTTGAGGTTCGCCGATGACATTGTAATTCTGTCAGAGACAGCAAAGGACTTGGAAGAGCAGTTGAATGGAATGGACAGTGTCTTGAAAGGAGGATATAAGATGAACATCAACAAAAGCAAAACAAGGATAATGGAATGTAGTCTAATTAAGTCGGGTGATGCTGAGGGAATTAGATTAGGAAATGAGACACTTAAAGTAGTTAAGGAGTTTTGCTATTTGGGGAGCAAAATAACTGATGATGGTCGAAGTAGAGAGGATATAAAATGTAGGCTGGCAATGGCAAGGAAAGCGTTCCTGAAGAAGAGAAATTTGTTAACATCCAGTATTGATTTAAGTGTCAGGAAGTCATTTCTGAAAGTATTCGTATGGAGTGTAGCCATGTATGGAAGTGAAACATGGACGATAAATAGTTTGGACAAGAAGAGAATAGAAGCTTTCGAAATGTGGTGCTATAGAAGAATGCTGAAGATTAGATGGGTAGATCACATAACTAATGAGGAAGTATTGAATAGGATTGGGGAGAAGAGAAGTTTGTGGCACAACTTGACCAGAAGAAGGGATCGGTTGGTAGGACATGTTCTGAGGCATCAAGGGATCACCAATTTAGTATTGGAGGGCAGCGTGGAGGGTAAAAATCGTAGAGGGAGACCAAGAGATGAATACACTAAGCAGATTCAGAAGGATGTAGGATGCAGTCGGTACTGGGAGATGAAAAAGCTTGCACAGGATAGAGTAGCATGGAGAGCTGCATCAAACCAGTCTCAGGACTGAAGACAACAACAACAACAACAAGGGCCTATAACACAACCTTGGGGAACGCTTGAAATCACTTCTGTTTTACTCGATGACTTTCCGTCAATTACCACGAACTGTGACCTCTCTGATACGAAATCGCAAATGTAGTCACATAACTGCGACGATATTCCATAACCACGCAATTTTACTATGAGCTGCTTGTGTGGTACAGCCTTCCGGAAATCCAGGAGTACGGAATCGATCTGCAATCCCTTGTCAATAGCACTCAGCACTTCATGTGAATAAAAGGCTAGTTGTGTTTCACAGGAACGATTTTTTCTAAACCCATGTCGACTGTGTGTCAATAGACCATTTCCTTCTAGGTAATTCATAATGTTCGAACACAATATATGTTCTACAATCCTGCTGCATATCGATGTTAACGATATGGGCCTATAATTTAGTAGATTACTCCAACTGCCTATCTTGAATATTGGTGTGAGCTGTGCAACTTTCCACTCTTTGGGTACGGATCTTTCGTCTAGCGAACGGTTGTATATGAATGTTAAGTATGGAGCTAATGCATCAGGATACTCCGAAAGGAACCTAATTGGTATGCAGTCTGGATCAGAAGACTTGCTTTCATTAAGTGATTTAAGTTGCTTCACTACACCGAGGATATTTACTTCTACGTTATTCATGTTGGCAGCTGACCTCGATTCGAATTCTGAACCTTTCAGCAACTGTACCATCTGAACTGGGAGGTCGGTAATTATTATTTTATTCCGGTTGCCAACAATGACTTCTGCCCATTCTAACTCACAGGAAGTATCTACTTCAATTTCCCGACAAGTTAAACTACTTCTAACAGCAACAAACACGCCACTGCCAACCGTGTTTCCTATTTTTTCGGAACACCGTCAGGTTCTTCGCAAAAATTTCGGCTGAGCTTATATCAGGCTTTAGCCAGCTTTCAGTGCCTATAACGATTTGAGCATCAGTGCTTTCTATTAGCGCTTGGAACTCAGGTACTTTCCCAACACAGCTACGACAATTCACAACTGTTATACAAACGGTTCCCGTATCTACGTTCTTCCAGTGTTCAGCCAGCACCCTTTGTGACTGAAGCCCTTCTTGTGTTTTCCTGAGACCCTCTAACCTAAAAAACCGCCCAGTCCATGCCAAACAGCCCCTGCTACCCGTGTAGCCGCCTCCTGCATATAGTGGACACCTGACCTATTCAGACGAACCCGAAACCCAACCATCCTTTGGCGCAAGTCGAGGAATCTGCAGCCTACACGGTCGCAGAACCGTCTGAGCCTCTGATTCAGACCCTCCACTCGGCTCCGTACCAGAGGTCTGCAGTCGGTCCTGTTACATAATGTCAGAGGAAATTAAGTGATTTCGTGATTTTCTTTTTTTACGACACAATCACATTATAATTTCACGATGCCGCAGCCGGTTTCGGACAGCCAGTGGTCGTCTTTATGTTGTCAATAGGTAGAATGGAGATATGTTGATTATACCGCCTATAAAAAGATCAATCAAATAATTATCTTCTTACTTTACTTCTTGGCTTCTAAGGGACTCAAGCCTCCCTTGCGGATCTCACATACTCCCTCCAAACTCTTGTATCTTGTTGTCTCTGCCAATTATATATGCCTATCCTATTGCATATTGTTTAAATTTCGTTTACCCATGTACTTCTTGATCGCTCCCTTGGTCTCTTACCCAATGCATTCTCGGTGAATATTCTTGAAACCACTTGGTCCTCTTTCATTCTCATCAGATGGCGTGCCCACCGAAGTCTTTTGGAATTCATAGTGTTCGTTGTCGTTGCTTGTCATGATATGTGGATTTCTGTGTTGCATCCTCTCTTTGTAAAGGCACAGGCTAGAAGCGGTTTCCATCGCAATGGTAACAACACTGGAGTCAACTGTAGGTAGATTTTCAAGTTTTAAAAATGTTAACACTTTTTTACATTACGCCGCGGCTGGAGAGACGGGGTGGTGAGGTGGAAGGAGTGGTTTACAGGCGTTTGATGAGATGGATACATAAAGCAAGGAGAATCATGACGTTGGCTCTATTCAAAGAATAGTTAAAGATCACGCATCTAAAGGAAAAAGATAGATACTTCGTCGTTTTAGAGGAATGGAGTTCTGTTTCGGAGAAGGAAGAAGGGGAAATCGAGGTTTGCATTCCAAGAGGGAAGTAACCTGATAAACTTCTGACCGAACGGAACGAGTTCTTTGCCGATACCTGTTTCAGCACCTACGACGAACCGCTCGCTTAGCTTTCACTGCGCGGCCTTCCTGACATTCCGCTGTGTGCATTTCCCGGCGCCCAGCTGCAGTATCAGACTTCTGTGTGCCGTCCTACTATGAGGACGTCCCAGGCCGGTAATGCAGCCGCACCTAGACGCCAGTGTGTAGCTGATATTAATTTTTACTAACGAACGTTAATGTAACTGTTGTGACCTGGCAAGACAGCCAAGCCACTAGGAGGTGAAGCCGAAAGGCACGCGTTTAAGCTCATGCAGGCTGGCGTGAGGTCTGGAGCAGGACAAAGTAATGAATGTAGCCAATAACGTACGTAGCTGCTGGAATACTTAACTTTAATCCATAATTGGTGAACATCGGTCTGACGGTACATGCATCACAAGATAAATAGCAAATTATAATGGCGCCTTGCTACGTCGTAGCAAATGACGTAGCTGAGGGCTATGCTAACTATCGTCTCGGCAAATGAGAGCGTAATTTGTCAGTGAACCATCGCTAGCAAAGTTGGCTGTACAACTGGGGCGAGTGCTAGGAAGTCTCTCTAGACCTGCCGTGTGGCGGCGCTCGGTCTGCAATCACTGACAGTGGCGACACGCGGGTCCGACGTATACTAACGGACCGCGACCGATTTAAAGGCTACCACATAGCAAGTGTGGTGTCTGACGGTGACACCACAGTAACTAATTATTTTTCCTACTCCTCTACACTACTTTGGTACACAGGTTGTACAAAAGTATCTGTCAGAGACTTCAGGGATTTATTCATGGCATCAAAGCATTAGAAAAAGTTCATATGGAAATATGCCCGAAAATCCTTCGTTACGGATGGCTGGCACAAAAATTTACCGAACACATTTACCTTTACAAAAACATTCCATAGTTTGCCGGACGTTGTAGCCGGCCGCTGTGGCCGAGCGGTTCTAGGCGCTTCAGCGCGGAACCGCGCTGCTGCCTCGGGCATGGATGTGTGTGATGTCCTTAGGTTAGTTAGATTGAATTAGTTGTAAGTCTAGGGGACTGATGACCTCAGATGGTAAGTCCTATAGTGCTTAGAGCCATTTGAACCAGTTTATTTGAACCAGACGTTGTGGAAAACTGCTGGTCTGTTTCCTATTTGGTCAAATCCATTTTGGACACGCTCACTCAGACCATCGACACTGGGTATGGGAGTTGAATATGCCAAGCATTTTAAATGTCCCCGACGAAAAAAAGGAATCCATTGGATTCAAATCTAGCGATGGTGCGAGCCACATAATGGATTGCCGTCGACTAATCCACCTGTCAGGAGTATGGTTATAGAGATACTCACTAACTATCCGTTAGTCTGAGCTGGAGCACCTTCGTTGGACAACTTCTATCGATACATCCACTACTAAGTGAAGCAAGTCATGTCTGAGAAACTGTAGATACGTTTGTTCGGTGAGACGGCGAGAAAGGCGTAGCGGCAAATCTATCTTGTCGCACTCCATGCGGGTTTTCATGAGACCAGACGTGACTGTTATGATAACTGAAGATACTATCTCGTGAAAATCCAGCGCCATCCATGAATAAGGTACACGCTAAAAACTACACAGACACAGCACGTTGTCCTAATATGCAATGACAGATTGTTATTTTTGGTTGAAAGTGTGCTTCATTTAACCCTTACACCCGTTGAAGGTGATCAGGATACAAAAGATTTTCATGGAGAATATCCCTGGTCGTCATGTGATGATCGCCTTCCCTTCTCGCAGTTCTCCCTGTTCTAGTTGATGGAATTTCATCTACAGTACGAAGGACCCGTTCTTCTAGTTCAGGCGTTCTTACAATGCGTAGTCTCCCATCGCCCGCAGCTCTCTTCCCAAACGAACCATTCTCTCGCAAGCGTTGGTGGAGTACAAACAAACGTTCTCCTACAAGGTAACTGCCCTACAGAGTAAAGTTCGGCATGAGGCTGACATTCTGCGACGGCATACCCTCTGCCAGGCCGTACATGTAGTGAATATCTATCATTTCAGACACCGAATCGATCGTTGTGATGAGATATCATGGAAGTTACTATAAACCAGGACAAACGATAATCAGACAAAACAAAAAATTCCGTGACCAAATGTAAACAAGAAAACGAATTAAAATGCAAATATGAGATGCATTATACAACAAGTCGCTACAGGGAATTCCTTTCACGCTTCCCTAATCAAGGATTTCCGGACCAATGTTACACAATTGGCCATTGAAATTGCTACACCACGAACATGACGTGCTACAGGTGCGAAATTTAGCCGACAGGATGAAGATGCTGTGATATGCAAATGATTAACGTTTCAGAGCATTCACACAAGGTTGGCGCCGGTGGCGACACCTACAACATGCTGACATGACAAAGTTTCCAACCGATTTCTCGTACACAAACAGCAGTTGACTGGCGTTGCCTGGTGAAACGTTGTTGTGATGCCTCGTGTAAGGAGGAGAAATGCGTACCATCACGTTTCCGACTTTGATAAAGGTCGGATTGTAGCCTATCGCGATTGCGGTTTATCGTATCTCGACACTGCTGTTCACGTTGGTCGACATCCAACGACCGTTAGCAGAATATGTAATCCGTGGGTTCAGGAGGGTAATACGGAGCGCCGTGCTGGATCCCAACGGCCTCATTTCACTAGCAGTCGAGATGACATGCAGCTTATCCGCATGGCTGTAACGGATCGTGCAGCCACATCTCGATCCCTGAGTCAAGAGATGGAGACGTTTGCAAGACAACAACCATCTGCACAAACAGTTCGGCGACGTTTGCATCATGATGGTCGCATCCGTGTTTGGTGACATCGCAGTGAACGCAGATCGGAAGCGTGTACTCGTCATCGCCGTACCGGCGTATCAGCCGGCGTGATGGTATGGGGTGCCATTGGTTACACGTCTCGGTCATCTCTTATTCGCACTGACGGCACTTTGAACAGTGGACGTTACATTTTAGATGTGTTACGACCCGTGGCTCTACCCTTCATTCGATCCATGCGAAACCCTACATTTCAGCAGGATAATGCACGACCGCATGTTGCAGGTCCTGTACGGGCCTTTCTGGATACAGAAAATGTTCGACTGATGCCCTGGCCAGCACATTCTCCAGATCACTCACCAATTGAAAACGTCTGGTCAATGGTGGCCGAGCAACTGGCTCGTCACAATACGCCAGTCACTACTCTTGATGAACTGTGGTATCGTGTTGAAGCTGCATGGGCAGCTGTACCTGTACACGCCATCCAAGCTAGAGGTGGTTGTCTGGGTACTGATTTCTCAGGCTCTATGCACCCAAACTGCTTGAAAATGTAATCACGTGTCAGTTCTAGTACAATATATTTCTCCAATGAATACCCGTTTATCATCTGCATTTCTTCTTGGTGTAGCAATTTTAATGGCCAGTAGTGTAATAAGAGCTTCTGCAATGTTTTCATGTCAAGAATAAATCTCTAAAGTTTCTGACACGTTTGTACTTAATTATTAATGCTACTCAATAATTTTCTTGTTTGATGTATCCAAATTATCATGTGCCTATAAGCCAGTCCTCCCTCGTCCCACAATCCTTTCTCTCTCCTCGTTAGAGACCCTGAAATGTATGAAGTGTTTTACATTGTTTAACAATCATATCATATCTCTCTAATGAATCTTACTACAGATTCCTGCAACACTTCGACTTACATCTACTGTTTCCACTTCCACCAGTATTTCTGACAAAGCAAGCCTTTGGCACTATATTATTATTTTTTAATTAGTACATAGTTACTTGGCAGGTTTTAAAGGTTTTGTAATAGTTCTGTATCTCCTTTTTTATCTACTGATAATCTAAGCATGACCACTGGCTCGTTGAAACTGGTTACGAAATTGTGAAATAATCATATGCTTTTGTCACAAAAAAAAGGTAAAAAATAAAAGAATAAAACGAAAGTTGTCGTTTCCTAGTGCTAGGAGATGGTTCATAGTTGAAGTGATAGGTCAGTACGGAGGTTACTAAAGTACAGATATTCGTATTTTTGTTGCTGGGAGGTCAAAGTAAAGTTTACCGCAGATGCATAACGCAGACATACTTATATGAGAAGGCAGAGTTTTGAAAACTACAGTCAGAAAATCGCTCAGCACACTATACCTCAGCGATACACTTTGTGAGCGAGCATAGCTAGAGTGAATGAGTGGAGATAATAGAGGTAATGTTTTGTTTAGGAGTTTATTCTGTAATGGCAAGACATTGGTCAGTTTAGCAAGTGAGTCACAGCGCCAACGAGCCAGTGCTACTACCGTCACGGGCTGAAGTTAAATGAAGCATGAGTGGCTGGTTATTATCTTCATAGCATCTGGACAGCCAGTCTCATGTCTCTCGTGCCAAGCAGACACACAAGAGAATAAGAAATACGGAAGGGAGTGACGTTACACTACAAGTCAGAAAATTCATAAGGCACATAGTTGGGGACAGCTTAAGTGAAACTCTTTAGAACGAGATGTGTGGATTTAAGATATAAGAAGGCTGTACTTAAGAGTATGTGGCACAGGACGAATACCTATTAGCTTGCAACAGCAGTGAGCTTCAATGTGTGTGAACTACGAATCTTTGTATTCCTATTTGAAATAAATGGGTTAACGTAATTTTCAGTGTGATGAATTTTTTGAAAGATTTCGTGATGCCTTCAGTTGCCATTCACTTTCTTTCGTGTACGATTGTACAATTTCGGCCTTAGGCCATTTTCCAGTATTTTATGGATGATTATTTAATAGTAACTTATGCCATGTATGTCGTTGCTCATAAAATAAATAAAATAAATCCGAGATTTTTTCGCTATTTTAGGAGCACGTTACTTTCGAGCAGTTGTTCCAAGCCTATGGGCGAAATTGTAGAATCTTACATTAAATAAAGAGAATGGTAGCTGAACCCATCACTAAATCTTTCAATAAATGGGTTAACTCGTAAACGAACGTCCAAACATTGTTTAAATATGTATTGCAAGCAGAATCATTGCATCAAGATGAAAAAGTTTCAAGGGACGAAACTTAAACCACATTTTGCTGGTCTGTAAATTGTTGAAATAATGTCTCTGGGCCGCGCGGGATTAGCCGCAATGAAAGTCATGGACTGTGCGGCTGGTCCCGGCGGAGGTTCGAGTCCTCCCTCGGGCATGGGTGTGTGTGTTTGTCCGAGGATAATTTAGGTTAAGTAGTGTGTAAGCTTAGTGACTGATGACCTTAACAGTTAAGTCCCATAAGATTTCATACACATTAGAACATTTGAACAATGTCTCTGAAAAATGGATGTGTGAAGCAATGTAACAACATAGTCTGCAGATCAGTTGCATATACGAATAAAAAAATCTAACAGTTCTTGGAATACTGTCAGAACACAAGTAGAATAACAATAAATCGGAGCATTCTTGATGAGTGCTAAGGTAGTCTGTGGCAAACGAGAGAGCGCTCTCGTTACGGATTATCTTTCGTATCAATGCCAAGTAACGGAGCCTTATGTAACCGACGAGTGCGTACCACGGGAAGAAACCGGCTTCGTAACTTACAACACTGTCAAGGACACTACAGTGCCAATAACGCATACTGCAGCATGTTAGTACCAACCAACAGTCGAGGTAGAAGTATCATATCAATAGTCGGTGATTGCGCAAAGTCGGTCGATGGAATACTCGACAAAGAGGTGATAGAACATTTATGTAAAGCTTGTAAACATCTCTATGCTTCAGAAATTCGTTATTTTCATCTTTTCAAAAATCTAACCTAAAATAACGTAGATGAAAGTACTGGATATTTGTAGGCTGACGTCGTGTGAAAATAGCGTGGGTAGGCTTAGGGTATTAACTGGAAAAGGTCTGCAAGGAAAATTTCTGATGCTGTAGCGCAAATTCGAGTCAGTTGCCTCTCAGAGCGAGTGCGAGTCGAAATAAACTACACCGTTTTTCTCCTGCTGCACGAATAATGTGCGAATGCCACCTGCCGTGCTACATTGACGGAAAAAAATCGCAAACCAAAAAATAATTAATGTAGAGTGATGAAATTTCTGGATATACTTATCTAGGTGAGTAGGTTAGAAGCATAACTCACATGCTCCAAATGACTAAAAAGGTGTTTTACATGCGTCGTGCGCATGTCCCACATATTGACATCAGTATGTGCAAGAACAATGGCTGTAAATCATTATGTATATTTCAGATTATGTTTGTTTGGTGAGAAATTACAATTATTCAAGGTTATATTATGGACCAAGTTAGTTTTCTTAATGAGCTATGGAACATGTAAGTTATGACAATCCCCATTTTGGATCTTGTGAGTTTTGGTACTGAGCTGTTTGGACGATGTTGGTTTCGCGGGAACTATCGTGTTCCGACTCGATATGCAACACTTTTTGGTTCCGACTGCAAGCCACTTTCTCTTCTACAGTGTATATATAATATTACATTCCGATGTTAATCGTGATAAATACCTATTAATCATCTTTTATGGACTTTGCTTGTGTTAGTTTACAAAAGATATTCTCTAGTTTGGAATACCGTTTGCAATTTCATAAAAGAAATGTCTACCGTGCACAGTTCTTCAGTTTAATGATCAAAGAAATTTACAAATTTTCCATTCCTCTTTCTCCAACGCGTGAAACGTTTTCTTCCATGACTTGTGCCTCAAATTAGTTTTATTCCAACCACTATATTGAATTACATTCTCCAAAATAACTGAATAGAACAGAAAACACACTCCACTGGCATCAATATTTACTACTACACAAGAAAATGGCGCCGAGTGAGCTAATCGACGATTGGTCAAGATGAGGTACGGGACAAAACTCACAAGATTCCGCAGATCATGAAACTTTTGAAACTAACCATGAAGTTTAACACCGGTTTTCTCAAGGATTTTGTGCCAAATGTTAATAACTGTTTCGTGAATTATGTTCTATGTATAAAGCTATATGAGAATATTTCGGCATCTCAATTTTCATTATTTTGGAGCATGTGAGTTGTGACTCTAACCCGACGGAAAAAAATCGCATACAAAAAAATAATTAATGTAGAGTGATGAAATTTTTGGATACATTTATCTAGGTAACATATGTAAGTGGTTAACACTGCAAGATCACAGGTTAATGTAAGACCGAGATAATCCATTGCAAATATCAAATGCTAGTACATACAAATGTTCAAATGTATGTGAATCTGCTTAGGTTATCGGTCCCTAGACTTACACATTACTTAAACTAACTTATGCTAAGAACAACACACACACACACCCATGCCCGAGGGAGGATTGAACCTCCGGCGGGAGGGGGCTAGTAAATTAATATCCGGTGCAACCGCCATACCATTGAATGCAAGCATACAAACATGCATGCACTCTGTTGTTCAGGTACCGAATGTCAGTCTGTGGGATGGAGTTCCATGTCTGTTGTACATGGTCGGTCAACGCAGGGACAGTTAATGCTTGTTGCGGGTGACGCTGGATTTTTCGTCCGATGATGTCCCACATGTGCTCGGCTGGAGCATCAATCATATCATATCTCTCTAATGAATCTTACTATAGATTCCTCCAAAACGTCGACTTACACCTACTGTTTCCTCCAGTATTTCTGACAAAGCAATGTCTTTGGCACTATATTACTCTTTTTTAATTAGTACATAGTTACTTGGCAGATTTTAAAGGTTTTGTAATAGGTGTGTATCTGCTTTTTATCTACAGATAATCTAATTGAATGGAATCATACGAACGTGCATGCACTGTGTGCTCAGGTGCCGAATGTCAGTCTGTGGGATGAAGTTCCATGCCGGTCAATACAGTGACAGTTAATGCTTGTTGCGGGTGACACTGGATTTTTCGTCCGATGATGTCCCACATGTGCTCGGCTGGAGACAGATCTGATGATCGAGCAGGCCAAGGCAACGTGTTTACACACTGTTAGAGTACGTTGCGTTACAACAGTGGTATGTGGGCGAGGGTTAGCCTGTTAGAAAAAGCCCCATGGAATGCTGTTCATGAATGGCAGCACAACAAGTCGAATCAGCACACTGACGTACAAGTTTATAGTCAGGGAGCGTTGGATACCCACGAGAATGCTCCTGCTGTCATACGAAGTTACACTCCAAACAGTAACTCCAATGTAGGTCTATCGTGTCTGGCTAGCACACAGACAGGTTGGCTGCAGGCCCTCAAGTGGTCTCCTTCTAACCCGTATGCGACCATCACTAGCGCAGACGCAGAACCATCTCTCATCAGAAAACACAACAAACCTCCACCCTGCCTTCCATTGACCTCTCGCTTGACACCACTGACGTCGTAAACGGCGGTGGTTTGGGGTCACTGTAATGCACGCTACAGGGCGTCTGGCTCGAAGCTGTCTTTGACGCAATGCAACACGATGCGGCAGACCCATATTGCCGAACACGATGGTCTTCCCCCTCTGTACCGTTACGTGGCCGTCCGGAGCCCGGTCTTCTTGCGACCGTACATTCTCGTGATCACCGCTGCCAGCAATCATGTACAGTGCCTACATTCCTGCCAAGTATTTCTGCAATATCGCAGAAGGAACGTCCCGTTTCTCGTAGCCCTATCACACGACCTTGTTCTAACTCAGTGAGGTGTTGATAATGGCGTCTTTGTCGCCTTAAAAGCATTCTTTACTAACATCAACTCACCTTATCTTTCAGAATTAGAAACACACCTACCACCTTTCATTTATGTCGCGTAACTCCTTCTTGGTGTTACGATTTCCATTTGTCGTCAATGTATTTATCGGACTGCTCTCTAACGAAATCGAAGTCGTGGATTTGATGAAGTCCCCGAAAGATGTTAGATGGAAAGTATTGTGTAACAACTGTACTGCCAATTACTTTACAAAAATCTTGGTAACCTTTAGTCTCACCGTCCGATTAAATCGTTGGTTTCCCTTCCTTGAATGAACGTTAGTCAAGTCTGTCTGGGTACAGCTCTGTTTCGGGCATCATGAAAGAAGTACGCGATTTTAAGAGGGGATTCCACTTAGATCACCAAAAGCGAAGTACAAAAAAACACTTACAAGCGACATATTCAATTAGCACGTATATCGTGGTGGGCGAAAACGACTGAGAATTACATCTTCTTCGAAAAGTTCGATTCATGACATCTTAGACGAGTTATTTGAAGGAAAAGAGTTTAAAAAGTTTAGAAACATCCACGAAATGCAAATAAAAGAGGAAATGAAAGCTGAAACTTCCTGGCAGATTAAAACTGTATGCCCGACCGAGACTCGAACTCGGGACCTTTGCCTTTCGCGGGCAAGTGCTCTACCATCTGAGCTACCGAAGCACGACTCACGCCCGGTACTCACAGCTTTACTTCTGCCAGTATCTCGTCTCCTACCTTCCAAACTTTACAGAAGCTCTCCTGCGAACCTTGCAGAACTAGCACTCCTGAGAGAAAGGATATAGCGGAGACATGGCTTAGCCACAGCCTGGGGGATGTTTCCAGAATTCTGGTCTGTGATCATCTAAACTTGCCGCTTTGAAACAAAGGAAAACATTATAGCGAAATATGGCAACTAAGAAGCGGACTATCCAAATAAACAACAATTTCCGGTTCAAGTCATTGTAGTAGGTCTACTACGGAGTAACGTAAATTAGGAGCAAAGTCCATTAGTAACGTTATCAGGAAGACCAGCCCTCTTAATGCAAACTGCCACTAAAAGAACGAAAGTTTCCAAAAATGTCAATGAGTAGCCGAGGAAAGTGGATGCATTCTGTCTACTGAATCGCAACGCTCGCCACTTACGAGGGGATCCGCCAGGTGTCGTACCCCGATCTTGCTGAAACTTTGCTCAGTGAAAGAGGGGTCAAAATAAGCGAACACGTGTTTCGGCTTATCTGCATACACTCGACCGCTTCTGAGAAAACGGCGGTCAAAGTTTTCAATGCGCTGCTGATATAGTGCAGATACTTTTCAGCGTGGAAGGATTCAATTGAAACGGTGGCTCAGCGGCTACCGTCGCGACTTCAGAACTTTGCGCTGCGAGTTCGAAAGCAGGTTGTTCCTTTTTTTCCCCCCTCACTCTCTGAATTATCTACGAATGTTTATTCCAATTTATGCTGAAACAATGTTGTCGTTATTCGTCAGTTAATTTACTGTGTAATGAAAGAAGTTAAAAAAATAAACGAATGAGAAAATGAAAATCACGTTTACAGGAATGCAAATAAAATCCATTTGCCCATTCACATGGTAATTCAGATCCCAGTATCAATGCCTCAGCGTTTTAGAAGTGCGAGCATTCCCATTGCTAGCTAGCTTAAGAAACACTTCGGCTAATGAACGTTTTCTGGCTAATGAACGTTTTCTGGCTGTGACGGGTCTAATGGAGAATTCGAAACATTGTAGAATACGTTTGGCAGCTATGTCGCCGTTTATTTCTTGGGGTGGTGCGGAAATATCCCTCTAAATTTACTCGCTGATAACAGTATTTTGTTATTTCGATAAACATCCCGGATGATGGTCACATAAGCGGTGACATAAAGGTAGAAAATTCATGTTTTTGAGTCCACAGAGCTCTATGCAACAGAAACTGCAGATCATTTTGCCATTTTAGTTGCAAAATTGCCAGCTTATTCATGTCTGGGGTAATAATAGAGGGCTGTTTGCCTGGGTTGTCTGCTAGCGTAGTGAAAGGGAAGTCTGGTTTGTTTTCGATTCTAATCTCGATGGAGGCAGGTAGACTATCAGTAAAGCAATTTTAAAAAATTCTCGCGTCCCCAATACGTTTTGTTGCTATCTTTACACTGTACCTGCACACTGTGGATGTCAATATGAAACACTTGTAAAATTTCATACTTGTTAATGCCTACTTTTTCCGCTTCTGTCAATAACTGAATTGTTTATGTGTGGCACTGAATGATTTTTAATTGATTTTCGTTATGAATCTTCACACATTGCTATATTTGCACACTTTCACGGTAGGTCAGCAACGGTAATCCAGTATGATTGGTCTGAACGTTGACGCAGTCCGTTTCGCGGCCGAATGCGCATAATATTTTGCTAATTCGTATCTATCTGGGGTACTTTGTCTTACTTAAAGAGTTATGTTATCTCAATGAGTTGAAATTCATTTTTATTAGTACAGTTCATACTAAGTAGCGTTTCTTCTTTCATTTATATCTTATATTTACGTGTTGTGTTTAACACACTAATCAGCATTAATATAGTCTTACATATGATTGAAAACATTCTGACAAAGTTTGGATAGTTTTTCAATTTCACGCCTGTGCATAGTATGTTGGTAGCACTTCGTCGCCTTGCCTGTTATGCTGTGTAGCAGACTTTAAAGCTGTGCGGATCAGCATAACGAAAAGGCGAGGGTTCTCGCTCGTTTTGTCGTCGACTGTACATTAAAATGAATCTTAGTGGATTTATTTCGTAGTTAAATGTCTCAACTTCTTTCTTATTTATGTAATCATGTCTAAGAATTTTCTTATATCTAATTCCTGCCACGTATTCGTTGGGTGCGTCCTGATGGAACTGAAATTCAGCTATTCACTTTAATGAATGTCTGTATCATTATAAAATAAATAATTCCATGTTTCCACTACTTTGGGTTGCAATTGAAACTGTAGTTGTCTACACTGGAATAGTGGTGAAAAGATCCAATCTCTCTACAATGGAATATTTCAGGGGTTTACTTTTCTACGTAGTTCAGCTGCCACATGTGACACACGAGTGTCAGAGATACATTTTCCAGCAAAATATTTTCATGTACCGCACCTAAAATTAACTGGCGTACATTTCAGTGACACTCATTTACCAAACCGAACATTTAAGTAGCTCTTTCTGTTTCACCAGAATTTTAGTTTTGTTTCAGTCCGTTTTGGGCTCATGTATGGATTAGAAAGAGGCGTTACAGATAACTTACGTTAAATCTGCAGCGACATTCTGCAAACTTAATTCACTACCACTCATAAAAATATTCGCTGCGGACAGGATTCGAACCTGTGCGGGGAAACCCCATTGGATTTCGAGTCCAACTCCTTAACCACTCGGACACCGCAGCTACACGAGGATCTCGTTAGAAACTTCTGATATCACGACCTGTGACTGAGCTTACTGTAGTGACATTTTAGTAATGTTCTGAGTGTAGCTGGTAGCTTTCATTTGCAACACGTGATAGCTGGCGATCTCACGAGTCTTCTGAGTCTGAAATACAGTTGGTTATCCTCTGGAACTCCGGTAAGGAGCACACAGGGACACCTTGACCTTCCTCAGCAAACAACGGTTCCCCTAGCGAATTCAAGCAAGGGTTGCAGGAAACACTGACTTCATAATTGCGGAAGAGTTTATTTATTTATTGAGATTTGGTTTAATTAACATACAGTCAATCATAATGGCAGTGGAGTAAAGTATCGTAACAACAAATAGCGGAAATGCTACGCATAATGGTTTAAGACAGTTTCTTGACTCTTTCGTGGGATGATGCAAACAAGACTTTATGTATTTACATTGCGGGATACTAAACTTGCCAGACGGATGTAACATTATGGTATTTTTGCACATACCGGTCAAGGTACTAGAGCTACAATTCAGGCGACATCGCATTCTGGACAGGAGCATTTTCATGTTTATACAGAAAGCCAGTAAAGGGTACAGCAGTCAGTCCCACGTTATGTTTATTGCATATTTAGATTTCGGTTACTGTATGGCCTTCTTCAGTGCAGTAAATGTAAAATACAACATTAAAACCACTTGTATATGCACACAGTCCCAACTGGACTCTTCATGTCAGAGGTAGATTTCACAACGTGACTACGTGCCTATATCAGTGGGTTTAATGCAACTCAAATTTACTGCACTGAAGAAGGCCATACAGTGACTGAAATCTAGATATTTAGTAAACACCATTTGCGACCGATTGCTGTACCCTTTATTAACTGAAATTAATAAAGTCAGAACGGTTCTAGGCACTTCAGTCCGGAACCGCGCGTCTGATATGGTCGCAAGTTCGGATCCTGCCTCGGGCATGGATGTGTTTGATGTCCTTAGGTTAGTTAGGTTTAAGTAGTTCTAAGTTCTAGGGGACCGATGACCTCAGATGTTAAGTCCCATAGTGCTCAGAGCCATTTGAGCCAATAAAGGCACTGGACACAACTGTTTCTCTGTAGAATTAAGTCTGATATACAGAAAAGTTCGATTTCACGCTGTTGCTAAAGTATGAGAAGTATATTATATTGTAAAATGTTACCATAAAACATCTTCTTTCATTTTTCCGTGTACAAAAATCAGGTATATACCACTGAACAATCGTACCACCTTAACCAAATATCACTGGGGTCAGTATTTAGGTCATGACTCCTTCGACTGGTTCCATGCTGTACTCTGTTCTAGCTTGCACTAATCTTTTATACTGTACCCACTACATCTTACTTCTATGATCTCTTTTTTTTTTACTGTATTCTAGTCTTTCCCCTCTACTTCCGGCGTCAAATTAACTTTTTTTTATGCCGTAACTGATGGGTCATTAATCTATCCATTATTCTGGTAAAAATTGTCCCAAACACTTCTTTTTAGGTCTTCTTTATGAATTTTTAACAATGTTATATAGCACCACATTTCAAATGTCTTCTCTGCTTTACTAATGGTCCACGTTTCACTTCCACACAATTCTGTGGCCTGTACATACACTTTCATTAGCTGCTTCCTTTGTTCCACGTCGACATCTACCATCACCAGAGCTGTGACGCAATGGCAACTCACGGAAGTACTAATTCGTGTGCGTGCTCATGGTCCCCACTGTTACGTCTAGAACACCTCACGTGCCGCAACTCACTTTGTTACGGTCTCATATTCCTGAGTACCACATATTCTAATTCAGTCATGAACTACTGCAAAGAGTTCCACATCTCATCGGAGAATGTTGACTGGAACCGGATTTCACAACTTCATAGTGCGAAGTTGCAAGGCCACACAAAGAACAACTTGTACAGGTGTCGGCCAAGAGTTCTCCACGTCCTGGAGGAATACTTCTCTTGTATGAATCGTTATAAGCCTTAGTGGTCACCAAGTTCTGACCGAGCAGTTGTTACAACCAAGATCGTCTTTACAAAACTGTTGGCATCGAAATCTGTCCGTCGCCCAAAAGTAGATAATGCTTTACGCATTATTCCTTACATAAACGAACTGACAAGTATCAAAAACATGCAAGCTTCTAGCCCAGGAAACCGTTGATTACCTTCTCCACCTTCCGCAATATTTCAAAACTATTACTGAATGATATTCGAGAGATGGTCCGTCACTTCATTTAGAAAAATACACAGTTCATTCATTCCTGTACAAGACAAGATCTATAATTATAAATAACAATACAATACGTGGGAAAGAAAATGTGTAAAACTGACTGTTCGAAATTCGTTGGTTTGCACCCTGGTCAGAATACGAAATGAAAATCACATTTAGTTGTTCTCAAACACTTGAGATTAGTATTATTTCCTCTATAAGTAACTGTTGACTTTCGTGAAGAAAGCATCATAAAATTAACTTACTGGCATATTTCCATTTACTCATATCATACTGAGCCCTCTTCTGTCGTAATACCATATACAGACGCAATGTATTGATCAAAATTCCGTGAGATTACTATTCTAGAAGAGTCAAACCAATATACTGCTATTACACTGTGCGAAATACTGCAACCAGCCACAAGTTTTCTTGAAATGATTTTATCGTACCGTTACTAGTTTCGGGTCTGAGTCCATCGTCAGATGGTAGCGTTGACTTCTTTGCAAGTTTTGCACTTGTCCTAAATTTTGTGATGCATAGTTTACAAAAGGTCTTACATTTTCTTCCCTAAAATTTAACAATTTTTATTACATAGTTGTACACCTTTATATACTCTATACATTGTATTTACTTCCTGAAAAGCCCTCCTTTCCATATTATAGGACAGAGGTTTGATTTTCTCTTGCAATACACACTGGCCCGAAACTAGTAACGGTGTAATAAAATCATTTCAAGAAAACTTGTGACTGGCTGCAGTATTTCCCACAGATCTACTCACGTAGACAACCGCGGTGTTCTCCATCCAAAATGGATAAAATAACGGCAATATACTGCTTCCTCCTACGTATATTTTGCGAAAAGAGTGTGAAGGTAAAATTAGGAAGATTCGAGATGACACGGGTTCTTTCCAGCAACCGTTCTTACCCGCGTAACATTTGCTACCGGGGCTAACAGGAATGGTGGAAGTGATAGTGGTAACAAAGCACCTTCCAGAACACACTGTAAGGTACCTACCAGAGGATATATGGTAATTTATTAGCTGTGGATATAGAAAGATATTTTCTTCTTTCTTTTTCCTCGGATTTATCCCGTATCTTCACGGGATCAGCATCTTACTCTAGATTTGACAGTGTTAGTGGCCGGATGCCTCGCCTGTCGGGGCCCTTCACCCCTCCCCCTCCAACCCTCCCCCTTCAGGACGGAATTTGTGTACCTCATCTGTCTGCGTCTAGTGTTTTCCATCGTGAATGTATCAGAGTGTTGTCAAAATGTTTGTGAATCGTGTAACTGAGGTCGGGTATGGTAAACCACCTAAAAGCCACAACCAGATTCACTGGCACACGTACCGTGGTCGTTAATCCGCAAGGAGGATTTGATCGAGGGACGGCGCATGCGCCCCTCCCCCCCCTCCCGCAAGCGACGTGCTAACGCGCGCGGCTACTCGACGGGTCAGGTATAGAAGACATATTTTACAGAAATATTTCTGGTGACCATCCTGGACTTCGAGTAGGCAACTGTTTCTAAAACTGGGATTACCAACAACATCCTCATAACAGATATACTCTATCGTGAACTTCGTTGTGAAGAATGAGGCACAATTTGAAAGTAATAGAAGCACTGATAAATATAACACTAGGAAGAACAACAGCCTCTACTATGTGCGAATTAAGTGTATTAATTCTTAAAAAGGAACAAACTACATAGCGAGTAGTTGTATATTTGATTCACAGTATATACAAAGAAACTAAGCTAAAAATTAAACGTAATAACATCGGCTATACACGAGCCACAGGTGCTTGTGAATATTAAGATCTCGGGTTCGAGCATCAGTCGATTACAGTTTAAATTTAGCACCACGTCTCCACGTTGCAGGTCACGCCCAGTCCGTGACAAACATAAGACGAGACACAGATCAGCCGTTTGGCAGCGTCACCCCAGAATTGAATCAGTGATAACAAGCACTCGATACACCCCAACCAGGTGACAATCCTCTTTATCAGAACAAAAAATGAGCCGGTAATTCGGAAGACGCTCGCTTGTGACGGTCATCTGACCACGATCGAAGTCCGTGAGTTCCGCGGAGCGCCCCATTCCGCTCTCTCACGATGACTAATGACTACTGAGGATGCTGATATGGAGTACCTGGCAGTAGGAGGCAGCCAATGCACCTAATATAAAACATATGTTTTAGGGAGTCTCCGAATACTTTTGATCACATAGTGTATCATTAAGAATGTATACCCTAGGATATGTCAGTTGTAAAGTGGCACAAAAATGTGTGTACATAGCTGTTATTTTAAAATTGATGGGCTGGCTTTACCTCACAATACTAACATCGACATACATTTTATAGCACCACTTTCTGTACTGATGGAAGAGATTTTGTAATGATGTAAACATAAGTATGTTGCTGTTCCATGCATTGTCTATTGTGATCATAATTATGCCTGCTGTTACGTTAGAATCTGTATCCAGAATTTTCAGTCGCATATTTTGCAGATCCTAAAATAGCAACAGAGAATTGCCCAAACCGGTCATCTACATTAATAAATGATTTTAGCGATCTTGGCAGTTGAGAATTTACTAAATGTTCATAATGCTACAGATTGGCCCTACGCTGTCGATGTCAGAAGTGATCCTTTCCGCTGCCAACAGTATGTACCGTGCGTGAATGGAACAAGTTTCTTTTGCAGATGAGATACAAAACGTATACCGTTGACATTTGCACTGTTGTGCAGATGTTGTTAGTTCAGTATAGATAAAAATAAATGTGGATGAGAAATCAAGCGAAATGAAATTACTTTGTAGTCAGCTACCGTAGACCACCGGTCTCCTATACGAAAATATTCAGAAAATATCCCGGAACTATCTCCGAAATTTTATCGATGAAATTCGAGTTCAGCCTGTAAATTATCATCTAGTGGATAACGTTCGAAACTTCGTGAGATTATTCGCGGCCGATGCTGTTCTATATATGAAGGCCGCAACGTCGGAGGACTTTAGCGAAACGCAGAAAGATATGCATAGGATGAACAATGGGCACAGGGACTGGCAGTTGAACCTGGATGTAAGTGTCACGTGCTATGCATAAATACACGAGGGGATGCACCACTGATGAGCTGAACTTTTGGTGACAAATCCCTGGAGACAACAACTGCCATAAAACACATAAGAGCAACCGACCGGAGCGACTTACAGTGCGATGAACACTTAAAACTAATAGTAGGTAAAGCATTTGCCAGGTTAAGATTCATTGAGAGAATCTTTATTTGATCTCATTTGATGTAGACAGGGACACAAAACAGCAGTGGCCTTAGCCCCCTGTTGCCCACACTGAAATCGAATTATTCTACGGTATTTTTTCCTGCCATTCTACAAAAGCCAATCAGTACCCTTAAGGAGTAGCAAGGGTCCCTCTATTACATCTGTGTTAGTCACAGGAATAAATTAATCACCCAATGTATTGTGTCTTTTGACTTTCAGTACTTAAAAGTTGTACGGTTTCGCCTCCCTCATCTCATTGTGTACATTTAGACACTTCTTTCTGTGTACCTATCGTGTGTAGGTGTTCCTTAGAGTTCCCATGTCCAGTCACTAATCCTACCATTTTAGATGTGTCTTGTTCAAGCCCAGAATTCAGAGCTTGTCGTGATTTTGTTTTTGGATTTACGCCAATATTTTACATGTTGTCTCCTCATCCAGCTACGTAGTTTAGATTTTACCATCACTTTAGTTATGGTTAGGACAGGTTCCGGTCCAATAAATGGAGTCGCCGCACTTGTCCCGGCCGGGCTATTAGCTTGTTCATTGCCACAGAGTTCTGAATGACCAGGGACCAGCTACATGTTTACCCTATTGCTTTCCCCTAACCTCACAGAGGCTTCATTGGATTCTGCAACGATCTTTCTTTGTAGGGGCTAACAGACATGGTAGCACCTAAGTTGAATCTCCTCAGCGCAAACCTTGGCAGCAAACATCCCTGCCTGGAATACCACAGCCAGGCTTCCTGGAGAGACTCCACTCTCTACTCTAGACTGTACCCCACGTATACCGGGTCCAGCACCTTCATCGTTTGCGACGCATCAGTAAATAAGAATATGTCTCTTGAATGGCGTTTGATTCATTATTCCACTGCTCCGTATCTCCCATGGTTGCACAGAAAGTTGTATTGAAGTATCTAGAAGCTGTTGAATGGTCAGCCGGTAGTTCCTCGCCACTCCTATCTTTACCACGTTCATTATACGAGTGTGTGATTCCAGATGTCCTGAAAGTTCATATTTTTTTCTGATTCTTAATCTCTATGCCCATTTGCAACCTCAACTGTAATTCAAAGATATTATAGTGGCACGTTCAGCATAGCATCCAGTCCAGAAGTGTTAGTGCTACTAATACCACCCGTTATGACTAGACAAGACTATCTCTGCACTTAATTAAGCTCCTTAGCAACCACCTTCTGTTCTACTTTATTACACCATACTGTTGTCTCATAAGATATCATAGGTCTTATGACAATGGTGTAGATCCAGTACATGCTCTTGAGACTAAGTCCACAGGTTTTCTTTTTTTCAGGCCTTACTGGTGCACATAAGAGTGCCTTTTGCCTTGGAACATCTATTTTTTATGTGAGGGTCCACGTTAGTAATAGGGTAAGAGCAGCAAGAGCCCAATTTTGATAACAAATTCATATGAAAATTAATTAAATTGATCAATTAATTACCCCCTACCCAACCATCACTCACGCCATCAGATGTCATGTTTTTTTATGAAAATTAATTAAATTGATCAATTAATTACCCCCTACCCAACCATCAATCATACCATCAGATGTCTTTTTTTTTTTTTTTTTTCCCCCTCAGCAGGCATGTGGGTCCTCACCGCCTCCACCTATCCACCCCAACATCTCCCATTCCCCGCCTACCCTACTGGTGGCTATTTTGAATTTTGATAGGATTCAAAATTTTGGCGGTAATTACGAATTTTATTTTGTTAGCAATTTCGACTTTTGGTGCGAATTTCTTTGTCCCAGGGCTGTGATGAGTTTCCACTCCACCCCACTCCCGGGAAATGTCGGGAAATTAAAAAATGATGGGTGCCTTTCCCCGGGACTCGAACCTGGCCCTTCTGGGTGCAAAGCATAAGTGCACGCCCTAATACATGGAAGCTGCCCAGATGCAGGAGAGGAAGGTGAGGTTAGTGTACCTTTTTATTTTTGTTGGGAAACTGAAGTAAAGATCGGTCGTAATTATGTAATTAATCACAGAAATTTTTCCCAGTTACACAAGTATACGCATAGCGCTACACAAGGAGCGCCTAAAATCACAATACAGCTCAAAAATTGATGATTCCATACAAGTGGTATTACCCTGCTGGAAAAAAGTTTCACAATACCACTCGAAACTAGTGGCAGTCGCACTAAAACTCTACACTTCACCTACAAGGTGGTGCGATAAAGGCTGGAGTGGAAGGTACTATCTTTATTTTTTGGAAGGAAATAATTACAGCTGACGAGATGCTGGTGTTGGACAGAGAGGAGTTTAATAAGTGTATTACCTGTAAGCATACAGCTGAGGACTATATCTATCGCTGTTTGGCGTCAGAGCTCACAAAAGACGCCTCCCCTTGCATTGCTCGACAATGTCTGCAGTCCAGGTAATCGAAGCGAATACATGCTATCGCAACTGACGGAAAATTCTTCACTCTTCTAATTACGCATCGAAATTGTCATCGGGTCATAATGCACCACATTTATGGGGGACTAGGGAAAATCGTCATCCCAGAAGATTGCAACAGGAAAGAGGGGTGGCAGTTGAATAGTTGAACGTGTGTTCTCCTTGATGTACAGTCAGAAACTAGCGAAATTACAGGTACTCTTACCTCCTTTCATCCCTTCCTCTCCCTCTTTTCCTCCACCTATGGTAGTGATACATGACCAACTGCTACCGCTCTCATCTTAGCACCACACTGGCTCCAGCTTGCAGACAAGAGGGCGCTCGATAACCGCACCTGGCCCATCTTGGGGCGACGGTGGTTGCACAGTCCAGGCAGGGGCTCTTCGCTAACACAAGAGGCTGTAATGCTTCCTAAACAAAACCAGATAAATGATGCTTGTTTGTCTAAAATGTAACCGCGCCCGAGTCATAGCACAGCTGCGTCGGTGTAAAACATACACACACTGGACCGTCCCCGACACCACTGTGTAACCACTCGCCATTCTGAGTGTGAAAGCACTTCTCTGTGACAATTGAATTTTACATCAACGAACATCCTATAAGCGGGCATCTATTAAAGAAAACGCAAACACAATTGTGACGATAATAAATTTCCTATTTCCATGAAAATAGATGCAGATCATTTTCTCTTAGTTCTATGAGTAAAATAGATATAGCTTTTATCCTCGATTGCAGGTAATACGACGGCTGTCCAGAAAGTAAGTTCCGATCGGTCGCTAAATAGAAACCACAGTGAAAATCCGATGACGTTTCGCGCAGGTGTGCTGGGCAGTGTCTCTAGTACGCCCGTAGACCGCGTTACGTCGTTCTTTTTAGTTCTGAGCACACTGGGAACACAAAAAGATATCTAGAACAATAGTGTCTCCCGCCAGGTGCGAGGGCCTAGTGAGAAATTTCGCCTGAGCTACGCAGCCGACATTACTTAACTGTCGTGCGTATCACAAGTAGCGTTCCTGTAGCTGTGGGAATCATTAGTTGAAAACGAGTTTAACACCAATGGGTACAGTACTGCTAAATATTGAAAATAATTATCAATCTAAGACTGAGTTCATTCACAAAAAAATGGCTCTGAGCACTATGGGACTTAACTTCTGAGGTCATCAGTCCCCTAGAACTTAGAACTACTTAAACCTAACGAACCTAAGGACATCACACACATCCATGCCCGAGGCAGGATTCGAACCTGCGACTGTAGCGCCTAGAACCGCTTGGCTACTCCGGCCGGCCCGGTTTCTTCTTCAAGACAATTCTCAGCCGCATTCTGCAGGGGCAATGCAGATGTTCCTGCATCGTTTTCAATTGGAAATGTTTGAGTACCCACAAGACAGCCCGTAATTGTCTCCCTCTGAGTTTAATCTCTGCTCACATGAACCGCTGGCTACGAAAACAACATTTTGACACAGACGAGCTGTAGGCCAGAGTAGAGAATTGGCGGAAAGCACTGGCGGCTGCCTTCAACGACGAGGGTATTGGAAAGTTGGTAGAGCGCTACGACAAATGTATAAGTAGGAACGACGGCTTTATAGAGAAGTACCTGGAAAGTGTAGTTAACTCTTGCAAATAGAACGTTTCTGATTTTCACTGTGGTTTCCATTTAGCGACCTATCGGAACTTACTTTCTGAACAACTCGCGTAATTCGCATCTCTCTCCCACGCAGCCTCCAATTAATTTGCCACATCTGACTTTCTTTCTTTTCCAGGATTCGTATCTAGCGACCTGCATACAAAGCAGCAGTTTCTTGGGTTCTAGTTTCATAAGAAAATTAATCATCACAGAACAGCATGTTTCATGCAAGCTACTCACATGTCGGGAAGAACGCCATCATTTCTAGGTCACACAATGAGCAATAATTCAACTGATGTCTACTTTATAATTAGAGGTTATGACGTATGAAATAACACAGAACTTGTGGAAACACCTGTTTTTAAACACGCAATCGTGACGATAATAATAAAAACAGTCATAATTCCACGAGAATAGATACAGTCATAATTCCACGAGAACAGATACAGTCGATTTCTATTCTTTTACAAGCAAAATCGTTTTAGTTTGGGACCATTCAGCATGTTCAAATTACAAATTGTCATGCACGAGGGCGTTTCATTCATTTCAAACATATGAAATACTGATACAGATCAGCATCTGTATTATCATTTAGTAGATTTTGTAACATACAGAGTACGTAAAAACTACGAACGATCTACATCCAAACTTTAACCAACTATACCACTGCTTGTAATAGCACCTCCTATAAGATTTTACCTCATCTGTCTTCCGATACATTGAAAAACAAATATTGTCTGCTTGTTGACATCGCGCATAATACATATACATGTATTTCTCCATTGGAGCAGGTGGCAATTGCTCAGAGTCGCTTGCACAGACCTGTGTAAAGTTTCGTTGCCTGTACCAGAGGAAGACCATATCCAACAGACCATCAGTCACAAGGGAGAGTTCCTGTGTTGTTCTTTCATAAGCAGTCTGATACATTGCTTTTCCAGCAGTAACACATCTAAGCTTTGTACATGGCCATACACTTTGCTTTTCTGCCATGACTTTGAGGTCTGTGTCAGCTGATAATCTACAAAAGGACGTTTCAATCCATCGGCTCTCACAGAAAGCTGAACATAGTGTGGTGTAAACACATGAAGTAAAACACTGAGACGCTGTTTCTCATCGGCAATAATGTGGAAGTTATCATAACTTATGGAAACTGGAAGAGTTTCCGGCGTAGTAGAACGTTTCTAAACAGCTACACAAAGGTGATTACCAATATGGTTAATCTCATCTTCCACACTGACGGAGTAGCAGATGACTCGATGTGGAAGTTATCACAACATATGGAAACTGGAAGAGTTTCCAGCATTGTAGAACGTTTCCAAACAGCTATCCAAAGGTGATAACCTATATGGTTAATCTCATCTCCCACACTGACGAAGTAGCAGATGACTCGGTCTTCAGTTTTGGAGGGCATTTTTTTCTCATTTGTCAACCATGTACATGATCACTGTTCCAGTGTTGACCATCACCGGAAAGTGGTGTTCACAACATGTGTGAGGTAGTAGAAATAAAGAGTTACTCTTATCTTATTGGTGAAAAAAATGTGGAGAGCATCATGGCATGTGGAAAGAGGACAAGTCTGTATCGTTGAAGAATGCTTCCAAACAACTGCCTGAAGGTGATGCTCCACAGTGCCAAGTAGTACATATTCTGTGTTCCCCTAGGCTCTCTCCATCTCAACGAAGTGGTGCCAGTCAATCATCATGTGGCAATCAACAGTGTACCAGTGAATGGATGGGATGGGAATGACACCATCGATATGGGACAATGTACTGTAATACGCACCACAATTCATAGCATCATCAATTTCAATAGTTGTGCCATAATTAGAACGCCAGCCAGTGACACAGCAGAATGCCTCACAATTTCTGTATTATCGATAAATCACCACTCCACTACTTTGCATGTATGAGCGTAAGTCAATTATTATCCGCAATTAAGTAACATTTTCGTTGATTTTGGAAGTACTGTCGTTTTACGTTGATGACGCATGCTTTGTTTATTTGCTGTTACATCTTCGCAGTTTTCAAGTTGCTAGGTTAGTTTCGTTATCGCTGCCGTGCTATTAATCATGGCAGCTCCGTTGTCTATTTGCACCAAAGAAAAGCAACGGTCAGTGATCCTTTTTTTGTGGTCGGAAGGCTTATCAGGCGCCGAAATTCATAGAAGACTTTCGGTACAGTAAGGGAACAGCGTTTTGCCACAAAGGAGTGTCTACAAATGGATTGAAAAATTCCGAAATGGTCGCACAAGTGTAACGCACGATGAAGGAACCGGATGGCCATTTACCACCACAAATGAAGAAACCATTGAGCGTTCACGTGAAATGATTCTCTTAGACAGACGATTAACTTTTGACGAAATGGCACATCGTCTGCAAATCAGTCACGAATCTGCCTACGAAATCATCCACAACAGACTTAGGTTTCATAAGGTTTGTGAAAGATGGGTCCCAAAACAACTCACACAGTCGTTTAAACAAACGCGCATGGACATCTGCAAAAAAAAAAAAAAAAAAAAAAAAAAAAAAAAAAAAAAAAAGGTTTGGATGTCAATGGTAACGAAGGGGACAACTTGTTGTTAGACAAGATCATTACTGGTGACGAAACAAGAATCCATCATTACGAGCTGGAGAGTAAGCGACAGAGTATGTAATGGAAACATCCAAATTCGCCGTGCAAGAAAAGGTTCAAGACCCAACCGTCCGCAGGAAAACTGATCCTTACGGTTTTTTTGGGACGCACAGGGTCCATAACTGGAACATTATGGTGAAAGGGGCACAATAATAAACAGTGTACGTTACAGTGAGATGCTTACTGCCAGGCTAAAGCCTGCAATTCCAAGCAAACGCCGAGGATTGCTGTCAAAAGGTGTTGTGTTGTTGCATGACAATGCCCGTCCGCATACTGCTACCCACACTGCTGAAACGCTCCAGAAACTCATATTTGAAGTACTGAATCATCCTCCATATAGTCCCGATCTTGCCGCTTCTGACTATCACTTGTTTGGTCCAATCAAACAGGCATTAAGGGGCCGTCGATTTGCCTCGGACTAAGCAGTGAAAGAAGCAGTGCATTCCTGGCTCGCAGCTCAACCGAGAACCTTCTTTTATGAGGGCACCAGGAAGCTTATACAACGATGGACCAAGTGCGTTGAAACGCAAGGAGACTATGTCGAAACATGATGTTCTTGAGAGTTTTCTATTTGATTACAATAAAATTTTATAACTACTTTGAGGACCTCGTACCATATATTAGATTCAGAATGCAGATGGATGACTGTGCAGTACATCCGTTCACTCACCAAAGTATACTAGACAGCGCATCTACGTATTTCCAGGACATCGATAATAGTGCATTCCTGGCTCGCAGCTCAACCGAGAACCTTCTTTTATGAGGGCACCAGGAAGCTTATACAACGATGGACCAAGTGCGTTGAAACGCAAGGAGACTATGTCGAAACATGATGTTCTTGAGAGTTTTCTATTTGATTACAATAAAATTTTATAACTACTTTGAGGACCTCGTACCATATATTAGATTCAGAATGCAGACGGATGACTGTGCAGTACATCCGTTCACTCACCAAAGTATACTAGACAGCGCATCTACGTATTTCCAGGACATCGATAATAGTGCAGAAATTACGATTATTGCTTGTCATCTTTCCCTGGGCGTCACAGAGTCTTCTCGCATTCGTAGGGGATTGTCAGACTGCGCACACCCACATTGTCCTTGACCAATCCTCCCTGCAACACGGTCATCAATTTACTCTCCAACTGACCAGAAGTATAAGGATCCCATACCCACTACATTCCACGCCTTGTGAAGGAACAGGCTGAGCTGTGTCCATAACTGTGCTATCAATTCTGAAGCATTATTTCAGTATCTAGCGTCAGTACCATGAATGTACCTGCATGAGAGAAATGAATTGTAGAGCATAAACACACACTCCTATGGCTACACGGTTCTACACCTGACAATGCTTAATTTGTTAGAGCCGTACGGTTTCTGAAGTATCAGTCGTATGGAATGCAATGCTCTTAATAGTCTAATGCATGATATATTTGTCCAACATCAGACATACAACTACCCTGCAAGCTTCCTACCCCAATCACTATGGTGACAAACTTTGAAATGATAAAACTACTTCCCTACACTATTCTCAATCCTAGGAAGGCATCGCCAGTGTATATCCGCTGCTCGAGCTGCTTATAAGGTAACTAGAACAAAATCAGGAGACTGCTGTTCTGTCTTTTAGGAAATTAATGGATTTTATATATCTCTTTAAGTTGTAAACGTACATACCCTCAATCACACTTCCCACGTCAGTCGGGCTAATAATTAGTAGTAGCTGTTGTGATGGATGAGACTGTGTGTCACTACTAAAAAGAGTAAGGCAAAAAACGACATGAATATTATCGATAGCTGATACATTGAGTTACCATCCACGTCCTGCTGGACAAAAATGCGCACGAAGAAGCAGGAACTCCTTATGAGGGAGTAAGCACCACGATGAGTAGCCAAAAGAGATGTATTGGTCTTTTGTTGTTTACAGTAGCATCATCACGGCACACAGGAGTCCTGGTCTGATGCTAGGTAGTTTTTGCTCTTGTGTGGGATAATAATGCAATTTAGTCCTAACACCACGTCTCTAGAGTACATCCTGGTCACACTATTAAAGCTGATATATGTGGCATCAGTCCACTCTCCTAAAGAACACTCTAGAGAACTGCTTATATCTGTTAAAGGCGCTGATTCTTCTCCTTAAAACTTTAGAATTAACATTGCTTGTGAGAACAAATTTTAATTCGGTAATATCTATATTCGACTGCACGTGTGAGTGCACAGTTCTGAATTGGGCTACATATATTTCACCTGCTTTAATATAACGCTTCTCAGTAATATTTATGACGCCTCTGTTGAACTATGTGTTACGAAAACCCACGCAGTTTACAGGAGGACGGAGAGGGTTAAAACTCAATGCAGACAGAGCATAATTTTTAAGGTTTTCTCGGTCATGAGTGTCCTTGGCCCCAACCAACATGAATTCCCTGCATTTCATGGCACTTTTTCTTTAATTTTATGTAATCTCAGTAAATTTTCGTAATTTTTGCAAATTTTTCGCGATTTTACATATTTCCATAAATTTTACGTATTTCCCATCCATTTGTCGTAATTATACCTATTTTTCCTCGATTTTTACCTACTTAATGTTATTTTTCACATGTTTTCGATAATTTTTTCTGTATGTGTATCATCATATTGCTGGCATACCCATGGGTTGTCCGATTTTATACGAGGATATTTGCATGTCCTACACACCGGCCTACTAAAATATCCTCTGAATTCCCTCTTATCAATGATCTCCATGGATGCATTTTGGACAGAAAGATCATGAAAAGTGTAGTAACACTCGCCTCGTACCTAGATGAGGCTTAACGAGTGGCGCAGGTTGGAAACTCGAAAACTGGAACCAATTACGGGTTAGCTACGACACATCACAGACTTGTCTGCTACTCATGTAGAGATGCACTTGATCGGAACTCAGTCTGACACAGTTCTACATGTTCATTTGACCTCCAGTCTACTGTGTATGGATATGCAACAGGGAGTTGTCATAAATACAGAGTTGATGTTTGTTGCTACTCTGATGTTTGTTTCCTCATGTGTATTTTTGTGCAGCTGGGTGTTGGTGGTAACCCAGTGTATCAGCTATCGAAAATATTCATGTCTTTTTCTTTCCTCGCCCCATTAACTAGTGATGTATAGTTGCATCCATCATAACCGCCACAATTAATAATATGTGTGACTGACGTGAAAAATGTGATTGAGGGTATGCACGTTTACAACTTAAAGAGATATATAAAATCCATTAATTTCCTAAAAGACAGAACAGCAGTCTCCTGTCTTTGTTCTAGTTGCTTTATAAGCGGCTCGAGCAGCGGATATACACTGGCGATGCCTCCTAGGATTGAAAATAGTGTAAGGAAGTAGTTTTATCATTTCAAAGTTTGTCACCATAGTGATTGGGGTATGAAGCTTGCAGGGTAGTTGTATGTCTGATGTTGGACAAATATATAATGCATTAGACTATTAAGAGCACTGCATTCCACACGACTGATACTTCAGAAACCATATGCCTCTAACAAATTAAGCATTTTCATGTGTGGAAACGTGTAGCCATAGGAGTGTGTGTTTGTGCTCTACAACCATTTCTCTCATGCAGGTATATTCCTGGTACTGATGCTAGATACTGAAATAATGCTGCACAATTGATAGCACAGTTAATTTACATGAAATGTTTCAAACTCCATCGATCTGCAGCTCCATCATGTATAAACCACAGGTTTTTTCTTAACTATCTGTTATATCAGTGCAACACTCTCATGTCAACTATACACCGATAATGAGGGCTACCCTCGTCGGCATGCATGCATCTGGAGAGATCTTTTGCACTTGAATGGGGGCCATGGGTAAGACTGGTGCAGAATAGTCTTCACTGAACAACAGTTATGTACACAGCTCACCCTGTGCCTTCACAAGGCATGGAATGTAGTGGGTATGGGGCCCTTATACTTCTGGTCAGTTGGAGAATAAATTGATGACCATGTTGCAGGGAGGATTGGTCAAGGACAGTGTGGGTGTGGACGGTCTGTCAATGGTTCAAATGGCTCTGAGCACTATGGGACTTAACTTCTGAGGTCATCAGTCCCCTAGAACTTAGAACTACTTAAACCTAACTAACCTAAGGACATCACACACATCCATGCCCGAGGCAGGATTCGAACCTGCGACCGTAGCGGTCGCGCGGTTCCAGGCTGTAGCGCCTAGAACCGCTTGGCCACCAGCGGCCGGCGGTATGTCAATCTACCACTTTATCCTGTGAATGTGAGAATAATATGGGATGTCCATCCACAAAGGGAAAGATGGCCAGTCATAATGGCAATCTCTGCACTATGATTTATGTGCTGGAAATATGTAGATAAACCAACTGCATTGGTGTAGGGCACTGTGTACTATACTTTGGTGACTGAACAGACGTACTACACAGTCATCTGTTTGCATTTGGAATCTAATACATGGTACATGCAAAGTAGTGGAGTGGTGGTTTATCGATAATACAGAAATTGTGAGGCATTCTGCTGTGTCATTGGCTGGTGTTCTAATTATGGAAAGACTGCTGAAATTGATGACGCTATCAACTATTGTGTGAATTAAAATAAATTGTCGCATATCGATGGTGTCATTCCCATCCCATCCATCCACTGGCATGCTGTTGATTGCCACATAATGATTGACTGCTACCACTTCATTGAGATGGACAGAGACTTAATGGAACACAGAATATCCACTACTTGCCACTGTGGAGCATGGGATTAAATGTGGAGACCATCACTTTCAGACAGTTGTTTGGAAGTGTCCTCAATGCTGCAGACTTGTCCTCTTTCCATATGCTATGATACTTTCCAAATTTTTCACCAATAAGATAAGAGTATCTCTCTTTAATTCTACTACATCACATATATTGTGAACAGCACTTTCTGGTGATGGTTAACACTGGAACAGTAATCAACAGTAATCATGTACATGGCTGAAAAATGAGAAAACAATACCCTTCAAAACTGAAGACTGAGTCATGTACTACTCCATCAGTGTAGAAGATGAGATTAACATATAGGTTATTGCCTTTGGATACCTGTTTGGAAATGTTCTACAATGCCACAAACTCTTTCACTTTCCATATGTTATGATGTCTTCCACATTTTTTTCAATGGGAAACATAGCCTCTGTGTTTTATTTCATGTGTTGACACCATACTATTTTCAGCTGTCTGTGAAAGCTAATGGATTGAAACCTATTTCTGTCGGTTTGGCAACTGACACAGATCTCAAAGTAATGGTAGAATAACAAAGTGTGTGTTCATGTACAAAGCCATATTCATACACTGCTTGGATGTGTTACAGCTGAAAAAAAAAACAATGTATCAAACTGCTTATGAAGGAGCAACATAGTTACCCACTCTTGTGGTCGATAGTCTTTTCGATATGGTCTTCCTCCAGTACAGGCGACAAACTTTACACAGGTCTGTGCAAGAGATTTTGACCAATGGCCACCTGCTCCAGTGGAGCACTACATCTATATGTAATATACTCGATGTCAACACACAGACACTATTTGTTTTTTCGATAAAATCTTATATGTTCTGTTACAAGGAGTGGTATAGTTGGTTGAAGTTTAGATGTAGATAGCTTGTAGTTTTTTACCTACTCTGGATGTTACAATATAAAGCTGATGAGTGGTCTCAGACATAGTAAATGGTTGTATAGATCCTGATCTGTATCGGTATTTCATACATTTGTGATGAATGTAATGCTCTTGTGCATGGCAGTTAGTATCTATTCTCATGGAATCAATACTGTTTTTATTATTATCGTCATGACTGTGCATTTAAAAATAGATGTTACCACAAGTCCTGAGTTATTCCATAATTCATAACCTCTAATTATAAGGTGGACACCATTTGAGCTAATGGTCGTTGTGGAACCTAGAAATGGTAGTGTTTATCCTAGTCTGTGAGTATGTTGCATGAAACTTGTTGTTGTGTGATAATAGCTTCCAAAACTAGAACACGAGAATCTGCTGCTACTGTGAAGGACTGTTTGCTGGATGACAGAATCTTCACATACAGGTCACTAGAGGCGAAAGCCAGATGCAAATCAACAGGAGACAGCAGGAGAGAGAGAGGTGAATTTCATCCTTCAGTCGAACGTAAATACACTCCTGGAAATTGAAATAAGAACACCGTGAATTCATTGTCCCAGGAAGGGGAAACTTTATTGACACATTCCTGGGGTCAGATACATCACATGATCACACTGACAGAACCACAGGCGCACAGACACAGGCAACAGAGCATGCACAATGTCGGCACTAGTACAGTGTATATCCACCTTTCGCAGCAATGCAGGCTGCTATTCTCCCATGGAGACGATCGTAGAGGTGCTGGATGTAGTCCTATGGAACGGCTTGCCATGCCATTTCCACCTGGCGCCTCAATTGGACCAGCGTTCGTGCTGGACGTGCAGACCGCGTGAGACGACGCTTCATCCAGTCCCAAACATGCTCAATGGGGGACAGATCCGGAGATCTTGTTGGCCAGGGTAGTTGACTTACACCTTCTAGAGCACGTTGGGTGGCACGAGATACATGCGGACGTGCATTGTCCTGTTGGAACAGCAAGTTCCCTTGCCGGTCTAGGAATGGTAGAACGATGGGTTCGATGACGGTTTGGATGTACCGTGCACCATTCAGTGTCCCCTCGACGATCACCAGTGGTGTACGGCCAGTGTAGGAGATCGCTCCCCACACCATGATGCCGGGTGTTGGCCCTGTGTGCCTCGGTCGTATGCAGTCCTGATTGTGGCGCTCACCTGCACGGCGCCAAACACGCATATGACCATCATTGGCACCAAGGCAGAAGCGACTCTCATCGCTGAAGACGACACGTCTCCATTCGTCCCTCCATTCACGCCTGTCGCGACACCACTGGAGGCGGGCTGCACGATGTTGGGGCGTGAGCGGAAGACGGCCTAACGGTGTGCGGGGCCGTAGCCCAGCTTCATGGAGACGGTTGCGAATGGTCCTCGCCGATACCCCAGGAGCAACAGTGTCCCTAATTTGCTGGGAAGTGGCGGTGCGGTCCCCTACGGCACTGCGTAGGATCCTACGGTCTTGGCGTGCATCCGTGCGTCGCTGCGGTCCGGTCCCAGGTCGACGGGCACGTGCACCTTCCGCCGACCACTGGCGACAACATCGATGTACTGTGGAGACCTCACGCCCCACGTGTTGAGCAATTCGGCGGTACGTCCACCCGGCCTCCCGCATGCCCACTATACGCCCTCGCTCAAAGTCCGTCAACTGCACATACGGTTCACGTCCACGCTGTCGCGGCATGCTACCAGTGTTAAAGACTGCGATGGAGCTCCGTATGCCACGGCAAACTGGCTGACACTGACGGCGGCGGTGCACAAATGCTGCGCAGCTAGCGCCATTCGACGGCCAACACCGCGGTTCCTGGTGTGTCCGCTGTGCCGTGCGTGTGATCATTGCTTGTAGAGCCCTCTCGCAGTGTCCGGAGCAAGTATGGTGGGTCTGACACACCGGTGTCAATGTGTTCTTTTTTCCATTTCCAGGAGTGTATTATATTGATTTTGCTTACAAAACTAAAAGAAAATGAATTGCGCCTATTTTCGTGAAAAGAGGACGTTTATTATGGTCGAAGTTGTGTTTTCTTTTTTTATATAGATTCTCGCTTATAGGAGGTTCATTGACATTAAATGCAATTGTTACGGTGAAGTGTTTTCACACTCATAATGGCAGGCACTTTCAGGGGCAGTGTTGGGTATGCTCCAGTGTGTGTGTGTGTGTGTGTGTGTGTGTGTGTGTGTGTGTGTGTGTGTGTGCTCGTCTGCTTGTGTAGTTGACTGACGCAGATGTGCTGTGCTGTGCTGTTCTGTTACATTTTAGACAAACAAGCATCATTTATTTCATCTTGTTTATGGGAGTGTTATAGCTTTTTGGGTTATCGATAATCCCCTGCCTGGACCATGCAACCACTGTCATCCCAAAGCAGGCTGGGTGCGGATGGAAAGTGCCCACTTCCTCGCTAGTGGGTGGCCCATATGCCCAAAGGAGAGCGTGGTGCACAGTAGCAGATAGCCATTTAAAATAACCTGTATTTTTGCCATAGATGGAGGGAGAGAGGGAGAGGGAGGAATGAGGGGAGGTAAGAGTGCCTCTAATTTCGCTACTTCTTGATCGGACACTGATGTGAATGCACATTCAGCTGCTGCCCCTCTCTCCTGTTACAGTCTTTTGGGACGCCGATTTTCTCTAGTCCCCCATACATGTGGTGCACTATGACCCATTGATTTTGAGTGCTGATTTTTTTCATGGCAATTTCAATGTGTAATTAGAAGAGTGAACCATTTTCCATCAGTTGTAATAGCATGTATTCACTTCGATTACATGGGCTGCAGAGTAACTGTTGAGCAATGCAAGGGGAGGCAACTTCTGTGAACTCTGACGTCAAACAGCAATAGACACAGTCTTCAGCTGTATGCTTACAGGTAATACTCCTATTAAACTTCTCTCTATTCAACTTCAGCATCTTGTCAGTTGTGCATATTTCCTGCCAAACAATAAAGATAGCACCTTCGACACCAGCCTTTTTCCTGTCAGCTTACAAGTGAAGGATAGAGTTTGAGTACTTCTGCCACTAGTTTCGAGTGGCAATGTGAAACTTTTTTCCAGCAGGATAACACCAGTTATATGGCCTTATCAATTTTTGAGCTGTATTGCGATTTTAGGCGCTCCTTGTGTAGCGCTATGCATATAGTTGTGTAACTGGGACCGACTTTTATGGTTAATTACGTAATTACGACCGATCTTTACTTCAGCTTCCCAACAAAAATAAATAAAGTCTACTGAACTGACCTCACTGTGATCCATGCATCTGTTGCTAGACTTACTCTAACCAATTTGGACAGGGGTCTCATTTCGATTCCACCAAAAACCGAAATATGCTGCACTTCGTTCTTAAGACAACATCGTCAGCCGTACTTACAAGTAGCGTCGTGCGAGTCGTGAACTTCTACAATCCTGTTGTCGCCTACGACAGGGACGCTTTCGTTAGTCCTAGTAACTTAGCAGGCGTCACGGCAGAACTCGTAGCAGTCGCACAGCCTATTCTCTGAGATTTTATCTTCTGACGCAGTGCCCTGTAATGTGCAATTCTTTACCTAGCAATAAAGATAATTATACTCTATTGAGTGATAGGTTTCACGCTACTAGGTCAGTTGTTTCTTTTTTATCGAAGTCGTCTTATTGCATTTTGTACAGTGCAGCTCGACGGAGATGTATACATCAGCGGTCTTCTTGTACAGTTTTACACACGTTTCACTGTGACAATCTACACAGTTCCTCTTATCTGATTTGGCAACAATTTATACCCTGCAAACAGGTGCAAGCATTCCTCTATACAACATAACGGAGGAATTGACTTTCGCCACGTAATTGGACATTAGAACAAATTCACTCATGACTGTCAAGAACGTTATACCACGTTCCTTTGTCAACGAACAAAACAATATCGAAATTCCCCGCCTCGACAGTTGGGCTTTCGATATACATCACTCCCAATGAGTGAACGACTTCGATAGCCAAGGCTTCTTGGAAATTATTGACTCGTTTACACGGCTGCAGAGTGTTACAGAGATGCTGAAACTCCAGTGGCAGACATTTCCTGTAAATCGATGTGCATCACATAGAAGTTTACTATTGAAATGCCGAGAGTGTATGTTATGGTAAGAGTTGAGCAACATACATTATAAGAAAAAAAAAGGCGCATCTCGAAGGAATTATCCGAATGAGACGGAAATCAGTAAATGCGATACACATGTAAAGATAAACAAAATATTACAATTTCAAAAAAATTGGGTAGGCTACTTAAGAGAATTGTTGTTGTGGTCTTCAGTCCAGAGACTGGTTTGATGCAGCTCTCGATGCTACTCTATCCTGTTCAAGCTTCTTCATCTCCCAATACCTACTGTAACCTACATCCTTCTGAATCTGCTTAGTGTATTCATCTCTTGGTCTCCCCCTACGATTTTTACCCTCCACGCTGCCCTCCAATACTAAATTGGTGATCCATTGATGCCTCAGAACATGTCCCACCAACCGATCCCTTCTTCTAGTCAAGTTGTGCTACAAACTCCTCCCCAGTTCTATTCAATACCTCCTCATTAGTTATTTGATCTACCCATCTAATCTTCAGCATTCCTCTGTAGCACCACATTTCGAAAGCTTCTATTCTCTTCTTGTCTAAACTATTTATCGTCCACGTTTCACTCCCATACATGGCTACACTCCACACAAATACTTTCAGAAACGACTTCCTGACACTTACTCGATGTTAACAAATTTCTCTTCTTCAGAAACGCTTACCTTGCCATTGCCGGTCGACATTTTATATCCTCTCTACTTCGACCGTCATCAGTTATTTTGCTCCCCAAATAGCAAAACGCATCTACTACTTTAAGCGTATCGTTTCCTAATCTAATTGCCTCAGCATCACCCGACTTAATTCGATTACATTTCTTCATATTCGTTTTTCTTTTGTTGATGTTCATCTTATATCCTCCTTTCAAGACACTGCCCATTCCGTTCAACTGGTCTTCCAAGTCCTTTGCTGTCTCTGACAGAATTACAATGTCATCGGCGAACCTCAATGTTTTTATTTCTTCTGCATGGATTTTAATACATACTCCGAATTTTTCTTTTGTTTCCTTTACTTCTTGTTCAATATACAGATTGAAAACATCGGGGATAGGCTACAACCCTGTCTCACTTCCTTTCCAACCACTGCTTCCTTTTCATGCCCCTCGACTCTTATAACTGCCATCTGCTTTCTGTACAAATTGTAAATAGCCTTTCGCTCCCTGTATTTTACCCCTGCCACCTTCAGAATTTGAAAGAGAGTATTCCAGTCAACATTGTCAAAAGCTTTCTCTAAGTCTACAAATGCTAGAAACGTAGGTTTGCCTTTCCTTAATCTATTTTCTAAGATAAGTCGTAGGGTCAGTATTGCCTCACGTGTTCCAACATTTCTACGGAATCCAAACTGATCTTCCCCGAGGTCGGCTTCTACCAGTTTTTCCATTCGTCTGTAAAGAATTCGTGTTAGTATTTTGCAGACGTGGCTTATTAAACTGACAGTTCGGTAATTTTCACATCTGTCAACACCTGCTTTCTATGGGATTGGAATTATTATATTCTTCTTGAAGTCTGAGGGTATTCAGAAAATGAGTAAGTCAGTAACGCGTTGGTCCACATCTGGCCTTTACACAAGCAGTTACTCGGCTTGGCATTTATTGACAGAGTTTTTGGAAGCCGTACTGAGGGACGTCGTACCAAATTCCGTCTAATTAGCGTTTTAGATCGTCAAACTCCAGAGATGGTTGTAGCTTTCTCAATTGGTGAGAGAATCGGTGACGTTGCTGGCCAAGGTAGGGTTTGACAAGAACGAAGACAGGCAGTAGAAACTCTCTCAATGTGCGAGGGCCATTATCTTGCTGAAATGTAAGCCCAGGAAAACTTCCCATGAAGGGCAACAAAACGGAGCGTATAATATAGTCGATGTACCGTTCTGTTGTAAGGGTACTTCGGGTGACAACAAAAGGGGTCCTCGTATGAAAAGAAGTGGTTCCCCAGACCATCACTCCTGGTTGGCAGGCCATATGGTGGACGCTGTCCTTGGCGTCTCCAGATATGTCTTCACTTGTGATCGGTGCTCACTCCGAAGCAAGACTCATCACCGAAGACAACACTTCTACAGGCAATGAAAATGCTGGCCGAGTATGCCTCGTACCACATCAAACGGACTTGTTGGTGTACTGAAGACAGAAGTCAATATTAGTCGGCGCAAGGATTGCCGTGAGCCATCGGCTACTGTATGAATCCTTGGTGGAGCGTCGCTTTTTTAATTTTAATTTTTATTTTTATCGTTTTTCTTAGTGCATTAATTCTTCCCACATTTCTCGAGAGACGACCAAGACGTGCCAATCAGAGAAATTAGATCGAATGCAGAGGTTAACCAACATCGTTGTCCCCGCGTGCCATTCGCGAATGAAAAATGGGTAACTTCCAAGAATGATTGCCTATCGAAGCCGCGGGGTCCAAACGATACATATCATACGTGCGATCGTAAATCGATCATGCGGCTCTGGGGGCGGGTGTTGTATGTTTACAGTTGTAATTGCAGCAACGACAAAAGAAGAGCGTTACAAAAATACTAGTAATTGCAAAGGAGACAACTTACCTCACTCGTCGTCGGCGTTGTCGTCATGTGAAAGTCCATTACGATCGTCTGGATGGATAATTTGGAAGAGTCGAACCATGTATTCTTTCTGATACTCGTTCGTTTTCCGCACAGTCCGCAATGAAATTGTAAACGGTATTTCATCTACATCTACATCTACATTTATACTCCGCAAGCCACCCAACGGTGTGTGGCGGAGGGCACTTTACGTGCCACTGTCATTACCTCCCTTTGCTGTTCCAGTCGCGTATGGTTCGCGGGAAGAACGACTGTCTGAAAGCCTCCGTGCGTGCTCTAATCTCTCTAATTTTACATTCGTGATCTCCTCGGGAGGTATAAGTAGGGGGAAGCAATATATTCGATACCTCATCCAGAAACGCACCCTCTCGAAACCTGGCGAGCAAGCTACACCGCGATGCAGAGCGCCTCTCTTGCAGAGTCTGCCACTTGAGTTTATTAAACATCTCCGTAACGCTATCACGGTTACCAAATAACCCTGTGACGAAACGCGCCGCTCTTCTTTGGATCTTCTGTATCTCCTCCGTCAGACCGATCTGGTACGGGTCCCACACTAATGAGCAATACTCAAGTATAGGTCGAACGAGTGTTTTGTAAGCCACCTCCTTTGTTGATGGACTACATTTTCTAAGCACTCTCCCAATGAATCTCAACCTGGTACCCGCCTTACTAACAATTAATTTTATATGATCATTCCACTTCAAATCGTTCCGCACGCATACTCCCAGATATTTTACAGAAGTAACTGCTACCAGTGTTTGTTCCGCTATCATATAATCATACAATAAAGGATCCTTCTTTCTATGTATTCGCAATACATTACATTTGTCTATGTTAAGGGACAGTTGCCACTCCCTGCACCAAGTGCCTATCCGCTGCAGATCTTCCTGCATTTCGCTACAATTTTCTAACGCTGCAACTTCTCTGTATACTACAGCATCATCCGCGAAAAGCCGCATGGAACTTCCGACACTATCTACTAGGTCATTTATATATATTGTGAAAAGCAATGGTCCCATAACACTCCCCTGTGGCACGCCAGAGCATCGAAACTGTTCTTACGAAGTTTTACACACTTCGCACCACCACGGTCTACACAGTCCCTTCTTTCTTCGTCCGGTAGTACTCCATATTTGCGACAAAAAGTCGAACAATTTTGTACGCTGTATGAACATGGAATTAGGCCGGTTGCACACACGGCGGATTTTTCCGCAGCGGTCAATTGACCGTCGCCGCCGTTCCCACAGTGGTGCACAGGAGTAAGTCAGAGCTTGCACATTAATCGGAAGAAAAAACGAGCGGTAAATCTGACGTCGGCGGTAGCTATGTGACCGCCGGCAGCCACTGGCGCCGACGGCAATTCTACCGGCACGGCCAAAGTAGTGGCGCACTTGACCAAATGCACGTTTTCTATCGTCGACAGCTGTTTTGTTCAGTGTGAATGGAGTCGAGTCGTGGTGTTCACACTTGTTAACTGGTTTCTTCTTTCAGACATGAGTAATCTAGACATAGATAATGAATTCGTCCACAACAATGGACATCAATTTCTAATACTATATTGTGTACTAATGTGTGTCTGTTTATTTAAAGTTTTGGTAATGTAGATATTTTGTATCTTTCTCCGGAATTTTGTCATTAAATACCGTTACTTTAAAACTAGTTTGAAAATGGTTATCTCAAACTTACCTCAGTGTTATTGCCAAGATTTCTACAGGCTGAATACAATTCCTCATTTTGGTATTTTTCCGCTGAATAGTGTCTTTCAACCGCCCCTGGAGCCTGTCAAAGGTGGACACCGACATTCTGAAATAATTGAAGAATTTCGTGTCATCCTGCCTCAACTCTTCAAACAACGTGTAGAAAGCTCCAGCCTCCCTTCTTCTTTCATTAATTGGATGCACCGAAATTAGTCGATTATTTCTTCTCCTTTTCATTCGTCGATGTAATAACAATAAACTTATAATTCGCACTCTGTTCATTTCAGACGACACCGTGTGCTTAAAAGCAACAAATACTTCAAATAAAGTAGTAAACTTGTGTAAACTGGTTTGATCATGAACGAGCACTGCCAGTAAAAAACTGCCCGACTCGTTTAGATGCCCAAGCGCACCGCAAAGCGAACAGCCTGCAACACGTGAGCTGCTGACGACGGAGATTTTACCGCCATGTGTGTAAACGCTAGAATTCTGCGAGTGGCAACGGTCAACTGACCGCGGCGGAAAAAATCCGCCGTGTGTGCAACCGGCCTTAGAGTTTTCCATGTGAGAGAATCCGCCGAAGAAACGTCAAGAACACCAGACATCCCACTCACTAACGACATAAATCGTCTGGGTTTCCCTCGCAACACACAAACAATTCGCGGAGGTGTGTAACTTAGAGCAACTAATGGAACGACGGAAAACAGATAAAAATGACGATCACAAATGATTGATCACAACAGCCGCCACCGAAGTCGCACGATCGATTTACGATCGCACGTTCGATATGTATCGTTTGGACCCAGCGACTTCGATAGGCAATCGTTCTTGGAGATTACCGAAAAATGGAAGAGGGGGAAAAGATAGCGGTGTGAGGCGCACCCTTCGCCGTGGCTCTGGCAGTATAGCGATACCGGCGGCGCTGACCTGGTGGTGAGGTCGTCGGTGAAGGCGAAGGCCTGCCCCCAGACGCTGCGGAAGTAGGGCGGCACGGCGCGCAGCCGCAGCGTCAGGCGGTTCTGGTCGGCGACGCGCAGGCGGCGGCGGATGCGCGACAGCGCCACGGCGAGGCAGGCCGACTGGTCCACCCAGCGACGGCCCGACTCCCCCAGCTCCTCGGCGCTGAGGCGGCCGCGCCGCGCCATCACCACGTGGTACAGCTCCAGCGCCGCCGGCGACGTCTTGTCCTGCGGCACATCCCCCTCACACACTCTGCAGCTACAGTCGAGTCGCTGCAGGCTGCTCCCTGACAGCCGCAGTGACTTGGCAGCGGCTACCTCAACCAATCACGTAACGCCAATTTGTAAACATCTCTATGGCAACGCCTCAGTGTTGTCATTGATCTGTAGATGGCTATTGTTTTCAGTTAGTAGTTGAAAGTTGGCAACAGCGCTGCTAGCTGTCAGCGATCATCTTAAGCAGACTCAACTACACTACTGGCCATTAAAATTGCTACACCACGAAGAAATGCACATGATAAACGGCTATTCATTGGACAAATATATTATACTAGAACTGACATGTGATTAAATTTTCACGCAATTCGGGTGCATAGATCCTGACAAATCAGTACCCAGAACAACCATCTCTGGCCGTAATAACGGCCTTGATGCGCCTGGGCATTGAGTCAAACAGAGCTTGGATGGCGTGTACAGGTACAGTTGCCCATGCAACTTCAACACGATACCACAGTTCATCAAGAGTAGTGACTGGCGTTTTGCGACGAGCCAGTTGCTCGGCCACCATTGACCAGACGCTTTCAATTGGTGAGAGATCTGGAGAATGTGCTGGCCAGGGCAGCAGTCGAACATTTTCTGTATCCAGAAAGGCCCGTACAGGACCTGCATTATACGGTCGTGCGTTATCCTGCTGAAATGTAGGGTTTCGCAGGGATCGAATGATGGGTAGAGCCACGGGTCGTAAGACATCTGAAATGTAACGTCCACTGTTCAAAGTGCCGTCAATGCGAACAAAAGGTGACCGAGACGCGTAACCAATGGCACCCCATACCATCACGCCCGGTGATACGCCAGAATGGCGATGACGAATACACGAGTTCAATGTGCCTTCACCGCGATGTCGCCAAACACGGATGCGACCATCATGAAGCTTTAAACGGAACCTGGATTCATCTGAACAAATTACGTTTCGCCATTCGTGCACCCAGGTTCGTCGTTGAGTACACCATAGCAGGCGCTCCTGTCTGTGATGCAGCGTCAATGGTAACCGCAGCCATGGTCTCCGAGCTGATAGTCCATGCTGCTGCAAACGTCGTCGAACTTTTCCTGCAGATGGTTGTTGCCTTACAAACGTCCCCATCTGTTGACTCAGGGATCGAGATGTGGCTGCACGATCCGTTACAGCAATGCGGATAAAATGCCTGTCATCTCGACTGCTAGTGATACGAGGCCGTTGGGATCCAGCACGGCGTTCCGTATTACCCTCCTGAACCCACCGATTCCATATTCTGCTAACAGTCATTGGATCTCGACCAACGCGAGCAGCAATGTCGCGATACGATAAAGCGCAATCGCGATAGGCTACAACCCAACCTTTATCAAAGTCGGAAACGTGATGGTACGCATTTCTCCTCCTTACACGAGGCTTCACAACAACGTTTCACCAGGCAACGCCGATCAACTGCTGTTTCTGTATGAGAAATCGTTGGAAACTTTCCTCATGTCAGCACGTTGTAGGTGTCGCCACCGGCGCCAACCTTGTGTGAATGCTCTGAAAAGCTAATCATTTGCATATCACAGCATCTTCTTCCTGTCTGTTAAATTTCGCGTCTGTAGCACTTCATCTTCGTGGTGCAGCAATTTTAATGGCCAGTAGCATATATGATGCATGCTGGGTGTTCCACGACGAAAGCATCTACACTGAGGTGACAGGTCATGGGATAGCGATATACACACACACAGATGGCTGTAGTATCACGTGCACGAGGTATAAAAGGGCAGGGCATTGGCAGGGCTGCATTTTCACTCAGGTGATCCATTTGAAAAAGTTTCCGACGTGATTATGGCCGCACTACTGTAATTAAGACTGAACGCGGAATGTCAGTTGGACCCAGACGCATGGCACATTCCATTTCGGAAATTCAATATTCCAAAATCCACGGTGTCTACAGTGTGCCGAGAATACTAAATTTTAGACTTTACCTCTCATCACAGAGAACGCAATGCCCGACGGCCTTTATTTAACGACCGAGAGCAGCGACATTTGCCTACACTTGTTAGTGCTAACAGGCAAGCCGCACTGCTTGAAATAAACATAGAAATCAATGTGGGACGTACGGTGAATGATCTATAAGGACTGTGCGGCGAGATTTGGCGTTAATGGGCTATAGCAGCCCCATTCCCATTGCTAACAGCACGGCATCGCCTGCAGAACCTCTTGTGGGCTGTTGAGCACAACAGTTGGACCCTAGGCGACTGGAAAACCGTGACGTGGTCAAATGAGTCCCGATTTCAGTTCATAAGAACTGATGGTTGGGTTAGAGTGTGGAGCATACCCCATGAAGCCATCGACCCAAGTGAAATGATAATTAAATCAATACGTTAAGCTGTCGACAGGCGCTGATATACATCAACGGAGACAGCTGAAAATTTGTGCCCTGACCGGTACTCGAACCCGGGATCTACTGCTTACATGACAGACGCTCTATCCATCTGAACTTCCGAGGGCACAGAGGATAGTGCGACGGCAGGGATTTATCCCTTGCACGCTCCCCGTGAGACCCACATTCCCAACTTAATGTCCACACACTACATTCGTATTGTCCCTGCCCACTACACTCATTACTCGCGGCAGACAATCTTACTGAGTCCTGTAAGAGTTTGGGCAATGTGTGTGCATCCGTCAGGCAAAGAAGGTCAATGTCCGGTTAGGCTTAACTATATATGGAGACGGTATCTGCTGTTTCGGACATGTCCGAAAGAACAGATACCATCTCCAAATATTGACCCAAGTTGTCACAAGGCAGTGTGCAAGCTGGTTGTGGCTCCATCATGGTGTGGGCTGCATTTACATTGAATGGACTGAGTCCTCTCGTCCAACTCAACTGCTCATTGACAGCAAATGCTTATGTTCAGCTAACTGGAGACCATTTGCAGCCATTCAAGGACTTCATCTTCCCAAACAACGAAGAATTTTTGTGGACGACAATTCGCCACTTCACCAGGCCAGCATCGTTCACGACTTGTGAAGAACATTTGGGAGAGTTCGAGCAAATGACTTGGCCACCCAGATCACCCAAGATGAATCCCATCGAAGATTTATGGGAAGTAATAGAAAGATCGGTTCGTGTACAAAATCCTGCACCGGTAACATTCTCACAGTTGTGGGTGGCTATAGAGACGGCCTGGGTCAGTATTTCTGCAGGGGACTTCCAGTGAGTTGTTGAGTCCATGCCACATTTAGATGCTACATTATGCTGGGCAAAAGAAGGTCTAGCTCGATATTAGGAGATGTCCCATGACTTACGTCACCTCAGTGTACTTTTGAGCTACTCACAGACATTAAAGGGATCTGGGCCCAGAAAATTACAAAATTATTTTGGGGCCAATAAGAGACTACCACCTCTAAAATGAAAATTGTAACTATTTTTATTTCCAAATATGGTTACCTGAAATGATCTGTCATCATATATGTTCAGTAATTCCTCAAGTAGTACACTCCCACACTGCCTGAGCAAAAAGGGGAGCACCCTGAAGGCTGAAGGGGGGGGGGGGGGGGGAGGAAGAAACGAAATGAATCTTTCCGGGCTGAGACAGTACATGATGTTATGTTATTTCAATGATTATAAATCAAGGATCAACTGACTTATCAGAATGACGTTGCACCCCCTCTGGCCTGGACCTGTGCACCAATTCGGCTGGCCATTATAGCAGTATCCTCTCAATAAAGCAAGGTCGCTCACAACTGTTGTAAATCGTTCTTGAGATACCGAATAATGGCACTGGATCAGAGATTCAGTTCGAGCTCGTTCCACACAAGTTTAATTCGGGCCGATGTGGGGATCTAGTGGGCCACAGGAATGCACCAGCATCACGCAGACAGACTACACAGATACGTATCATTTCTGGACCAGCAGTATCCTGTTGAGAAATGGCACCATAATACTGCACCACGAGAGGTTCGCACCCACCATTCAAGTAGTGCACTGAAACCACTCACCACTGATTTTCATTTATTTCATCAAAATCAAGTGGTGGGCTGACACACCTCATATATCGTTGTTTTTGATTCTATTCATCAAAATTTGTATCACGTTCTTATCTGTCAATGGATATCTGATGCTGATAATATGGCTAATATCAGTGACTGCGAAGATTGAGCTGCTAACACATGCCATAATTTTCCTCTACTTCTGTAGTTAAATGCACGTTCTCTACTGATTGTGCTGTATTAATCCGCGCCGTCTTGGATGGGTCCTCACAGGAGGAGGAAGCAGGGGTGACTGGCGGCGAGCCGCTGGAGATCCGTAGGCTCAATAGGCAGCTTGTAGGGACTAGGCCGCTTGGGGCAAGGGCAGTGAACCGAACACCGGCCATCAGGTAGGCTTTTGTTGTCCGGCCCGACGCTGGTGGGGAGCGAGTAATCGAGATTGCACCAACTGTAGCCACGCGATTTGCGGTTCTGGGGTCTGTTTAAATAGGCCCAGGATAACGAATCGTGTCCCACACCCAGCCAGTCCACAAAAAATTATTTTGGCAATTCGGTCTCTCTGCTCAAAGAACACTTGGTTGAATGCTGTTTTCTCCGGTAAACTTTCCCTAGAAAAACGGAGGGTAGCAGGCTGATTGGGAGGTATTCATCCATACTTTCTCATTCGAAACTCGGCAGCTTGTTAAACATCTTTTCTTCTCCCGTCGTGGGGTAGTAAGTGCGACAACCAAACACTACTGAAAGCGGAGTAATGACTTTTTTTTCTTTTGCAGTGAGGCAAGCAAGCCCTTCGGGTGTTCTAAAACATATCTCTAAGTGGCAGCTCAGGCTGCTGCCTTTTAGATATTTTGGATATGGGAAGACAGCCCAAAAAAATGGTTCAAATGGCTCTGAGCACTATGGGACTCAACTGCTGTGGTCATAAGTCCTCTAGAACTTAGAACTACTTAAACCTAACTAACCTAAGGACAGCACACAACACCCAGCCATCACGAGGCAGAGAAAATCCCTGACCCCGCCGGGAATCGAACCCGGGAACCCGGGCGTGGGAAGCGAGAACGCTACCGCACGACCACGAGATGTGGGCGAAGACAGCCCATTACGCAACATACAAAGATAACTGAGAAGTAGGACTCTGGTGTTCGGTTTTCTCAGGATTATTGCGCCGAAAGCAGCTCGTTGGATAACTTCCAACATATTTCCTAGATGGGGTGTTGGACAGCTGTTTGAAAAAATTCTCACTGGCCAATGTTTAATGAAGCCATCTGATTCGTGGAATATTCTTTTATGCACGTTTCTGGTGAAACATGGAGCAAATATAGACCTATTTGGACACTCTCGATGAAGATGCTGGAGTAGATACTCGTGGCTTGAAGAAGGGTAAAGGCAGACGTTCTGACTTCGGAGGAGTGGCAGAGGTGACCCTTGTATTTCTGTAGGTCATCTGATCACTAGCGCCTGGCAGGAGAGTCCTCTACATGCAGCACTTAGCGCTCCGACTCATCAACTATGGTGTGATTATCTTGTAGCACGGGGCAACTGAAAGGAAAGCACTTAGGTGTTTTTTGATATGTAGCTTCTAAAGTTGATTAGGTTCCTTGACTGAACATCTGGCCAGGGATTTTGGAGTTCATCCATTACCGAGCAGGCTTTGTCATTTGCATGCACAATCTTGCTAATCTTTCTAGGCTTGGTTTGCGTCTTATAATGAAACACTTGCGGAGAGCCGATATCTGTGACTTGACATGGTTCTGTCAGAGATCTCTCAATCAATACCAGCTGTGACCTCTCATGACTCAATGGTTCTCCACATCATGACATTAGCAATAACCGCGCAGACTCACCCCAACACATTGAAAAATGGAACTTCTCACCAGGTTCCTCCATACTCGCTGACAGCGATCATCCGGGATAGTGCAGAACTACCATGCTCCACTCAACACAATGTGACTCCATTTGCCAGCAATCCATGCTTTCCAATCTGAGAACCGCTCCAGACACAATTAATTGAGTTGGGATGTCAACGGCAGCCTATGGATGGGACGGTAATCCCATAGTCTGTACGCTGCTAACATCTGACAAAAGAAGTGAGTGAGACAGAACGTCGTCAGGAGTCCAGTATTTATTCTCGGGTGGCAGGTGCACATGTGAAGGGTTTATGGAACGCCTGGTGCATAATACAGCAATCCTCCCTTGCGGTGGTCAGAGACAGACAACTGGAATCTTGATGACAAGTACTTCAGCTTTCACATTTCCATGCTGTCCAACATTGGGCCACTCTCATATAGGCTGCCGGCGTAAACACGAAGAACGCTATTGCTATCTAGTAGCCGTTCTACTTGTCACAGGGCATTGCAGCTCTAATCATTTACATACTGATTCATGGCGTGCACGTGTACAAAGTGATTTTTAACATCTTACTCGGTCTTTTGCGTGATTCACCTTCTTTGTCACGTAGTGCATATCTTTGGAATACGCTCCACAGTTGGCTAACCTGGTACTATAGGCAATTGTTCCTGCTTCAGACTGCGGATCTCAAGTATAACGCCATATATTCGTTGATACTTTGTGAATTAGTACAGTGCCAACATGGCACTGTTCACGATACTTCGATCAGAAAGACAAATTCATTGACAGTTAGAAAGATAAAAGGGGTAATGTTAGTGGCTGAAAGTTACCGGCATGTCCAGTACGGCCATGGCAGAAATAGCTGTGCAAATCAGTATGGGAAATGCTGTACATTGGAACTCTTTTCAGACTTTCGCCTACAGCCAGCACTGTAATAGAAGTTTCATGTATTTTCTTACTCTAGTTCGAAATGATAGTCTTATCTTCATATGTGCTGCAGTTTTCTTCTGAAATGACTAAAATTACTCCGGAAGAGTGATGTTTTTCTAAATGTGAAAAACTGCTCCAAGATACAACATTGTCATGTACCTAGGAACAAATATTCTATTCAAATTTAAAAATGTTCCATTCGAGAAAAAGCTTGTCAATACCGTATTTAATGGTCTAACTGTTACATTACTACTCTACTGCATACCAATAAACAGTAAACGAAACCAAGTTAAACAGTATTATCAAAAGTCAATTTACAAGCAAAAAACATTTTGAAATAGAAGCACTGGTAACTAACATAAATTTTCATTTTTGAGACAGGGAAAATTGGTTTGAGTCATTAAATAAACTCAGTTCATATGGCAAAGAGACATTCTGTTTCAAGGTACAAGATTGTGCACAACTAAGGAAGCAAGGCTTAAAAGCCCACACATTATCGCACTAGTTTTAAAGAGATCTTTTCTCACAATAAAACTCTGTAGCTGAAGAATTAACAATATCCTCTAAATGGCTTTCGTAGGCAGGGTGTCCGTAAATGTTTACCCTGATTTCAAATCACAAATATTAATTATATTCGTGATGGTAACGTTTTTTTTTTTTTTTTGGGACTGGTCTACTAGGAAAACCATGAAATTTCTGTACAGCTGTCTCTCATTCAACACTTTCGCCACAAGTCGCGCTGTGTGAGCTATATCGTAAGAACGGCTTCCCCTCAGGAGAAACATCAATGTGTTGTGTGGCTAGCGGAAACCAAATCACCAATTACGGTGCAAAGAGAGTTTGTGTTCCATTATGGAAAGAAACATCTGATGTCAAGTTAATTAGAACATGGGTGGAAACTTTTTTGGGAACGTGGTCGGTTCTCAAACGGCTATATAGATATTTTTACATTGGTATCGTTTAGTACTCTGCCGTTGCTTTTAGCGTGCTTGCGGCCCGTAGTCTGCTCTGTCGGTGCCTCTGGTTACGCGCATGTGCTGTTGAACGTTCTTATTCCACTAGTGGATTGGCCGCAGTTCCTGAGAAAACGTACCGCACTTGACCGGCAAGCTCTTTTAGGTTACGGTATTTTTTCCACGTTTATGATGTCACTTCCTATTCAACAATTTCTGTTTCTAGGGTTAACATCCTACTCCTGTTCCTACGGTTATTGTATTGATGGTTGTGTGAAGTATGACGCCAGTTTTGTGCAGGAAGATAAGGGACTTCTATTATATGCCCTTACGGAGTTTTCGAGGACACACATATTGAAAGATCCGTACTCCTTACTTGCTCATCAATATTGTATCAATGCGGTACATCTTGGTTAAAATAGTTCTAAAAACGATTTTTGCGTCTACTACAGGTCAATAGTTTGTCACGTGACAATGTGTCCGCCCCGATAGCTGACTAGTCGAGGTCAATAGTTTGTCACGTGACAATGTGTCCGCCCCGATAGCTGACTAGTCAGCATGACGGATTGTCGTCCCACGGGCCCGGATTCGATTCCCGGCTGGGTCGGGGGTTTTCTCCGCGCAGGTCGCCGAATGTGGCGTCGAATGTAATAAGACCTGAACCAAGGCGGCCGGACCTGTCCTGCAAGGGGCCTCGCGGCCAATGACGCTAAGCGCTCATTTCCATTTACCTGAAGATGTGACTGCAGTGTTTTGAAACTAGTCGTGATAAATAAATTATTTTGACATAGCACCTGCGGATTTCATCAGTTGAAATGTATTATCACAGCTGTGGTTGTCCCTCATACCAAGTGATTTGATCCATATCTTTTCCTGTCCACCCTTCTGCACAATTTGATGAATGAATCACTCTCTTTTAAGTTCCTTGGGGAAACAGAGAGTTAACTACAGTATGTTTTAGCTTTGACAACATAACAGCACTCATATAGTCGGTTATAGCAGTGGTCTCGGGTCAGGTCATGGGCGCATCATTTCCGCCCAAACACCCGTAAGCTTGGGTTGTCACTAGGTTCAAAATGGTTCAAATGGCTCTGAGCACTATGGGACTTAACATCTGTGGTCATCAGTCCCCTAGAACTTAGAACTACTTAAACCTAACTAACCTAAGGACATCACACACATCCATGCCCGAGGCAGGATTCGAACCTGCGACCGTAGCAGTCGCGCGGTTCCGGACTGCGCGCCTAGAACCGCTAGACCACCGCGGCCGGCGTTGTCACTAGGTAATGGGCTCATTCTGCCCTACATATTACATTAGGACGCGACCGGTAAAAATCGCCAATCGGCAAGAATTCGTGTTCCGAACGCGTAAGCATAAGTGCGTGCTCTGTAGAGTTTACTTTTACATTTTGGTGTCACGTAACGGTTCCAGTTATTTCAACACATACCGAGACATAATCTCGTTCTTTCAGCAGGGTGATTCGATAGTGTGTTTTGCGATTACATTTTAGATTTCTGTTATCTAATTTTACTCGACAGAATGTTTTGCGACTACATTTTAGATCTGTGTCACCTAATTTTACTGTACAGAGTGCAGTTTAGTACGGAAGTCTTTGACCAGTACAAAATGCACCCACGAGTAAGTAGATTCCCGGAATGGATGAACTCTCTATATACACTACTGGCCATTGAAATTGCTACAGCAAGAAGAAATGCAGATGATAAATGGGTATTCATTCGACAAATATATTATACTAGAACTGACATGTGATTACACTTTCACGCAGTTCGGGTGCATAGATCCTGAGAAATCAGTACCCAGAACAACCACTTCTGGCCGTAATAACGGCCTTGATACGCATGGCCATTGAGTCAAACAGAGCTTGGATGGCGTGTACAGGTACAGGTAATCGGGGATCGAGACGTGGCTGCATGATCCGTTACAGCCATGCGGATAAAATGCCTGTCATCTCGACTGCTAGTGATACGAGGCCGTTGGGATCCAGCACGGCGTTCCGTATTACCCTCCTGAGCCCACCGATTCCATATTGTGCTACCAGTCATTGGATCTCGACCAACGCGAGCAGCAATGTCGCGATACGATAAACCGCAATCGCGATAGGCTACAATCCGCCCTTTATCAAAGTCGGAATCGTGATGGTACGCATTTCTCCTTCTTACACGAGGCATCACAACAACGTTTCACCAGGCAATGCCGGTCAACTGCTGTTTGCGTATGAGAAATCGGTTGGAAACTTTCCTCATGTCAGCACGTTGTATGTGTCGCCACCGGCGCCAACCTTGTGTAAATGCTCTGAAAAGCTAATTATTTGCATATCACAGCATCTTCTTCCTGTCAGTTAAATTTCGCGTCTGTAGCACGTCTTCTTCGTGGTGTAGCAATTTTAATGGCCAGTAGTGTACCTAATTAAGTTTTTGCGGATCCCTCAGTGCGTGAGTTCTACTCGCTCTCGGCCAACTTTTTACGTATTAACCAGTCCCCCTCTCTATGGAATCGGTTTGTTACAAATTTATACGCGTATTTGTTCACGAAGTTTTCCGAGATCATCTCCAATTTTCGTCATTTTTACGGTTACGTACCTCAGTTCGTAAAAAAGGAAGCCTTATACGGTCGATTTGTTGTCTATCCGTATGTGTGACTCTTGAGAACCCTTTTTCTCAGGACCGGGTGGACGTGTCAAGTTTAAATTTGTCGAATACTAAGGTCCACGGCGGTGTAAGAAGTTTAAGGTCCTAAGTCAGTGCAGTCAAGAAATACGGCCATTTTGATACTTGCAAACATACTAATCGATACCTATATAGCGTGCTTCCCGTTGACCTAGAATCATTACACTTGTCAAAGAGCAAGATTTCAAAGAACAAGTACAGGAAACAATATGAAAATTGTTAATACAATATGTGATCAAAAGTATCCAGATACCTGGCTGATAACTGTTCACAAGTTCGTGGCGCCCTACATCGGTAATGATGGAATTCAATATGGTGTTGGCCCACCCTTAGCCTTGGATGACAGCTTCCACTCTCGCAGGCATACGTTCAGTCAGGTGCTGGAAGGTTTCTTGGAGCATGGTAGCCCATTCTTCAGGAAGTGCTGCACTGAGAAGAGGTATCGATGTCGGTCGGTGAGGCCTGGCACGAAGTCGGCGTTCCAAAACGTCCCAAAGGTGTTCCATAGGATTCAGATCATGATACTGTGCAGGCCAGTCCATTACAGGGATGTTATTGCCGTGTAACCACTCCGCCACTGACTGTGCGTTATGAACGAGTGCTCGATCGTGTTGAAAAATGCAATCGCCATCCCCGAATTGTTCTTCAACAGGGGGAAGCGAGAAGGTGCTTAAACATCAATGTAGGCCTGTGCTGTGATAGTGCCATGCAAAACAACAAGGGGTGCAAGCTCCCTCTATGAAAAACACGACCACACCATTACATCAGCGCTTCTAATTTTACCGTTTGCACTACACAGGCTGGCGGATGGCGTTCACCGGACATCCGCCATACCGACACCCTGCCATCCGATCGCCACATTGTGTACCGTGATTCGTCACTCCATACAACGTTTCTCCACTGTTCAGTCATCCAATGTTTACGCTCCTAACACCAATCGAGGCGTCGTTTGGCATTTACAGCGTGATGTGTGGCTCATGAGCAGCCGCTCGACCATGAAATACAAGCTATCTCACCTCCCGCCTATCTGTCACAGTACTTGCAGTGAATCCTGATCCAGTTTGGAATTTCTGTGTGATGGTCTGGATAGATGTTTGCCTATTACACATTACGACCCTCGCCAACTGTTGGCGGTGTCTGTCAGTCAACAGACGAGGTCTTCCTGTATGGTTTTGTGCTGTACGTGTCCCTTCACGTTTCCACTTCACTATCACATCAGAAGCAGTGCACCTAGGGATGTTTAGGAGTGTGAAAATCTCGCGTACAGACACATGACACAAGTGACACCCAATCATCTGACCACGATCGAAGTCCTTGAGTTCCACGGAGCGCACCATTCTGCTCTCTCACGACGTCTAATGACTACTGAGTATGCTGATATAGAGTACCTGGCAGTAGGTGGCAGCACAATGCACCTCATATGAAAAACGTATGTTTCTGTGGGTGACCGGATACTTTTATCACATAGTGTATGTAATTAAATATCAAGAGAAAAATATTTTTGTCATTTTTTATTCGTATGTCTGTCTGTCGGTCCTTTCAGGCCGCTTTTCTCAGTAACGGCTAGTCGTATGAAATTCAAATTTATGTCACAACAAACTTCTACGTCCCCCTGGCGGAATGTAACAGTTTATCTTCTAAGTCAATGCATCCAAAAGATATGGCCATTTACGTCACACATTTTGATACTCGCAAACTTACTCATCAATTCAACCGGGTGATCAAAAAGTCAGTATGAATTTGAAGACTGAATAAATCACGGAATAATGTAGATAGAGAGGTACAAATTGACACACATGGTTGGAATGATATGGGATTTTATTAGAACCACAAAATACAAAAGTTCAAAAAATGTCCGACAGATGGCGCTTCATCTGATTAGAATAGCAATAATTAGCATAACAAAGAAAGACAAAGCAAAGATCATGTTCTTTACAGGAAATGCTCAATATGTCCACCATCATTCCTCAACAATAGCTGTAGTCGAGGAATAATGTTGTGAACAGCACTGTAAAGCATGTCTGGAGTTATGGTGAGGCATTGGCGTCGGATGTTGTCTTTCAGCATCCCTAGAGATGTCGGTCGATCACGATACACTTGCAACTTCAGGTAATTCCAAAGCCAATAATCGCACGGACTGAGGTCTGGGGACCTGGGAGGCCAAGCATGACGAAAGTGGTGGCTGAGCACACGATCATCACCAAACGACGCGCGCAAGAGATCTTTCACGCGTCTAGCAATATGGGGTGGAGCATTGCATTTTTTTTTTTTTTTGTTTTGTTCTAGTAAAACCCCATGTCTTTCCAAGCATGTGTGTCAATTTTTACCTCTCTATCTACATTATTCAGTGGTTTATTAAGTTTTCAAATTTATACTGACTTTTTGATCACCTGGTACAGTTATGAAACTTGGGAAGAAAAGAAAATTTAGCACAAGTAAAAGGAAAAATCCGAAAATTGTTAAATTGTAATTATATCACATAAAAGATCGTTTTGCCGTTAAAACTGGCACTGCATTCAACTTCCGTCAAAAATATAATAGAAAAATATTATTGCAAGAAAACATAAAATTAAGTTCTTGTCATGTTTTAGTACGTTAATAAAACATGTTTTATTAAAGCTTCTCTCTCTACTGTATTGACCAACGTCCATGTTCGCTTCTTTTTGAGCGTCCATGCTAGTCTCAGGAATTACTGTGGGGAGTTTTATATGGTCTTGGAATTCCCGTGACCGATGTCTTGCCAATATCGATATCGATAACCGCAAAAAATCGTCGAGATTCTCGATTCCCGGGATGGATGAACTCTCTGCATGCATAATTAAGTTTTCCACCTCCCTGAGTTCGCGATGCCTATATTTTTCACATTAAGCAGTATTTTAGACTTCGGTTCTTTGTTTGTGTGTCTGTGATGTGGCATTATGGTCCGACTGAATTCATCCCGACAATGAGCTGATTAGTGTAAAGACTAAAGGCTACAGCCTTCAGTGAACTAATTTTGTCATTTAAAGACCATTCTCTTTTGCTCGCTTCACATGTGTTGCAGTGTTGGACATACTCTTGGTGGGCATTTCACGCCAAGTATTCCTGTTGTGTTGGCAGAAGAGCCAACACCGTGTTACTAGAGGAGGCCGAAATGCACGCGTTTTAGCTCACGCAGGCGGGCGTGAGGAGGGAAGAACTATACTGACGTTAGGTCTGGAACATGACAAGCAATTAGAATTCATAAAGTGGACATAATTAGTTTGATACTTAACTTTAATCCATTAATGATGAACGTCGCTCTTGATGGTACATGATTCACAATATTACCTGTTCAGAAGACATATAGTAACTGAGTATAGCGCCTTACTAGGTCGTAGCAAATGACGTAGCTGAAGGCTATGCTAAACTGTCGTCTCTGCAAATGAGAGCGTATGTAGGCAGTGAATCATCGCTAGAAAAGTCGGTTGTGCAACTGGGGCGAGTGCTAGGGAGTCTCTTTAGACCTGCCGTGTGGCGGCGCTCGGTCTGCAATCACTAATAGTGGCGACACGCGGGTCCGACGTATACTAACGGACCGCGGCCGATTTAAAGCCTACCACATAGCAAGTGTGGTGCCTGGCGGTGACACCACAATTCCTTACCAAATATATCCATCACGTAGCGGTGTATCCCTTCATGTAATCTGTGAAATTGTGTGTAGAACGACTAGCAATAGGCATTAATAATATTTTTCATTTGTTATTTATAGACTTGAATCCACTTTTGGTACCAAGATACTGCGTCTGTAATCTACCTGTGTTTTCCCTGCTTGTATTCCGGTGGTCTTAATTGTAGTTGTGACATGTGCGAGTAATTCATATTGTCTCGAACCATGTTTTCCATAGTTCTCAGAGACCATTCGCTTTGTTTTGTTGTCTGTGTTAAGGGATTCTTTTGCTATATGAACGCCATGAGAGGCTGTTAATAGAACATTACTGTCTTTTGTGAACTGTATGTTAGAAGCTATACGTTCCCTCCTTGTGAATAGCCATGGCACTCTTACGTTTTTAATCGTAAATAAACTGCCGTTCTCCATTTTTTCTTGATACTCGACACAATTCCAAAGTCGATACAGCTTCGTAGACTCAATGGGTTCCAACGACATATTTTGAACATTGTTTTAGCTAGGGAATGTAACTAAAAATGGTTCAAATGGCTCTGAGCACTATGGGACTTAACATCTTAGGTCATCAGTCCCCTAGAACTTAGAACTACTTAAACCTACCTAACCTAAGGACATCATACACATCCATGCCCGAGGCAGGATTCGAATCTGCGACCGTAGCAGTCCCGCGGTTCCGGACTGCAGCGCCTAGAACCGCACGGCCACCGCGGCCGGCTGGGAATGTAACTGATCTGTAATAATGAACCCCACGACAGTCCTTGTGTTGCCACTTTGCTTGTGCCATAACATATCCGAATTATCCCTTGTACTTATTAATCAGTATTAATGGTTTTATTGGGTCTACGTAAACTCATAAAGTCAGACTGTGCACACAAGTCCAGTAGTTAATGAACGTAACGATAGAAGAGGAGTCTAACCGTTTTCTGGCCGAGGCACCCTTGCCTAAGATGTATTCTTTTTTTATTTCCATAGCATATCTGCATTAAATACCCCCCTCCCCCCACCCCCTTTATCTCGCTTCTCTCCCTAACTTTGTTTTCATTTCCATGGACAGTTTTTTTATTAAAACCCCCCATTCTACTCTTGTTTTTGCGATTACTCTCCAGGGCACCTCAGCCAGAAGTGTTAGCAGTTGCGCCGGATGTGACGTCTTAAGGGGGGGGGGGGGGGGGGTAGGACGTCAAACGGGCCGTTTTGGAACAAGAGAGATATCACAGGAAATTTTAATTTCCACTGTCTATTCTTTTACGAATAAATTCATAAAACTTTGTCAGCATGACCAGGAAGGATTCAGAATTCACAATCATAGCAGTGGAAGTTCAAAAACATAACAAAATAATTTTTTTTTATATGTCAAAGTTCATCATTTTTTAACTTCTATTGGCTGCACTTGTTGCTATAGGTACACGTTTCTTCATAAGTAAGAGAGATTCTTCGATGAATTTTGCAGAGCATACAAACCTTACTTACAGGTGTATGAAACTCTAGAAATTATTTAATTTTTGAAAAAATGAATGTGCTGTTATATTTTAAAATTCATGTTTAGAAAAAACTCAAATTTTATAGTTAATTATCTCAATTTTTATCACAGTTTTTAATAGATTTGGAACATTCTAGAGTTTCATACACCTGTAAGTATGGTTCGTATGCTGTGCAAAATTCATCGAAGAATCTCTCTTACTTGTGAAGAAAGGTGTACCTACAGCAACAAATTCAGCCAATGGTAAGTGAAAAAAGGTGAAATACAAATATCAAAATAATAAATTATTTTCTTATATTTTTGAACTTCCACCAGTACAAGTGTAAATCCTGAACCCTTTGTGTTCATGCTGACAAAGTTTTATGAATTTATTTTTAAAAGAATAGACATTGGAAATTAAAATGTCCTGTGGTGTCTCTCCTGCTCCAAGTCGTCCCGTTTGACGTCCTACCCCCCCCTTAATTGCTTACCATTCCAGCGGCGGTGTGCGCATGCGCGTGACCGCTCTGAGGGCTCCCTCCCCGTACTTACCTGCCAGCGGGGCCGCATGTGCGCTCGAGATATGACGTTCTGCCGCGTCGCGGACTTCTGCAGCTGTCGCACCAGCTCGTCGCTGCTGCAGTACGGCAACTGCGGACACAACGTGCCATTTGTTCAGCGTCTGCATCCGCGCTACCATCAGAAACTTAAGCAAAATGAAGAAATAGAAACACATTTCCGAAACAGGGTGCCGTATCGGATACAGTACAAGGTACAACTTACACAAGATATTTTGCGTACAACGCCGTCCAAAACATGTAACTAGAAAACTTCTTAAGTTGAAACAAAGGTTTCAAAAAGCAAACAAAAATAAATTTTTTTCTAAGACAGCAGTAATGTTAGTAAGTTACGTGGCTACGTCGACCTGTCCTTTGCCTTTACAGCAAAGTGGATTACGGGTGGTGGTGCAAAGTTTCTGATCATGGTGATCCGTCCATCGGATGGGGACATTAAGCTCGGTCGGCCCCTTGGTACTATTCGCGAGTAGTAGGCTTTGTGCCGGCTCCGGGTTTCTTCTCATCACCATCATCATCACCACCATCATGGTCATCATCATCATCATCATCATCATTCGACACAAACGTGACACCACATTACGCACGCAAAAGGGCTTGCGCACACACACACACACACACACACACACACATACACATTACTGTCATCGACACGTATCCAGAATGAGATTTTAGCTTTGCAGCGGGGTGTGCCCTGATGTAAAACTTCCTGGCAGAGTAAAACTGTGTGACCGACCGAGACTCGAGTCTCGGTACGGTACACAGTTTTACTCTGCCGGGAACTTCCATCTACAAGTATTAGTTAATTTAACATACAATTCTTAGCCTTCGAGAAGGAAAAGTACGTGTGGGCGCGAAGGACAGGAAAACCTTTCCAATCAGGCGGCTGAAACTGTCCTTCGGATTCTCCAAGTAAATCATAACATACGGCTTCGCTTTTTACCTCTAGCTGCTACGGAGAGAATGATGGAAGGCAGTAGGTTAAGTAATTTTTGTTGAAAATTTTACTATGACCAATCAACAGCTGCCTCACTATTTTTAACTTGCACACAAATTTTTCCAGTTTATTCAGATTAATCTTGCGGGAAAAGATATGCTTAAAAAAATGAAGTGTTTACATCTACTGCTGTTTTCCAAACACATATGGTCATAGCAACGCATGAGTTTCCCATGAATTTCGAATAGTACAATTAGAAATCAATTTTTTTTATTTAATATAGATCAAAACTACTGAGACATGTAATTTATTAAAAAATCAATTTTCACTAACGAAAGTAGTTTAGAGGGTGTTTGGCAGATATTGTGCCTAGCTCTTTTACGTCTGTGCTTCCACTTTCGTCTGCATTTTACAAGTATGTAGGATTTTATATGAACTCTCATTCAGAAACAGAAGCTACCTAGTGGTTTTCAAAATACTTCTTAATATTTCTTTTTTTACAGCTAGTAATCTAGTAAATTGTTGTTGGTTTGGGTCTCATAATGCCGAATGCTGGTTACTTTTCAAAAATGTACCAATCCGGCTTTTCCTTGTCAAGCGTTCTTTATCAGAAAGCCCGTGAGGAATGTTATTTCGTTTTGCGAATTCAAAGACACTTCGTGTACAGAGTATCCGTATAATTTGTCGCCTAACTGTTTTATCCCGTTGTTTTACAGCCACTTTTATTTACCAGTGAAAGTGTATTCCGCTCTAAGTGGAGCTTTTTCTTTTTCTTTAATTTTATCTGAACTTCAAGGGTACTGAACGGTATTTTCAACGTTGTGCTAGCAACACTTATTGAATTTACTACTTCTATAAATTTTTAAGCCTGTTTTGTTGTTTAATCTTTCTAACTTCCCCTCTAACCGCCTGCGTTTTCAAAACCTTCAGTTGTTACAGACGCTCTATTATAGTTTCATCATGAACAGAGCACATTTTCACAATTTTAGCATAAGGGCGATTGGCGTTACCCTTCTTCTATTCCCTCCTCGCGATTTACTATGGCTACCCGTTTGCCACTGATTGAGAAAAATGTCCTTACTATTCACTGAAATATAGAACCTCTAATTAAAATATCGTAGGTTGTGTTGTCAACCAATAATCGTTTCTGGCTTTCAGAAGTGACATTGTTCTTACAACTTACTTCTGACTAGGGCTGTTGATCACGAATGGATATATCGATATATTTTTCAATAAACATCGATATTTATGAGGACGTATTGTTTTCACTGACATATAGATGTATCGATATAAAAACATAAATGTCGAATGCCGATATTTATATTTTGTATTACATTTTTTGCAGTTTTCGGTAAATATTTGAAGTCGTTCTTTTGAAATAATAGTAGAGTGTAATTTTACTTTCACTGTGCGAAGGAGTCTTACTACTTTTTGAGATTTCATCACGTCCGGTCTTTCTCTTTGACTGTGTGAAGCTATTAAAGTGGCAAAAAATAGTACGATTCCATTGATCGGTGGCAGAGTGAATGGAATAACAAGATTTCTAATGTACACACCAGTTACGCTAAAAAACAACTTATAACGCAACTTATGTGCTGTTTCTTCACATTGCCATTCTTCAAAAGCAGTTGCTGAAACATAAAAAAAATGTCGTGTGACCAGAGCCTCCCGTCGGATAGACCGCTCGTCGGGTGCAAGTCTTTCAAGGTGACGCCACATCGGCGACTTGCGCGTCGATGGGGATGAAATGATGATGATTAGGACAACACAACACCCAATCCCTAAGCGTAGAAAATCTCCGACCCAGCCGGTAATCGAACGCGGGCCCTTGGGATTGACGTTCTGTCGCGCTGACCACTCACCTACCGGGGACGGACTGCTGAAACATGAACAAAAACCTAAAGAAGAAGATATGTATTTGCTATGGGCGGAGACGTGTGAGGAGAAATGCTGACGTAATCGGCGCCCGGCGATACAAACAGAAACTGCAACGTATAACTTCACAACGCAATTTTGACACTACAACTGCTAGGTTGCGGGCATTGGCCGAAATGAAAAAAGTAGGGTCGACATGAAATGCTCCAAGCGAATCTGATATGTGACGAAACCGAACGACGGACCCATCGCATACCTTTTATTGTGCCACTTACCTGCAGTTCCCATTGTTAGCATCGTTATCCTTTCGATACTTGCACTGGGTGGCGGGGTGTGGGGTTGGGGGTGGGGGGGGGGGGGGTGTGGAGATAGGCATACTGTTAGCTTCTTGATGTATAGAATATGTAATAATAAATCAAAACTTAAATATGCAGCTCTAAAATCGGAAGTACATCTACAATGTGCAGCCGATATATTTATAGGCAGGTACGTCGATATTTTTTCCTTCGATTTTTCGAAATGTTGAGACTTTCTCGATACATCGAAAGCCGATAATAGTATATTTTAAACATCGATATATCGGATTTTTAAAAAATCAACAGCCCTACTTCTGATGTAAGATAAGTGAAACTGCACATGATATCAAAATAACATGAACCAATTTCAATGAATGGTGGCTCATTTGGATGATCTTTCTTACTTAATGTTATGTAGTTTTCCCTTCTTTTTTCTGTATGTTCATCTTTATAGCATCTCTTTCAAGACTTTTTTCATTGCTTTTGGCGTTCTTGCCATTATTCGTTTTTTTGGAAATTTGTGGTAAGGTCGTATGGGACCGAACTGCTGAGGCCATCGGTCCCTAAGCCTACATACTACTTAATCAAACCTAAACTAACTTACGCTATGAACAACACACACACCCATGCCCGAGGGAGGCTCAAATAGCTCTGAGCATTATGGGACTTAACGTCTGTGGTCATCAGACCCCTAGAACTTAGAACTACTTAAACCTAACTAACTTAAGGACATCACACACAGCTATGCCCGAGGCAGAATTCGAACCTGCGACCGCAGTGGTCGCGCGGTTCCAGACTGTAGCGCCAGAGGGAGGACCCGAACTTCCGACGGGGCAGCCGCGCGGGCCGCGACAAGGCGCCACAGACCGCCCGGCTGCCCCGCGCGGCGCCATTATATCAATATCATCTGCATGTGCCAGCACCAGCACTAATTTGTGCAGTATAGTTCCTCTTGTATTGATACTCACGTCTCTTAAAATGTTTTCCGAGGCTATATTAAACAGAAGGCAGGATAATGCATCTTTCTATCGTAATCTACTGTTTGTGGTCACAGCAACTAGTAACATATCCTGTAATTTAACTCGACTCCGGTCAGTTTCCATGGAAGGTTTACTAAGGCAATGAATTTATTAGAAGTCTCTAACTATTCCAATGCTACGTATTGCTCCCTTCTGCCCTCCAACAAGTGCTATCATAGCCTCAGAACACATCTGAAGTCTACGTCGTTTTTCAGGAAAGTTAAAGTTTTGATGTGTAAAGTTTCAGTAACGCTGGGGCTAATACATGGTGCTGAAACTTGGACATTAACAAAATTTTAAGAAATTAAACTGAACATATTTGAAAGAAAGATCTTTAGACAAGTTCTTGGACCAGTGGAACGAAATGGTGTCTGGAGGAGATTCAACTATGAATTATATAATCTTTATAATTACCCAGACATTGTCAGCTACATTAAGTAAACAAAAATTGAAATAATCTTCTGCAAAAGGCCAAGGTTCCCGAAGGCCTGTCACGCCAATGATGGTGATGATGGTGATGATGATGATGATAATTACAAATATACTACACTCTATCTCAGTAAGAACGCTCACAGTACACGATGACCGTATGAAAAAGGCAGCAAATACAAATATTTACAGTGGCGTAAAAATCACAATAAACTGAGCATAGGAGTACAAAACAAACTGGAAGATATTACATAGTAAAATTAATTCCGTTATTAGTGCCACTCACTCTGTTAGTTTATGTAATTAATGAAAATAAGAGTCAACCGATAAAAGCGAAAGGAAAACAACTGCCTACAGCAGCTACCTCCACCCACTCTCCCCTATGACGGACAGCAGCCTGACAAGCTCTTTACAAAGCGCTTCAAGAGCGCATCTAGTAGACAATCCCATACCTGAAAAACGAGTTGTACGGAGGTACGAAACGCTCCTTGAATGAAGGTTCATGAGTTATCTCCCTATAGCAACCCTGGTATTATCTCTAGGACTGAGATGTGGGCACATCAGTAAGGGGACAAAGACAGACTTTGCGGGTTGCGTATACATTCATGGGCAAACCTGTTTATCTCTTTTGATTGACAGGTCCTTAACCTATTGTTGTGCTAAGAGGAGTATGACCCACTGCGGATAATCCATCCTTTCGATTGACGGGTCCTTAATCTATTGTTAACTCTTTTCCCGAGAAATACACCTTCATCCCCCAACCCCTCTTCCTCCCCCTCGTCCTCCTCCTCCATCAAACTGGGAACTCCCCTCGCTGATACAAGCACACTTTTGATATCAATTTGATTGACTAATTAAATCGATCAATTAATTAACCCCCTCTACGTCTAAGACTACGTGATATCCTGCTATTAACAATAAAGTGCCTGGCAGAGGGTTCAATGAACCACCTTCGTGCTGTCTCTCTACCGTTCCACTCTCGAACGGCGCACGGGAAAAACTAGCACTTAAATTTTTCTGTACGAGCCTTGATTTCTCTTATTTGATAGTGATGAACATTTCTACCAATGTAGGTGGGTGCCAACAGAATGTTTTCGCAATCGGAGAAGAAAACTGGTGACTAAAATTTCATTAGAAGATTCCATCGCAACGAAAAACGCCATTGTTTTAATGATTGACACTCCAATTCACGTATCATGTCTGTGGCACCATCTCCCCTATTTCGCGATAGTACAAAACGGGTTGCCATTCTTTGAACTTTTTCGATGCCATTCGTCAGTCCCACCTGATTCAGATACCGCACTGCACAGCAATACTCCAGAATAGGGCGGACAAGCGTGGTGTAGGCAGTCTCTTTAGTAGACCTGTTGCACCTTCTAAGTGTTCTGCCAATGAACCGCAGTCTCTGGTTTGCTCTACCCACAACATCTATGTGATCAATCCAATTTAGGTTATTTGTAATTGTAATCCCTAAGTATTCAGTTGAATTTACACCCTTCAGGTTTGTGTGACTTATCGCGTAATCAAAATTTAGCGGATTTCTTTTAGTACTCATGTGAATAACTTTTTTCTTTATTCAGGGTCAACTGCCAGTTTTCGCACGATACAGATATCTTATCTAAATCATTTTGCACTTTGTTTTGGTCATCTGATGACTTTACAAGAAGGTAAATGATAGCATTTTCTGCAAACAATCTAAGACGGCTACTCAGATTGTCTCCTACATCGTTAATATAGATGAGGAACAACAGAGGGCCTATAACACTTCCTTTGGGAACGCCGGATATTACTTCCGTTTTACACGATGATTTTGCGTCAGTTGCTACGAACAATGACCTTGCTGACAGGAAATCACGAATCCAGTCACACAACCGCGCCGATATTCCATAGCCACGCAGTTTGGTTAGAAGACACTTGTGAGGAATGGCGTCGAAAGCCTTCAAGAAATCTAAAAATATGGAATCAGTTTGACATCCCTTGTCGACAGCACTCATTACTCATGAGTATAAAGAGCTAGTTGTGTTTTAAAAGAACGATATTTTCTGAATCCGTGCTGACTATGTGACAATAAATTGTTTTCTTCGAGGCACTTCATAATGTTCGAACACAGTATATATTCCAAAACCCTACTGCAAATCGACGTTAGAGATATGGTCCTGTAATTCAGTGGATTACTCTTACTTCCCTTTTTGGGTATTGGTGTGACCTGAGCAATTTTCCAGTCTTTAGGTGCGGATCTTGCTAAATATGGAACTATTGTATCAGCATACTCTGAAAGGAACCTGACTGGTATACAATCTGAACCGGAGGCCTTGACTTTATTAAGTGATTTAAGCTGTTTTGCTACGCCGAGGATATCTACTTCTATGTTTCTCATCTTGGCAGTTGTTCTTGATTGGAAATCAGAAATATTTACTTCGTCTTCTTCGCTGAAGGAGTTTCGGAAAACCGTGTTTAATAACTCTGCTTCAGTGGTACTGCCATCAGTGACTTCACCGTTGTTATCGCGCAGTGAAGGTATTGATTGCGTCTTGCCACTGGTGTGCTTTATGTATGACCAGAATCTCTTTAGGTTTTCTGCCAGATTCCGAGACAGAGTTTCGTTGTGAAATTATTAAAAGCATCTCGCGTTGAAGTACGCGCTTTATTTCGAACTTCTGCAAAACTTTGCCAATCTAGGGGATTTTGAATTCTTTTCAATTTGGCGAGCTTTATTCATTGCTTCTGCAACAGCTATATGACCCGTTTTTTGTACCATGGGGATCAGTACCATAACTTATTAATTTTGTGGTATATATCTCTCCATTGCCGTCTATACTATCCCTGTGATATCTCTCAATTGCTGTTGATACTATCTCTTCGAAAACATTCCGCAACTTTTCTACGCTTACATGATCAGATCGGAAGGAGTGGAGACTGTCTCTTAAAAAGGGCTTAAGAGCATTTTTATCAGCTTGTTAAAATATATATACTTTGAATTTCTTTTTGATGGTTGTAGGTGTTATGGTATTCAGCCTAGCAGCAACTGCCTTGTGGTCGCTAATCCCTGTATTCGTCACGATGCTCCCCATTTATCCAGGATTATTTGTCGCTAACCGGTCAATTATGCTCTAGCAAATATTTACGCCTCGAGTGGGTTCATGAACTAATTGTTCAAAATAATTTCCTGAGAAAGCATTCAGTACGATATCGGATGACGTTTTAAGTCTGCCACCGGCTTTAAACGCATAGTTTTTCCAGCATATCGAGGGCAGATTGAAGTCTCCAATTTACAGGAGACAAATATGTCGCTTAAAACACTCATCTGCACCTAACGGTGATTCTTCTTCGTAATAAAACATATTTTCAACGTTTGAGTATCACAAGCAAACTTTTATATAAAATCAAGTAATAAAATTCCTTCCATAAATAGACCGTCGCACTAAATATATTGAGATCTTGTATGCATCGACGTTTCGGAGAACACACACTCCTCTCCTCCTCCCCTCCCCCCCAACGTTTCCCCTAAACATATCTGCTGAAAAAAAGAATCCTACCGACCACACAAGCTAGCGATCGCGAGGCGTGCGCCGTCCGTCGACTACAGCGTGCCTCGTCCACACCGGCCAGGAGAGAGACCCACAACCATGCAGGCCATGCCTGCCTGTACCAAACGCTTGCGTGTTCGCAATAATCAAAAGGACGCATTAAAGCATTAGCGGATCAATAGGTTAAGGTTAAGGACATGTCAATCTAAAGACAATAGGTTTTCCCCTGAATGTGTACTTGCCTCTGATGTAGGCAACCTGCAATGTGTATGATGCTGTCTATGTCTCCATACGCCCATCGCTTTTCAGTTAGTCGTGCAGCACGCTTTAGGTACACAACGACCATTGGTTGACTTCCGTGGCGCATTATAGTTACATGTCTTAATTACACATGAACAATGTAGGTACCTGTGACCTGGCTTGAATTTCCCATCATGTCATGTGAACTTTAATTTGTTTGGATACTCCGAAATGTATCATGTGCTGTAAGATCCGCTTTCTAAGAGCTTCAGTCATGAAAGTCCTTCGTTTGGGTTCTTCACATGTCTTTTGCTCAGTTTTAGCTAGTGGAGACTTTCCATTACAGGTGAGGTATCAAAAGTTGGTGCTGCTTTGGGGGTTGATTTTTAGACAGGAGAATGTTGGTGCTATGTTGGAAGTCGACTCCAGCTCATTCCCATTTTCCAACGCCGTGTATTCTCAGTGATTGAATGAAGTGAAGCTCATTTTAATCTCTCCTATGTGAAGCGCAGTGGTACAACTAGCGTTACAAGAGCTTTGATCTGCACAGTGAATGATGTGTAGAGGTGATTCATCCTGGCAGCAACTCAAATCTGACACTCCCAGAGGTAGTATACCTTCCTCATAAACATCTATATTTTTATCGATTTCAGAACCTACTACATTATCTCATCAAAAATATCTGGACACCAATTAGTCGAGACTATGACGTCTTGAACTCTGGTGGGACACTTTCAATGAGGTATCTGAATGTCTGTGGAAGAATGGCAACTCATTCTTTGTCTAGGGCTGAAATCAGAGAAGGTAGTGATCGTGGACGCTGGGACCTGAAACGAAGTGGACGTTCTAACTCATCCCAAAGCTGTTCCTTTGGGTACACGTCTGCACTCTGGACAGACCAGTTTCAGCGGTGTTATTGCCCACAAACCACTGCCTCACAGATGCTGCTTTATGACAGAGTATACTGTCATAGTAATACGAATAGTCATTGTCTTCTAACTGTTCCTCTACTGTCCATAGTACATAATAATATAAAACGTGTTCATATCCTTCCGTAGTTTTTCTTAATCACAATAAGGGGACCACAATAAATACCCCCATACCGCAATACCACCTCCTCCGTATTTCACTGGTGGCATTACAAATGAAGGCAGGTAAGGTCGCAAGACATTCGCCAAGTCCAAACCCTCCTGTCGAATTTCCACAGAGAATAGCGTGACTCATCACTCGGTTCCAGTCATTCACTGACCAGCAGCGTTGGTCTTTACACTATCTGAAGCGCCACTTAGCACTGATTCTGTGCGGGTTACGAGGAGCTGATCGACCATCGAATCCCACTCTTTTTAAATCCTTATGAACGGTCGTACTAGCTTGACTCCTGGTAGTACTTTAGAACTCACGATGTATTTATTCTGATGATCTCAAAGGATGTTTTACAGCCAGTCTTCGTAATGCTCACCAGTTCCTGACCGTCAGTTCAAGAGGTGTGCCAGGTCTTGGTTTCGATGTGGCTGTTCTTTCGGGTTTCCACTTCACAGTCACATCACCAATAGTCGACTTGGACAGCGTTAGAAGTGTTGTAACTTCCTGATGGACACACTACCCACTGACATGCAACTGACTAGACCACGTTCTAAGTCACTGAGCTTTCCTGACCGACCTATACTGTTGTTACTCCTTCTCTACTGAAAATATTATAGTACCCGTCTCCTTTCATGTTGGGGAATCCGCCTCTTATGACATCTACTGGCCAAGTTCATTTTACATGTAGGTGACCGGATATTTTTGATCAGATAATTTATAGGCACTTTTTATCACAATGAAAGAAAAAATTCTGTTCTGTCGTATAAGAAAAAAATCTCAACATATATGTAAACTGCACAAATGTGTGTTAAGCATGGAGAGTTAATTATTACTACAGGCAAAGTGGAATAGAGTCCTTCAGAGAATTCAGTTTTGGAAAATCTGACAAAAAAAAAAAAAGAGAGACATTGCCGACAAAACTGAAGGATGAGATAGACAAAGTAACATGACGAATTAACAAAGCGGTGCAAATGAAGGAAAGTCCGATAACATCTCGCCAGAGGTCTCCCAGTCGAGCACAGAAGGCTGGATGTCACATGGCGTGAGATCAGCTTGACTAAGGCGCCGGACAGGGCTACTCTCGTAACACGAGGCAGTTGAGGGAACGGGAAAAGACTGTACGTCCATCAGCGAGCAGTTGCAGGGCAGTGTGTTGCTGTTCTTCATTACAACATGACCCAGAAACAACAATTGTATGACTTCACACTGGGAAGAATCATCGGGAAACTGTAAGAAGGACAAATTGCGACGAGAGTAGCCCAGGAGTTTGATATTGCTCACAGCATCATTTTAGGTGCCTGGGGAGCGTTCCGAACTGCAAGCACTGCCGTACGATGTACAGGGTATACATGAAGTCCGGGAATACTTTCAATTGGTTATTGCATAAGAACTAAACATTGTAGAGATGTTATACATACTGCATTTTGATGAGAAACCCTGAAAGATTTTTTTTTTTTTTTTTGTTTACAAACATTCGATATGCGAACCAAGAGTGACCCAGCAGACGTCAATACGGTAATCGAATTCTTGCCATACCCACCCCAGCATGGCAACGTCGACTGTGGCATTCGCTTCCCATATTCTCTCCCAGAACTCTGCTACATCACGTGGTAGAGGCTGTACCTCCCCTAGATCTTAAACGTGTCCCCACAGATTGAAGTCCCCTTCTGTAGGACGGCCAATCCATCGATGCGGCAGCTCCGTGTTCAGGAACCCATGAACTTCACGATCAAAATGGGGTGTATCCCCATCCTGCTGAATGATGGAGAGTCCGATTGCATTTGAGGCATCAGCCATTGCTGCAACATGTCCAAGTAGGAATATCCAGTGACAATGCTCTCGGCGAAGAAGAATGGCCCATACAGTTTTCGATGTGACAAGGCACAAAAAACATTACCTCTGGAGAATCACGCTCAAATTAAATGCATTCGTGTGGGTACTTTGTACCCAGATTCGACAGTTATGCCTGTTCATTTTTCCATTAATGTGAAAATGGCTTCGTCGCTAAAAATTAAGCGATCAATAATGCCATCCCCATCCTCATTCAATTGTTGCAACTGCGAACAAAACTCAAAACGATTGTCTTTGTTGTCGTCACTGAGCTTCTGCACTAGCTCCAATTTGAATGGTTTAATAGACAGCTTCTGCCGCAGGACTTTCCACACTGTCATTGGAGCCACTTCGAGTTCAAGGGGTTCACGACTCACCGATCTCTTTCGACTCATAAATGTCTCTCGTGCGCACTCCACGTGCACTTCACTCGCACTGGGACGTCCGCTTCTCTTTGCCGGGCACAAGCAACCTGTCGTAACGAATTTGTTATGCCAGTGGTAAATGGCCTTTCTTGTTGGTGGCTTCTTACCGTACTTGGTTCTAAACATCCGCTGAACAGCTGTAGCACACTTGTTTTCGTCGAACTCCAAAGCACAGAGAGCTCACTCCGCACCTGAACTCGCCATGTTTGCGACTAGCACTGACTACTGGCAAATTACCAAACTACGCTGTGGCGGTATACATGAAAAAAAAACTTTCAGGGTTTCTTTTCAAAATGACATCTGTATCATATCGACAATGTTTGGTTCTTCTGCAATAAATAATTGAAAGTGTTTCCGGACTTTATGTACACCCTGTACAGGAGGCGGCCGACCGCGGTCGACTGCGGCAGCAGAAGACCGCTACCTTGTGCGACAGGCAAGAAGTCGCCCACGTCAAACGGTGGGTGCGACTGCAAATACATTTAACAGGACGGCAAGGAACGCAGTTTCATGCTCCACAGTGGCACGGCGACTGCACTGTGTGCCGTCTTTGTCTGGCGCCAGTACGATATGTTCCGTTGACACTCGCACGTATGCGGCACCATTTACGATGGTGCCAGCACCACAGGGACTTGGCCAACAAGGCGTGAGGTCGCGTGCTTTTCTCCGATGAGAGCAGATACAGCCTAAGTAGTGATTCTGAACATACTCTCTTAGGACACCTTCGCTTGTCATCTTCAACAGATGTCATTACCGTATGGTTGGTGCAGTGCTGACAAGCGGGGGCTGCTTGAACTGCGAGCTGGAGAAAGTTTTGTAAATAGTAGAAGAGCAGACCTCATCTTTGGCAACTACATTTTCCTAGTTCCTTAATGAAACTGTATAAGCGAAAGTTGGTTTTTAACTATTCATACCAAGTCTCTTCCATACTCACTCTCATGTTCCATGTCGAATGCTGTATTGTTTCCAACACAGGCAGCAAAGAAGCAAGTCATCTGTGCATTTATGCTATTATACTTGAAGATTTTGTCCGCTGTTTCTGGAATCTGTAAGCCCAGATTTGCTGAGTAGACAGATATTTAAAGCCAGGCGACAATTCATAGCAATTTATAGATGTTACTGTTGTCGTACTGTGTGAGTCACCCATAGATTTTGGACGCTTATATACAAAATATTCTTCCCCTTTAAAAGGTAGGATTGATATTTTTTTTTTAAATTTGTAACTTTCCAAGTTCATCATTCCAGTTGCGTTAACGTTGACATAAATAAAGGATTTTATATGGAAATGCTCAGCGGGCTGCCAAAAGTAATTGAAAACAAACAAGCTACGATAAATGTTCAGTCAAAGAACAATGATTATTTCTCCCTGTGGTAAATCACAGCCGATTTGTACCCAGAAAATGAGCACTTAACCCATGGGTATAATTATGTTCCATGTACAAATGCATTAAACTTCGAAAAACTTTCATTTCTTACTGATCTGCAAATATTTGAGGAAAACAATGAAACTGTGTCTGTTAATGCGTACAGTACACAGTACTCATACCACGGGTGGATGGTGAAAGGAAGGAGAGAAGAACACAAAAGAAAAGAATTTACAGTGCTTGCGTTGTATGTTATGAATCATCATAAATGTGAGAAACATGTGAATCTGTTAATGATACTTGTGGAAAACATAAAAATTTACAATTTGTCACATAAAAAACCTTTAGCATTATTGCTCATCACCATTCAACTGAATAATGTGAACGATGTTTGTGTTATTTTCAGTCTAAAGAGAAGTTAGCGCGCATTCACTTATCTTTTCACAACTCGAACCAGTCAACAGCGCTGTTTCATGCCGAGAAAACAGAAACAATATGAAACAGTCAACTCATATAACAAGATATTGAAGCTCATTTATGCAGATTTCGTATGTTTGCTGCATGAAAAGGTTTACAAAAGGAACGCTCCAAATAGACCGATGTGAATCACAGAGATATCTGCCACTTTATACGCAGATTTCAGTGAGCTGTACATAATATGGCGGCTGTTGTGTTTCGCAGTCTAATAAATTGTGACGCACATTTTATATTGTGGCCTTGTGCAAATGAGTGGAAGAAATGATCAAAATAAATCAAAGTGATGTTTCTGTGATCGCGACGAATGTGGAAAATTACAAAAAAATTACTAAATCTATCGCAGCGGACTACTGTAGGAACATAAAATTTAAGTGTATACATTCCTTCAACTTTCTGGCTTCCTGTCTAGAATAATTAGAATAATTTGTCTAGTAATTAAAGCCCGAAAAATTGAAAATAACAAGAGAGTAATTCCTGGACAGCGAGTAGTACAATTTGATCAATAAGAAATCATGTAACTGACAAATCAGTTTTGTTGGAAGAACAATTGCCAGAAAATGAGCAACCCAAAAGCTTACTGACTGGTGAAACAACAATCAAAGAACTAGAATACTGAAGAATGTGAAAAGACAGGCGTTTATCTGAATGCAAGACATTGGGAGATTACTCCCACTTGCAAGTTATTTGAAACGGGATGTCTTGCTTTTGGCTGACGTTTTAGAAAATTTCTGTGTACTTTCTTAAAACGTACAAACTAGATCCAGCCTATTACGTTACTTCACCTGGCTTGGCACTGGATGTATTGCTGGAAACTACTCATGTAAAACTGCAGCTAATTGTGGACAGAGAACAATTACAATACGTTGAGCGCGGTGTCAGAGGTGGTACTGTTTACTGTTCACATTGTCATACAGTTGTAAACAATAGATTCACGGCTGATTATGGTAAAAATAAATATGCATCTTGTATGAGTATTACAAGAGGCGTCAAAAGAAAAAGAGACAGATTGAGAAAAAGTAAGTGAACTGTTTATTATGTCAATAGTCACGGTAATAAGTCTAAATGCATTTATCCCACTGTGAGAGAAGACAGTGACTTCATGGAAAAATGTTTGCAGTTACCTATAGAACCACGGCAGCACACAGGCGTGGACCACTTTGTCCAAAGCAAATTAGCGGTTACAAGCGTCTTTGTTCAGGGCTCTAAAACATCTAAATCGCATGGCGTGAGATCAGGCCTGTATGTAGGATGATGTATAAGGGCTTCCCAAACGGAACTTCTGAGCCATACTAGAAACAACCTTGAAACATGTGGACGGGCATTATCCTGCAATAGTCGACCGATGTGGCCAAGCGATTCTAGGCGCTTCTGTCTGGAACCGCACGACCGCTACGGTCGCAGGTTCGAATCCTGCCTCGGGCGTGGCTTTGTGTGATGTCCTTAGGTTAGTTAAGTTTAAGTAGTTCTAAGTTCCAGGGGACTGGTGACCTCAGATGTTAAGTCCCATAGTGCTCAGAGCCATTTGAACCATTTTTTATCCTGTAATAGAATGATGCCGTTCCGATTACCAGAGGTTTAGCTGGGAAACCGTTATACATCCTCCACATAGTCTACATCTCTCCCCACGTGATTTCCATATTTTTGGAGCTGTGAAGAACAATATTTGTGGCCATCGGTTCGCTTCGGATGAAGAGGGGCACGCCCGGATCCAATCATTGTTCCGTAGGTGACCAGAAACATTTTTTTACGAAGGCACTGACCGTCTTATCTCACAGTGGGATAAACAGTTGACTTTCGTTTTTTCCATATATCTCGTTTTTATTTGTCCGTCCCTTGTAAATTCCTCAATATTAACAGTCTCTACAGCCGGCCCATGATACAACATCTACCAGTATCTCAGTGTGCAGGGATGTCTATGGACAGTTTTGATATAATGAGCATACCAGATGCAAACATAGGTTATGTTTTAGCAGTGGATCTAGAGTATACAGAAAATTTATATGAACATCAGTCTGGTCCTCCATTGTGTTCAAAGAATGGAGGATCAGCGAGCCAGGGGGTGCAAATTATACGATAAGAAATACTACGCTGTTGATCATCGAAACTTAAACCAGTGTCACATATATCAGTGTTTTTCTTGTGATCTACATCTATCACGGCTGTTACAACTTCCGTACTGGACAGAACATTCCGTCTTCTTCTTACATTGCATAGATTATCGCGCGTTAGTTTTCAGCGAAAGTACTTGGCTGAGTGCAGACAAGCAAAGCATACGCACTGTATTATGCAATTCTAGTCACTGCTAAAGGATAATTGTATCATGTCTTCACGCATGAAGCTCTCTGATTAATATATTTCTCAGAAAAAAAACATACAAAAGGGTTGTGAAGGCTTAGCCTATGAAGAACTGAAAATGTCTTCACCATGCGAAAATAATGGGTTGTGATCGGCTGTTTAGTTTTAACGGCTGATAAAATACTGGGTTCTGACTGGGGTAGGGGGCAAGGGACGGGGAGAGGAGAGGCGAATGGAGAGGCTATGGACTGATGAAAGGTTATTAGAGGATTTTCTTCTATGAATCTGTTAGTATACAGTGTGTCAAGAGCACGCTGTGGCCACAAAACATTGGTAAGAAACACCCTCTGCCACTGATGATGTTATTCCAACACTGCAGATCTGCCTCTGCAAATAGGCGATCCAGCTCATTCGGGGATTTTTTTCTGCAAGGTTGGCAAAACACAAATTTGGGGCCAAGCGCCCACCGCGATTGCTACTCTCTCAGTTCCGCCCTGGAAAACTATAAATAAAAACAGAGAAAGAACATGGTACTAGAGGGTCGTTCTTGAGGGCCCGAGGGGCCCTGCTTCGCCAGAAGTTTTGTGATATAATTGTATTCTGTCCACTTCTTCAGTATTATATCAGACTGTATGACAGTGACATGATTTTTGTGTAGTAAGAGTGATAGAGAGCAGAGGTGATCAGGCCCAGTTTCCACTGTTTCTTTGCAGAGACACAATGTTACTCTAAACTGCCTGTAGCCGGGCCAGACCTTGCTGCTACCTCTCTCTCGTCCCTCCCCAAAGTGTATCCAGTGTATCGTACTACAGCAGGGTTTTCCACACTGTTTTCTGCGGAATATTGGAGTTCAGAGAAAAGTGAATAAGAGGTGCACGAAAAACGGTTAATAGCATGGCGTTTATTTTCGACCTATTTACTTATTTTTTTAAAAAAAGGTATTATGATTTATATGGTATGAGATATGATTTAAAATTGAAGTAATCAGTGAATGAAACAAGTTTTTCTCATTTTCTGAAATTTTATTAATTTTAATAACATTTTAAATAAACAGGGTGTTCCATCAAAGTACCAGGATTCTTAGGTTTCCGCCAGAGGAAGAGTTTATGAATCCCTGTTCTACAGTGCCGAAACTATTTTCCTTTCCCCTCCACATATATTTAACGCCGAGGGCCAGTTTCAGATGACCTCTACTCCCTCCAAACCCCCAGCTCCTCAAACTGCAGTCACAGTGACGTGAACAAGTTAAGTTGTTTCACTGTTTTCCATCTCGGTAGGGGGGGGGGGGGGGGGGGGGAGGGGGAGGAGGGACAGATGAGCTCACGCAAACATCCCTTTCACCCGATTCCAGCGAACCTTGCTGTCCCTCCCCCCCCCCCCCTACCCCCTACCCACTACCCCCTCCTTTACTACCTGTCTGCAAACCTACACTATGTTTGAGGCCAGTTGGCTACGGTCCGTAGCCAGAACTGTACGGAGGTGAAGCTGTGTCCCTGGCAGAACTCCGAAACCTGTGATCCCCCCCCCCCCACCCAACCTCTCCCATACAAAAAACTACCTTTCTGTAATGTTTTGTACATAGATATACGAAGGTCTGGAATTTTTAAGGTGGGTTTAATGAAAATGAAGCATTACTGATAAATATTACTTAAATGAGCTACAAAGACGAGAAACACAACAAGTTACATGTATCATTTTAGTACCTAAATTACAGACTGTACAAGTTTATTAAAAGAATTAAAAGTAAAACAAATTTTATGTCGTATTCTTTGTGGCAGCTGCTGTGCACTGATTTTATCATGATTTATAGCAAAGAACAGATTTTATTAGCTCCTATTAAATTAGTAACAGTTTATGACTCATTATTACGAAATAAAAGAAAAAGGCTACAAAGGAAATGTTTGCTAAAGCGCTCTTCAGTTTATTAAGTATGGAAGAGAAGCTAGAAAACAAACAGTTAGACTTACATCAACCAATTACAATATCACACATACAACACAAAAAGCTATTGAATTCACTTCTCTATATACTTTATTATTAGCTACAGTATTACACTGATTAAACATATATTTATAACTGTGTAATTACGATATTTAGCGTTATTCTGCCTTTTTAAGAAGTATGACATAAAGAAAGATTATACAACAAACAATTCAGAACCATTCCGTTATAAAGTTTATTGACTTTTTATCTGGGCCCCATCAACGAAAATGAGCACCAAACCGCACTGCATGATACTACGAGGAACGTTCAATAAGTATTGCAACAAATTTTTTTTCTGAAAGCAGGTTGGTTTTATTCAGGATTCCAATACACCATATTAATCCCCATCACCCAAGTACCGCTTCACGCAGAGTGCATCCTTCTTCAATGGGCCAAACAGATAGAAGTCGGTAGGTGCGAGATCCGGGTTGTAAGGTGGATGAGGAGCAACAGTCCAAAGAAATTTTGTGAAGTCCTCTCGGACGAACAGACTTGGGTGAGGCCTTGCATTGCCTTAGAGAAGGAGAAGTTCTTTTGCATTTTTGTGGCAACAAACACGCTGAAGTCGTTCCTTGAATTTCCTGAGCGTAGTACAGTACGCTTCAGAGTTTATTGTTGCATCATGAGGGAGGACATCAAAAAGAATAACGCCTTAGAGTCCCAGAAGTGGCCGGCCGGGGTGGCCGAGCGGTTCTAGGAGCTTCAGTCTGGAACCGCGCGACCGCTACGGTCGCAGGTTCGAATCCTGCCTCGGGCATGGATGTGTGTGATGTCCTTAGGTTAGTTGTTGTTGTTGTTGTTGTTGTTGTGGTCTTCAGTCCTGAGACTGGTTTGATGCAGCTCTCCATGCTACTCTATCCTGTGCAAGGTTTTTCATCTCCCAGTACCTACTGCAACCTACATCCTTCTGAAGGTTAGTTAGGTTTAAGTGGTTCTAAGTTCTTGAGGACTGATGACCTCAGAAGTTAAGTCCCATAGTGCTCAGAGCCATTTGAACCATTTTTGAAGTCCCACAAGTCCTTCGCCATTACTTCATCGGCTGACGGTGCGGCTTTGAGCTTTTTCTTCGGAGGAGAGGTAGTGTGGCGCCGACCCATGGATTGCCGTTTTGTTTCCGGTTCGAAGCAATGGATCCACGTTTCATAGCCCGTGAAGAAGTTCGACAAAAAATTGTCACAATCATCCTCGTAACATGCAGGCAATTATGTAAAGGTGGTCCTTCGTTGCTCTTCTGTTAGGCGAAGAGGAGCTCAGTGAGCACACATCTTCGAGCACCCCAAGTGGTGGACGAGTGGTCCAGCACTACCACCAGAGATGTTCATTTGAGCAGTGAGGCGCTTGATTGCGATCCGTGATCCGTCCATCATCTCGAATGAGAATGAAATTAGAATTATATTAATACCTGTAGCTGCTAACGGGCGTTGATATATATCAACAGGGACGGGTGAAAATGTGTGCCCAAACCGGGACTCGAACCAGAGATGTTCATTTGAGCAGTGAGGCGCTTGATTGCGATCCGTGATCCGTCCATCATCTCGAATGAGAATGAAATTAGAATTATATTAATACCTGTAGCTGCTAACGGGCGTTGATATATATCAACAGGGACGGGTGAAAATGTGTGCCCAAACCGGGACTCGAACCAGGGATCTCCTGCTTACATGGCAGACGATCTATCCATTTGAGCCACCGAGAGCACAGAGGACAGCGTGACTGCAGGGACTATCTCGCGCACGCCTCCCGCGAGACCCACATTCTCACCTTGTATGTCCACACACTACATTCGTAGTGTCCCACCCCAACACACTCATTGCTCATGGAAGACATTCTTTTCAAGTCCCGTAAGAGTTTGGGGAATATGTGTGCATACGCAGAGAAGAATAAGGTCGTGGGTGGTGTTGCCGGAACTATATACGTATATGGGTATAGCATCTGTTCTTTCGGACATGTCCGAAAGGACAGACACCACTGATGACCTGTAGCCGTTTAGAACGGATTTAGAATTATACATTAATACCTTCAGCTGCTGACGACCCACCAGGGTAGCCGAGAGTGCTAACGCGCTGCTTCCTGGATTCTGGTAGGCGCGCCGTCCCCGGATCGAATCCGCCCGGTGGATTAACGACGAGGGCCGATGTGCCGGTGTTGTGTACACAGTTCCGCGTAGTCAGCGCGTACACAACTTTCCCAATAGAGCGCGCCTCACTAAGCACAACAATGCAGGCGCAGCGCTCATCCGTCTCCGCACTACGAAATGGCGCTGTCTTAAGAGACGGACCAAATTCTGCTTCCGCCGATTCGCGTATTAATATATAACACAGCCAATGAGATTGCTGCTAATGTAGAACCTTTTCTCCTCGCGGATCACACTCGCGCAGTGATACCTGAATGCTCGAGGTATTACAACGAGTGTACAGCCCTCCGATTAGTCAGTCTGCATTTGTCTGCACCAGTCTGTACCAGTCTGCATTAGTCTGTACCAGTCTCCAGTCAAGTTTCAGTCTGCACCTAAGTAGATTATCATATTCCTGTACATAGCCATGAAGATAAATGTATAGACATTTTGTCAAGTATCAGAGATATGTGAGAATAAGATTAACGTACCAAGACCAAAGGAACTTCAGATTGTCAATTGTAATTAGCATCCAGAACCAAGTTAAGTAATTTTTAGGCTTGTTATCATTTTAATAAAAGCGTGTTTAAATTAATCAAGTTCTGTTTAAAGTTGGTCACCGTCAATCTGCTACTCCAAGCGTGCAAGTGACATTTCTATCGTCTGACCTAATGGCAGAAGATAAACACGCCACGATAAGACCACGCGACATATTGCTGACACTCGCCTACTTCGTTAGAGTGACAAGTCAAATAATCTGATGGCGTGTGTACCGAAGGTCTTACAGTACGCACACCACAGCCGGCCAGCCTGGATGTCGTTTTTAGGCGGTTTCCCTCATCCCGCTAGGTGAATACCGGGCCTGACCCCATGTTTCGCCTCAGTTACACCACTCGCAGACATTTGAACACATTCGCACTATTCCATGGATTACACTCGACGCAGAGAGTTGACGTACACTAATTCCGTCCCATGGGGGGGGGGGGGGGGGGGGGGGGGATATGGGGTGGCAGCAGGAAGGGCATCCGGTCACCTCTTAACCATTAACATGCCACATCTGATTAACGATGGCTGACCGTGCGTAAGAAAAGGCTCAGGCGATAGAAAAGATTGATAGATAGACCTTCAGCTGCTGACAGGATTTGATGCGTATCAACCGGGACAGGTGAAAATTTCTTCGTAAGAATGTCTCCCACGAGTAATGAGTGTACTGGGTAGGGACACTACGAATGTAGTGTGAGGAAACACAAGGTGAGAATGTGGGTCTCGCGGGAGGCGTGCGCGAGATAGTCCCTGCAGTGGCGCTATGCTCTGTGCCCTCGGTGCCTCAGATGGATAGAGCGTCTGCCATGTAAGCAGGGGATCCCGGGTGCGAGTCCCGGAAGGGGCACACATTTTCACCTGTCCCCGTTGATATATATCAACGCCGGTGAGCAGCTGATGGTATTAATATAATTCCAATTTCGTTCTAGACGGCTGCCGGTCCGAAAGAACAGACACCATATCCATATAAGTATATCGAATGAGAATGTCCGCACATTCCAATATTCCAGCAGTCACAGCTGCGTGCGGCCGACAGGCAAGCGGGAGATCGGAGAGGTTTGCGCCACCTTTTTGCGATGATGACAGACGCCTTGTCCAACTACTGACCGTGCTTTTATTCACTACCAGTTCTCCGTACACCATCTGCAAGGGCCTGTTAGTATCTGCGATGCTAGCAAAAGGAACTCAATGACAGTCTCTGCTTCGAACGCAACTCCGTTACAGGCGCCATTTTGACCGCTATGTTAAGCGCCGCCACCAGTCACAATTTCATGAAACTATAGGAGCTAAGGCGAGAATATTCCACAGTGTCGCACAATAAGTTCCGAGTTTTTTCAAGCAGAAATGGCCGAGAAAAAATTGTGTTGCATTCCTTATTGAACGCCTCTCGTACGATGGCGGTAGAGAAAGAAATGTGGCATTTTAGTGTTTGGAAAGATAAGGCTGTTTTATTTTATCGAGAGCTGCTGTGGTTGGCTGTACCGAAAGCACAGTAAGCGCGTGCGACTTACGAGGTTGTCAGAGACGCAGGAGAATTCTTCGACGAGATCGGCGCCACGCTGCAGGTACTGCTGCAGAGCGGCAGCCACGGCGGAGACGACGCGGGCGCCCTCCGGCGCCGCCTCGCTCAGCAGCCGCACCTGCATCACGTCCGGGTTCGACACCAGCTCGCGCTCCTCCTCCTTCTGCTCCTGCAAATGGCGGCGGCCGCGTCACTCCCAAGCCTGTCCTGTTACTGCTGTCCTCAGTCCAGGGACTGCTCTGATGCAGCTGTCCACGCTACTGTATCACGAACAACTACTGCACCATACATGCATTTTAACCTGCTTACCTTAGCTGGCCGAAGTGGCCGAGCGGTTCTAGCCGCTTCAGTCTGGAACCGCGCGACCGCTACGGTCGCAGGTTCGAATCCTGCCTCGGGCATGGATGTGTGTGCTGTCCTTAGGTTAGTTGACGACTGATGACCTCAGCAGTTAAGTCTCATAGTGCTCAGAGCCATTTGAACCATTCGCTTACCTTAATCGACAGAAACCAGATGGCAGTTTTAAGAGTCGAGGGGTATGAAAGGGAAGCAGTGATTGGGAAGGAAGTGAGACAGGGTTGTAGCCTATCCCCGATGTTATTCAATCTATATATTGAGCAAGCAATAAAGGAAACAAAAGAAAAGTTCGGAGTAGGTATTAAAATCCATGGAGAAGAAATAAAAACTTTGAGGTTCGCCGATGACATTGTAATTCTGTCAGAGACAGCAAAGGACTTGGAAGAGCAGTTGAACGGAATGGGCAGTGTCTTGAAAGGAGGATATAAGATGAACATCAACAAAAGCAAAACGAGGATCATGGAATGTAGTCAAATTAAGTCGGGTGATGCTCAGGGAATTAGATTAGGAAATGAGACACTTAAAGTACTAAATGAGTTTTGCTATTTGGGGAGCAAAATAATTGATGATGGTCGAAGTAGAGACGATATAAAATGTAGACTGGCAATGGCAAGGAAAGCGTTTCTGAAGAAGAAAAATTTGTTAACATCGAGTATATATTTAAGTGTCAGGAAGTCGTTTCTCAAAGTATTTATGTGGAGTGTAGCCATGTATGCAAGTGAAACGTGGACGATAAATAGTTTAGACAAGAAGAGAATAGAAGCTTTCGAAATGTGGTGCTACAGAAGAATGCTGAAGATTAGATGGGTGGATCACATAACTAATGAAGAGGTATTGAATAGAATTGGGGAGACAAAAAATTTGTGGCACAACTTGACTAGAAGAAGGGATCGGTTAGTAGGACGTGTTCTGAAACATCGAGGGATCACCAATTTAGTATTGGAGAGCAGCGTGGAGGGTAAAAATCGTAGAGGGAGACCAAGAGATGAATACACTAAGCAGATTCAGAAGGATGTAGGTTGCAGTAGGTACTGGGAGATGAAGAAGCTTGCACAGGATAGAGTAGCATGGAGAGCTGCATCAAACCAGTCTCAGGACTGAACACCACAACAACAACAACCTTAATCGAGCTGTGAACTCGCTCTAAAATTTGTACCCCCTACATTTCCCCCACTACTCAACTGAGAATTCCTTAATACTGGTTGCAGGCTACTCATAGAGGTCCAGTGTGGGCTGCAAGTACATGGCACCGAAACTTGGTAGACATTCTAACATGTTAATGCAGAATCGATTTATACTAGAAAAAAATTAGTTCCAACTTTGGCCACCAGGTGCAAATCTGGCATTGTGAATGCAAGAAAGACGGATAGAATTGTTTCCATATGTAATGGGTTAGGAAAGGGATGTGGGCATAAAAGCTTCAACAAATGAAAAAAAGCATGTTGGTTTCATTATTAACCACCGCTTACACAATTTGTTCAATATGGGCTGCGAATATGACAACGAGATGCTGCCTCTGTAAAACGACGTGATCAACAAATGCTCGCAGTAGTTCTGGAGGAAACTGAGCAATGTGTTCCTGTACACTGTCATTCAGATCGAGTAGAGGCCGAAGGCGTTCGTGGTAAACGCGTTCTTTTAGATATCCCCACAGTCAAAAGTCACATAGATCTAAATCATGTGAGCTTGCAGGCCATACATCTGGAAAACCTATGGAGATAACACATTCGTGTATGTTTGCATTAAGGAAATCTTTTCCTGGGCGAGTGACATGAGATGTTGCGCTATCTTGCCTGAAAATATTTATTTCCATATAGTAGCGCTCCTCCAAAGCACGAATCAAATGCTGTACACGGAGACCTCGATAATGTGCAGACGTCTGCCAGGCCCTCCGGGTGTATACTCTTCAAAGAAAAAAGGACCGAGAATAAAGGTGCTTTTGAATCCAAACCACACAATCACATGCGGCGAAGGCAATTGCTCTTCGTGCACAACACGTGGTTTAACAGTACCCGAAACTCGGTAGTTCCGTAATTCACTGCATCCTGCAGTGTAAAATGCACCTCGTAACTCCACAGAGTATTGCCCGATCACATATCGTTAACTTCGATCTCTGCCAGTAACCGATGAGCAAATTCAGACCGTTCCTGAAGATCATGAGAGTTGAGTTGCTGCACCGTGTGCATCTTGTATAGGTTGTTGTTGTGGTCTTCAGTCCAGAGACTGATTTGATGCAGCTGTGCATACTACTCTATCTTGTGCAAGCTTCTTCATCTCCAAGTAACTACTGCACCCTATGTCCTTCTGAATCTGCTTAGTGTATTCATCTCTTGCTCTCCCTCTACGACTTTTACCCTCCACGCTGCCCTCCAGTACTAAAGTGGTGATCCCTTGATACCTCAGAACATGTCCTACCAACCGATCCCTTCTTCTAGTCAAGTTGTGTCATAAATTCATCTGCTCCCCAATTCTATTCAGTACCTCCTCATTAGTTATGTAATCTATCCATCTAATCTTCAGCATTCTTCTGTAGTACCACATTTCGAAAGCGCACCCTACAGAACTGCGAGGCGCTTGGTTGTGTTGAAGGAGGGAGTCCGCCAAGAATACCGACGATGTGTATGAGAGATGTGAAATACACTCCTGGAAATTGAAATAAGAACACCGTGAATTCATTGTCCCAGGAAGGGGAAACTTTATTGACACATTCCTGGGGTCAGATACATCACATGATCACACTGACAGAACCACAGGCACATAGACACAGGCAACAGAGCATGCACAATGTCGGCACTAGTACAGTGTATATCCACCTTTCGCAGCAATGCAGGCTGCTATTCTCCCATGGAGACGATCGTAGAGATGCTGGATGTAGTCCTGTGGAACGGCTTGCCATGCCATTTCCACCTGGCGCCTCAGTTGGACCAGCGTTCGTGCTGGACGTGCAGACTGCGTGAGACGATGCTTCATCCAGTCCCAAACATGCTCAATGGGGGACAGATCCGGAGATCTTGCTGGCCAGGGTAGTTGACTTACGCCTTCTAGAGCACGTTGGGTGGCACGGGATACATGCGGACGTGCATTGTCCTGTTGGAACAGCAAGTTCCCTTGCCGGTCTAGGAATGGTAGAACGATGGGTTCGATGACGGTTTGGATGTACCGTGCACTATTCAGTGTCCCCTCGACGATCACCAGTGGTGTACGGCCAGTGTAGGAGATCGCTCCCCACACCATGATGCCGGGTGTTGGCCCTGTGTGTCTCGGTCGTATGCAGTCCTGATTGTGGCGCTCACCTGCACGGCGCCAAACACGCATACGACCATCATTGGCACCAAGGCAGAAGCGACTCTCATCGCTGAAGACGACACGTCTCCATTCGTCCCTCCATTCACGTCTGTCGCGACACCACTGGAGGCGGGCTGCACGATGTTGGGGCGTGAGCGGAAGACGGCCTAACGGTGTGCGGGACCGTAGCCCAGCTTCATGGAGACGGTTGCGAATGGTCCTCGCCGATACCCCAGGAGCAACAGTGTCCCTAATTTGCTGGGAAGTGGCGGTGCGGTCCCCTACAGCACTGCGTAGGATCCTACGGTCTTGGCGTGCATCCGTGCGTCGCTGCGGTCCGGTCCCAGGTCGACGGGCACGTGCACCTTCCGCCGACCACTGGCGACAACATCGATGTACTGTGGAGACCTCACGCCCCACGTGTTGAGCAATTCGGCGGTACGTCCACCCGGCCTCCCGCATGCCCACTATACGCCCTCGCTCAAAGTCCGTCAACTGCACATACGGTTCACGTCCACGCTGTCGCGGCATGCTACCAGTGTTAAAGACTGCGATGGAGCTCCGTATGCCACGGCAAACTGGCTGACACTGACGGCGGCGGTGCACAAATGCTGCGCAGCTAGCGCCATTCGACGGCCAACACCGCGGTTCCTGGTGTGTCCGCTGTGCCGTGCGTGTGATCATTGCTTGTACAGCCCTCTCGCAGTGTCCGGAGCAAGTATGGTGGGTCTGACACACCGGTGTCAATGTGTTCTTTTTTCCATTTCCAGGAGTGTATTTTGCGAGTATTTTTTAAAACGATTTGTATTGTATTGTATGTTAACCGGGGTCTAGAAAAGACGGAGAGGCTCCGTCCCCGCCGCAGCCGCAGTGGTCCACAACCCCACGACAACTACCGCAGTCCACTTCACTCCTCCGACGCCCCACACCGAACCACTCTTTCAGGGGTATTGTACGGTTCGGCCCCCGGTGGATAGTAGCTCAAATGCAGCGTATATCATCTGTTAATGTTAAATTAGTGAAATGAAATTGTGTTAGGCGTCGTTTTTACATATTGTATGGAGTTAAAATAATACGTTTAAAAATATGAGAACATACAATACATTACAAAATAAGTAGCACCCAGAAGACGCTTACACACCACCCCCAGGTATGAGTTGCTATTTCCTGTGACAGGTTGAACAGCTACTACAGTGCGTTGGTGGTTTTATGAAAGGAAGAGAGAAAATCAAAGTAGACAGGTTAAGAAATGAGAGGATCAGAGAATTAATGAAGGTGGAACCATTACAGGAGGAGATAGAGAAATCAAGGCTGAGATGGTATGGACATATTAAGAGAATGGAGGAGAAGAGGACACCCAGGAGGATACACGAGATGAAACTGGAAGGAAAGAGACCAAGAGGAATGCGCCCAGAAGAAAGGAGAAGATTGGACTAAGGTGAAGACAGAGAGATGGTGGCAAGAGGATGGAGAGGCCTCTGTTCCATACAGACCCGGCCAGAGGCTGGAAACTGTCCAAGATGATGATGATCACCAGGCCTGGTAGGATGTATAAGAGGCTGAAGAGCGTCAAATATTGAGTGATCACTGTGAAGGAGACGGATATACCACGTACTCATGTGAGACAGCGTTATCAGCACCCGCCAGAGTTTGGAAGGGGTCTCATTTTGGAGCACCATTTGTCCGTCTGGTCGAATCGCGCAGTGTCCAGATTTGTGGGACATTTGGATGTGACAGAGGCTTGTTATTGGGCTGCATGGGAACGTGGGGGCAGGCATACTCATCGTCATGGTTCCGATCGACCATGTCTGATATCACCACAATGCAGAAGTGCTGTATTGTGCAGAAAGCACATCTTAACCCCTTCTTCATATTTGCGCCTGCCATCCAAGAACAAATAATTAATGGACTCCCTGCAACATTCTATGTCACTGGTTCCCAACCCGGAAGTAATTACTCCCAGAGGGGCAGTTTAATATTTTATGAACATTAAAAAGAAAAGGCTTCGATTGTATTTCGGTGACAAAACTAAATTATTTTTAAAAGTTTTTACTTTTATTACTATGTCGTAAGATTGCAATACCGATTATATAACTGACAAATAATTACATTTTTTTAAAAAATACAAGCACCGATGCGTGACATATTGTTGCGGAGATTACAGCTTGTGAAACTAATGTATGAACATATCCTCCCTCACACGGTTCACCCCCTACATGTATATATCTTGTACTATGTATAAGGAGCTGTCAAATTAAAACGAGTCAGACGGTAAAAAAGTAAATGCACCTTTTATTGCTTCAAAAGTAAACGCTATTTATCACATCGTGAAACAAGACGGCCAGGGCCTTCATGGTAAAATGTTTGCAATTGTAAGAGCTTCCCAGTGAAACTTCTGCAGCGTACTCGAAACAACCTTAGCAACATGTGAGCGGGCTCACAGGCCAAGGTTGTTTAGACTAAGCTGCAGAAGGTTCGCTGGGAAGATTGCACACATCCTCCACACAGCACCGATCTGTCCCCATGCGATTTCCGTAATTTTGATGCCCTGATGTAAGGCATTCATTGGCGTCGATTTGCTCCGAAGACGAAGACTTCACGCCTACGAACAGTCGTGGTTCCGCAGTGTAACAAACAAAGGGCAGTCTTCTCTCTCCCTCACTGACTCTGTATATACCGGTCTCACTGTTAATGAATGGCTCGAAATTACTTTTTGTTGATATTTGCGTGATTCTCGGCTACTGACAAGCTGTTGCTTTTTATTATATTTATTCGATATTTCTATTTTTTATCCTATTAAATAAGTATGAAAATATTCGGTATGATTTTTATAAAAAATTACGTGCATTACAAAAACGCAGTCATACAAATATCTTTTAGATTTAACTCATACAAAATGGACTGAAATAATTATTAAAGTCAACACAAGTTATATTTTGTAACAATACATGAAACTCTGTTTTTCAAATGTACAAAATTGTCACAGAATCGATCAATGTTAACTTCTTTGAAAATCGTCCCTGAGATACGACCGTTCTTGATCTTAAGTTGTTACCATGTTGCGGTGGTCGTCTGTGTTAAGTCATGGTTATGGCTACACAGAGTTGAACTTCGTCTCTGTTTTGTGAAATAATGTCGCGCGTTAAAAAATTTGAATCCCATTTGACGAACTATGTGATGGAAACTTTGGCAAGTATTATGTTTTGATTCAAGAAAAATGACGAAATAAATGAGCAACAGATAAACAAAATTAGTGTTTGTCATTTCAAAATCACAACCCGGAACAAACAATTTGAAATTTTTGATAAATTGCAGGTCCTGGACCCTGAAGCCATCAAACAATAAGATAAGTACAGAGTGTTGTTTTTATATGTCTCTCACTAAACTTTTTTCTTGCAAAAGTACGATAGTTCGTTAACATGCAAGATTAATAATTTTTGCTATTACTGTCAGTGAACTATTGTAGAAGATAGATTATACACTGAAGAGCCACAGAAACTGGTACACCTGCCCAATATTGTATCGGGGACCCGCAAGCAAGCAAAAGTGCCGCAACACGACGTGGCATGGGCTGTGATAACGCTGAAGTAGTAATGGAGGGAATTGACACCATGAATCCTGCAGGGCTGTCCATAAATCCGTAAGAATACGAGGGGATGGAGATCTCTTCTGAATAGATCGGTGCAAGGGTACCCAGTGATGATCACTAAATGTTCATGTGTGGGGAGTTTGGTGATCAGCGGAAGTGTTTAAACTCAGAAGAGTGTTCCTTGAGCCACTCGGTAGCAATTCTGGGCTTGTTCGGTGTCGCATTGTCCTGCAGGAATTGCCAAAGTCCGTCGGAATGCACAATGCACATGAATGGATGCAGGTGATCAGACAGGATGCTTACGTACGTGTCGCCTGTCAGAGTCATATCTAGACGTGTCAAAGACTCCCATATCGCTCCAACTGCACAAGCCCCACGGCATTACAGAGCCTCCACCAGCTTGAACAGTCCCCTGCTGACGCGCAGGGTCCATGGATTGTCTCCATACCAGTACACGTCCATCCGCTCGATACAATTTGAAACGAGACTCTTCCGACCAGACAACATGTTTCCAGTCGTCAACAGTCCAATGTCGGCGTTGACGGGCCCAGGTGAGGTGTAAAGATTTTTGTCGTGAAGCCATCAAGAGTACTCCTGTGAGCTTTCGAATCCGAAAACTCATAACGATGATGTTTCGTTGAATGGTTCGCACGCTGACACTTGTTGGTAGCGCAGCATTGAAATCTGCAGCAATTTGCGGATGGGTTGCACTTCTGTCACGTTTAACGCTTCTCTTCAGTTGTCGTTGGTCCCGTTCTTACAGGATATTTTTCCGGGCGCAGCGACGTCAGAGATTTGATATTTTACCGGATTCCTGATGTTGACGGTGCACTCGTGAATGGTCGTACGGGAAAATCCCCACTTCATCGCTGCGTCGGGGATGTGTCTCATCGCTCGTGCGCCGACTACATCACCACGTTCAAACTCACTTAAATCTTGATAATCTGTCATTGTAGCAGTAGTAACCGACCTAACAACTCCGCCAGACACTTGTCATACAGAGGCGTTGCCGAACGTAGCGACGTATTCTGCCTCTGTACAAATCTTCGTATTTGAATACGCATGCGTATACCAGTTTCTTTGGCGCTTCAGTCTACAGGCAACCGCAAATATTTTCTCATGAAGGCAATGACACTACCGTCCCGCGATGGCGTAAGTTATGGCGATTCCTTTTAAATAATAATTTTAAAAAATCTACTTGCTTTTTCCATCCGTCTCGTTTTCATTTTATTGCCCTTTGTAACATGCATAAATGACAGGGAAATTGAGACATATACGAGGGCTTGTTGAAAAGTATTGCCTCCAAATTTTAGACCTGAAAACTCTTCAATTTTTTTAAAAAAAGACAAGTGTTGTCATTCTACACCTTTATTCTTCATTTACAATTAAATCAATGAAATGAAATTAATACCCTTAGCTGCATACAGACGTAGATATACGTCAACGGGGACAGATGAAAATGTGTGTCTCGACCAGGACTCGAACCCGGGATCTCCTGCTTACATGGCAGACGCTCCATCCATCTGCCCTACCGAGGGCACAGACCAGAGTGCGACTGCGGGGACTTATCTCTGGCACGCCCCCCGTGAGACCCACATTCCCAACTTATTGTCCCGCACTATATTCGTAGTGCCCCTGCCCATTACATTCGTTACTCGCGGCTTTACCGATTCCCGTAAGATTTTGGGCAATGTGTGTGCATCCGCACAGAAGATGGTCAAATGACTGTTGAGCCTTATATATATATATGAAGATGGTATCTGTTCTTTCGGACATGTCCGAAAGAACAGATAACATCTTCATATTTATTCTTCATGTCAACATATTTGAAGCCCTCTGCCGCTAGAGGGCTCTGAACTGTAGCATGTACCATGGCGGTGGCGATGTGTAATGTAACTATGTCAATGCTTCAGGAACAGCGTGCTGTAATCGAGTCTCGAATTCGAAGATTTCGTCCACACAAGGAGCTCTTTTCCTTGAGCATGACAATGTTACACCACACACTAGCACTGCGACGTCGGCAAGAATCCGATGCCTTGGGATCGCTGTCATTGATCATCCTCCATACAGTCGCGACTTTCCCCGTCCGATTTCAATCTGTTTTCAAAACGTAAAGAACATCTTCGAAGACTGCACCTTGATTGTGACGAAGCGGTGCAACCAGAGGCGAGATCGCTGCTCCGTCAACAATGTCAGACATTCTACAGTGATGCTATCAACAAATTGGTCTCTCATTGGGAGAAATGTGTCCGCCATTAGGGTGACTATGTTGAGAAATAATTATGTAGACATGAAGAATACGTAGAATGTTAATAACGTTTGCTTAATTTAAAAAACTCTGAGAGCTTTCAAATAAAAAATTCGGAGGCATTAGTTTTCAGCACGCCCTCGTAAATCATATATTAAATATCTCACGGAAACACCTCCCCAGAATTCTAGTTAGTTACCACAACTGGCAAGTAACAGCTTCATTATTTACTTCGTAACAGATAAACGAAGTAATTGACAGCTCAACACAACAGTAACTATGTAATGGCTACTACATCACTGTACCGCCCACGAAAATTATTATTATTATTATTATTATTATTATTATTATTATTATTGTTGCTGTCAGTGACAGTGGTCATACATAAAGCGTTGGCAGCCTGAAGTCTTCCCACTTCTCGCCAGTTCAGAAGTAAGGAGTCCAGCGGTCCAGTGGCTTACAAAGTATAGTACACACATTTTAACTTTGTTGACTTTTAATGGGGGTGCAGGGTATGGATGAAGCAAGTGAAGATAGCGAGTGGAGTGGTGCAGTAGCAAGTGTCTGCCCTCATTGTGTATTGTTAACTTTATTTTCTGAGAAGCATTTGTGAGAAGCTCTTGCGATGCTCTGAGAACTGCTTCAACTTTCTACTTTTTTTTTACAGATAAGAACCAATTGTTTCATTTGCTTATTAGGTCGTGGTATCATAAAACACCTACAAACAGTAAATGTCATTTATATTTCATTATTATCAAAGCAAAAGAGTTCAAGAAAATTCTTTTTCATTCTGAATTGTAGCTAGGCGCTGATGTGGACGATGTTACAGGGAGAGGGTACTAGCTAATATTTGCTTGCACTTATGGGTAATGGCCTCAAAAATGGCGGGATCCGATGTTCTGCAGGGTGAAAAGTATTTAAACCGACAAACTCTGGGAGGTTGTAGGGGACATCAAAACAGCCGGCCGAAGTGGCCGTGCGGTTAAAGGCGCTACAGTCTGGAACCGCAAGACCGCTACGGTCGCAGGTTCGAATCCTGCCTCGGGCATGGATGTTTGTGATGTCCTTAGGTTAGTTAGGTTTAACTAGTTCTAAGTTCTAGGGGACTAATGACCTCAGCAGTTGAGTCCCATAGTGCTCAGAGCCATTTTTTTTTTTTTTTTTTGACATCAAAACAAATATTTTCCCTAATGCCATTTTTTCCAATGAGGAGTATCTAAACCGGTAGAGGAAGATTTCTCTGGCGACAAATTAATTAAACCAACAAACACTTTTCCATTTTTTTATGGCCAAGAGACAACATATTACCACAAACCAATTTCAATTACAGTACATTTTCAAAAATGCCTCTATTGACACGTAAACAAAGGTTACACCGTTGGATCATGTTCTGTCTGACACGGGCAAAAACCCCAAGAGTATCCTGAATTGTTCCTGCTGCTGCTGCTACTATCCGGGCAACCAGATCCCCTTCTGATGCAACAGGAGTTGTGTGAACAAGGTTGCGCATCTCTCCCCAGACAAAAAAGTCCAGAGGGGACATATCTGGGCATCGAGCAAGCCATGGTACAGGACCATCTCTGCCAATCCACGTTTCTGGGAACCGTCGGTCCACGACGTCTGAAATGTGCCGGCGCCCCGTCATGTTGGAACCACATGCGTTGTCTTGTAGGGAGCGTAACGTCTTCCATCAATTCTGGCAATGCTCTGGCGAGAAAACTGTAACAGTGCCTGCCATTTAATGGTCTAGGTAGCAGATACGGCCCAATCAAACAGTCCCCAACAACACCGACCCACACATTAAAGAAGAACCGCACATGATGAGCGCTAGTAACTGTGGCATGTGGGTTATGCTCACTACAAACGTGCGAATTGTACATGTTGAAGACTCCATCACGCCCGAACGTTGCTTCATCGGTAAACAACACAGAGGGTGGCAATGTAGGATGCATTTCACACTGTTCCAGGTACCAATGCGAAAACTGTGCTGTGGATGGATAATCAATTGGTTCCAGGTTGTCGACACGCTGTAAGTGAAATGGACGTAACAATTGCTCTCGAAGGACTGTTCTTACATTCGTCTGATTCGTCCCCATGTTACGTGCAATTGCACGAGTGCTGATTGAAGGATCCCGCTCCACATGCTGCAAGACAGCTTCCTCAAGTTGCAGCGTTCTTACCGTGCGACGGCGTCCCTGTCCAGGTAATCTGCTAAGTGACCCAGTCTCACGCAGACGTTGGTGCACAGCAGCAAAGGTCGTATGATGCGGGATACGGAAACCCGCTGTGCAGCTCGTCAGTTGTGGTGCGCTACGTAGTACGCACCAACCATATCAGTGTAGTCACTCCAGGTGTATCGCTCCACTAGTAAACAGAGACAATGCACTACTACTGGTGGACAGCAGTTGCCTACAACTGAAGAGCGTAATACGCCCTCTAACAACTGAAGGTCGTAATACGGCCTCTAACAACTGAAGAGCGTAATACGGCCTCCACCGGTTTAAATAATCCTCATAGGACAAAATGACATCAGGGAAAAATATTTGTTTTGATGTCCCCTACAACCTCCCAGAGTTTGTCGGTTTAAATACTTTTCACCCTGTATACCATCCCGCAGCAACCGGACTAGGAAATTACCAGCCCAAGCGTAGACTGCCGTTAACACGTCAACATAACCGGCTGCGCCTGGAATGGAACCATGACCAGGCACCGTGGACTGCTGATGATTGGCGACCCGTTCTGTACATGGATGAATCGTGGTTCTGCACTACACTGGATGACAAACGTCGCTGAGTATAGCGGCGACCTGGGGAGAGGCATAGCAGTGTTGCTCTTGGCGTCAGTGTGTGAGGAGCCATCAGCTACGACTGCTGGTAGTAACTGAGGGGTCTCTGATGGCACAATGGTACTTCACTGATATCCCGTGTTTTCATGTGTTACCACCCACGTGATAGTATCATCGTGCCATTTTTCAACAGAACGATCCTCGTTCATACATAACACGTCTCTATGAACTGTCTGCATGATGTTGATGTACTTCCATAGCCAGCAAGATCCCCAGGTCCGTCTCCAATGGAACACACATGGGACCAGCTTGGATGGAAATTCCGTCCTGATGCTCCTATATCCTATGTCCTAATCTGGGATACCAAGGATCAGTGACAACAGTTGTGGACCAGCTTGCCTTAGAAAAGGATACAACGGTTTTATGACATCGTTTTCAACCTAATCTCACGCCAAAGGGGCTGAAATCTCGTACTGATAAGTGATCTCATAATGCAAAGTTCTTTAACATTTGACTTCATTTTGTAATCACTGAAATAACATAACTCCTCCCAACCTGTCAAGTTTAATTTCGTTTCCTACTTCTCTTCTGGTACTTAGCTGTATTGTCAGACAGTCTATTTCTGAGAAGTTACTGAGCGCTAGAAGTCCCCCTTCATCTTAAACATGCTCTGACAAAGCACGATTACTATGGACTGGACAAAAATACGGAAATACCAAAAACTCAAAAAATTACCATGCCTGATAAGGTATACGAAAACCCTTGGCATTTAAAACAGCTTCCAATCACCTCAAGCTGTATAAATACGGGTCCTGTATGATTCTCAGGGTATCTGAGAAAACAGTAGTAAGTTCAGGTAATGGCGATGGAGACGATAGAGATCCGGAATCCCTCTCTCCAAAGTTGACAACAGAGGCTCAATAATGTTGAGATCTGGTGACTGTGGTGGTCATGTGAGTTGCGACAATTCGTCCTCGTCGTCGCGAAGTCAGTCCTGGACGATGCGAGGTGCCTGAACAGGAGCCTGCCGTCTAGAGGAACACAGCATCACCATTGGGGAAGAAACAATGTGCCATGGGATAATCAGTCAAAATGCTCACATAATTCTTGACAGTAGTGCTAACTTGCACAGCAAACGTGTGGCACAATGAATACCAAGACATGGACGCCTAAATCATTACCCAACCCCCGCCGTGTTTCACACTTGGAACATTAACTCCGCCAGAAGTTGGAAACTGTGAAACAAGGCTCATCCGACAAAATACTTTCTTCCATTCGTTCATAGTCCAGATTTTACAATTTCGGCATCGCGGTTTCTTGTTATGAGGTTTTGCATCTCTGATGAGTGGTTTTGGAGTTCCAGATCGCCCTGCAAATCCCTGCTTGTGGACCTCCCTTCGTGTTGTTTTGGTGCTGACAGGGTTCGCTGGTGCGACATTCAGTTCTGTGTGAGTTTTTCAGCTGTCGTCCCTTTACTTTTTATCACAGTCCTCTTCAACGACCATCTGTCAAGATCACTCAGCACACACTTTCGTCTGCTTTGTGACTTAGCAGATTATGTTTTTCCGCTTTCCCTGTATGCGGTACAAATCTATGATACGGTGCCTCTTGAAACACCTAACACTATGATTACCTTGGTTACGGGAGTATCTACCATACAATCATAATCCATCTGCCCACGTTCGAGTGCACTTAGCTCCGACATAATGCACTCTCAACTACACAGAACATAGTTCTGATCTCGCTGCAACGTGTCCTCAGACACTAATTCGTCATCGTCCCAGTAACTAGGGATAGAAACTTGAAATTCGCAGAAGGTGTTGATCTTATACAGTAGGCGTCGTTTAAGACGGAATTTTTCGAAATTCCACCCCTAAGGTAGTGAAATAGGATATGAAAGAGTTTTTGAAAACATGTGACTATTAAGAAAATTTTGAAGCTAGACCAGCGAAAATCGGTGTTTGAAAATCTTAAACATGGCTGAGGATCAGCAACTGTATAAATCTGAAGAGGTTGAAAAAAAAAAAAAAAAAAAAAACAGCCAACCAGCTGCAAAACAAAGGTTTATTAGCCCCTGTCCTAGGTTTCGATATTTCTAAGAATATTTTCTTGAGAAAGAGTGGACCCCAAAAATATATATATAGCCCACTCCTTCTGAAGAAGATATTTTTTTTAGAAATATCGTAACCTAGGACAAAGCCTAATTAACATTTGTTTTGCAACTCGTTAGCTGATTTTTTAACCTCTTGATCAGTATTTGGTTTCTCAGCCAGAAATAAAGAAATACGTTGTCCAGTATTTTTTTGAATTTAGCCCTAAGGGGACCAGAGTAGTGGCTGGAAATTTTTGAACTTAAATCATTATTTAAGAACTACTAAAGTATTTTTAAAGCTAGACCTACGAAAATTGGCATTTGACTATTCGGTTAGAAATAAAAAAAATGTATCTCAGTGTTTTTGGAAATTCAGCCCCTAAGGGTTTTTTTTATGAAATATTTCATTATGAAAGCATTTTTAAAACTAGATCTATGAAAATTAGAATTTGGCTTCTTGGTTAGAAATAAAAAATACGTGTTTCACTGTTTTTGGAAATTTGGAATGAAATAGGAGATCAAAGTTTTTATGGGCATATTTCATTATGCAAGCAAGTACTTCAAGATCTGCAGAGCCAAACTCAAAACTGGAGTGACCGGTTGGCGCAACACTATTTGCGCCTTAATTTGAAGAAAACCGAGTACATGGCATCAGACAGACATGAAATGGGAACCATCACGATTAATGGTGAAGATCTGACTGGTGTAAGTTTAAGTACCCTGGTTCCAGGATCACTGTTGACGGCCGACTCACCGAAGAGGTCAACACCAGAACTCAGGCAGCCTGGAGGAAGTGGCGAACAACAACCGGAGTCACTTGCAACCGCAGCATGAACGATAATTTAAAATCAAAAATCTATCGCACTGTCAACCGACAAGTCGCCTTGCATGGTTTTGAGTGCTGGCCGATTACAGTTGAGACAGAAAGCTGCCTAAGTATAATGGAAACGAAGATGGCTCAAATGGGTCTGAACACTATAGGACTTCACTTCTTTGGTCATCAGTCCCTATAACTTAGAACTACTTAAACCTAACTAACCTAAAGGCATCACACACAACCATGCCCGAGGCAGGATTCGAACCTGCGACCGTAGCGGTCGCGCGGTTCCAGACTGTAGCGCCTAGAACCGCTCGGCCACTCCGGCCGGCGAAACGAATCTGCTAAGGTGTACAGCGGGCCTCACTAAGTCAGATCACATTTCCAGTGACAGCATTAGGAAACAGTCTGGTGCTACACCGATCCAAGACAAGATGCGTGAGAGTCGTCTTCGAAGGTGTGGGCTTGTTTTACGGGTTATAGACTTGAAGTTGTCGGCAGAAGACCCAAAGGACGACCTGAGCAACGTTGGGTTGATACGATTCATAAAGACCTTAAATGTGTGAATCTCCACCCAGGTGCAGCCCGTGATAGAGCGAAATGGAGACAACGAACCCACGTAGCGGACCCCGCTGGCACGTGGGACGAACGCTGAAGGAAAAGAAGAAGATTTCATTATGCAAGCGTTTTTTAGATAAATGTATGAAAATTTATATTTGTCTTCTCTGTTAGAAATAAAAAATACGCATTTCGCTGCTTTTGGATACTCGGCGCCTAAGGGAGTGTAATAGGTCGGTGAAATGTTTTATGAGAATATTTCAAAAAAATGTATGTGAAATCTTATGGGACTTAACTGCTAAGGTCATCAGTCCCTAAGCTTACACACTACTTAACCTAAATTATCCTAAGGAGAAACACACACACCCATGCCCGAGGGAGGACTCGAACCTCCGCCGGGACCAGCCGCACAGCCCCACGACTGCAGCGCCTTAGACCGCTCGGCTAGTCAGAATATTTCACTGTGAAAGCATTTTTAAAGTTATATCTATGAGAATTGGTATTTGGCTTCTCAAAAATGGTTCAAATGGCTCTGAGCACTATGGGACTTAACTTCTTGAGGTCATCAGTCCCCTAGAACTTAGAACTACTTAAACCTAACTAACCTAAGGACATCACACACATCCATGGCCGAGGCAGGATTCGAACCTGCGACTGTAGCGGACGCGCGGTTCCAGACTGTAGTGCCTAGAACCGCTCGGCCACCCCGGCCGGCTTGGCTTCTCAGTTAGAAATGAAAAAATATTCCGTTATATTAAAAACTTTTAAGGATAAATCGATGAAACCTGGTACTTCGCTTCTCGTTTAGACGTAAAGAAATATGTGTTAGAAGATGTCGTTTCTATGGAATTGCCACCACAAGGCCGGCCGGAGTAGCCAAGCGGTTCTAGGCGCTACAGTCTGGAACCGCGCGAGCGCTACGGTCGCAGGTTCGAACCCTGCCTCGGGCATGGATGTGCGTGATGTCCTTAGGTTAGTTAGGTTTAAGTAGTTCTAAGTTCTAGGGGACTGATGACCTCAGAAGTTAAATCCCATAGTGCTCAGAGCCATTTGAACCATTTTGAACCACCACAAGAACGGAAAAGGCGTGATTAACAAAAACCATGGACTCCAGCTGCCAAGATCGCTTTTAGATCAGAAGCACATCCCGCAAAGACCGTGCTTCTGTGATCTTATTTAGTGTGAAAAATTTAGAAAATGTTGCAATTTGTGAACAACATACAAATTCGGTTAAACAAAAAAAAAAAAAAAAAAGGTTGTGCAGACCGTACAGTGCACGAGAGCGAAGCAGTGGGCGCTAAGGTACTTTATTTATACATGCTTGACGGAATTCTGGTGTTGCTTACTTGTCGCTTGGGAAACGGGTGGAACCAAGATGGCGGGCAGCCGTACGTGGAGGGTATCCTGTTGACGCCGCGTCTCTCTTCCTGCGAGATGGCCGCCTGCTGCGGCTGCACGAGCCAGAGCTGCGACTCGTTCTCGCCGAGAGGGCCCATCGTCAGGTGGTAGCTGAGGTGCGGCGCGAACGCCAGCCGGTGCTTCACGACGGCCTCCTCGGGTCTGCTCAGCGCGCCGGTCAGCCACTCGGCCGCTTCCTCCTCGTGAATCAGCTCCCGGCCGGAGAGGTTGCGGTTCACGATCAGACAGCGGTAGTCTTTGTAAAGCTGCGGCACCTCCAGGTTCGGATCGGCCTCGCACGCCGTTTCTCCTGCGTAGTTCACGTCGAACCTCTTCCCGGTGTAGTCGACGGTGCGACACAGCGTTTTCGACCAGTTCCTGGTATCGTCGGTGAAGTTGTACCCGTCGAAGTCCAGCTCGGACTCGCACCTGTCAGAGTGCGCGAAGACTGCAGAGCTGCATCTGACATCCAGCGTAACCCCGTCGGGTGCCTCCACGTGGAATCTTCCGTCCGGGTACACCAGGACGCTAGTCTGCTGCGGCATGACCAACTTCAGCGGTAGATCTCGCCCGCTGGCCACCACTGTGGCGTAGTTCGGATGCTCCATGCAGAATCTGAGTCTCACGTACACGTAGCCCTCGTCGAGCAACGCGATGGCGCCCGTAGGTAACAGTTTCCTTCTAAGGAAACGGGTGTCCTTTCGGAGAGCGTACCACTCGTAATACTGGTCGAGCTCCTCTGACGACCATTCGCAGAAGACCTCGGTTTCGTTCTCCCGGATGGAAGTAGTGATGAGAGTGCCTCCCGGGAAGCTGACGACGCGGGTGCCGTCGGCCTTGGTGAGGATGTTGGTGTCGTCCCCGCGCCTCTGGAAGGTCTCGTGGATCTCCCAATCCGTGTAGGTGCGCAGCAGATGCCGGGGCAGAACCTCCGTCTCCTCTCCGTCCTCCATGCGCCACTGCCGGCCGTCGGCGGTCACAGCCGTGTAAGAGACGATGCGACCTGCAAATGGCTTCAGATCACTATTTCAAAAGAAAATAGTCTTGGTTGCAAAATCCATTCATATTATAAAAATGTATGTATGTATACAGGGTGGTCCATTGATAGTGACCGGCCCAAATATCTCACGAAATAAGCGTCAAAAGAAAAAACTACAAAGAACGAAACTCGTCTAGCTTGAAGGGGGAAACCAGATGGCGCTATGGTTGGCCCGCTAGATGGCGCTCCCATAAGTCAAACGGATATCAACCGCGTTTTTTTTAAATAGGAACCCCCATTTTTATTACATATTCGTGTAGTACGTAAAGAAATATGAATGTTTTAGTTGGACCACTGTTTTTAGTTGGACGGAGCGTAATTTGTGCTTGGGTAGCTCAGCTGGAAGAGAACTTGCCCACGAAAGGCAAAGGTCCCGGGTTCGAGTCTCGGTCCGGCACACAGTTTTAATCTGCAAGGAAGTTTCATATCAGCGTACACTCCGCTGCAGAGTGAAACACTCATTCTGGAAACATCCCCAAGTCTGTGGCTCAGTCACGTCTCCGCAATATCCTTTCTTTCAGGAGTGCTAGTTCTGCAAGTTTCGCAGGAGAGCTTCTGTACAGTTTGGAAGGCAGGAGACGAAATACTGGCAGAATTAAAGCTGTGAGGACGGGGTGTAAGTCGTGCTTGGGTAGCTCAGTTGGTAGAGCACTTGCCCGCGAAAGGCAAAGCTCTCGAGTTCGAGTCTCGGTCCGGCACACAGTTTTAATCTGCCAGGAAGTTTACACAGTTGATGACCTTGACATAATCTTAGATGAACATCTAAACTCGGAGGAACAAGCGCTTGCAGCACATAGAAAAGCTCTATGCTGCCTACATACAATCCAAAAATTTTGAAAAACATTTCCACCTTAAATTAAAAATCAGGTCGCCTGTAGTCCTGCCAAACCTTTAATACTGTGGCGTACTTCTATGTGATACAAACAGTTAAAACTCATGACGACTCGAGCTAGCTATGAATGCTTGCATAAGATACTTGTAGAACATGTGGTTGTTTGATCACATCAGTCCTTCCTACGCTCAGTTATGTTGGATGCGACAGCCAAGTGACTTGATTTTCAAAAGCTCTCTTTAGTTCATAAGTTTCTTAGTCACTCCTGTTCTCAGTACCTCTCCTCACGACCAGCGTCTTGGCTGCACTTTCTCCGCCTCGTCTATTTCCTCACACGAATGTGGAACAAACTACTCTGTAACGTGCTTCTTATGAAAAACTCTCTGCATTCAAGAGTAGTTTAAGGCTTTCTATGTTACCATGGGCATAACTTCCTTCTCGGCAAATCCCAGAAGTTCTCTTTCTGTCCAAAAGGGAACCAGTATCTCTGTCACAATGTGAATTACCTATGCTTTTCTCAACCATTTCTATTGTCCGCGCTGATAGCTTAATGGTCAGTGTGACGGACTGCCGTCCTAAGGGGCCCGGGTTAGCTTCCAGGCTGGGTCGGGGATTTTCTCCGCTCAGGGACTGGGTGTTGTGTTGTCTTCATCATCATTTCATCCCCATCCGGCGCGCAGGTCACCCAATGTGGCGTCGAATGTAATAATACCTGCACCAAGGCGGCCGGACCTGCCCTGTAAGGGGCCTCCCGGCCAATGACGCCAAACGCTTATTTCCAATCCATTTCTGTTACTGTTTTCTTCCTTCCGTCTCACATGCTAAGCTTATCGTACTATTTCTCATTCTTAGTCTAGTCAGTCAACTTCACATTGATTGCTTGAGTAACGTGCCCACACATTTCTGTTAAATCTCATTATTTACATTTGACAAGAAAGTAATGAGAAAATTGCTTAACACAGTGATAATAAGACTGAGATTTCTTGAATTCATATACTCATTACTATACATATCATTTTTGTTTTTGTGTTGACCAACTAGGGTCATAGGTTTCTTAGTCACTCCTGTTCTCAGTATCTCTCCTCACGACCAGTGTTCCTCTTCTTTCATTGTTTTTTCCTTTTTTCCAGTACTCCATGATTTCCTCTCCACTCTTTTGCCACATTATTCCCTATTTCTTATTTCTTCTGCATTTAAGTCGTTCTAAATTTAGTATTCTATTCCCAAAAACGTTTCTGTCTGTCATGTTCAATTATTTGATGTTGATTCTTTGTAGTTTTTTCCTTGTGCCTGCAATCCATGCCATTGTCGATCTCTACTTCCAGCAATATAAGCATATTTGTTTCTTTGGTCTGTTCTCGTTCATTAGGTGGAAGCGTCCAACAAATATGCATCTTCGCTTAGCCGTTCCTTCCAATATTTTCTCTATATTTTTGCAGATGTACACATTAGGCCTAATTCTCATTTTTAACCATCTGTAGTTTGTATTGCATCCATTACTTTTCTAATAATCCAACTTTCAAGTAACTCTATTCTGTCTAGCTTATTGTTCATCGTTAAGTATTCGATCCATATGAGCATTATGATCGTACCAGTGTCGTGTAGTGTTCTAGATTTGTTTTTCGAGATAAGTATTTCTTGTTATGACATTCTTTGTCAAACCATATACTCCTTCCATTTTGTTAATTCTTACATCCACTACAAATTTTTGCAGTGTATTTTGTTACATAGTTGTTCCAAGATATTTAAACTTACTTAGTCACACTGTTTTATGTATTTGTGTTTCTATGAATTTTGATGCAGTTTCATATATGGCCTGAATTTTTTTCTGTTATATTTTCTGTTTCTTGTATAAGATTTATTTGAATAACTACTTCTGACAGATTTTCTGAAAATATTGCTAAATTTCTGCAAAAACCAAGTAGTTTATATTATTCCCATTTGTTTTCCTTCCCAGATTCATTGGTTCAGTTTCATGATTTTTAGCTCCAAATTCCAGAGCCTTTCAAATTTTTAGAACAATCGATCAGTAAAAGTGATAAACCATTTCCTTGTCCAACATCAAAATTTTTTTCGAATGGCAGAGATACTTTTCCCATAAACTTAACTGTATATACCGTATTTGTTTCACGAATTATATTTGCTAATTTCACTTTAACACCAACTCCTCTAATCATTTGACCTATTGTTTGCGAGTCTATCGAATCAAATGCTTTCTTGAAACCAATAAATGATACTATTGCAGGTTTGCTGGCTGACATTCTGTGACGAACTATTGATTTAAGTTAAAAATCTGTTCTGTGCAGGGTTTCCCTTGTTTCTCTGCAATTTTTACAGCCTGGTCCAGGAGAATTTTTGGTAATATTTTGTACCCCACTGGCAGAAGTGACACTCCTCTGTAATTCTTGACATTTAGTTGGTTTTCATTTTTATGTAGAGAGCGGAGTAATGCAATTTTCCACTATTCTTGAATCTTTCCAGTTTTCCAAATATTGTGAAAAAGCAATTGTTGATCATTTATACCCTTTTTCACTACTTGCGTTGTTGTTTTTGAGTGATATGCTGGCTTCATGAATTTCTTGCTCTTTTAGTGGGAAATCTTCCTCCAGATTTTGCAGTATTGCTGGAAATTCTAATTTAACTGTAGGAACTGAATAGCGCAAGCCCATGTCAAAAATGTTGCTAGTATTTCACAATTTTCTTTGTTATTTAATAGCATTATGTCACTGTCATCTTTGAAACAAGTACTTGGTGCTTGATACCCTTGAAGTACAGGTTTTAAAATTTAGTACAAATTTATGTTATTATTTCTGGTAAAATTTTCTTTTTTCCATATGCTGAGAATTTTCAAAGGTTATTTTGATTTTCTAACTTATTTTTCATGTTTCTTCTTCTTCTCCATGTTCTTCTTCTTATTATTTTTACCAAACACTGACATATATTTTACAGATTCTGATCATATCTTTCCAAAGGTGTCTCGCTAGATGTAAGAATGGGTATAATCTTGTCAGGTGAATTAAATACGTGAATAAATACGAAAATAAATGATTGCAAAAACCGACACGGATTATTTGTAGAATAATGGAAAAACTGATACAAGTCAACTTTAGGGAAGATCAGTTTGGGTTCTGGAGTACTATATTAACATGCGACGCGACAATGATTCTTCGGTGTGTCTTAGAAGACAAACTGAAGAAATACAAACCTACGTTATTTTATAGCATTTATAATAGATTCAGAGAAAGCCTCTGACAGTACTAACTACAGTATACCGTTTGAAGTTCTGTAGATAGTAGGGTCAAAATATAGGAAGCGAATGGTTATCTATAACTTGAACAGACCCCATACTAGAGTTATAAGAGTGGGAGTACTCGAAAGGGAGGCAGTAGTTGAGAAGGGGGTGTGACAGGGTTGTAGCCTGTCCCTCAGGTTATCCAGTCTGTACACTGAGAAAGCAAGAAAGAAAATCAAGGGGATATTCTGAAACTTAATTACAGTTCAGGGAGAAGAAATTTAAATTTTACGATTTGCCACTGATACTGCAATTCTGCCAGAAACGACAAAGTATGTAGAAGAGCAATTGAATGGAATGAATAGTTTCTTGAAAAGCGATTATAAGATGAACATCAACAAAAGTTAAAGAACAGATAGTCGGAACAAGGACGTCACGGGTTGCAGAGGGAATCAGATTAGGAAGAGAGACACTAAATAAGTAACCGAGAGTTGCTATTTTGGCAACAGAATAGTTCAAGACAGCGGAAGTAGAAAGAACATAAAATGCAAACTGGTAACAAGAAAAGTGTTTCTGAAAAAAAAATTTACGAACGTCGCTGAACGAGTAAACAGATAGTGAATCTTATTGTAGCGAAAAGAATTTTCGTGGCACAATTTCACTGAAAAAAAAAACAGTTGGTAGGACACATCCTGAAACATCAATTCGGTAATTTGGCAGTGGATGGAAGTGTCGTTTGTTGGAGGCGGAGCGGGATGGGGAGGAGGAGTGGAGACTGTATAAGCGCGAAACAGAGTCTTGACAACAGTAAACACGTTGAGGTCTATATAGACTGAATAGGTACGGAAAGATGAAGAGCCCTGTGCAAGATACAGTGGAGAGCTGCACCAAGCCAGTGTTCGCAATGAAGATCTCAAAAGAAACAATAATAACAACATTTGTTTTTCGTCAGAATTCAACACATGGAGCCCTCATATTACACAAACCTTCCTCATCGCTAATTTTTCGTGCAAAATATGCCTTACTACACCTATTGGCATGCGTGCAGAGTCAGCTACTTCGTGCACTCTTAACCGCCGGTCGTCCAGGCCACCTTGTGGACTTCGTCGATGTTTTACATGATTCCAGCTTCTAGTTCTGGGACGGGCTTGATGTGGATGATTTTCAAGGGAACTAAATCATGTTTGAATTCAGGTACCTATTTCAAAGTTTTAAAAGTTAAGTAATATACTCCCTATACGCCCTGGTGTGGTGTTGTTTGGGGGAAGAGACCAAGCAGCGAGGTCATCGGTCTCATCGGCTTGGGGAAGGACGAGGAAGGAAATCGGCCGTGCCCTTTCAAAGGAACCATCCCGGCATTTGCCTGGAGCGCTTTAGGGAAATCACGGAAAACCTAAATCAGGATGGCCGGACGCGGGGTTGAACCGTCGTCCTCCTGAATGCTGTACGCCCTGGTTGAACGAATTTCGATGGTGATAACTGACGAAAATACAGGGCTTTTTGGCCGCACAATGTTCAAGTATACCCATTGGAACGAAAACATATCACTACTTTAAAGACCTCTGAATATAAAAATGTTCGCCAGTTCTAGTTGACACGATACTTACTTTATTATGCAATGTGTAAAATACCCTGATACATACACACTCCAAGATAAATGCGACGCACAACTAAGGAAGGAAACAGAAATCTATATGTGTGATGTACATGTACAGAGAAATAAATGATTAATGTGTCAGAAAAACAGGAAGAGTTATCCACGTGGACGAGCTTCACAAACTGAGTAAGTCAATAATCCGTCGGTCCACCCCTGGCCCTTATGCAAGCAGTTATTTGGATTAGCATTGATTGATAGAGTTGTTGAATGTCCTCGTAACGGATAGCATGCCAGATTCCTCCAGCTGGCCCGTTAACTGTCAAAATACCGAGCTGGTCGGAATGTCCTGCCCAAAAATTTCCAAACGTCCTTAATTGTGATGAGATCCGGTAACCTTTCTGGCCAAGACAGTGTTCTGCAAGCATGAAGAAAAGCAGTAGAAACTCTTGCCATGTGCGAGCGGTCATTATCTTGTAGAAATGTATGCCCAGGATGGCTTGTCACGAAGGGCAACAAAATGGAGCATAGAGTATCGCCGACGTACCGCTGTACTGTAAGAGGGCCGCGGATGACAATTAGGGGAGTCCCGCTGTGAAACGAAATGACACTCCAGACCTAGTTGTAGGGCTGTATGGCGGGTGACAATCTGGTTGGTGTCCGATCAATGTCCAGGGCGTCTCCAGACATCTCTTTGCTGGTCACCTTGATCTGGAATCTCATTTACTGGAGTAGAATTGTCTTCAGTGATACGTCCCGCTACGAGCTGAGCCCCGGTGAGCAGCGAAGACGTGTCTCAAGGCAGCGGTGAGACACCATCATGATTGTCACCCGCCATACGGCCGGACAACCAGGAGTGATCGTCTGAGGTGCCACAGCAGGACCCCTTCGGTTGTCATCCACGGCATCCTTATAGCACAGTGGTATGTCGAGTATATTCTAAGCCCCGTTTTGTTGCCCTTCAAGGCAAGCCATAGTGGGATTACATTTCAGCAACATAACGTCCTTCTCCACATGGTGAGAGTTTCTACTGCTAGTCTTCGTGCTTGCCAAATCCTCCTTGGCCAGCAAGGTCTCTCCGTAACTGAGAAAGTTTGCTCCATTCTGGGTATGGCCCTACAACCGGTTAGGTATTTTGACAATAAAACGCGCCAATTGGAGAGAAATTGTCACGATGTCTCTGAGAGGCACACCCAACAACTCTGTCAATCAATGGCAAGCCGAATAACTGCTTGCATAAGAGACAGAGGTGGACCGATGCTTCATTGACTTGCTCAGTCTGTGAAGCTCTTTCTCTTGAATAAATCGTCCATTTTTCTGAAATTGTAATTATTTTTCTGTCTGTACGTGTACAGGGTGATCAAAAAGTCAGTATAAATTTGAAAACTGAATAAATCACCGAATAATGTAGATAAAGAGGTACAAATTGACACACATGCTTGGAATGACCAAAAAAATACCAAAGTTCAAAAAATGTCCGACAGATGGCGTTTCATCTGATCAGAATAGCAATAATGAGCATAACAAAGTAAGACAAAGCAAAGATGATGTTCTTTACAGGAAATACTCCATATGTCCACCATCATTCCTCAACAATAGCTGTAGTCGAGGAATAATGTTGTGAACAGCACTATAAAGCATGTCTGGAGTTATGGTGAGGCATTGGCGTCGGATGTTGTCTTTCAGCATCCCTAGAGATGTCGGTCGATCACGATACACTTGCGACTTCAGGTAACCCCAAAGCCAATAATCGCACGGACTGAGGTCTGGGAACATGGGAGGCCAAGCATGACGAAAGTGGTGGTTGAGCACACGATTATCACTAAACGACGCGCGCAAGAGATCTTTCACGCGTCTAGCAATATGGGGTGGAGCGCCATCGTGCATAAACATCGTACGTTCCAGCAGGTGTTTATCAGCCAGGCTGGGGATGATGCTATTCTGTAACATATCGGCGTACCTCTCACCCGTCACGGTAGTAGTTACAAAACCAGAATCACGCATTTCCTCGAAGAAAAAAGGCCAGATAACGGTAGATGTGGTAAATCCAACCCATACCGTGACTTCCTCGTCGTGCAATGGAGTTTCCACGACAGTTCTAGGATTTTCGGTAGCCCAAATTCTGCAGTTGTGGGCGTTGACAGACCCTCGGAACGTGAAATGAGCTTCGTCGGTCCACAACACGTTACTCAACCATTCGCCATCTTCCGCCATCTTTTGAAACGCCCACACCACAAATGCCCTCCGTTTCACTAAATCGGCTGGTCGGAGTGGCCGTGCGGTTCTAGGCGCTACAGTCTGGAACCGCGTGACCGCTACGGTCGCAGGTTCGAATCCTGCCTCGGGCATGGATGTGTGTGATGTCCTTAGGTTAGTTAGGTTTAAGTAGTTCTAAGTTCTAGGGGACTGATGACCACAGCAGTTAAGTCCCTTAGTGCGTTTTCACTAAATCGCCAGGTAAAAGTTCATGATGCCGATGGATTTTGTACGGATAGCATCGGAGGGTACTCCTAAGTGCCAACCAAACGGTAGTGTATGGAATGCCGGTGCGACATGCGACTGCACGAGCGCTGACTTCCCCGTGCATAGACGGCCCCGCTACAGCCTCCATTTCTACCTGAACTGTCTCAGCAGCATTACGCCTTGTGCTCGGTCGGCCACTACGGGGTCTATCGTCTAAACAACCCATGGCTTCGAACTTCGAAATCATTCTCGCCACAGCTGCATTTGTCAACGGACCTTCACCCGTTCGAATCCCCCTTCCTATGGCGATAGGATCGTAACGCTGAACTAGCACATACCCCATTCTGATAATACAGCTTCACTAAAAGCGCCTTCTCAGGTAACGTAAACATGCTGCGACTGCTGGCGCATCTGATTCTCTCTCTCATTACAGCTCCTTTTATACACGATTGTCATGCGCAGTCACTGTCGTTTTGCTGTCCAGCGCCATCTGTCGGACATTTTGTGCACTTTGTTTTTTTTTTTTTTTTTTTTGTTCTGCCGCCGTTGGATAAGCAGCTGAGCAGCAAGTCGTATACTCCTAGCTCACTCATTTGTTACATAGTTTAATTCTTAATTTCTTTGCGTGTTTTTGGTACTTGCATTGTTTAATTCATAAATTTCGGGCGTATTATAGTATCTGAGAGTGTAGCATCGCGTTTTAGTACCTGAATAGTGTAATTTCGCTTAGTCTTCTTCCGCCGCCGAGCAGTGTCAGCAGTGCGCAAGTAGCAGCATTACTGCATTTACTAGCCAATCTTGTATTTTAATAACCGTTTAAATTTTGTCGATTTGTTTGCGCTCTCTGTAGATTAGTTCAGACGTTCTTTGCAAAACAGTTTTTAGCATGGATAGGGACTGCAACTGCTGTGTTCGGATGCAGGCTGAGTTGGCATCCCTTCGCTCACAGCTTCAGGCAGTGTTGGCTTCGGTCACACAGCTTGAGGCTGTTGCCAATGGGCATCACTGTGGGGGTCCGAATGGGGGTTTGTCGGGGACGGCCAGCTCGTCCCACGCATCCCCTGATCGGACTAAGACTGTGGTTGCCCGGGATACTGCCCGCATTGAGGCTGATCCCTCACCTGTGGTAGAGTGGGAGGTCGTTTCAAGGTGTGGCAGGGGGCGAAAGACATTCCGGAGGGCTGAACGGAAAGCCTCTCCAGTTTGTCTGACGAACCGGTTTCAGGCTCTGTCTCAGGCTGATACTGATCTTCGGCCTGACACGGCTGCTTGTCCTGTTCCAGAGGTTGCCCCTCAGTCTGCAAGATCCGGGCAGTTGCAGAGGGTGGGCTTACTTGTAGTTAGGAGCTCCAACGTCAGGCGCGTAATGGGGCCCCTTAGGGAAATGGCAGCAAGAGAGGGGAAGAAAACCAATGTGCACTCCGTGTGCATACCGGGGGGAGTCATTCCAGATGTGGAAAGGGTGCTTCCGGATGCCATGAAGGGTACAGGGTGCACCCATCTGCAGGTGGTCGCTCATGTCGGCACCAATGATGTGTGTCGCTATGGGTCGGAGGAAATCCTCTCTGGCTTCCGGCGGCTATCTGATTTGGTGAAGACTGCCAGTCTCGCTAGCGGGATGAAAGCAGAGCTCACCATCTGCAGCATCGTCGACAGGACTGACTGCGGACCTTTGGTATAGAGCCGAGTTGAGGGTCTGAATCAGAGGCTGAGACGGTTCTGCGACCGTGTGGGCTGCAGATTCCTCGACTTGCGCCATAGGGTGGTGGGGTTTCGGGTTCCGCTGGATAGATCAGGAGTCCACTACACGTAACAAGCGGCTACACGGGTAGCAGGGGTTGTGTGGCGTGGGCTGGGCGGTTTTTTAGGTTAGATGGCCTTGGGCAAGTACAGAAAGGGCAACAGCCTCAACGGGTGCGGGGCAAAGTCAGGACATGCGGGGACCAAGCAGCAATCGGTATTTTAATTGTCAACTGTCGAAGCTGCGTTGGTAAAGTACCGGAACTTCAAGCGCTGATAGAAAGCACCGAAGCTGAAATCGTTATAGGTGCAGAAAGCTGGCTTAAGCCAGAGATAAATTCTGCCGAAATTTTTACAAAGGTACAGACGGTGTTTAGAAAGGATAGATTGCATGCAACCGGTGGTGGAGTGTTCGTCGCTGTTAGTAGTAGTTTATCCTGTAGTGAAGTAGAAGTGGATAGTTCCTGTGAATTATTATGGTTGGAGGTTACACTAAACAACCGAACTAGGTTAATAATTGGCTCCTTTTACCGACCTCCCGACTCAGCAGCATTAGTGACAGAACAACTGAGAGAAAATTTGGAATACATTTCACATAAATTTTCCCAGCATGTTATAGTCTTAGGTGGAGATTTCAATTTACCAGATATAGACTGGGACACTCAGATGTTTAGGATGGGTGGTAGGGACAGAGCATCGAGTGACATTATACTGAGTGCACTATCCGAAAATTACCTCGAGCAATTAAACAGAGAACCGACTCGTGGAGATAACACCTTGGACCTACTGATAACAAACAGACCCGAACTTTTCGACTCTGTATGTACAGAACAGGGAATCAATGATCATAAGGCCGTTGCAGCATCCCTGAATATGGAAGTTAATAGGAATATAAAAAAAGGGAGGAAGGTTTATCTGTTTAGCAAGAGTAATAGAAGGCAGATTTCAGACTACCTAACAGATCAAAACGAAAATTTCTGTTCCGACACTGACAATGTTGAGTGTTTATGGAAAAAGTTCAAGGCAATCGTAAAATGCGCTTTAGACAGGTACGTGCCGAGTAAAACTGTGAGGGACGGGAAAAACCCACCGTGGTACAACAACAATGTTAGGAAACTACTGCGAAAGCAAAGAGAGCTCCACTCCAAGTTTAAACGCAGCCAAAACCTCTCAGACAAACAGAAGCTAAACGATGTCAAAGTTAGCGTAAGGAGGGCTATGCGTGAAGCGTTCATTGAATTCGAAAGTAAAATTCTATATACCGACTTGACAGAAAATCCTAGGAAGTTCTGGTCTTACGTTAAATCAGTAAGTGGCTCGAAACAGCATATCCAGACACTACGGGATGATGATGGCATTGAAACAGAGGATGACACGCGTAAAGCTGAAATACTAAACACCTTTTTCCAAAGCTGTTTCACAGAGGAAGACCGCACTGCAGTTCCTTCTCTAAATCCTCGCACAAACGAAAAAATGGCTGACATCGAAATAAGTGTCCAATCAATAGAAAAGCAACTGGAATCACTCAATAGAGGAAAGTCCACTGGACCTGACGGGATACCAATTCGATTCTACACAGAGTACGCGAAAGAACTTGCCCCCCTTCTAACAGCCGTGTACCGCAAGTCTCTAGAGGAACGGAGAGTTCCAAATGATTGGAAAAGAGCACAGATAGTCCCAGTCTTCAAGAAGGGTCGTCGAGCAGATGCGCAAAACTATAGACCTATATCTCTTACGTCGATCTCTTGTAGAATTTTAGAACATGTTTTTTGCTCGCGTATAATGTCATTTCTGGAAACCCAGAATCTACTATGTAGGAATCAACATGGATTCCGGAAACAGCGATCGTGTGAGACCCAACTCGCCTTATTTGTTCATGAGACCCAGAAAATATTAGATACAGGCTCCCAGATAGATGCTATTTTTCTTGACTTTCGGAAGGCGTTCGATACAGTTCCGCACTGTCGCCTGATAAACAAAGTAAGAGCCTACGGAATATCAGACCAGCTGTGTGGCTGGATTGAAGAGTTTTTAGCAAACAGAACACAGCATGTTGTTATCAATGGAGAGACGTCTACAGACGTTAAAGTAACCTCTGGCGTGCCACAGGGGGGTGTTATGGGACCATTGCTTTTCACAATATATATAAATGACTTAGTAGATAGTGTCGGAAGTTCCATGCGGCTTTTCGCGGATGATGCTGTAGTATACAGAGAAGTTGCAGCATTAGAAAATTGTAGCGAAATGCAGGAAGACCTGCAGCGGATAGGCACTTGGTGCAGGGAGTGGCAACTGACCCTTAACATAGACAAATGTAATGTATTGCGAATACATAGAAAGAAGGATCCTTTATTGTATGATTATATGATAGCGGAACAAACACTGGTAGCAGTTACTTCTGTAAAATATCTGGGAGTATGCGTGCGGAACGATTTGAAGTGGAATGATCATATAAAATTAATTGTTGGTAAGGCGGGTACCAGGTTGAGATTCATTGGGAGAGTGCTTAGAAAATGTAGTCCATCAACAAAGGAGGTGGCTTACAAAACACTCGTTCGACCTATACTTGAGTATTGTTCATCAGTGTGGGATCCGTACCAGATCGGTCTGACGGAGGAGATAGAGAAGATCCAAAGAAGAGCGGCGCGTATCGTCACAGGGTTATTTGGTAACCGTGATAGCGTTACGGAGATGTTTAATAAACTCAAGTGGCAGACTCTGCAAGAGAGGCGCTCTGCATCGCGGTGTAGCTTGCTCGCCAGGTTTCGAGAGGGTGCGTTTCTGGATGAGGTATCGAATATATTGCTTCCCCCTACTTATACCTCCCGAGGAGATCAAGAATGTAAAATTAGAGAGATTAGAGCGCGCACGGAGGCTTTCAGACAGTCGTTCTTCCCGCGAACCATACGCGACTGGAACAGGAAACGGAGGTAATGACAGTGGCACGTAAAGTGCCCTCCGCCACACACCGTTGGGTGGCTTGCGGAGTATCAATGTAGATGTAGATGTAGATGTAGATAAAACCCCATGTCATTCCAAGCATGTGTGTCAATTTTTACCTCTCTATCTACATTATCCCGTGGTTTATTAAGTTTTCAAATTTATACTGACTTTTTTATCACTCTGTACATCACATCTACACATTTCCGCCATATTCGGATAATTCCTTCGTGGTGCATTGTTTTTTTCGTCTTTGCAGTGTTACAGGAGCTCCAACTCTGTGTAAAGGGAGAAAATTCCACCTTGTCTTCGTCAAACCTGCTGTCCTTGTAGAAATCAGGAGTAAGAACATTAGAGTTACAGACCTGTCACGTCCACTTGTTCCACTGGGCTCTCTATCGGCAACTCGTTTTCCGACTTCATAATGCGCGACATCCTGGAGCTCGTCCTTTTCTTGAACTTAGAGTTGTTGCGGCCCTTTCGGGCAGACGTCCTGGCGTCAGAGACCTTGGTGTCGGAGCTATCCGGGCTGGGACTCTGGTTGACATCCAGCTCTACCTGACACTTGAAGATGGAGCTGTTGGGGCATAGTACGTGAACCTTGTCGTCGTCTGTGAACTTCAGCACGTGGCCGTTGGCGAGGAAGCAGCGCTTCTTCTCGCTGGCGATGGAGGGCCGCACGTCGTTGTGGTGCACCAGGTACCTCTGCCGGACGTAGAATGGAGCGTCGCCTGCGGCCGGGACCAGCTGCAGGTGGAGACCGCACGGCCACGAGACCTCCATCGTGAAGGGTACCTCTGCGCAGCGGCACGCGAACGGCGCCGGCGACACCACCTTCCTGTGGCACAGAGCGCGTCTCTTGTGGTTGCAAACGCTTCTCTCTCTCTCTCTCCCTCTCTCTCTCTCTCTTCATACTGATCTTGAGCACACGATAGTGCGCACAAAGTAACTCGGCCCCTAGTGGTACAGACGGCGCGGAAGGGGAGGAGACAACGGGAGTGCTCGGGGCTCCGTTGTGAATGGTAACAGTGCGGAAGGCGAGATGAGGTTCGACAGTTGAAGCACGAACAAGTATCTCGCATAGCTTGAAAGCTATAGCTATGGATTCTCCAACCAGTGTATAACCAGGTTCTGCCAGTACGACCAATAATGTGACAATTCTACGTATTAAAAGTCAATACTTTCTTATTCCATCCGAACAGGCCGAACGGTACCGACCGGCCGCCGTGTCATCCTCAGCCCACAGGCGTCACTGGACGTGGAAATGGAGGGGCATGTGTCAGCACACCGTATATCAGTTTACGAGACCGGAGCCGCTACTTCTCGATCAGGTTGCTCCTCAGTTTGCCTCACAAGTGCTGAGTGCAACTCGCTTGCCAAAAGCGCTTGACAAACCGGATGGTCAGTGTGGTGTCACCGCCAGGCACCACACTTGCTAGGTGGTAGCCTTTAAATCGGCCGCGGCGTACGTCGGACCCGCGTGTCGCCACTATCAGTGATTGCAGACCGAGCGCCGCCACACGGCAGGTCTAGTTTAGAGAGACTCCCTAGCACTCGCCCCAGTTGTACAGCCGACTTTGCTAGCGATGGTTCACTGACTACATACGCTCTCATTTGCAGAGACGACAGTTTAGCATAGCCTTCAGCTACGTCATTTGCTACGACCTAGCAAGGCGCCATATTCAGTTACTATTCTGAACAGATAATATTGTGAATCATGTATCGTCAAGAGCGACGTTCATCATTAATGGATTAAAGAATCAAACTAATTACGTCCGCTTTCTGAATTCTCATACCTTGTCATGTTCCAGACCTCACGTCAGTAAAGTTCTTCCCTCCTCACTCCAGCCTGCGTGAGCTAAGACGCATGCATTTCGGCCTCCTCTAGTAACACTGTGTTGGCTCTTCTGCCAACACAACAGTCTGACCGACAGAGCTTAACTTCGGTGATGTGACGGGAATCGGTGTTACCACTGCGCCAAGGCCGTTGGCTGCTTTCTTATTAGAGTACTGAAAAGTAAGTATACACGTAAATATAGGGTTTGCCAACATGTTGCCACAAGGAAAAGTCGTGAAACAACACGGGGAAAATATGTAGCACAGGGTTAAAGTCAGTTACTCTGATTCTGCCAGTGTATACCAAAGAACATGTGTCACATGGAAATCGTATCAGTCCCCTGACAGCCCTTCCATCCGTATTAAGTAAATACAAAATTTTCTTCAAAGAGAAATTTTCCGAACCCAGCTGCATATGAACATTGCGTTAGATGCAACGGCGACATATGAAAATTTATGCCAAACCAGGAATCGAAACCAGGTACTCCTCGTATCTAGACTGTCTGACCTAACCACCTTTTTTAACCTCTTTATTTCCTTCTCTTTTTTTCCGTGAGCCGAAGGTATTTGTGAAAAAAGATGAACATTCTGTTCAACTCATAAAGAATACTTCCATTCAGCATATCATTTCAATGGAGTTAATCAGCACTATATATATCAAAATAAGCTTTGCATCACCTCGGTTCCGATGGTTACGGGACCTGAACACAAAACTAGAATACAGATCAACATAAACATCATTTCCGCCCTTTTTATTGCTCAAGAAAACCAGACATTGCATGTTGTACCACCACACAGCGAGACCTTCGAGGTGGTGGTCCAGATTATTGTTCACACCGATACCTCTGATTCCCAGTAGCACGTCCTATTGCATTGATGCATGCCTGTATTCGTCGTGGCATACTATCCACCAGTTCATCAAGGCACTGTTAGTCCAGATTGCCCCACTCCTCAACGGCGATTCGTCGTAGATCCCTCAGAGTGTTTGGTGGGTCACGTCGTCCATAAAGAGCCCTTTTCAACATATCCCAGGCATGTTCGATAGGGTTCATGTCTGGAGAACATGCTGGCCCCTCTTGGCGAGCGATGTCGTTATCCTGAAAGAAGTCATTCGCAAGATGTGCATGATGGGGGCGCGAATTGTCGTCCATGAAGGCGATTGCTTCGCCAGTATGCTCCCGATATGGTTGCACTATCGATCGGAGAATGGCATTCACGTATCGTACAGCCGTTACGGCGCCTTTCATGACCACCAACGGCATACGTAGGCCCCACATAATGCCACCCCAAAAAGCAGGGAACCTCCACTTTGCTGCACTCGCTGGACAGTGTGTCTAAGGCGTCCAGCCTGACCGAGTTGCCTCCAAACACGTCTCCGAAGATTGTCTTGTTGAAGGCATATGCGACACTCATCGGTGAAGAGAACGTGATGCCAGTCCTGAGCGGTCTATTCGGCATGTTGTTGGGCCCGTCTGTACCGCGCTGCATGGTGTCGTGGTTACAAAGATGGACCTCGCCATGGACGTAGGCAGTGAAGTTGCGCATCATGAAGCCTACTGCGCACTGTTTTAGTCGTAACACGATGTCCTGTGGCTGTACTAAAAGCATTATTCAACCTGGTGGCGTTGCTGTCAGGGTTCCTCCGAGCCATAATCCGTAGGTAGCGGTCTCCACTGCAGTAGCAGCCCTTTCTGGTACATAGTATCAATGCGAACGCGATCGAACCGTGGTATTGACCGTCTAGGCATGGTTGAACTACAGACAACACTAGCTGTGTACCTCCTTGTGGGATGACTGGGACTGATCGGCTTTCGGACCCCCTCCGTCTAAGAGGCGCTGCTCATGCATGGTTGTTTACAGCTTTTGGAGAGTTTAGTGACATCTCTGAACAGTCAAAGGGACTGTGTCTGTGGTACAATATCCACAGTCAACGTCTGTCTTCAGGAGTTCTGGGAACCGGAGTGATGCAGAACTTATATATCAACTGCTAAACATCATGATGGTACAACGAGAAAAATCTCATTATACCGGGCCCCAGTCAATAGACTGTGATCGTCGTGAGCATCGGATTCCGGGGGCTCACGGACATCATGAGAAGAATCGGAGCTTCTCAAACTCCCTCAAGACCAAACGCAAACACTATATCGGCACACTCAACGTGAACACACTGATGAAGACAGGAAAGATGAAGCAACTCATAGACACTCTCGAAAAATTTCAAATCAAAATATGTGCACTGCAAGAAACACGATTCACAGACGGAGATGATTTCAACACGGAGAACTTTAGAATATACAAAGGAAAACCATCGAGACAACTGAAAAACCTACGGCTTTTTGGCACAGAATTTGCAGTACACAGGTCCATCAAGGACAGCATAATCGACTTTTCGTCACCAAACGAAAGAATCAGCACCATCACGGTGAAATCAGCCAACAAATCCTACACAATAATCAACGCACATGCACCGACTAATGACTACAACAAGAAAAACCCGGACGAAATTGATGACTTCTGCACGACAATGGAAGAAACTATCAGGAACATTCCTGCACAATACTGGGAGACTTCAGCGCTAAACTCGGAAAAGAAAAGATACACAGACATACCACAGGAAAACATACTCCACACAAGAACACAAACAAAAATGGAAAACACCTGATAGACTTTTGCAAAAGCTACGACCTCGCCATTATGCCAACAACATCCAAGAAACCAACACGGAAACTTACCACATGGAAATTACCCAGCGGAAAGCAAAAACTACAAATCGACCACGTAATAGTCCAGAAAGACTCACAAAAAGAAATTTTGAACATAGACACATGTAAAGGCTACTTCGACTCAGACCACCACCTACAAAAGATCAGGATTCGTCTTTTGCTCAAGAAAAAGCTCAAGAAGAACAAAATTGTTAGATCAGATCCAGAATACCTTACTTTAAACCAGACACAAATATTAAACAAAATTAAAATGGAGAAAACGACTGACTGGACACAACTTTCAGGAAGAATCCGAGAGGCCATGAAACCAGAACAAGCAGCACGCACAAGGAAACACCGTTGGTGGAACCACACATGTGACCAAGCTATTCACCAACGAATCAGTGCATGAAAAAAATTTAGTAGCCATAAATCCCAAGAGAATTGGATGAACTTCCTGCAAACACATAAACAATCAAGCAGAATCATTCGCAGTGAAAAACGACAGTATGATAAACGGCGACTGACGGAGATCGAATCGGACTTCACGAAGAACAATACAAAAACTTCTACAGAAAGTTCAGAGAAAATATGACTGGATATCAACCACCCATCTTGTACTTCAGAGGACCGGATGAGACCCTGGAAACCAATACCAAAAACAATTCTGACATTCTGGCACAGTACTTTGAAAAACTCCTCAACACGGACCCCCATATGGAAAAAATTATGACAGAAACGAGCACGTACAATCCAGATAGTGAACCTCCAACTCTAGAAGAAGTTAAAGAAATAATTACGTCACTCAAGAATCGTAGAGCACCAGGAGAAGACGGCATCATCGCGTAAATCTGGAAGTTACAAGACCCAGAGCTCACCAAAGACATCCACAGGATATTGGAAGATATCTGGAAGGCCACGAAAATTCCTGACGACTGGAAAACTGCCCTGATACACCCACTACACAAAAAAGGTGATAAGACTGACCCGAACAACTACAGAGGAATATCCCTACTACCGGTCACATACAAGATCCTCTCTAAAGCTTTACTAAAGACTAGAATGCCAGACCGACTACCTGATTGGGGAATACAAAGCAGGCTTCCATAAAGGGTGGTCTTGTGCGGAACAAATTTGGAACCTGAAAATGATTTTACAACACAAACAGAACCTGATCATTACCGCTGTCGACTTCAAAAAGGCGTACGACTCTATCGGCCGGAAAACTCTCTTCAAAATTCTAGCAGAATACAAAGTAGACAACAAAACACGGACTATCATAGAGCAAACCTTGACCAACACGACCTCCAAAGTAAAGTTCTGTGGGGAACATCAGAGCCCTTTGTAATTCGCACAGGTGTCCGACAAAGCGATGGCCTCTCATCTCTCCTTTTCAATCTAGTGTTAGATAAGATAATAAAAGAACGGGAAACACCACAATACGGGATAGCCTTAGGAAACACACAGATTAAATGCCTGGCTTTTGCAGACGATTTGGCGATTGTCACGAAAGGTATAAACGAAACAAAAGACGCTATTGAAAAACTACACGAAATCGTTTCCAAAACTGAACTACAGATCTCTTACGAAAAGACACAGTTTATGAGCACAAAGAAACTATCATCACTGAACACAAAGTACGGCACGATTTACAAAACGGCAAACTTCAAATAGCTCGGTGAAACACTACAAATGAGCGGACATAACTGAAACTCAAACGAAGAAAGAAAAACTAAACTGGACAAGGCATACAAAGTAGTGTGGAATCATTACAACAAGAAGTCTATCTCACAAAAAGCCAAATTACGCCACTACGACACGGTGGTGCTCCCCAAGGCACTACATGCAGCAGAGACCACACTAATCCTAGGGCATACACGCATCAGACAACTAGAAAAAGTAGAACGGAAAATACTTAGGAAAATATTTGGCGCAACTAACAATAATGGAATATTGTTCAAGAAACCTACATAGGAACTATACAAAAATACGGAGACAATCACAGAAAAGATTAGAAAACGCAGACTACAATTCTATGGACACCTATACAGAATGCTATCACACAGACTGACCAAACAGATCTTTGACTGGGTAACCACTAGAAACAACAAATGGGTGGCAGAGGTAAAAAACGACCTGAACCAACTCAACATAACAGCACACACAATAAACGACAGAATAAAATTCAGAAACATCATTAAGAAAAGTAAACCACATGAGATACACTGTGACAAACGAACAGGCGTATAATGGACCGAAGAACGCAAGCAAGATCACAGCCGGAAGATGAAAGAAATATGGGCAACCACAAATGCAATCAACATGAAGCCGACAAGAAGCATGGACAGAAACACAGCGAGCGAATAAGGGAAGTTTGGGCAGCAAGGAAGGCAGCAAAAGGAATTGGCCATGTAGTTTAGTCCAACTGCGATCTTTAAATCACCTCGGGGTATGACCATGCGGTGCATTTGACTTGCGGTCGTCGCACGGTGGCGCTGGCAGTAGTCCACATTCGCAAAGGTGTGTTGGTGCATGTCAGAGTACGGTTCCGCGAGTAAGTGTGCAGACGTTTTCAGACGTGCTAATGGTGACTGAGTGTTGAAAATGACTCAAAGAACACATATTTATGACTTTATGAGAGGTAGAATACTAGGGCGACTGGAGGCTGGTAAACACAGAAGGTCGTAGCACGGGCCCTCCATGTGCCACAAAGTGTAATCTCAAGATTATGGCAACGATTCCAGCAGACAGGAAACGTGTTCATGCGCTACAGTACGGGACGTCCACAGTGTACAACACCACAAGAAGACCGATATCTCACCATCAGTGCCCACAGACGGCCACGGAGTACTGCAGGTAGCCTTGCTCGGGACCCTAACGCAGCCACTGGAACAGTTTTCTCCAGAGACACAGTCTACAGACAACTGAACAGACATGTTTATTCGCCTGGAGACCTGCAAAGTGCATTCCACTGACACCTGGTCAGAGGAGAGCCTGTAAAGCCTGGTGTCAAGAACAAAGGACATGGTCATTGGAACAGTGGTCCCAGGTTATGTTCACAGACGAGTCCAGGTATGGTCTGAGCAGTGATTCTCGCCGGGTTTTCATCTGGCATTAACCAGGTACCAGATACCAACCCCTTAATGTCCTTGAATGGGACCTGTATGAAGGTCGTGGTTTAATGGTGTGGGGTGGGATTATAATTGGTGCACGCACACCCCTGCATGTCTTTGACAGAGGAACTGTAACAGGTCAGTTGTATCGGGACGTCATTTTGCACCAGTATGTCTGCCTTTTCAGGGGTGCAGTGGGCCCCACCTTCCTCCTGACGGATGATAACGCACGGCCCCACCGAGCTGCCATCGTGGAGGAGTACCTTGAAACAGAAGATATCAGGCGAATTGAGTGGCCCGCTTGTTCTCCAGACCTAAACCCCATCGAGCACGTCTGGGATGTTCCCGGTCGACATATCGCTGGACGTCTTCAAACCCCTACGACACTTCAGGAGCTCCGACAGGCACCGATGCAAGAATGGGAGGCTATATTCCAGCAGCAGCTCGACCACCTGATCCAGAGTATGCCAACTCGTAGTGTGCCCTGTGTACACGTGCATGGTGATTATATCCCATATTGATGCATACGCAGGAAACAGTGGCGTTGTGTAGCGCATGTGTTTCCGGGTGGTTTTCTCAACTTATCACCAATACTGTGGACTTAACAGATCTGTGTCGTATGTGTTCCCTATGTGCCTATGCTATTAGAGCCAGTTTTGTGTAGTGCCGTGTTGTATGGCACCACATTATGCAATTAACCTTAATTTATGAGCTTGAGTATATATATATATATATATATATATATATATATATATATATATATATATATATATAAGGGGGTTGGTCTGTGTTGTTGCCCCAGATGATGATTACACGAATATTTTGTCAGAATTTGTAAGTGGTGGGTTCTTGAGGTATGGCAATACGCGAGCACGAGAAGTAAGTTTAAACAGTTTTATTAACAAAGGCGGATTATAAAACACGGACGCTACGTGCACCCATCATCACGGTGTCTCACATCCTAATTACGGTCGTATCGAAAGGCTCCATGTTGAGCTTAGAAGAGAGACATATTCGCGCCCGAGGCCGCGCTAGTTAATACTGCCCGCTGCGGACGGCGGTCAGTCGCATACTTTCCGTCGCTTTGCGGCCGGACGCACGTCTGCTGATCAAGCAAATTGTCATCATTCCAGACAGGTCGGCTGGCGAGCGCGGCGTGTTAACGCACAGTACGGCTGCGCGCAATCCATAGACCCTTACATCACTCTCCCCAGAGAAAAAGAGCAACCATAGGTGGCTCAAAACGACCTCCTGGGCGTTACGAATCTATTTCGCCATTTGTGGCATCAGAAGGCATCGCAACATATATTTCATTTGCAGACACAGTAACATTCGGTACAGAGAAGCGTGCCTTCAAGATGACAATTTCATAGATGACAAATGCTGTTGACAAAAGACAAATTAATAAAAGCAGTAAAAACACAATACTGACAATCAAGTAAGCATCAACATTACTGGAGGAATCGAAGGACTTAATTCTATTTGTTGCTTCAATGAAATTTAACTCATTATTTGAAGAGATTACATTTTCATGGATGTCCTTAATCAAATTATTGTCTTCAGAAAAACTTGATAAGGAATGCTTTCCATAAGTTAATATGTATGAATCATTGTAATAAGCAGATAAGATTATAGTTAATGGCAAATGTCCGGTTGCATGAAATGTAGTTGGAAACACACTAGGCATATCAAATAGTTCACATGATAAATGACAATGTGTGGCATTCAAGATTAATCCACTATTGTTCAATTTTAGTGTAAAGGGTAGCTCAGGTGTATCGTAGTTTTACATGTAAACGTGACATCAAGGGTGGAGTTAAATGAGAAAATTACACCTTCAGAACATTGTTTAAGAAATGGATGATAAAGATGCGTTAAAATTCTAGGGCAATCATCTCTTGGGGGATGACTCACAAACAATTCTTTCTCACAGCTATACACTCTACTGTCTAAAAGAAAAAAAAAATGACACTTTGGTCCTACTGCCTCGTCTGCAGTTCTGTGGACAGTACATTGTATATTACAGAGATAACAGTAGTTATTGGGACCCTTTCTGCCACCTTTTTATATCTACAGGATAAATAAGAGCAGTTTCCCATTCGTGATTCATTACTTCATCTTCCCATTTATTTTCTTGCTTTAAACCATTCCTTGAGATTTCACCCCCACTTTTCAACATCTCTGCTGTGACTGAGTCTTCCATTCAATTTTCTTACTCTTCAGTTCCGTAACTATTTTAAGCTTCTTATTTCATTTGTACTAATGCAGTGAGAACTGACATGTATGTATAAGATAAGAGACGCAACAACGATCTCGTTAACATGGTCCGTGAACGAGCCATTTGCGAGATATTTTCTAATGTGTGATAATGAGCCGACACTGACTCCAGTATGAAATAGTTTCGTAGCTAATACCAATTTGTTTGAAATCTAACTTTTCCTTTAACTCCCCATCTAACTAGGCCGAAATTATACTCATGTTCCATAGTTGGGGAGCATGATACATGCGTGATGGAGCACCGGCACATTTTGCTGTGCATGTAAGATGACGTATAATCGAAAATGGAACAGGTCGAGAACTACCTGCACCTTGGCCTTCAAGCTCATCTGACATCACTCCTCTCGATTTTTATGTCTGACGTCATAAATGTGAAATGTAGAACACTCCCACTAACACGGTTGAAGAACTGGAGCAGCGAATTGTGCAGTCTTATCGAGATTCACAAGATCATCAGAGGGTTGTTGAAAGAATTCGTAACCTACTACAGAAACGAGTGCAATATTGCGTCCAAATGCGAGGACATGTGTGACACATCCTTTAATAGGCACTGCTTTACAGTGAATTGCAACAATTAACATGGTGCACAAGTATTGTATTTTTTGTTTAGTTGGACATGGTTCAAATTGGGGCCTAATTACATGGGCACTTCCGTACTCAGGCAAAGATTAAAGGTGGAGGGAGACTGTCACGGGTCATAACGCCCCCCCCCCCCCCCCTAGGGAGGGATGGTCAATTTTCTGGGGTGTGACAGGAACGATCATTCGAGACAAAAGAGTCTAGTAAACAAATGCTCTAAAATGCATACCGTAAAAGATATTGAGCATTTTTTTCATTCTCCATACTGTGAAAGAAATCTCTTCTATTATCTCTTTGCTTTCCATATTTTGGGAGGAAGTGGTACGGACAAAAATAAAAAAAAAAACGTTGTAAACATTGGCTCTAAAATGCACAGTAGAAAAGATGTGTTTCACAGTAGGGAAGATGAAAAAGTGTTCACAGCTCTTAAGGTATGCACTTTAGAGCCCATGTTTATGTGATATTTTTTCTTGTTTTGGTCCATTTTACGACCTTTCAAAATATGGAAATCAAAGAGCTTGCAGTAGAAGAGATTTATCTCACAGTAACGACGACGAAGTGCTCACATCTCTTAAGATATGCATTTTAGATCTCATGTTTACCAGACTTACTTTCTTCGAAGATCATTCCTGTCACATCCCTAAACATCGTTCATTCCTCCTAGGAAACAGTGTAAATTCTCACCTAGTTTTTGGTGACTAAAGTGCGTAATTAACATCACGAACATGACAAGTAATTCTGGAAACTACAAGCTATGTTTAACAGAGGATTCATTTCAGCTGCTTGTGTGAGGATTTGGCCACATCTATGGGCTTTCCAGCTGACTGCCTGCAGAGAACGTTCCAGCCAGGAAAAGGCACTCATTCAGAGGATCACCAGACCTTTTGCCAACATCAAATACGACATCAGTCGAGAACCATAGGTAGAATCAGTGAACCACAGGAAGTAAAGCAGACAGCAATAGGCATATCTCCCACAAAGGAAAAAACAAACAACAGAATAACTGGTTTTGCCAAATACAGACGGAAAGAAACAACACTGCCCCATTGCCATATAGACCTGTACACACAATCGTAGTGTTAAAGAAAATCATGGAGAGTACAGATTTTAGATCGTGTAAATCACCAGTTTTTTGAAAGTGTGAGAGTTTGTTACTATTATGCTTCTTAAAAGAATTGCCTGTCACATGTACTTCTAGAACGATCTATTTCTCTGAATTGTAATTTATTGGTAGTCGTCCTAAAGCTTTCTACTAAATACTGAGGTAAAATAGTAATAACAATAATAACATTCAAGCCAGGAAAAGACACCCATTCACAGGATGACTAAACCTACTGCTAACATCAACTATTATTATTATTATTGTTATTAAAAACTAAACTCCGTCCGAACAGGCCTCGGAAGGCCCAACGGTGCCTACCGGCCGCCGTGTCATCCTCAGCCCACAGGCGTCACTGGATGCGGATATGGAGGGGCATGTGGTCTGGACACCGCTCTCCCGGCCGTATGACTGTTTACGAGGCCGGAGCCGCTACCTCTCAATCAAGTAGCTCCTCAGTTTGCCTCACAAGGGCTGAGCGCACCCCGCTTGCCAACAGCGCTCAGCAGACCGGATGGTCACCCATCCAAGTGCTAGGTCAGCCCGACAGCGCTTAACTTAGGTGATCTGGCGGGAGCCGGAGTTACCATGCGGAAATGCCGTTGCCATTATTATTATTACAATTACTATTATTATTATTACTGTTTTGTAATTATATGCTCACTGCCCGATAAAAAAGTGGAGCACCCAGACGATGATTAGAGATGCAATTCTCTGTGACAGGCAGTATGGCTACCAGAGAGTAATTACGTTGTTCAATGTGGAGTAATCTCTTTGGACATGGAGGTGCCGAGTACTCTTGTCTGGCAGTGCCATCAGCATCTGACAGCGTTTGAAAGGAGCAGCATTGTTGGTCTCCATTTGACCGGTTGGTCAAATCTCGCATATTCAGATTTGAAGAGCATTCTGATGTGACGGAGGCTCAATGTGTGACTGCATGAGAAAGTGAGGGCTGGCACACTCGTCATCAAGTTTCCCACCGACCACATGTGACCACCACGAGGCAAAGTCGCCGTACTGTGTACCTAGCACATCATAGCCCCTTCACAACTGTGTCTGACATCCAAGAGCTAGTAACGGACTCCCTGCAACATTCTGTGTCATCCAGAATTATTGATCGGAGACTAGCGGCGGCCATGCTAGATAATTACAGTCCCTTGCGAGGCTGCCATTAACACCACAACACAAACGGCTGTGTATGGAGTACTGCCATGACAGAGAAGGATGGACTGCTAATGATTACCCTGGATTACCCTGGACTACCCTGGTTGACCACCATCAGCGAGTACGGCGGTGACCTGGCAAGAGGCCCCATTGTACCAACGTTTAGGAGAGGCATGACAGAGAAGGATGGACTGCTAATTATTACCCTGGATTACCCTGGACTACCCTGGTTGACCACCATCAGCGAGTACGGCGGTGACCTGGCAAGAGGCCCCATTGTACCAACGTTTAGGAGAGGCACAGCCGTATTTCTCCTAGCGTCCTGGTGTGGGGAGCCGTGGGGTACGACCTCTGGTCATGTGAGTAAGGGGACTCTGGCACCACAAAGGTACATCACGGACATGCTGCGTACTCAAGTGTTAGCTCTCGTGCGACAGTATCGCAGTGCCATTTTTCGACAGGATAACGTTCGACCATACATAGCACGTGTCTGTGTGATGCTGAGGTACTCCCCTAGCCAGGAAGACCACCACATTTGTCCCCGATAGATCATGTGTGGGACCAGCTCGGAAGCCAACTCCGTCCCAGTGCCAATACAAGGGTATCAAAGACCAGCTACAGCAACTGTGGTCCTGCTTGCTCAAGAGAGGATACAATGCCTTTCCAACTGAAGTAGTGCATGTATCCAGGTCAAATGGAGCGCAGCCTACTGCAATAAGCAGGCTCATATTGGCAAGCTCTTGACTCGATACTGCAATCAAAATAACATTCCTTTCGAGCCATAAAGTTTCATTTCGTTTCCTTCTTCCCTCTTTCGGGGCTTCGTATTTCTTGTCAGGCATTGAGCGTGCAGTCAGTTAAATGGTTCAGTGGAAATGGAAAACAAATCACAATCACAATCGAGAAACTGAATTTTGTAAACTCAAGCGCAATTTTTCCAACTTCAATTTAAAACCAAAGATTTCAGTCCATAGAAAATGGAATACCAACACGTCAAATCAAAATTTATGTCTATAATCATGTGTATCTCTGTAATCAATATAAAATTGTATTCATGTTACATGTAAAGTTTTATTGCCATTAGTTTGTGTAGAACCCCTAAAATATTTACTATTCCTGCTGAAACACCCCGTATACAGGACGACTTAGGTGTCCCTGCCGCAGTCGTTTTACGCAACCCGCAGTGTTGTAGCTGGCCTTCATAAACCACGCGTGAGATTTTCATCTTCTCTCGCTCGTTACACGCAAACTGTTACTCCTACCGAAAAAACTAGTAGGACCTTTTTATAGGAAATATAATGTACTTAAATTTTGTACTGGGATATCTTTTCGATAGAGGCCATGGTTTTAGAGCTATTCACGGAAAACGTACAAAAGTTACTCCCAGCCTCCAGCGCCACCAGTCAGGATTTCTAGTATGTTTACGGCGCACCCTTCTACCGCTGTACAAATATTTGCGACTGCACGAATTATTTCCCACTTTCGACGATTTGCCTCGCGGAGTGGCGGCGCGGTTTGAGGCACCATGTCACGGATTACGCGTCTCTTCCGGCCGGAGGTTCGAGTCCTCCGTTCGGCACGTGTGTGTGTGTTGTACTTAGCATAAGTTAGTTTACTAGTGTGTAAGTCTAGGGACCGATGACCTCAGCAGTTTAGTCCCTTAGGAATCTACAAACATACATACACACACACACACACACACACACACACACACACACACACACACACACGTCGACGTTTTATGTTCTTCACTGACTGGCCTTATTGTGTCACCAGCTTAGTCGAGCATTTACAAATTGTGAAACTAATGTTTGCGTAAATTTTAGCAAATAGTTTTGTGAATTTTAAAAGTGTAAAATAATTACATCGTTGTATTCGTAAGGCCTTCTTATTCAGAAACTACTATGCTTCTAAGGGATAAGTTCGGGTGGAATCGTCAACGTAATTAGTTTTGGGATCACGTTTACAAAAGTCGTTTTGCATTCGTTACCCTCACGGGCACGTTAAGATTAATAATGTTAACGAAGTAATCGATTATGCTAGTGGCGTAATAGCCCAGTACATAGCTACTGGCCATTGAAATTGCTGCACCAAGAAGAAATGCAGATGATAAACGGGTATTCATTGGACAAATATATTATACAAGAACTGACATGTGATTACATTTTCACGCAATTTGGGTGCATAGATCCTGAGAAATCAGTACCCAGAACAACCACCTCTGGCCGTAGTGACGACCATGATACGCCTGGGCATTAAGTCAAACAGAGCTTGGATGGCGTGTACAGGTACAGCTGCCCATGCATCTTCAACACGATACCACATTTCATCAAAAGTAGTGACTGGCGTATTGTGACGAGCCAGTTGCTCGGCCACCATTGACCAAACGTTTTCAATTGGTGAGAGATCTGGAGAATATGTTGGCCAGAGCAACAGTCGAACATTTTCTGTATCCAGAAAGTCTTGTACAGGACCTGCAACATGCGGTCGTGCATTATCCTGCTGAAATGTAGGGTTTCGCAGGGATCGAATGATGGGTAGAGCCACGGGTCGTAACACATCTGAAATGTAACGTCCACTGTTCAAAATGCCGTCAATGCGATCAACAAGTGACTGAGACGTGTAACCAACGGCACCCCATACCATCACGCCGGGTGATACGGCAGTATGGCGATGACGAATACACGCTTCCAAAGTGCGTTCACCGCGATGTCGCCAAACATGGATGTGACCATCATGATGCTGTAAACAGAACCTAGATTCATCCGAAAAAATGACATTTTGCCATTGGTGCACCCAGGTTCGTCGTTGAGTAAACCATCGCAGGCGCTCCTGTCTGTGATGCAGCGTCAAGGGTAAACGCAGCCATGGTCTCCGAGCTGATAGTCCATGCTGCTGCATACGTCGTCCAACTGTTCGTGCAGATAGCTGTTGTCTTGGCAACGTCCCCATCTGTCGACTCAGGGGTCGAGACGTGGCTGCACGATCCGTTACAGCCATGCGGATAAGATGCCTGTCATCTCGATTGCTAGTGATACGAGGCCGTTGGGATCCAGCACGGCGTTTCGTATTACCCTCCTGAGCCCACCGATTCCATATTGTGCTAACAGTCATTGGATCTCGACCAACGCGAGCAGCAATGTCGCGATACGATAAACCGCAATCGCGATAGGCTACAATCCGCCCTTTATCAAAGCCGGAATCGTGATGGTACGCATTTCTCCTTCTTACACGAGGCATCACAACAACGTTTCACCAGGCAACGCCGGTCAACTGCTGTTATGTGTATGAGAAATCGCTTGAAAACTTTCCTCATGTCAGCACGTTGTAGGTGTCGCCACCGGCGCCAACCTTGTGTGAATGCTCTGAAAACCTAACCATTTGCATATCACAGCATCTTCTTCCTGTCTGTTAAATTTCGCGTTTGTAGCACATCTTCGTGGTGTAGCAATTCGTAGTGCAGATACCAAAAAAGGTCGAATATGGGGAATAGTTCACCTAGTACAAGTGGTAAGAGGGAGCGCCACGAACAACAAACTAGAAATCCTGCCTCGTGAGGGAAGAGTGTGGGGTGAGGATGCGTTTGAAGGCTTGAAGGCAATTTGCATACTTTTTCTTGAATAGCGCGAAAAGCGTGGCTTCCAGCGAGAAACGTACGCCGCAACAAAATCTAACTACATTACACTTCCTGCAAAAATGTCCTGTTGATTTTTTCTGTAGGACTAATAGTTGGCGGATAACGAGCGAGAGAAAACGAAAATCGACCAGTTTGTTTACGAAGGCCAGCTGTAACTTTGTGGGTTTCATAAAACGACAGCGGAAGGGGCACCTCAACCACCCTGTATGTGTGTTTTCGTATGCACCGATGTGAACCGCCAGCAGTTACCTGAAGGAGAAGATGATGCCGGAGCGCAGGCGCAGGAAGAAGCCGAGCGGGCGGTCGCGCTCGGCCTGCTCGCCGGCCACCGGCGGCCAGGTGGGCGCGTGCAGCCACAGCTCGTGGCCCGCCTTGCGCAGCCGCAGGCTCAGCCACTGCTGACTGTACAGCCGCTCCAGCAGGCGAACCTCCACCTCGCAGCAGTCCTGCGCAACGCCGTAGCGACGGCAGTTATAACAGAAGCAACCGGTCTCCGATTATAACGGTTTGTTTTTCCCCCTATTTTTTGGCAGGAGGTCTCTGGGACGAATGCCATTTACTATTGCGAGTAAATAAAACACCTACAGCCGTCCTTATGATTTTATTTGATTTTGTTGCAACCAGTTTCAACGCTTCAATGCGCCGTCTTCAGGCTGTTGATGCGGTACGGGCTGATATGATCCCTATATGCAGAGTGGTCAATTGATCGTGACCGGGCCAAATATCTCACGAAATAAGAATCAAACGAAAAAACTACAAAGAACGAAACTCGTCTAGCTTGAAGGGGGAAACCAGAAGGCGCTATGGTTGGGCAGCTAGATGGCACTGCCATAAGTTCAAAAATGGTTCAAATGGCTCTGAGCACTATGGGACTTAACATCTATGGTCATCAGTCCCCTAGAACTTAGAACTACTTAAACCTAACTAACCTAAGGACATCACACAACACCCAGCCATCACGAGGCAGAGAAAATCTCTGACCCCGCCGGGAATCGATCCCGGGAACCCGGGCGTGGGAAGCGAGAACGCTACCGCACGACCACGAGATGCGGGCACTGCCATAGGTCAAATGGATATCAACTGCGTTTTTTTCCAATAGGAACCCCCATTTTTCATTACATATTCGTGTAGTATGTAAAGAAATATGAATGTTTTAGTTGGACACTTTTTTCGCTTTGTGATAGATGGCGCTGTAATAGTCACAAACGTGGTATCACGTAACATTCCGCCAGTGCGGACGGTATTTGCTTCGTGATACATTACCCGCGTTAAAATAGATCGTTTACCAATTGCGGAAAAGGTTCATGTCGTGTTGATGTATGGCGATCGTGCTCAAAATCCCCAATGGACGTGTGCTTTGTATGCTGCTCTGCATCCTGGACGACATCATCCAAGTGTCCGGACCGTTCGCCGGATAGTCACGTTATTTAAGGAAACAGGAAGTGTTCAGCCACATGTGAAACGTCGACCACGACCTGCAACAAATGATGATGCCCAAGTAGGTGTTTTAGCTGCTGTCGCGGCTAATTCGCACATCAGTAAGAGACAAATTGTGCGAGAATCGGGAATCTCAAAAACGTCGGTGTTGAGAATGCTACATCAACATCGATTGCACCCGTAGCATATTTCTATGCACCAGGAATTGCATGGCGATGACTTTGAACGTCGTGTACAGTTCTGCCATTGGGCACAAGAGAAATTACGGGACGATGACAGTTTTTTTGCACGCATTCTATTTAGCGACGAAGCGTCATTCACCAACAGCGGTAACGTAAACCGGCATAATATGCACTGTTGGGCAACGGAAAATCCACGATGGCTGCGACATGTGGAACATCAGCGACCTTGGAGGGTTAATGTATGGTGCTGCATTATGGGAGGAAGGATAATTGGCCCCCATTTTATCTATGACAATCTAAATGGTGCAATGTATGCTGATTTCCAACGTAATGTTCTACCGATGTTACTACAAGATATTTCACTGCATGACAGAATGGCGATTTACTTCCAACATGATGGATGTCCGGCACATAGCTCGCGCGCGGTTGAAGCAGTATTGAATAGCATATTCCATGACAGGTGGATTGGTCGTCGAATCACCATACCATGGCCCGCGCATTCACCGGATCTGACATCCCGGGATTTCTTTCCGTGGGGAAAGCTGAAAGATATTTGCTATCGTGATCCACCGACGACGCCTGACAACATCCGTCAGCGCATTGTAGATGCATGTGCGAACATTACTGAAGGCGAACTACTCGCTGTTGAGAGGAATGTCGTTACACGTATTACCAAATGCATTGAGGTTGACAGACATCATTTTGAGCATTTATTGCATTAATGTGGTATTTACAGGTAATCACGCTGTAACAGCATGCGTTCTCAGAAACGATAAGTTCACAAAGGTACATGTATCACATTGGAACAACCGAAATAAAATGTTCAAACGTACCTACGCTCTGTATTTTAATTTAAAAAACCTACCTGTTACCAACTGTTCGTCCAAAATTGTGAGCCATATGTTTGTGACTATTACAGCCCATCTATCACAAAGCGAAAAAAGTGGTCCAACTAAAACATTCATATTTCTTAAGTACTACACGAATATATAATAAAAAATGGGGGTTCCTATTTTAAAAAAACGCAGTTAATATCCGTTTGACATATGTCAGCGCCATCTAGCGGGCCAACCATAGCACCATCTGGTTTCCCCCTTCAAGCTAGACAAGTTTCGTTCTTTGTACGTTTTTCGTTTGACGCTTATTTCGTGAGATATTTGGTCCGGTCACGATCTATGGACCACCCTGTATTTATCATATCAGTTGCCAGCATTACTGGATACGTAGATAATGTGTAAGCACTCCAACCATCAACTGCCAACTGACTACAGTTTAACCCGACTGTTAAAAGCGCTCAGAATAACAGGTTTCTGAAAGAAAAGATGTTAGGTTTCTTTATTGCTGTTATTACCAGCAATAAACATAGGCCTTGAATAAATATTGAAAAACACTAACGAAAGGGAAGGAGTACGAGACTTCGATCGATATGAAGCTGTGGTAGAAACTGGTCTTAGTGACTGCAGTAAAGATGGCGAGGATGAAGGAGACGGGCGTGGCGAGGGCGAGAGAGATAGTTAACAAGTTGATGACTTTCCAAGACCATTACTTTTGGATGGAATCTGTTTTTTTCCCTGAAGCAACAACAAAATTAAAACTGTGCCGGACCGAGACTCGAATTCGGGACCTTTGCCTTTCGCAGGCAAGGGCTCTACCATCTGAGCTACCAAGCATGACTCACCAGCCGTCCTCACAGCTTCATTTCTGCCAGTACCTCGCCTCCTACCTTCCAAATTTCACAGAAGCTCTTCTGCGAGCCTCGCAGAGCTATATAATATATTGTATATTAGCGCACACTCCGCTACAAAGTGAAAATCTCATTCTGGAAACATCCCCCAGGCTGTGGCTAAGCCATGTCTCCGTACTATCCTTTCTTCCAGGAGTGCTAGTTCTGCGAGGTTCGCAGAAGAGCTTCCGGGAAGTTTGGAAGGTAGGAGACGAGGTACTGGCAGAATTGAAGCTGTGAGGACGGGTCGTGAGTCGTGGTTGGGTAGCTCAGATGGGGCCGGCACGGCAGCTCAGCGTGTTCGGTCAGAGGGCTGCTTGCCCTCTATAATAAAAAACTGAGTCAAGGAATCAACGAGCACATTGAACGGATGTCTTGTGACGTCCGCCCAGACCAAACGCAACGAACTATATCGAACAAAAAAAAAAAAAAAAAAAAAAAAAGATGGTAGACCGCTTGGTCGCGAAAGGCAAAGGTTCCGAAGTCGAGTCTCGGTCCGGCACACAGTTTTAATCTGCCAAAAAGTTTCATATCAGCGCTCACTCCGCTACGGAGTGAAAATCAAAATTAAAGTTTTATTTTTGTGGGGGTCCACAACTTCAACGTGTTTTGAGGTTGGAAACATGATCCATGTAGGTTGTATTCTTTTTATTACTTATGCGACTAGCCAGTTTCAACCTTTGGTCCTTCTCAAGCGCCTATCTTAAACTTCCAGCTTCATTTCACATTATAACATGTCGCTGGCACATTTGGACAGGAATACATGTTATTTCTGTGCGTGTACGTGGCATAAAACCAATACACTATTGTACACTCCTGGAAATGGAAAAAAGAACACATTGACACCGGTGTGTCAGACCCACCATACTTGCTCCGGACACTGCGAGAGGGCTGTACAAGCAATGATCACACGCACGGCACAGCGGACACACCAGGAACCGCGGTGTTGGCCGTCGAATGGCGCTAGCTGCGCAGCATTTGTGCACCGCCGCCGTCAGTGTCAGCCAGTTTGCCGTGGCATACGGAGCTCCATCGCAGTCTGTAACACTGGTAGCATGCCGCGACAGCGTGGACGTGAACCGTATGTGCAGTTGACGGACTTTGAGCGAGGGCGTATAGTGGGCATGCGGGAGGCCGGGTGGACGTACCGCCGAATTGCTCAACACGTGGAGCGTGAGGTCTCCACAGTACATCGATGTTGTCGCCAGTGGTCGGCGGAAGGTGCACGTGCCCGTCGACCTGGGACCGGACCGCAGCGACGCACGGATGCACGCCAAGACCGTAGGATCCTACGCAGTGCCGTAGGGGACTGCACCGCCACTTCCCAGCAAATTAGGGACACTGTTGCTCCTGGGGTATCGGCGAGGACCATTCGCAACCGTCTCCATGAAGCTGGGCTACTGTCCCGCACACCGTTAGGCCGTCTTCCGCCCACGCCCCAACATCGTGCAGCCCGCCTCCAGGGGTGTCGCGACAGGCGTGAATGGAGGGACGAATGGAGACGTGTCGTCTTCAGCGATGAGAGTCGCTTCTGCCTTGGTGCCAATGATGGTCGTATGCGTGTTTGGCGCCGTGCAGGTGAGCGCCACAATCAGGACTGCATACGACCGAGGCACACAGGGCCAACACCGGGCATCATGGTGTGGGGAGCGATCTCCTACACTGGCCGTACACCACTGGTGATCGTCGAGGGGACACTGAATAGTGCACGGTACATCCAATCCGTCATCGAACCCATCATTCTACCATTCCTAGACCGGCAAGGGAATTTGCTGTTCCAACAGGACAATGCACGTCCGCATGTATCCCGTGCCACCCAACGTGCTCTAGAAGGTGTAAGTCAACTAACCTGGCCAGCAAGATCTCCGGATCTGTCCCCCATTGAGCATGTTTGGGACTGGATGAAGCGTCGTCTCACGCGGTCTGCACGTCCAGCATGAACGCTGGTCCAACTGAGGCGCCAGGTGGAAATGGCATGGCAAGCCGTTCCACAGGACTACATCCAGCATCTCTACGATCGTCTCCGTGGGAGAATAGCAGCCTGCATTGCTGCGAAAGGTGGATATACACTGTACTAGTGCCGACATTGTGCATGCTCTGTTGCCTGTGTCTATGTGCCTGTGGTTCTGTCAGTGTGATCATGTGATGTATCTGACCCCAGGAATGTGTCAATAAAGTTTCCCCTTCCTGGGACAATGAATTCACGGTGTTCTTATTTCAATTTCCAGGAGTGTATATGGTTGTACATGTACAGTAATGTATTGTTTTTGTGTCACATACCGACAGAAGTAAGATGTATTCCTGCCCACGTGTGCCTGTAATATATTATAATGTAAAGGGAAGCTGGTGGCTTAACATACGTGCATGAAAATCACCAAAGATTGAAACTGGCCAACTGCACAAATAATAAAAATAACAGCCTACCTGGACCATGTTTTCATTCTCAAAACAAAATTAAGGATTCAGTTATTGTCCCAGGTTTATAGAACATCAATAAAATTATAGATACGTCAATCAAATTTACCTTATGATCCAAGGGACGTTGTGAATGTTTTCTCCTTGTATGATCTCGCAAGATTGTTGTGTCTCCTCCAGATTTTAATCTTTTAAACCAAGTGGAGCATTGTACTTCATTGCTACTGTGCTTCGTAAAACACTTCCAAACTAGGGTGGGTGCCATTCTCTAAGACAACCAATGTCCGAGGACGACAGCGAGCAACAACTGTATACACCAGCTGGGGCAAGTCTTGCGCACACTACGTAGTGAGTACCGTCAGATAGGCCACACCACAGGCCATGAGCTACGTTATTGTTTCACCAATGCTGTACCGATTCCTTGTAATGTGTTTGTTGCTTGTTCCTAGCTGCTGCTGTGTTATTGAAATAGCACTGATTGATTTTCCCGTTTTCTATTATAGCGTTGTATAGCATAGACAACCATTCAGTGGAGATGGCCAACGGCTGTAGTTCTTGAACTACTCGCTTTACAGCGCTGCCGGTCTACTGACAGTCTTTTACGTCACACAGTGAAGCTACCCTTGACTCTTTATTTCAACAAGAAACAAGGAGTGATTCTCTGACATAACTGCCCCCTACACCCATAGTCCAACAACATCATGCCCTCTCTCACCCTCTTTTTTTTCAAATTGTTATTCGTCACTTTCTATAATAACCCCCGGCCCACGAATTTCGCCCGTTTCCATAATAAAATCCGATCAAACTTCCCTGCAAAACGAATACCAGCCTATAACAGATTTGCGGTCCGTTTCTGTCTCACGAGCAGCAACCCAAATAGGAGATCTTAAACAAAATATGTAAGTAAGTAACAAAATACTTTTCATAGGAAGCCTTAATTTCTAAAACCTTGTCCCTTTAACGAAAAGACCGCCATACACGATCAGTGCAACATTAACAAATCGCTTGTGCGTTTCTTCGAAACCTTGGAAAATCTTATGTCGCTGCCGCACAAACTACACTTATAATATGAAGCTATTAAATTGTACTGTCTGGCAAAACCGATGACACTCATTGGTTCCATCAATTCATCAGCCTATTTCACAATATTGAACTAAACGTGAGGAATATGTTATCCCCCATTCCCACTACTTTCCACATCTTCAAAATCAGGAGCAGAACTTGGCCCCGCACTTGACTCAAATTTCGCGATGCTACGAATACTTTAAAAGCAATTTCAAATTCCGCTCCAAAATTAACAAATTACCTTCTGTCTAAACCAACGAGATAACGATCGATAAAATGTAAAGCCGTCGGCACACGGGACGAGGCAGCTAACGTTCAAGTGCACGCAGCAGATATCCCACGTCACGAGACGCAGCGCCGTCGGCACACGGCACGAGCTGGTTGACATGATTTTGCGCTCTCAGCATTCTCCATCGGCGGTTGTCGGATTTATTCGGCTCGCAAACCATACAGTTCCTTCACAAAAATGAATGCGCGTAAAATTCCTACTTTGGCTCTATCAACACGAAGATTTCGTTTCCTGGCCGTACGCTAGTCATGTTGCTCTCTGTGGTACACATAAATAAAAATTCTAATATCCGTGATCGTGTAATAAGATAAAAATTGAAGGCACATGTCCACTCAGAAAAGACAACACTAAATCACACAGGCACACGCTCTTCAGACAGAGAGCGTACTCATATTTACATAGCATCAAATATTACAGAATATATTTTTACACTACTGGCCATTAAAACTTCTACACCACGAAGACGACGTGCTACAGACGCGAAATTTAACCGACAGGAAGAAGATGCTGTGATACGCAAATGATTAGCTTTTCAGAGCATTCACACAAGGTTGGCGCCGGTGGCGACACCTACAACGTGCTGACATGAGGAAAGTTTTCAACCTATTTCTCATACACACAACAGCAGTTGACCGGCGTTGCCTGGTGAAACGTTGTTGTGATGCCTCGTGTAAGAAGGAGAAATGCGTACCATCACGATTCCGACTTTGATAAAGGGCGGATTGTAGCCTATCGCGATTGCGGTTTATCGTATCGCGACATTGCTGCTCGCGTTGGTCGAGATCCAATTACTGTTAGCAGAATATAGAATCGGTGGGTTCAGGAGGGTAATACGGAATGCCGTGCTGGATCCCAACGGCCTCGTATCACTAGCAGTCGAGATGACAGGCATCTTATCCCCTTGGCTGTAACGGATCGTGCAGCCACGTCTCGATCCCTGAGTCAACAGATGGGGACGTTTGCAAGACACAACCATCTGCACGAACAGTTCGACGACGTATGCAGCAGCATGGACTATCAGCTCGGAGACCATGGCTGCGATTACCCTTGACGCTGCGTCACAGACAGGAGCGCCTGCGATGGTGTACTCAACGACGAACCTGGGTGCACCAATGGCAAAACGTCATTTTTTCGGATGAATCCAGGTTCTGTTTACAGCATAATGATGGTCGCATCCGTATTTGGCGACATCGAGGTGAACGCACATTGGAAGCGTGTATTCGTCATCACCATACTGGCGTATCACCCGGCGTGGTGGTATGGGGTGCCATTGGTTACATGTCTCGGTCACCTTTTGTTCGCACTGACGGCACTTTGAACAGTGGACGTTACATTTCAGATGTGTTACGACCCATGGCTCTACCCTTCATTCAATCCCTGCAAAACCCTATATTGCATCGTGATAATGCACGACCGCACGTTGCAAGTCCTGTACGGGCCTTTCTGGATACAGAAAATGTTCGACTGCTGCCCTGGCCAGCACATTCTCCAGATCTCTCACGAATTGGAAACGTCTGGTCAATGGTGGCCGAGCAACTGGCTCGTCACAATACGTCAGTTACTACTTTTGATAAACTGTGGTATCGTGTTGAAGATGCATGGGCAGCTGTACCTGTACACGCCATTCAAGCTCTGTTTGACTCAATGCCCAGGCGTGTCAAGGCCGTTATTACAGCCAGAGGTGGTTATTCTGGGTACTGATTTCTCAGGATCTATGCACCCAAACTGCGTGAAAATATAATCACGTGTTAGTTCTAGTATAATATATTTGTCCAATGAATACCCGTTTATCATCTGCATTTCTTCTTAGTTATGTAACAAATCAAATTATGAACGACATATTTTCATGAATCTTAAATAGGTCGTTGCTTTAAAAGGCTTCCTCTCACTACACACGAGCTATAACGCGAAAATAACTAAAAACAAAAATTATTTAACCACCAACATTGTTACGCCGTAACTTCAAGCGCCGGCACGCCAGGGAACGACAGGGAAAAGAAGGCTGTGAGGAGTCAGCCAGTCGCACGCTGACCGGGCCTCCTTCCAGGACGACAACGCGAAAGCAGCCGTCCCTATGTGAAGAGACCATAAGCGCCGCGGCCGACTGATGACGGCCCAGTGCAATAGCAGCTTCAAGATAGTAGTTCAGGAAAGACTGTCAGTTTGAGATCAGCAGTCACTGCAAAGCTGTTTATTTCGTAAGTAAAAGCTGTTTATTTCGTATGTCGCCCTGTGCTTGCGATACAGCTGTGTAATTGCCAAAGTTACATATTGGATTTGATTAATTGTAATAAAACTTATTAATACGACTTCTTTGATTGTTTGTCTAGCAATCCGAGTATGCGGCATTCCTAGACACTACAAGAAATGACTTTTCCAGTCATTTTGTTACATCTCGTACCAATAACGATCCATCTCGAGACATCCAACCTGCTGGTGCTTAAAAACAGCATGTGTTCGTAGGCTGTAGCGTGTAACATGAAACCCATCGAATGTGGGCTTCTGCTGAATACGACGAGTACAGTACAGCGTCTTGTTTTCTGATTGTAGGGAGCTTTCTTGCGTTCTATTGTTTCTACTTTACGTGGCACGTTGCCGATGTATCGAAAAACTTATTTTGTGTTTCACGTGACGAAATGGCTTCTCAACGAGAAATAGCAGGAAATGACGTCACAAAAGACGTTGAGCACCACGTCAACGTTAGCTACCTCGTACCGTGAGCTGACGACATAAGACTACACAGAAATTCAATCCAAAACAGGCACCGAAGCGAGATGTCACAGCAGTCATTACGTTACAAGTCAAAGCTAACGGCTAGCATCGAACATTCCTCGAGACCTATGCTTCTCCATGATAACGACCGCCCGAATTCTGCTAGGAATTGGGTTGTGAAGTCATTCCGCACCCACCTTATTCACCTAATCTTGCACCATCAGATTTTCATCTTTTCCGCTCTCTGTCGAACAACCTTCCACGAACTTCTTTTCGGGATGGAAATGCGCTCCGAACATGGTTCTTCGCCTCAAAACGAAGTGATTTCTACAGCTTCACAATACAAAAGTTACCCCAGAGTTGGCAGACCGTTGTAAAATAGCGAACGAGAATTATTGATGACTAAAGCCTCTGTTATATGTATATATTGTTCTTATTAAACTTACGGGAAAACGCTACGAACTTGTGCACCAATCCAAATCTGTCAGAGACGGAAAAACCATTACTGCTCCAATTTCAAGGCCACGGGTCGATTCAAATGCATTGCCATACCCTTTTTCAATATGTTTAGCCTACATATCTTCAGCTGTAGGACCGTCCAGAGAGGGAACAGATGAAGAAAAGGAGCACGCCGGAGGAAGCTGTATTGCGGGAAAGCGTCAAGATTGGTCTAGCAAGCCGTAATGAGTATTTGAAAAGAATTTCACATAAAAACGTTCAAAAACTGAAAGATAAAGTAGATGTAATACATTTACAGAAGATCGGTCTGAAAACAGTGAAATAAGAGTGTATTATTTTTATATGTAGAGATTTATTTGTGTAGTCCCATTATTTAGTGTGACTGATAATCATTTAAAAGCGGAGGTCTGTTCAAAAGGAGCTTCGTTCACCAAAACTCTGATCACTGAATTTTTTCTTGAAGTTATACCGGTAGCAGAAAATTGTTTTAATCAAACCGACAGTATCGTGTGTGCCTCGCTGTTTTGTATGAAAATTTTATTGGGAAATGTGTTTTACTAAACAAGTACCGTACATTTAAAAGTGCTTCAGATGTTCCTCCCAGTTCATACCCACGTACAGCGTGTTAACTGTAAGACGATGAGTTGTGGGGGGAGTGCGGGGAGAGGTGGAAGCAAGCATTGGCTGGCGAGGGGAGTGGAGCCGTTGGGGGGGGGGGGGGGGGCGGGGAGCCAAGGCACGCCTACCAGTTGCAGTGCTGGCACTACAAATTGCGCGTCATGCTTACACGAAAGCAGACGAAAGGCTTGGAAGTAAAACTCGCTTTAAATGTTGTTCGTAAACGAAACTGAAATCGTCATGTACATGAAATATAAGGTAATTCGGACGAAATAGGGGGCTCCTTCAAAGTGATCGCGAACAAAATATCTGAAAGGGAAACTCACCTTTTCTTGCCAGGCGTTTGTGGAAAACTATTTGAATCTTCCAATGCTACGCATGCTTTGTCCTGTGTATGTAGCAGCTCTCACTGATGGTTTGTAAATGGGGTGAGGCAATTTTTTCTGCTCCCTTTCCCTTTCGCAGCATTCAGTCACACGCAATATAATTTTGCGAGTATCGCTACGTAATACTGGTTTCCTTCTAACCGTAGGCCTACCGGTAGGGGTTGTTGGCGACTCCCGAGATGGGCCAACAACTGCCTCTTCACTCATTTAGATAACGTTTAGCACAACTGCACAATAAAAACACGCAGAACAGTACAGCGCAAAACAATAACGAAGCAGACGACAATGGCTACCTTGTACAACACAGTCAGCTACGTAATGTTGGCAGCAGTCGAAACTGCGTGCCTACCTAAGCCTCCCGACGTTTACCGACTTCTACCGATTCAGGACTAGGGAGAGGTCTGCCATCTAAAAGTTTACACACTGTATATGACACATTTTTTTTTTTCAAACACGTGAGCAACTGTCTTTACAAATGTGCTAGTCGTGTAGTACATGCTATGTACCAAATTAATCGCAATTATGTGTTGTTAACTGTTTTTCTCTCATTTACACTTTAACTACATGTGTTACCTCTGTTAACTAACCTCATTCAAGTAACAACTCAAAAGTCACTAATATAACGAGCCACGCAATTCTTGTGGTTTGGCTGCTTTACACTGTACTTTATTACTGTCGCAACTTGGGGATGACGCCACAGTACGATTGTTTGGCTTATCTTTAGGTGGTGTTGATTTTCCCCCTCCTGTAAACTTTTTATTAGTTTCACAATTCTCACGCATTTCTCGCAACAATGCCAGTGATTCTGTTAAACCACATTTTTACGTCACCGAACACGACAGGAGATACCGGCATCGCTTCATAAATAGTATGTCAAACTGGGGAGACGAGAACTGCCTTGGTACAGTCCTATAATCGAGACGAGAAAGAGGAGCCCCGGTAATTCGCAGCACTGTTGTCAGCTTTGAACTGCGAAGCGCTAAAAAGGGCTGCAAGTGAAAACAGTGGCCGTCTACAGAGCTGTGACAACCAGGATGGTAAAAAAAAAGGGAGGTGTAATGACGTCACAAACTTGAAGCCGATGTCTGCCATCTTAACTAGCGCAAAACATTAGGTTCACCGCATTCATCCTCCATGGTTGACCGCGGTGATACTTCTCCGTGACGTCACTCTGACGTACCCGTGCCCAGTTTCCACACTGCTGGGTGCTTTGATTGAGTGGGTACTAGTTGTTTCATCAAAAATGCCAGCTTGTGTTTTTTGCCGGTGTATTAATCGATCCGATCGTAATCTAAAGTTTAAAGGAACCACATTTCATATATAAGTCGAGAAATTAAAGCAATGTTTTATTTTGTACACATGAATTATTGTTGCACTGTTTACTTTTACTGAAATGGTTTTAGTTTTGTCATTTGGTCATTTGACATTATATTTGTCTTACATTACTCGGTGTCCGTTCCTTCTCTTCTTTCCAGTATTTTTCATTGTCTCCCAAGTCGCAAACGCTCCGACATCCGAGCCATATTGCATCAACGGCTTCATCAGTGCACAACACACGGCTTACGTAAGCGCACTGATTGTTGGCGCAGCATCTGATGCCCTAAATTCCTCTCGCTGATAATTAATGTTCATTGTTCACATTTCCTCCTCCTTTAAAAAAGATTCTGGTATAACACACGGAGACAGTAGTCATGTGTATGTGTGTTTTGTGTGTATGATTGCATGAATGTGTGTGTGTGCTGTGCTTCCTTTCTGAAGAAGACTTTGGCTGAAAATTTATGTGAACGCATTTTTCTTCGTGCCTGCCTTGTGCTCGTCGAGTGAGTAGCAAACTATCCATTTCACAGTACAGTTATTATCTCATGAAATTTGTTGTAACTAACCAACTGCACTTCAACAGTAAAATGATATTCATAATTACAATACCAGAAGGAAAAAATGACATTCATTAGGCCACATTAACGTTGTCTGTAGTACAAACAAGGGTTCATGATGCTGCAACCAAAAGTTTTGATCACTTAATCCGTGACACACAGCAAAGCAAAATTTGAAACTAAATCGAAACCGTTTCTCTTTGATAACTCCTCCTATTCCGCTGAAGATTATCTATTACTGTAATGTGTAAATGGTGATGAGTAGGAATTACTAACATCTGTCTTTAATTTAAAAACATAAAAGCTAATAAATGATCAGCATGGAGGAATATTTACAAAGAAATGATGTCAATACATATTGATTCGTTCTATATCATTACGATTCATCGTGCAAATGATACAAGGAACATGAAACTAAGTAACTAACTATTGGTATGTCACAAATCATGATTAGACTTCTATACTTTGAAAACCTCAAAATGAAAATCAAACGTAAAAACAAGCGGATGATCAAAGTAAAAGCACATTCAAATTGTACTATGTTTAGTTATTCCTGAAACTAGTGAGATATTCCGGGAAAAGAAGCAAATAGGCTACTGTTGGAAAGGTAGGCCCACATCTTACACAGGTTAGATTTATCTTTACTCAAAAGTTACTCACATGCATGTTAAAGTAAACACCCACTTTAAGAAGTCTTAAATGTTTGAGACCATTCCCTTAATCACATTTAAAGCATTCCACAATCCTGGAGATGTATAAAAAATTATTCGTTTTCTTACCTGTAAGTTGCTATTATTGGCCACAAACTGAATGACGCATCGTAAATAATATTTCAAAGTAAGATGTGTAAACTACAGTGAGACTAAGGCATTGACAGTCTAATAAAACAAAAACTCTATTCTGCATGGAGGTACACCTCTATGCAGTTCTGTCTCTCTGACGTTTCGATAATCATTAACTTAGTTGACATGCACAAGATACGTACGATATATAGCATGCCTTGCTCCTTTGCTAATTGCACACATTTATGGGCAAGCAAAGAACACGTAGAGAAGTTTCTTGCAAACGTGAACACAAAACATGTTGTGCGTACGAGTTGAAAGCTGAAAATGTAACGAGCAAGAATCACTATTGATAGCAAACAATCATTGGTTTCGGATTGCAGTTTCATTTGCTATTGATACAAATACAGTAAAAGTGAAATTACATGGATTGCGAAAGCATGTTTTTCACATCACTTCCTTCTGTTTCCGGTTATCCGAAATATAGCAGCAAAAATAAAGTTTCTTTAACGAGGTCAAATGTATTACTAAAGCAAATATGCATTCAGAAACAGAAAAACGTTCGAAATTGCATTCCTGACGCTATGTTATTCACGTAAGCTTTATAATTTTTTAATATTTAAAAAAAGTTATTGCGCGTACACGACAGAAATAATGAACAAGAAGCAATCGTAAACAGTAGTCTGCTAATGTTTTGGGCTACTTAAAATGGCGGCAGGCCCCGCCCACTCTGGCTTCAAAACAACGTACAGTGTAAGTCTGCATTGACACCTCCCTTCTCTTTTCACCTCCATGGTAGTGCTAGCTCCCTTTCCTTTCCTACCTCCATCGTGGCAACTCCGAGTCGTTGCCGTGGAGACGTTTACAAACTTTGTGTTGCGTTGTTGGCTGAGAAGCCCGCGCGAAGCTGCCGCGCCCAGCTGTCAGGGAACGATTATTGGCTGTTTGTTAAAAGTCGATTCTACTGGTCAATTTGAGGATGGTTTCAAGAAGTTTTCCCCCATTGCTGTTGTGGAATGCTCATCTCGGGTTATACTTTAACACAAAAACGTAACACAATGTACCTTTCAAAATACATTTTGCTCAATTTTAATTATGCCAGTCGACAGGATAATTTCCAAGAATGATTGCCTATCGAAGTCGCGGGGTCCAAACGATGCATATCGAATATCGAACGTGCGAACCTAAATCGATCACGTGACCCTGGTGGTGGGCGTTACGAGTATGTTTATGGTGGTCACTGTGGCAGCAATGACAGGCTATTAAATAAAATAAAGTGTGAAAGTAATGCAATAAATCCATTAACATGGTAACTGAACTAAATGTTGCAGATGGCATCAAAGCTGAATAAGAGTTTTCCCCCACAAGTTTGCCGGCCGCGGTGGCCGTGCGGTTCTAGGCGCTCCAGTCCGGAGCCGCGCTGCTGCTACGGTCGCAGGTTCGCATCCTGCCTCGGGCATGGGTGTGTGTGATGTCCTTAGGTTAGTTAGGTTTAAGTAGTTCTAAGTTCTAGGAGACTGATGACCACAGCAGTTGAGTCCCATAGTGCTCAAAGCCAATTGAACCATTTGAACCCACAAGTTTATTTCCTTTTCCTCCACTTGGAGTACTGACACGACAACTTTTAATTTTCCATGTCAACCAAACATTTGTGTTATACCACTATGAATTTATTATTTATTTATTTATTTTTAGCATGACTCGTTGGATACCGTCTTGCAGAAGAAGGATGTAATTTCAAATCGACGAATCAAATACGTAGCATTTATATTTTATTAATAATATAAAAATGTGTCCTTTACATTACTATTGAAATACGTTGACCATTTGGATTCAAATTAATCCACCTTAAAACATGGTGTGGATACACTCGTTTCACATAAAATAAGTTTTGTGCGCTTCCTGCAAATACAGTTCCTCAAGTCACCGTATCAGTCGTGTCAAAAATGGCAGTTTTAAAATCGCAATGTAATTATTTACTGATGTAGCCTAACTATTATTATTACATTAGAATATTTTACCTACTTATGGCAATGAAACAATCTGTTTTGAGAATGAAAACATGGTCCAAGTAGGCTGTAATCTTTTTATTATATGTGCAGTTAGTCAAGTTCAACTGTGTATCATTTTCAAGCACTTCTACTGCATTCATAAAATGGTGATATTGGCTTATACATTGATCGTGTACAAGCTGTCGCCTACACATAAACTACGTAGCCATAGTTACTTACATATATTAAGCTTCTCGCTTCATTTCACATTTTACTACTGGTAAATGGAAATGTCGTGTGGCTAGGGTCTCCCGTCGGGTAGACCGTTCGCCTGGTGCAGGTCTTCGGCGACCTGCGTGTCGATGGGGATGAAATGATGATGATTAGGACAACACAACACCCAGTCCCTGAGCGGAGAAAATTTCCGACCCAGCCGGGAATCGAACCCGGGCTCTTAGGATTGACAGTCTGTCACGCTGACCACTCAGCTACCGGGGCGGACTTACTACTGGTAAACGTGGACAGGTATACTTTGTATTTCTCTGCGTATGCGGCAAAAAAGGTGCTGTCTACATGTACCAGTGATGTTGTACAAAAACATGCACACAGAAAAAGGATGTACCAGCGATATAATAAAACGTGCAATATAGCATGAAGCCTAAAATATGTAAGTAACCTCGGTTATGAAGTATATGTATATGCAAGAATGTACGGACAATCAATGTGTAAACCAATGTCAACATTATATGAATGAATTACACTACACTAAACTCCGTCCGAACAGGCCTTGGAAGACCTAACCGTACCGACTGGCAGCCGTGTCATCCTCTCAGCCCAGGGGCATCACTGGATGCGGATACGGAGGGGCATGTGGTCAGCACACCGCTCTCCCTGCCGTTGTGATTTCGTGACCGGAGCCGCTACATCTCAGTCAATTTGCTCCTCATTTGCCTACAAGGGCTGAGTGCACCCCGCTTGGCAACAGCGCTCGCCATACCGGATGGTCACCCATCCAAGTGCTAGCCCAGCCCGACAGCGCTTAACTTCGGTGATCTGACAGGAACCGGTGTTACCACTGCAGCAAGGTCGTTGGCATGAATGTATTACAGGTGCTGGAAAATGACCCACAGCAGAAACTGGCTAATTGCACAGATAATGAACAGATTACAGCCAACTTGAAGAATGTTTTCATTCTCAAAACGCAATTTTTAAAAAATTATTATTGTTATTGTAAAAGATCACTATGTTTTATTGTTAGCACTGAAATCGTACCCATCTGTGGCACGTTAAATATGGAGGATGAAAGTGCAAGCTATATTTGGGGGTAGGGACACAGAGATAGTGACAAAAACAAACTTGATTCACCGCCCCCCCCCCCCCCCCCCCCCCCCCACACACACACACCAGAACTGAACCCTGGATCGAAGCCTGTGACTGGCTTACCATGAGACGGCATTCCTTGGCGACAGACGAAAACTGGACTCTATGCGGTCCCAGCGGGTAGCCCGGCATTCCTGCGCCGCTGCCTTCCCCATTTAGCTGCGACGGGGATAGGACATCAGAACTGTCCTCCTGCGCGCCAGTTTCGATCTCTCGCTGCCTGCTCACCGACGATCGCGCTCGCACCATTTCGGAACGGGAGGATGTCTGCAAACTCTTTGCGTTCAGCAGGGCCTCTGCTTCAGCTGCGGCTGCAAGCTCTTGCTGCCACAGTTGCCATTTGATAGAGCCCTGCTTAAGGAACACTGTGTCTGGGAAGAGAATTGGCGTACCAGGGAGCGAAGAGATCTTGCTTTTCTGTATCCAAGAGCTGGTTGTGTACGACGGGTGCTCCCCAGCCAGCGGTGGTTCCCATTCTCCGTTCATAACGAACGCGCAAAAATCTCTGAACCCCACCGGTGTCGCCAAAGGACTGACGAATCGGGTTTCCTTAATTCCATTTTCATTGCGCAGACACGAAAATGCCAAAACAATAGCGTCAGATAACCCACAGTAAATGTGAGCTGGTCTACCGAACTGATAGAAAGCGGTTTGTAAGGCTTGTAGCAAAATATTGGCGCCCATTTGCTCCACGAATCGATATTTATTGAAAAACGAAATACCTGTTTGGTTTTCTGCTTCTTCGTCGTGTCCATCGTTGTGATCCCATAGATCGAGAACGTCTGGATGTGCAAAAGGGTATTCCCTGCACATACAACGATAGTGTGATTGAGGCGATTCTTTGCTTCTCAGAGGGACACCCGTTGTTAATTTTGACGAAGACTCAATACTAACTCGTTTACGGGGACAACATAGCCTGTGGAACAAGTAGATATATAGGTTGTCAAACATAACTGTATACGATGATATATCTTGCATGCACGACATTAAAACATTTGTGTGGCATCGGGTATTGAGTTTATCTTCGTTGTTACTCGTTATGTAACAGTCCCACAGCGTTATTGGTGGCAAAAGCCTCATGAAGTCTAAGTGAACATTCTCGATGTCGACGAATTCGAACTTGTAGTGGTAATTTTTGCGTAATATTTCATCTCTGTGAATAACAATCAACGGTTCGGGGAATTCGGCAAGCGACACTGTGTCGGCAAGGGAACCTGAATCATCAAGAGACTGTAAAACATCTTCAAGAAATTCCTTGACGGGGTCGGGTATTCCTTCGTACTTGGCTGTCAGGCTTGCACCAACAAGCGTCACGAAATCGTGAACGGTGACGTAGTCAGCTTCCTCAGAATATTGTATCTCCTCGAGCATACAGTGCAGAACAGTAGCCGCATCGGTACACTCTTGGGGGATAGACTGAGCTAGGCGTTCGTAGACTAGCATTTCCTGCAAAGAATCGTCTGGTTTGTATTTTAAATCGCAGACCTGCATGTCTTTCAAGTACATTATATAATTCTCTATCGTCTTTTGTAAACTGTACAGGAAATAAGATATTTCATCGTACAGAGAAATTTCTGCGGACAAATTATCTCCAGCAGCGTTTAAAGATTGTGGCTTCTCCGAAATCACGAAATCAACAAATCCGATATCCTTGTAATGCAACATTGTAGGTAGATCTGATAAATCGTCATTTAAATATTCCCAGAATTTCAGGACCTTCTTCGTCCTGTTTATAAGCTTTTTCTTGACCTCGTATAAGTCTGGATCTTCGGCCCTGGTTGCAAAATTTTTCGTTTCAGTACGTCTCAGTTCAGCAATATTCCTCTTGATAATCTTTTTCATTTCATTTCCACTTCGTCTATGTTTTAGGATGCTGGTATCAATCACAGGAGGGTTTGCGTTAATGCGTATCACGTACCTCAGATTTATTCCTGTTTGAAGTAGCACTAACGGAAGATCAGCGTCCAGAAATTCCATCAACATTATGTACGCATCAGGCCCGTCATCAGGTGCATCATCAATATATTCAATGTCCATCCACTCTTCACCTCTTCTTCTCAACGTGGTATCTCTTTTCACTGTTATTGCCGGACGACCAGCATTTTTGTCTGCCTTTGGAGACTTGTCAGGCTTTCCGGGATTTTTCGTATCTTTCTTGACTGCTGACTGCCCATATTCAGGGTCAAATCTTCTTTTCACCTCATCTTTCTTTTCTTCGGCTATTGTCTGTCTCATTTCTCTTCGTCTCAGATCTTCTTCTTTCATTTTTAGTATTTCGCATTTTATCAACTGAGCTATCAGACTGGTCGGAATTTTCTTCTCTTCGTCACTCTCCAAAAACTCCAAAGCTTCTGCACACAGTTTGTCGTGAGTAGCTTCATAGATCGACGTCCTTCCGGAATAGTTTCCCTGTTTAAATGGACTTTGCTCCACAGTTTTCAAAATATCCGTATACGATATGCACTTTACTACCCACCGCATTCCGTTTTGAACAACATTGATTATAGATTTAGCGTACGGCACCGAGTCCATATCTACCTCCATCAAAAAGCATATTAAACACTCCCAACGTTCATCATCGATTTCAACTTCTCTTACATCAAATATTTCAAGGGCAGGTTCCTTGGTCTTCTGTTTCCCACTTGGTCGAGCCATTTTTGACAACGTAGCTGCTCGCACCACAAAAGCGCGCTGCCATCAGCCAAAGATAAAACCAGTATCGAGAGTCTACGATGTTATATACTCTGCTTTAGATGGTCACTTTTTTCTGGGGATGCTTTTGTTTCGGGATCAATATAACAGCAAGGAATCTTGATTTATTTTTGGTATATCTTTATATGTTACTTTGGAAATTAAGACCGATCAGAAATTTTATGGTAAAAGGAGTATTTAATGGCAGGTAGAAATACACTCAGTAATTTATTTAAAATCATCGATTTACAGCATTAAGATTACGAAGAAAAATCAGAGTTACTTTTACAAGTCATCGATATGTATGAAATAGAGCTTGATCGAGTTTTGAAGGGGAAAATGAGCACTGAACCTTAGTTGCCTCAAACACATATATCCAGAGAATTACATGTGATAAATACAGCAGCGTGCAAAAATTAAACATATTCGGTGAAAGTGGGAAATCGAAAGAAAGATGGTGAGCAGTTCAGTATAAATCACCACCAAGATTTCCTCAAAAATCTGAATTATCATATCCGTCTTGGCTAGGAGTACGCTCTAACTATAACAGGCACTTGATTCAAAGTTGGAAAATAGCAATTTATTCTGTCGGCGCTGCACTTGAGTGTTTGAACTTTCGCAGTGAATGGAAAATAGTTTCTAGGTGACGTTTAAAATGCAATGTTGCAAAGAATCTATTTGTGATCTGATTTGCAAAGTAAAATTCTCGGGCGCCTTCAATCACGCTAGGTACAATCTGCTGTCTCAGCAGTATGTCAAATGCCACAAACTGCCAGAGCAATGTTTAAGCAACAGGTACTATGTATATTTGCTCCTTATTCGATTTACCGTTAATCGATTTCTCAGCACCGCTTCTAGTTGGTCACAAACACCCGCTTCCTTGAAACGCTATACGCATGTGAGTGGTGATTGGTTTGTTAGGCTGCTGCTTGCTTTTTCAATGTTGCTTAACGTGAATGAAGTTATTTTATGTGTATTGATGGAAAAGGAGTATTGGACTGACCTGTAAGTAATTCATTCCCTTTACTTAACTGAAGAAAAGCACATTTTGTGATTATTAGATAGAAAGAGATGCATATGTGCTGACTTATTTTCTGAAGCAGCAGAAAAACCTACATTGAGCGCAGCTGGCTAATTTACACAACTGGCCATTAAAATTGCTACACCACGAAGATGACGTGCTACAGACGCGAAATTTAACCGACAGGAAGATGATGCTGTGATATGCAAATGATTAGCTTTTCAGAGCATTCACACAAGGTTGACGCCGGTGGCGACACCTACAACGTGCTGACATGAGGAAAGTTTCCAACCGATTTCTCATACCGGCGTTGCCTGGTGAAACATTGTTGTGATGCCTCGTGTAAGGAGAAAAAATGCGTACCATCAAGTTGCCGACTTTGATAAAGGTCGGATTGTAGCCTATCGCGATTGCAGTTTATCGTATCGCGACATTGCTGTTCGCGTTGGTCGAGATCCAATGACTGTTAGCACTATATAGAATCGGTGGGTTCAGGAGGGAAATACGGAACGCCGTGCTCGATCCCAACGACCTCGTATCACTAGCAGTCGAGATGAGAGGCATCTTATCCGCATGGCTGCAACGGATCGTGCAGCCACGTCTCGATCCCTGAGTCAACAGATGGGGAAGTTTACAAGACAACAACCATCTGCACGAACAGTTCGACGACGTTTGCAGCAGCATGGACTATCAGCTCGGAGACCATGGCTGGGGTTACCCTTGACGCTGCATCACAGACAGGAGCGCCTACGATGGTGTACTCAACGACGAACCTAGGTGCACGAATGGCAAAACGTCATTTTTTCGGATGAATCCAGGTTCTGTTTACAGCATCATGATGGTGACATCCGTGTTTGGCGACATCGCGGTGAACGCGCATTGGAAGTGTGTATTCGTCATCGCCATACTGGCATATCACCCGGCGTGATGGTATTGGGTGCCACTGGTTACACGTCTCGGTCACCTCTTGTTCGCATTGACGGCATTTTGAACAGTGGACGTTACATTTCAGATGTGTTACGACCCGTGGCTCTACACTTCATTCGATCCCTGCGAAACCCTACATTTCAGCAGGATAATGCACGACCGCATGTTGCAGGTCCTGTACGGGACTTTCTGGATACAGAAAATGTTCGACTGCTGCCCTGGCCAGCACATTCTCCAGATTTCTCACCAACTGAAAACGTCTGGTCAATGGTGACCGAGCAACTGGCTCGTCACAATACGCCAGTCACTACTCTTGATTAACTGTGGTATCGTGTTGGAGCTGCATGGGCAGCTGTACCTGTACACACCATCCAAGCTCTGTTTGGCTCAATGCCCAGGCGTATCAAGGCCGTTATTACGGCCAGAGGTGGTTGTTCTGGGTACTGATTTCTCAGGATCTATGCACCCAAATTGCGTGAAAATGTAATCACATGTCAGTTCTAGTATAATATATTTGTCCAATGAATACCCGTTTATCATGTTCATTTCTTCTTGGTGTGGCAATTTTAATTGCCAGTAGTGTATAAACTGCTAAATCCATTCCCATTTAATGACGAAGGCTCTCGTCTACAATTGGTGTATTGTGATAAAACATCCGCTAATTCTGTGCACGGGAGTAGAACTGTGTCATTACTTATACCGAAATTTTGTAAACCAAAATTTTGGAAGTCTCCAAAACGCTGGACTGCACTAATGTCTAAAGAGCCATCTCCACGTAACTTTCTTCACAGTGCGGGAGGTGCAGTTGAGTGTAATAAAATTAACTGATGTGAGTAAGATTTTTAAAAACCCTTAACGAGTTCAGCAGCATCCATAGGGAATTCTCGCCTTATTAGAAAAATTGAGAATTTACCAAACCATCAGTTTAACAAGTAATGGCTAAAAATACTGTCGTGAATTATCTACAGACGAATGAAAAACATGGTGAAATCCGACATCGTGGAAAATCGGTTTTGGTTCTGGAGAAACGTGCAAGACATGAGGCAATACTGATCCTACGGCTTCTCCTAGAAGACAGACTGGAGAAATGCAAACCTACGTTTATAGCGTTTGCAGATTTGGAAAAAGTTGTTCACAGTGTTCACTGGATTACACACTTTGTAAGTTTGAAGGAAGCAGGGATTAAATACAGGGAACGAAATGTTATTTACAACTTGTACAGAAACCAGACTGTAGTTATAAGGGTCAGAGATCACGAAAGAGAAGTAGTGGTTGAGAAGAGAGGGAGACATGGTTGTAGCCTATACCCAAAGTTATTCAGACTGTACACTGAGCAAGCAGAAAGGGAGACCAAGGAGAAATTTGAAAAGGAAATCAGCCGATGACATTGTAGTTCTGTCAGAGACGCCAATGGACGTGGAAGAGCATTTGAACGGAAAGGATTGTGAAACTTGAACAAACTCGCTCGGGATGGGAGGGGGCAGGTTGGAGGGCAGACAACCAGTGGGAGTGAATTTTTAAGTGAGAAGGCGAGAAATGTTGGACGAGTAATATGTTTTTATTCAATGATTAAGAATATATATGGTACACCCTTGGAAGACGCCAATTGTTCGAATTAAGCTATAAAGGCTAAAATATGTAGAGGATCAAGGAGATGCAGGAGGATGCGTAAGCTAGGACGAGAGCCACTTGCAGAGAGAGAGAGAGAGAGTATGTGTGTTATAGAACCAGCACTCGGATCTCGCTTATAGTGGTTTCACACGTTCATCCTCCCACGCTTCCGTAGGTCGAGGGCTGCAGGCGACATTCGTTTAGGCGTCCATTTGTCAGCAATCCTTAAGCTATCCCAGCAACATGAGCACGTAGCGAGCAACAAACCGTAGTAGCAGACTCCCAGCAAACAACAAGTCTTGGCCAGAGAAAAGAAAATCTCCCAAAACGAAGATTTTGTAATAACCTATTCCCGATTCCCTTCAAACAGTGGCCATGTGCCCAAAACGTTCAACCAACTTCTGGGAGTGCAGTGGGGTGACGTCTTCGACAACGGCCGATATTTCGACAGGTGCACCCTCTGTCATTTTCAGGGTAAAACTGCAGCAAGAAAACTCTGTGCAAGTAAATTTAAAACTTCGATGTGCAGAGCATATGTCGTAAGGCAACATGCACACATTATAACGCTAACGTCGCAGCACAACCAAAGGTGACCAACGTCAGTAGTTATCGATGGCGAATATTAATTACCAAAGGGTGAGGCAGCATTAACTCATGTCCCTCTGATCAAGGTGAGAGCAGTATTCGAAGCAGAATTTAAGCAAAAACTTTCATCTCTGTTTATAAGGTCATTTGCTGATTTAATTTCAATTACTTCCATAATAATACTATCCCAGTAGCTGGATGTGCATGGCAGAATCTCCGTGTTGTTATGTCCCACAGGATGAACAGTGTGAAGGCAGTGTTCTACAATAGACGATTAGCTTGGCTGTTGTAAGCGTGTGTGACACATGCTCAGTAGCTAAGCTGGTTCTTCTCGGTTCTAATGGTCCATCGCATCCCTTGCAATTTACATTGGTCATGAAATGTATTCGCCGTTACGAATACAAACAGCCATCAGCTGTATAAGGGAATGATGACAATGCAAATATGTGTCGGTCTAGGACTCGTACCCGGATTTCCCGCTTTACATGAGCGGTTGCCTAAATTGCTTTGGCTATCCGTGTACGATTCACGGCCCAAACGTCCATATGTCGTCCTCAACTTGCGTCACAACTTGTACACACATTATGTAACTACTGTACAAGGGAGGATATTTTGACTGAAATTCGCTGCCTGGTATTGGTGGATAAATAGGATATTGCAGTGCCTGTGTTGTTAAGAAGAACGCTGCGATGTTCCTTCGGACATGCATGCATGTCTTACCAACACAGGTACTGCAATATCGTATACATTGGTCAAGCCATCAGGATCTTGGAGGACGCACGTACGATAAGCATCACACACACTTACACCAGCCGAGCAAATCTATTATTGCAGTATACTGCTTTCGCACCGGTCATCCTATGGAAATAAGTCATAGATTCTGTCGTGCAATTCCATATATTGCGATAGTTCTATAAAGGAATCAGTTGAGATTAAGACACAGAGACACTCGCCAGCCTGTATGTGGTTTTTAGGTGGTTTACCACATACCACTAGGTAAATACCCAGCTGGTAGCCACGTCCGGCTTCAGATACATGATACAGAAACATTTAGAGAAACGTCCTCACACTTGCACGTAGGATTAACTTTAGACGCGGAAAGATAGGTTTCACAAATTTCGTTCTGGAGGGGGGGGGGGGGGGAGAGAGATAAGAGACTGGTAACCTTAGATGTTTAGTCTCTTCTGGAGCTGACCCCAGACGTGACGGGGTAGATGCAGTCTATGATGACAGATGGCGAAGGTTGATGTGGGACTGCCGGACGCTGATGGTCCAGAGAGATTCGGCTGTCAAAATCAACACTGTATTTCACTCATACATCTGTAATTTGTCATCGCTGGGACGTGACCACGGCTCCCCACACCATATGGCACGTGGGAAACGCCTTAGGAGCCACGAGGTGCCTGACAGTGCTCAGTTATCTGGCTGGAAGACACGCTCCCACCTTTGCTGGTGCCAGTACTCAGTATGCAGCATGCAACCCCGCTGCATCAACCGTGCCACAAGCAAGGTATTTCGTGGTACTTGAGGATGGCAGGGAGTCTTGCTCCAGTAGCCAGCTCTGCAATGAAAGACTGTGTCCCAGCGGCCATTGCTGGTTGGTGCAACAGTGCACACATCACGATGGTGGAAGACAGCTTAGTGCATGGGACACAACCCACTGCCACTTGTTGATTGAATGGCCTGCAATAGTCCGCTGTTCCGTTACACTGAGTCTGGGGGTGGACCTAGAGCAGAAGTAGGTACCAACCTGACCGCTTGACTGCTGTGGTCTGCTGCTTGTGGTCTTTTCGTGTAACGTGCCCATGCCCTGGTAGAACTGCTGGTCTGCAAATAATTTATACAGGATAAAGGCACATATGTTATGCTAATGTGCTGCCTCTATTCGTAAATCCACAACACTACCGAAACTCGTCAATGGAGAACTCGTCTTGTGTGTACTCCAAGAACCATGCCTTACCACTGTGCTGGCAAGCTTATCTGAACTGTGCTGGCCTCGTTCTGGCGTCCCTTTTCTCATATATATAAAATTTGGTACGACAGTAATCAATATGCCCAAAGAGATAGTAGAGCAGCAAAGTACATCTAACTAAACCATGACAAATGATCTTTGTTCTTGATCTACGAGGATTGAATAAAAAGTAATGCCTCCACCTCTGATAATTTGGTTTAGATGGGAATATTTTAATGAATCAAATGCAGAAATAATCCTTAAATGTGATCTTCAATTACCAATATTCACTTTTCCACATAGTCACCAGCCAGTTGGATACATTTCTGCCAACAATGAACAAGTTTCCTAATGCCCATCATAGAAGAAGTCGACACTCTGTTTCCACAACCACAGTTTCACAGTTCTCTCAATATCTTCATCAGAAGCATAATGATGTCCCTGCAGATCGTGTTTCATTATCAGGAACAGATGGGAGGTAGACGGTGCTAAATCTGGACTGTATAGAAGATGCCATACAGTGGTGAGATTCAGTCTCTGAAGTTCTGCTGTGGTGGCACGTGAAGTGTATGGTTTGGCATTGTCATGCTGCAGGGAAACATTTTTCCCTTTCCTTTCGGACCCTTATTTGCCGTCGTTTCAGAGTTCGCAGCGTTGTAATGTAATGCTCTGGATTTATTGTTGTTCCACAATCAAGGAAAAGCATGTACAAGCTATTGCACATCAGGTTGTAACAAATGCAAAGAGGAACATTATTATTTATCAGTTGTGGGCTAACCACCTCAACGCTAATTTCAATTAAGAACACTGTGGCCATGATTTTTTCAGCTGAGGGCTGCGCCTTGAATTGCTTTTTCTGGGGTGAGTCTTTGTGTAGATATTCCATAGACTGACGTTTCGTCTTCGGATCGTAATGGTGAACCCACGTTTCGCCTCCTGTTACAATTGAATGGAGAAAACTGTTACCTTCATTCTCGTAATGCAAGAGGAGTTCCTGGCAAATTTCAAGTCTGTGCACTTTCATTTCAGGAGTCAGCATCTGGACTACCCATCGCACACGGATCTTCTGATAGCAAAGCAAATCAATAATGTGACCCACACGTTCTTGTGAAATGCCAATTGTGCTTGCAATTTCTCTCTGAGTGATAGGACGATCGTCCTGAATCAATATTTCAACATTTTGCTAGTGGACCTCGGTGGTTGCCGTCACAGGCCGTCCAAAACGACGCACAGTACTCACATCAACACAATCACCATCTACTGCTTTCATTCTCTGATGAATCTCCTTTGGCGTGACACCTTCTGCTGTCAAGAATTCAATGACGGCACGTTGCTTAAATCGCATTGACCTACCGTCTGCGCAGGGTTCCATACTTTACACAGTAACAACACAACCATTCAATGCTAAGGCTTCCAGCCAACCAAGGAATATAGAATAAAAAAGGTATGCCAGATTGGCTTAGTGCGCTCTCATTGGTCAGCGACTTGTTACGTCACCCGGCAGCCAGACGGCAGCAGTCTCCGTTTGTAGAATATGAGAGATTGCAAAATAAATGTTTTCACGTCTCTTATCTTCTCATATAACTTAAAGTTTCGCGCTCACAGGGTTGAACACATTTCATGTTAATATTATATACAAGGTTTCCGAAAGAAATGCATTAAATATTAGTAGCAATGATGATATATCGCCACGCAAAACTAGTGGCCGATGTTCGCATCCGCATTCATGCTCGTCTTTTAGACATCTGACTACGGTAAATGTTTTACAATTGGGTACTGCCCATTTCACCCATTTTTTGTAAATAAAAAGATAGTAATCTTCGAACTTACCTTACAAAGCTGATGCAGAGGCTACGTCGAAGATGCTGAAGGCGACGCTGACCAGAGCCGATTTTTCCTTGCCGAATTCCGTTTCATTGCATCAATTTTGGCTCTTTTGTTTAAATGTCTAATCCGTATAAAAGTTCTTGTTCTGACATATAACTGAACTATTTTGCTATTAAGTTCGGGAAATTTCGCACTTAAACATGATCTGCTAAGGTTGCCATCACTCTATTACAATGAGAAATATTTGATCCATGAAAAGCAGCAAATATAATTTCTAACTCACGTATTTTAGCAAACCAGTCAGTAGAGGGAGAAATGAGGCCCCCTTTTGAAATAATAGTAATCCAGTCTTGTTTCAGACTTAATTCTGTATCAACAACACACTGCCCTGCTGTATGTCCCAAAGAACTGTCAACGTTTTGGCACTTGAATGCTATATATCCTGCTAGATATTTTAAAGCACGTCTTCACTGGTACACACTGAATCACTGAGCTCGAAATCTAAGAGCAAGTTTTCGTCATCTGTAGCGACGTCAAATGATTCATCAGTTACTCTTATACATAATTCACTCGAGAAAAAACGTGCAAAATCTTCCTCAGTTTCATCATCTGGTGTCGGATAGTTTTCGGAAGCAGAATTCTCATTTCTGTCCTCTGAAGTCGAAGCACCAGAAGACAAAGGTACTTCACTTGCACTTCCAGTCAGTATCAATAAACGAATTCTGTTTTTAACCTCGAAGGGAGTGGGATTGTTGTAGAAAACACTAAGGCCACGGATTCTGGAAAAGAAATTTTCCAGACAATCTTGATTAAGTCTGGCTGTCAATATATAAATAGCTCCGGAATTTTTCATGTCATTGTAAAGTCCAAAAAGTGAATTTATTGATATAATGAATCCCTTTTGAAATGGGAGAAGACTGTCTCTTTTTCCTACTCGCATATTAGAATACATTTCAAGAAATCTTTTTAGAGAGCTTCCCTGACTTCTGATATTAAACCCGTAACCACTTCTAAGGGGAGCTTTCTCATGTTGAGGGTATCTCGAATTCAGCACATCGAAAACATCGTTCACGAGCTCAATGAAGCTTCCTTCGCGATCTTTATGCAGAACATATCTCACCGCTTGGGCAGTGCGACGTGAAAATATCTGTGCAGCTCTTCGGGCATTCTGCCGATCACGTCCACTAACGTTAAGATGAACCTCCGATATGTGGTGATTGATCGAAAGATCGCCTTTCTGATGTCGAAGAAGATCTTCTATAACCATTTTTTTAATCACAGTACCATCAGGCAAAGTGATTCCGTCATCAAGAAAATGATTTCTTAATGACTTAAGCAAATGTGGAACATCAAAAATAACCCAGACTTTTCTGCTATGATCGACAGGGTTCGAAAAGAATGTCTTGGATGTAGACGCACCAAGTTGCTTCCACACATTCATATTTTTTGGTCCCATGTCACACGTAACAGCTATGATACGGATTCCTGCTGTTTCAACTTCTTTTGTGACATTCTGCAACAAATCACTAGACATTGCAACATCAAAGTCGTAATACACTGGCTGCTTCCATTTTGAAAACAAGCTGCGAACCATGACGACTTGGACATTGTTGTGTGGTCCGAGTACTACATCGTCGGATGAATCGTAAGTCACACGACCGTCAATGCTCATCTCGTCGAAGCTTAGGACACCAATCACCTCTAATGATGTGAACATTTCTGACCTACTTTTAATTAACTCCAAAACTGGTTTCAAAATACCTGGTTGGCACTTGAACTGTTTCATCCATGTCTGGAGTGTTGACCTGCAGGGAAAAGGATAATTCCTCCTCCTCCGGTAGGCATATGCTTTAGGAGACAAAGCTCTCAATGTGAGAGCATTTGCAATGTCCTCTGAGCACCACTTTACTTGCTTCCTCTTCTTTAACAGACAACGAATTTGTCCTGGTGTGAAACACTGAGAAAGTGTACTTCTCACATCCGAGCATACACATTTGTGCTTCTTAGTGTGAGACACATTTCGTTTTATAGATGTAGCTTGCTTTATAACTTCCTTCATGGACTTAATTCTTTGTTCCAGTCGAACATTTTTAATCTTCAAACTAACCAATTCTTTCTTCAGTGCTTGAATTTCCTGGTCTTTTAGTGAAATTAGCGGATCAGTAAAAAGTCTGTGTTGCTGGATTTGTCCAGCTTACGTTTCTTGGGAGATAAAGATTTCAACGTTGAGAGAGCTCTTTTTTTGACTGTTCTAGTGTCACAGCGACGTTCTCTCTCTGTTAGAAAACTACCGGTAACATTCGCGGTGCTGGGACCTGGAACTTCGAATAAATTTCCGTGCCAGTTTGGTATATTTAGAGACGGAACAGCATTCTCCTGTAGCAGTTTCCGTGTAGGTAGACCTAACAATTCATTCTGCAAGTCTCGTTTGTAATCGCTTTCACAAAAATGTTCAGAACACACTCTTGCATTATTAACATTAATTTTGTCCTCTCGTTTACAACGAGCAATCCACTTACGCTGTAGTTCAACATTTTTTTGGAAAACGATGATAAATTACGCCTTCAGTCTTGCGTCCACTATTGCTACATTCAGCAACTGCACAATACGACGTATTTGCTGGCATAATTCCGAGAACGAAGCTACAGGACTCACGGAACAATTCCTTTCCAACTGAACACTCGGCAGGACAAGAATTACACACAAACTAACGTGTAACACGAACTCACATGCACACCTTCGATAGAAACACTGAGCGACACCGTTGTAAACAAACTGCAGTAGCTGCCAGGTGACGTCACAGCTCGAGATTCATCATGGCGGATAAAGGAGTGGGAGGTTGAATTTGCACTCCCGTGCAGCCAACTGGAGCTGTAGAGAAGAGGCTACGGAATAAGCCAGTGCCTGCCGCATACCAATGCTACCAACTGTTGAAAAGTTACGAAGGTTGAGGCATTACTTTTTAGTCAATCCTCTTATAAAATCGATAACATTATCAGTGTTGATCTCTCTCTGACTCTGACTGTGAAGCTAATTAGACTCTTGTACTGTCTTGGGTGTCATCCTTTGCATAAGTGATTAATACTATTGAAATAATAATCGAGTTTGTTTAAATATGTGTCGTGTTATTGATTTAAAGTTACCCTCCCCGTCAGTATAACGATTTTCTCAACAAATGTTAATGTGGCCGCCGTACATAAACGGTATGGATTCGTACTTTTAGTGAAGTCCTTGTTGAGGGCCATTTTGCTCCATTTTCAGTATTTCCAATGTAGAACTTGCTATGTTGTGTAAAAGAAGTCCGATTGCCTTTCAGATTTCATTTATTTCCACACATTATCATTTTGTAATCGCGTGTGTACACAGTTGCAAAACGAATCGATACCAAACAGATGATGAGCCAACCTATGAATATTCACTAAAAGTGAATCTCAAGCAAACAAAGACCCTATCAAAATAATTAAAAGCATGTACAAGCCATTACACACCAGGTTGTACCAAATGCACAGGAACATTAATTTTTATCTGTTGTGGGCTAACCACCTCAACGCTAATTTCAATTAAGAAAGGGTTGGAACTACAGATCTTGTAGCATACGAGCCAAGCAACACTGCGTCTCGCAATAATTCAACATCTCTTTTACTCTAATCAATATGTTAACATCTCATTTCACACTCGACAGCTTCCAGTGACTGCTGCGATACTTCACCACATATTGTCACATGTTTGCCCATAAAATAGTAGTGGTACCACACACTTACTCAGCAGTAGCAGCAGGAGCGACAACACAAATAAAGATGGAGCTTTATGTCTGAATTCTGCTTTGAATCCTGCTTTTTCCTCGATCATACAAAAGGACAGAGTTAATGGTACTTTACTCGTTGTTAATTAATATTCAATGTCAATGACTTCAATGTGTGTGTGTAGTCTTTCAACACAAGCACTGCATACCGAGGTTTTAAATATACGTGCACAGCGTTTCCTCGTCGCACTGTGCCTCGAAAATGGTAGGTTGTGCAACTGTCGAACACATCACCCGACTGTATAAATGTGAGTTTTGGAGTGGATACTGTCTCAAAATGGAAGTATAGGGTAAACATTAACAAAAGTAAAACAATGGTAATGGAATGTAATTGGATTAGATCAGACAGTGCTGAAGCAATTAAAATAGGAAATGATACATTAAAAGTTGTAGATGAGTTTTCCTGTCTGAAGTAGAAAAAATATGAAATTAAGACACGCATGACAAGACAAGCATTTTTGAAAAAGAGGAATTTGTTAACATCTAATATAAATTTCTGTTAGAAATTCCTTTCTGAAGTCATTTGTTTGGAGCGTAGCCTTCTATGGTAGCGAAACCCGGACGATAAACAGTTCAGACAGGAAGAGAACAGAAGCTTATCAAAAGTGGTGCTGCAGAAGAATGCTGAACATTAGATGGGTAGGTTGAATAACGAGGCACTGAATCGAACGGAGGAAAAAAGAAAATTTTGTGACAACTCTTCACTAAAAGAAATGAGAAGTTGATAGGACACATCATGAGGCGTTAAGAAATAGTCAGTTTAGTGACGGAGGGAAGTTTTGTAAACCCTCATCGCCAGTTTTCTAAAGGCCTCGTCGCTACTACTGTGGAAGCCGAGTTGCCATTGTTGTTACGGAGGGGCGAGTTTGTGAGTTCGTGAAACGGCTTCTGGTGCAGTACACCGCTAGGACAATTTCCCTTTGCTACTATTACACAACTAGCCCCAGGGTCAGGTAATAGGGTAGGAGAACGAAGGTTCTACAACACTCCAACAAATTAGTAACAAAGTCACACAAATGAGTTAAGAAGGTTGACTAATCTTTGTGACTTGTCGAATAATGAAGTCTGCAACACTGCATGTAATATAACACAAAAAAGGCCCTCAATTGCTAAGCGCAAATAATAGTAGGTAAACTTCACGGTACATAACAAATACAATTACTAACAACTGCCTGTTCACTTCTAAGAGTTCACTAAACGATGTTCCTTGTCTAAGTCAGCCCTGGGCGATGATCTCTAACCAAGTGGGTGAGAGCTGCTCTTCTATCTTCCGAGTAGGCTTCTGTCCGTTGTCGTACGGTCATTGGTGGACTGCATTCGGCCGGCAACTGTCCGAGGCGAAGTCGATATCTTCATCCACAGCTAGCGCTGCTGCCTCTGGATCACGGGATCCCGGGTTCGATTCCTGGCCGGGTTGGGGATTTTCTCTTCCCGAGTGCTAGGTGTTTCTGTTGTCCTCATCATCATCATCATTCGTGACAGTGGCTAGATTGGACCGTGTAAAAAAATTGGACTGTGTAAAAATTGTGACTTTGTACGGGCGCTGATGACCGCGCATTTGAGCACCCCACAAACCAAACATCATCAGCAACTTAATCCTCAGCGCCGCCAGTGGCGCTGGTGGAACTTGCACAAGTGGCGAGTCTCCACGGGGCTGGCACCAGCTCGCATCTTTGCGCCTGTGGTACTTTTGCCCTGGCTGTGTCTTGTTAGGACGACGCAACAGGAAGTGAGGGTAAAATTGTAGAGGGAGATTCAGGCACGAAGACAGTAAGCGGGTTCAAGTCATTGTAGGCTGTAGTAATTAAGCAGAGATGAAAATACCTGAGCAGGATAGCCTAACGCGGAGAGCCGGATCAACCAGTCTTTGGACTGGATACGACAACAACGACGACGACAATGATTAATAACTTCACTTCATCACCCTGACGAAAGCGGAACAGTCGCTTTACAGACAGCATTTGTGGAAAACAACTGATGTTCGGACAACCAACATTTGATCGAACTAACAAAATCGATTTGGGCCCAACATTTAAACATAATGGTGAAAATAGATTTCCAGAACTGGATTTTTGTGTTCTGATAGTTCTGTCGTTCGTAAATGTAGTAAGTACGCAGACGCGGTAAATATTCATACATCGCAGGAGACGATATGGCCGACTAAGGGAAATTCATGATCACCAAGACAGATAGATGACGACTGATTTCTGATGCCACAAAACGAAGATAGTAAATCAACGCAGGAAGGGTGTTCTGCACCTCATCATTCCTAAGAAACCACTTGGCAAAACTGCACTGTCTGCAGTGCTCTGTGTGGCGGTGACCGCTTCGTCATTCCATTGAAATTCTAAGAACTGAAAAACGCTGTAAACACATCAATAATCAAACACATTCACGAAGATTTCAAAGGTGACGTGCGTAGGCCACAACCAATACTCAATGATAATGGTTCTTAGTTTCTAGATAAGAAACAGAGTTTCTGGTCGAAAATTGGGACAAACAAATTTTAGTACCTATCACCCAGAAGCTAATCCGAAGAAACGTGTGTTTATTGCATTAAACGGATGCATGCGCCTATACTGTTCGAAAAGACAAAGCAAGTGGCTGTATCTGTAACAACCAAATGGAAAATGATAAGTCGTATTCGTCTACTGATTACACGTCGCACGAATTACTGTTTGGAGAGGATAGGAGAGATTGCGCAAGCCGATTTGTAAACGAGAGAGGCATGGCATGTCTCAAAAGCAGAAATTGCTAAATTCCATAGTTACCTTACCGGAGAAGGCAGCACACAGAGACGACGGTTTGGTATTAGTGCACTTGTATTAATATGCAGTCGACCTGAGTCATCGTTGCTGAAAAATAATTTCTAGAAGTGGAAGTCACTATTATTCGTTCACTCCGATCTTAGAACGGAAAAGCCGCCTGAGAGACGGAATTAATTTACGTTTGTTCCGCTAGAGGCGCTGATAATCACCGTAGTGAAGTACCGGCTACGAGAATCTCAGTGGATATTTAGTTGTTGTGCAGCGGTCACGGGCCTCATCAAGCCATATTACCCAGTGTACCTTGCGTCCATTCCAGACCCACGCCGCCTTACAGGTGGATGTTCCAGGTAAGAGCAAATATTTGCCCGCCGCACTATTTTGTCCATTATGTCTCACTGGCAGATATTCAGTGTTATTATTTAGGTTCTTAGACGTTTCATTTTCCGTCCCTGGAGTACACTAAATGTTTAAGGGAGGTTTGTCGACTATATGGGATTAAACACTATTGCCAAATTAATCACTTTCAAATGCAGTTTTAAATTATTCCATTGTGTTGCTTTTCTTTATGTAGAATCATAATTGTTACTAATTGTTACCTTTCAAAATATTTTATGCACTATTTAGCCACTTTTCAGCCAGTTTATCATGATATTATTCGGTTTAGTGTTTATTCTCAATTGTTATTTTATTTTATGAAGACAGGTAGACCTATATGTTTACAGCTTCCCTGTCATTACATTCAGTAAGAAAGCTACAGCATGAATTTTTTCTTACTCCAACTGCTTGCTTTAGAGACTGCAATGGCTGGAAAAATACCAACTAATATTGTCAAACAGAAGCAGAAGGATTATGGAGATGATGAAGGCGATGTTTTCTGAAGACCGTGATTCTGAAGTTGACTCCGGAGACTGCTATGACCCTGATAAAAGCGATCGATCGTCATCAGAACATGATACTGCCTCATAAATATCTGGAAACGAAATGGATATTTTTCAAGAAGAGAATGTGTACAATCCAAGTGAAGTTGATCAGCAGCATTCGACAGTGACTGTGAGCAATCTCAGTTCTCACGATAATGTGCCATCTACAAAATGCACAGAACATGGCCCCCCAGATTCACCTTTGGCTCTCAACTCTTCTACTGGTTCACATCAGGACTACCAAAGTGACTCTGTTCGTTATTTCCAAGGCAAAGTAAACCGTTTTACTTGGAGCTCTATACCTCAGTCTGCTTCTAACCCTAGATCAGCCCACAACATAATAAAAATTCGACTGTCAAAACCCACTGGTCCAGCTCACACTTTAGGGGAAAACCCAACCCCCAATGAAATATGGTAATGGTTTTTCACCGATGACATCATACGAGAAATTGTTCTCAGAACTAATGAGAAACTGAAATTAATACCATTGCATCTGAAAGATCCAGAGGATGTTTCATATAAAAATACAAACTTTACAGAGATGAACGCGCTCCTGGAAGTTCTGATGTTTTGCTGCATCTTCAAATCATCTCGAGAATCACTCAAATCACTCTTTTCTACAGTATCCACTGGACGACCCATATTTAGATGCATAATGTCCAAGAAGCGTTGTCACATTTTACTTAGAGGGCTGAGATTTTATGACAGCTCTGCACGTTCAGCTCGTCAAGAAACTGACTCAACAGCTGCAATAAGTGACATTTATCAAACACTGATGAAGAATTTTCAAAATAATTATGCTATTGGGACATTTGCATACGTTGATGAAACGTTTTACCATTTAGAGGCACAGTACATCTCAAAATGTACATACCTCTAAAACCTGCTAGGTATGGCGCATTAAAATTGTTGCCCTTACTGATGCTAGAAATAGCCACCTGGCTGATTCCTAAATTTACACTGGACAGGGCACTGATGAATTTACGCTAACTGCAGAACAGAAGAAATACCAAAAACCCACTCAGGCCCTCATCAGACTTACCCAAAGTCTGAAAGATAGTCACAGGAACATAACCTGTGATAATAGGTTCACTTCCGTAGAAGCTGCAAAATGGCTATGGAACAATGGCATGACAATCTTCGGAATGTTGAAAAAGAATAAAGCCGAGATTCCTCCGGAATTTCTCCCAAGGACAACTAGAGAAATCAGTTCTACACTATATGGGTTTATGAATGAGCTCACGCTCCTGTCATATGTCCCCAAGAAACTTAAGGCTGTTATTCTCTTGTCGTCCATGCACCACAAAGAATACACTGATTCAGTGAGTGAAAAGCCAGAAATCATCTCAACATACAATGCCATAAAGTGTCGTGTTGATGTATTACATATGAAATGCAGCAATTACTGTGCCAATTTAAGAACTCATCACTGGCCATTGGCTATTTTTTACCGTACGTGGGTCCAATGGACACATACTTTATTCATAGTTCAAAAAAGAGTACACATCAAGGTTTGATTTCTTGCATCAGCTTGGACTATCTCTTACAAAGACTCACCTTCAAGAATGTCTGAAAACTACCAACATTACCGATGAACTGAAAAATCTGATCAGTACAGTTGTCACAGAAAAAAGTTCTTTGAAATCAGAGTGCTCTACTGATGCAAGTACAACCTGTCACAACAATGAAGAGTGGTAAGCTTCAAGGACGAAAAAGTATCAATTATTGTCCTTACCACAAAAACAGGATGACAACTTACAAGTGCGTCAACTGCATCACCCCTTGCAGTGTTCCAAGAAATTGTGTTATGTTTGATTTATGAAACTGTGCTCGACAATACAATGAAGTAGATTTCTTATTTTCTGTTCTTGACAATGTGACTGAACAACTATATCTGTGATACCAGGTTTTGATACCTTGTTTCCTTACCAACAATACATTTGTAATATGGTTGTACAGATAGATCTGTTTTCATTTATTGTAATTTCTTAAGATTTTCAGGTTGCAAGAAAGTTATTTCACAATATTTTATTCTTTATAGTACTGATCCAAGCGATTTTAAGTCAACAAAGTTCCTAAACAACATTGTAAACCTCAAAAGTGTATAAGACTGATAAAAGTATGTCTTATATTAATGTATTTTCTTCTTTAAATGTCTGAAATGTCCTTAAATGTCTGAATTTCTACGCTTTATTCACTGTGAACCATCAGATCAAGGAAAACAAAACAAAAAGGTACAGTAGAATAAAATCCATGAAATATTGATCTATGCCTCACAGGTGGATGTTCTAACTACTGATCACCCTGTTGGGCAGATGTTCTCCAGAACGCCCTGCTAAACCATGTTACTAGCTAAGTGTTAAATGGCGGACTCCTTTACAGTCGTTCCCATCATCTACCAATTCGAGTATCAGCTTAGAGGACGAGAAAATGATAAACTAGACCTCATGTGATTGTTAGAGTAGCACATCCTGATCTCTATTTGCCACATTATGCACAATGGAGTCGAATTAAATGCTTATACGCCTTCCAAGACTTGAAATAATTTCCTTGATGATCCCACCGATAGCAAAAAGTTACTACATGTTTGCAGTAGTGACACTGGCTAGCTACTAGTTGGTATTTTGGTGCATATGCACTAAGAGTTTATGGGTGTCATAATAATTTGCTTAGTCATATTTTACATGTTAGGCCGGGGCATTTCATGACTGATTTATTGGTTGGATTTGCGGTTTGTTTCATCTGGAGTTCTCGTGGGGACGAAGGCATGTTTAGTCTTGATTAATGTAGCGATTTCGTAATTTCTGTGAATTGCGCATACTTTCGTCATGAATGATTTGCTTTCTTTTCTGTTCCAGTTTGTGCCTATTTCGCTTGGTAGAATCGTAGATCGAGTTTTATACTCACTAAGACGAGCTGGGCATGCAGCAATAAACCATTTTTCATGGTTTTCCTGACATGCAACAACACGTTGGTTAGGTGTGTTGTGGGTCTCCTTTTGTATGTATAGAGGTGAGCAGACGGAAATATGTCTAGATTGATTCAGAATAATGTAATTCTTAGAGAATTATGGTTTTAGTTTTAAATTAAGTGTGTGTGTGTGTGTGTGTGTGTGTGTGTGTTGATAGGCGATCAGCCTACCAAAACGTTGATGAGTCAATGATAGCGTCCATTGACATATATCTGTTACTCAACAGTAAGGAAACACAATCATACATACATCAAAAAAAGTTTTGCATCATCTCGGTTCCGAGAGTTCCGAAACCTGTACATAAAATTGAAATGCAGATCAACACAAACATCATTTCTGCCTTTTTTATTGCTCATGAAAACTACATATTGCATGTTATACCACCACACAGTGTGACCTTCAGAGGTGGTGGTAGAGATTGCTGTACACACCGGCTCCTCTAATATCCAATAGCATGTCCTCTCACATTGATGCACGCCTGTATTCGTCGTGACATACTATCCACAAGTTCATCAAGGCAGTGTTGGTCCAGATTGCCCCACTCCTCAACGGTGATTCGACGTAGATGCCTCAGAGTGGTTGGTGGGTCATGTCGTCCATAAGCAGCCCTTTTCAATATATCCCAGGCATGTTCGATAGAGTTCATGTCTGGAGAACATGCTGGCCACATCATTTCTGCCTTTTTTATTGCTCATGAAAACTACATATTGCATGTTATATCACCATTCAGTGTGACCTTCAGAGGTGGTGGTAGAGATTGCTGTACACACCGGCTCCTCTAATATCCAATAGCATGTCCTCTCACATTGATGCATGCCTGTATTCGTCGTGACATACTATCCACAAGTTCATCAAGGCAGTGTTGGTCCAGATTGTCCCACTCCTCAACAGTGATTCGACGTGGATGCCTCAGAGTGGTTGGTGGGTCATGTCGTCCATAAGCAGCCCTTTTCAATATATCCCCGGCATGGTCGATAGGGTTCATGTCTGGAGAACATGCTGGCCACTATAGTCGAGTGATGTCGTTATCCCGAAGGAAGTCATTCACAAGATGTGCACGATGGGGGCGGGAACTGTCGTCCATAAAGACGAATGCCTCGCCAATATGCTACCGATATGGTTGCACTATCGGTTGGAGGATGACATTCACATATCATACAGCTGTGACGGCATCTTTATGACCACCAGCGGCTTACGTCGGCACCACATAATGCCACCCTAAAGCAGCAGGGAACCTTCATCTTGCTGCACTCGCTGGACAGTGTATCTATGGCCTTCAGCCTGACCAGGTTGCTTCCAAACATGCCTCTGACAATTATCTGGTTGAAGGCATATGCGACACTCATCGGTGAAGAGAACGTGATACCAATCCTGAGTAGTCCATTTGGCATGTTGTTGAGCCCATCTCTACCACGCTGCATGGTGTCGTGGCTGCAGAAATGGACCCTGTCAGGAACGTCGGGAGTGAAGTTGTGCAATCTAGTGCCACGGTTTGAGTCGTAACACGACATCCTGTGGCTGCACTAAAAGCATTATTCAACATGGTGGTGTTGCTTTCAGGGTTTCTCCGAGCCATAATCCGTAGGTAGCGGTCATCCACTGCAGTAGTAGCCCTTGGGCAGCCTGAGAGAGGCGTGTCATTGACAGTTCCTGTCTCTCTGCATCTCCTCCAAGTCCGAACAACGTAGCTTTGGTTCACTCCGAGACACCTGGACACTTCCCTTGTTGAGAGCGCATCCTGGCGCAAAGTAACACTGTGGACGCGATGAAACCGCGGTATTGACCGTCTAGGCATGGTTGAACTACAGACAACATGAGCCTTGTACCGTGCTGCTCATGCATGGTTGTTTACATCTTTGGGTGGGTTTAGTGACTTCTCTGAGCAGTTAAAGGGACTGTGTCTGTGATACAATATCCACAGTGAACGTCTATCTTCAGGAGTTCTGGGAACCGGGATGATGCAAAACTTTTTTGATGTGTGTATTTTTCTATGCACTTATGTACGGCACTTACATGTAATGGACCTGTCTTGAATGATGTGGTGAACAGAGCACTACAGTGGTATCCAAACGCAAACAGCGTCATATGGTGCGCAACACTCACGATGCATGCAGTACAGTGTAGTACATACACGGGTGAATTTCAATCAGTAACAATGACGACGCCCTGCAAACAGCGATTGTAGACGCAGAAGATTATGTGAGCAGTGGCCTCTGGCGACAGGTCTATTGAGGTGAACTGTTACAATCAACTACGTTAAAAGACAGTACAAAAGAAGTGAATAGATTATGGACCCTTGTTAAACAGATGAATTACTCAGGAGAATTGTCCAAGAGGTTTTCGAAAGATAGCATATCAGAGTTGCGTTTCACGCTGTGATATTTCTGGTGCGAAGTTTCATGTTTATAGGGAGCGTGAAAACGGTGGGTATGGGTTAAGTGACCTGCTATCACCTCTGAGAAAGCTATACGGTCTGGACATGATTATACAGGGTGATTATAACTAAAGTTAAACTTTCAAACCGCTATAGAAATAACACCACTGGTCAGAATGACGTCAAATGGCAATGGAATGTTATCGGAGAAGGGGGAAAACGTATCGCAGAAGAAATACAAATACACTCCTGGAAATGGAAAAAAGAACACATTGACACCGGTGTGTCAGATCCACCATACTTGCTCCGGACACTGCGAGAGGGCTGTACAAGCAATGATCATACGCACGGCACAGCGGACACACCAGGAACCGCGGTGTTGGCCGTCGAATGGCGCTAGCTGCGCAGCATTTGTGCACCGCCGCCGTCAGTGTCAGCCAGTTTGCCGTGGCATACGGAGCTCCATCGCAGTCTTTAACACTGGTAGCATGCCGCGACAGCGTGGACGTGAACCGTATGTGCAGTTGACGGACTTTGAGCGAGGGCGTTTAGTGAGAATGCGGGAGGCCGGGTGGACGTACCGCCGAATTGCTCAACACGTGGGGCGTGAGGTCTCCACAGTACATCGATGTTGTCGCCAGTGGTCGGCGGAAGGTGCACGTGCCCGTCGACCTGGGACCGGACCGCAGCGACGCACGGATGCACGCCAAGACCGTAGGATCCTACGCAGTGCCGTAGGGGACCGCACCGCCACTTCCCAGCAAATTAGGGACACTGTTGCTCCTGGGGTATCGGCGAGGACCATTCGCAACCGTCTCCATGAAGCTGGGCTACGGTCCCGCACACCGTTAGGCCGTCTTCCGCTCACGCCCCAACATCGTGAAGCCCGCCTCCAGTGGTGTCGCGACAGGCGTGAATGGAGGGACGAATGGAGACGTGTCGTCTTCAGCGATCAGAGTCGCTTCTGCCTTGGTGCCAATGATGGTCGTATGCGTGTTTGGCGCCGTGCAGGTGAGCGCCACAATCAGGACTGCATACGACCGAGGCACACAGGGCCAACACCCGGCATCATGGTGTGGGGAGCGATCTCCTACACTGGCCGTACACTACTGGTGATCGTCGAGGGGACACTGAATAGTGCACGGTGCATCCAAACCGTCATCGAACCCATCGTTCTACCATTCCTAGACCGGCAAAGGAACTTGCTGTTCCAACAGGACAATGCACGTCCGCATGTATCCCGTGCCACCCAACGTGCTCTAGAAGGTGTAAGTCAACTACCCTGGCCAGCAAGATCTCCGGATCTGTCCCCCATTGAGCATGTTTGGGACTGGATGAAGCGTCGTCTCACGCGGTCTGCACGTCCAGCACGAACGCTGGTCCAACTGAGGCGCCAGGTGGAAACGGCATGGCAAGCCGTTCCACAGGACTACATCCAGCATCTCTACGATCGTCTCCATGGGAGAATAGCAGCCTGCATTGCTGCGAAAGGTGGATATATACTGTACTAGTGCCGACATTGTGCATGCTCTGTTGTCTGTGTCTATGTGCTTGTGGTTCTGTCAGTGTGATCATGTGATGTATCTGACCCCAGGAATGTGTCAATAAAGTTTTCCCTTCCTGGGACAATGAATTCACGGTGTTCTTATTTCAATTTCCAGGAGTGTAGTTATAAAACGTAGCAATAGATGGCGCTGTAAGCATCATAATTTAATAGTGGTCGACTACAAATGACAAATGAATCATACAACAATGCCTATGGTGTACGTTTGACGTTAAACAAACTGTACTACTCAGTGTGCACGGGTGTACAGGTGTGATACTGTTAGTTACGTAAGCCCATCCACCATGGCACGGTCATATCGCATCAGATGGGAAAAATCTGCTTTTAATTGTCCTGAGGCCAAAAACCGCATAAAAAGCATGAATCAAAAGCAAATCGGATTATTAATTTCCGTGTGACTGGCGCAAAACATGTTCAATAAGCTGTCCACCGTTTTCTGCAACAAGTTTAAATCGAGAAATAGCATGTTCCACAACTGATGGAAGTGTTTCCGGGATCACGTTCAGAATGTGCTGTGCAATGCATGACTTCAGTGCAGCTCTACGTTTGCAGTCAGAACATTGAACACAACATCTTTCAGATAGCCCAACAGCCAGAAGTCACACAGATTAAGATCAGGTGATCGGGACGGCCAGGCTGTAGAGAAATAGCGGCTGATAATTCTAGCATTTCCGAAATGGCGCTTCAGTAGCTGCTTAACTGGATTTGCAATTTGCAGAGGTGCGCCATCTTGCATAAAAATTATCCCATCCACGCTGTTTGAGAGCTGGAATGACGTGGTTGCGCAAAAGACACTCTTAGCGCTTAGCAGCGACTGTACAGGTAACAGGACCGGAAACTCCTGTCTAAAAATATGGTCCTATGATAAACGATGCTGTAAACCCGCACCACACATTGATCTTTCCAGGATGAAGTGGTACTGGTTGATTTGTGCGTGGATCTTCCATTGCCAATATTCTACAATTCTGTGTATTGACATATCCTGTAAGATGAAAGTCGGCTTCATCTGTCCACAAAATCTTCCACAGCCAATCATTGTCCACTTCCATGCGAGCAAGAAATTCTAAACCAAAGGTCTCTCTTTCTGGCAGGTCAACAGGAAGCAACTCATGCATGTGGGTAATTTTGAATGGATAGCAAAAAGTCTTTTTTGTAGGAGTTTACACACCGTGCTCATGGGTGTGTCCAATGTTTAGGCAATTCTCCATGCACTACACATGTGCACACCGCCACTCATCTCCTCCTGCATTGCTGTGGCCACTGCTTCCACTGACATCGAATCAATTCGTTTTCTTCTTCTATCAGGTTGCATATCAAAAGAACCCGTCTTTCGGAATTTTCGAATCATTTTCTCCAGACAAATGGCAGTCATCGGACCAACGCCTTTTATCAAACCCTTCAGTGTCTGGAACTTCTGCAGACTGATGTGTGCACAGTCATCATTCTCGTACTACAGCTTTACAAGCAGAGAGCAATCCTTCATTGAGACAGTCGTGGAGAACATCACAGACGCGAAACGAGGAAAAGCCTTGTACCTAGCTGGTTATACCAGCTTCCATGGGTCGTGTGCATGACGGGTGTTTTCATTTACATATTCTGACACATACAGCGCCATCTATTGATCAACTTTCACACCATTTTTCTTCTTCTGCCACACGTTTTCCCCTTTCCCCGATAATATTCTGTTGCAGTTTTACGTAATTCTGACCAGTGGTGTTACTTCTATAGTGTTTTGAAAATTCAACTCTAATTATAATCACCCTGTATTTTATTTTACTATTTATTTTGCCTTACCTCTGTCCTAAATTCCTACATAATGTCATGATAAGAGTGATTATTTACCCCATCAATCCAAAAAGTTTCGAGACTGGGTTAATAAAAGATAGAGAAACTTAAAGATGGTGTTCAAACAACTTACAGGAATTCAGCCAGGTAATATTTACAGCGACCGCCGATATTTCAGCGGGAGTACACCTCGCCATTTTCAAGGCACAGATTGCAACAGACAGGCAGTGTACAGGTAAATTTAAAATCTCGGTTCTTGGAGTAATTCAGGAAAGATAACGTACACACACTGAACACTAGTGCCACCAAAGATGATCAAAGTCAGAGATATTGATAGTGAAAGACTACGAACTAGCAGCTGAGGTAACTTTGACTCTGTCCCTCTTACTTTTGACAAAGGAGAGAGCAGATTCCAGGGAGAGTTTAAACAGAAACCTCCATCCCTGTTTACAAGGTTGCTCGCTAATTTAATCTCAACTGCCTCCTTAATAACATTGTCCCAATAGCTGGACGTGCATGCCAATATGTCGGTATTGTTATATAATATAGAGTGCCCAGCATCCAAGCAATGTTCTATAACAGCAGATCTACTTGGCTGCTGTAATAGTGTGTGCCATTTATGTTCAGTACATCGGTCCTCCACGGTCATGATAGTCTGACCAATATATGTCATGCCATAGCTACAAGAAATTTGATATACACTCGCCTTATACAAACCAAGATCATCCTTAACAGAAACCAAAAGCACTCTAATTTTAGATGGAGGTCGGAAAACACATTTCACATTGTATTTCCGTAAAATACGACCGATCTTGTTGGAAGTGCTTCCTATGTAAGGCAAAAAGGCCGTAGACTTAAGTGTCAACTCAGTGTTATCATCAGTAACCCGATGTACAACTGATCGATAGTGTAGTGCACATTCAATCTGTCTTTCACTATAACCATTTTGATGAAATGTAGCTTCAACATGGGACAGCTCAGCTGGCAAAGTCTCAGTATCGGAAATGACATGCCCTGTGTACCAAGGTACGAAGCACCCCTTCACTCTGTGCCGGATGATGACAACTATTAACCTGTAAATACAAGTTAGTGTGATTACGTTTCCTGTAAACTGCATGTCCAAATGATCCATCAACATTCCTCCTATTCAAAATGCCAAGAAAGGGAAGTCAACCATCCTCTTCAACCTCCATCATAAAATGAATGTTTGGGGGGACCGAGTTCAGATGTTCTAAAACGGCATTCAAACTCTCCCTACCATGATGCCAAACAACAAAACTATCATCAACATATCTGAAGAAACAGACGGCTTTCAAAGGCATCAACTCCAATCCATGTTCTTCGAAGTCTTCCATAAACAAATTTGTAATCAGAGGAGACAACGGACTACCCATCGCAACTCCATCTGTCTGCTCGTAATACTGGTCTTTAAATAAAAAGTAAGTGAATGTCCACACATGCCAAAAGCGATTAGATATTTAGCACCAAATCCAACCTCAATCAACCGCAACGAATCAAACAGAGGAACACAAGTGAAGAGAGAGACCACATCAAAACTTACTAAAATATCAGAGTCCCTCCAAACGACGTAAGAAATCAGCTGAGTTCTTGACAGGATGTTCAGACCGACCAACTTGTGGACTCAACAGAGAAGCAAGATGCCTGGCTACACGATATGTCAGAGTGTCGATATTACTCACTATAGGATGGAAAGGAACACCTTCCTTGTGTACCTTCGGGAGGCCATATCGGCTAACCTAGGGCGAGCAGCACTATATGTGTTAAGACTCTTGATAGTATACTCCTACAAACTACTTTTCTTCAGGAGGCTGTTCATCTTTTTCTAAACACTTTTTGTGGGTGTCTGAATGATTTTTATTAAACCTGCGAACTGTTTCACACCACTTATCGGTGCATCCTCAGGCAATATACGCTGTTTATAACATAGTAATGTGGGGTTTTGGCCAGTCAGTCAGGCCGTATCCGGTGCCGCGTGGCTCCTCTCAATTTGCATGGTCATCGCCACTCCCATCATTTAAAAAAGAATTTTAAATTTTGACTACTGCTTTCACTAGATGACGGTATATTGGACGTGAATGGTGGAGAGTGGCTACAGGGCAATGTTCAACGCTACTATGTTCTAAATAGTGTACGTATATTGTCTGAGGATCCACCCATAAGTGGTGCAAAACCGGTCGCAGATGTAACGAAAATCATTCACATAGCCAGTGCTGAATTTTCTCTGAAAAAATGTCGAGGTTTGGCTGTGGTTGCCTGCCCTACAAAACAACATGTTATTTTTTGTGGGGTTAGCCTCGTTTCTGCGATACGTTGAGTCAGATAATAAATGTTGCATCTTTTGTACATAACCCCGTTAGTTTAAAACAACAGTGGCATTGCCCTTTTCCGCACCACTATTGTTTTAAACACCGCTGTTGCAGACTTTGAGATTGCACTCGTGGTTGACACTAGGACAATTGATAAAATATTTTTTTCCTATAAAATTGTTTGCCTATAAATTGTTTTGCCTATAAATATCGATATATATCGGCGATATTCTTTTCACCGATATATCGATAACGAAGTGGCAATATCGAGTGCCGATACTTTTATTTTACAACATATTTTTTTGCAATTTTCGGTAAATATTTGAAATTGTAGTAGGACATAATTTTACTTTTACTTTTGAAGGGCTCTTACTAATTTTTGAGTTTCATCACGTCCAGCCTTTCTCTTTCACTGTGTGAAGCAAGTGTAGGTAGCACAAGAAGTATTCTAACTGCATTGGCGTGGTGACGGGGACAGGCTGGCAGTTTCAATGGAATAACAAGATTTTCGATTTGAAGCAATAACACACCAGTTGCCTTCTTTCACATCAGCGTTTTTCAAAAATAGTAGCTGAAAATTATGAACAAAAATTTAAGTGGCAAGATTGGTCTTGGCGGTGGGCGGAGACGTGTGAGAGGAAATGCTGACGTAATCGGCACTTGGCGCTACCAACAGAAACTGCAACGTTTAACTTCACCATGCAATTTTGACACTATATCTGCTAGGTCGCTGGAAAAAAAAGGATGTCAACGTAACGTGTTCCAGCCAAATCCGATATGTGGCGCAATGGAACGCTGGCCCCATCGGACGCCTTTTATTGTGCCACATGCATGCAGTTATTTTGTTAGCAATGTGGTTACCGCCAACCGTGAACATGCATCGTTTTCATTTCAGTTCTTGCTCTAAGGAGGATAAGAATGCTGGTAACTTGTTCATATACGTAATATCTGATAATAAATCAATACTTAAATAGGCAGCTCTAAAATTTATTTACAGTGTGCAGCCGATATTTTTATGGGCCGATAGGTCGACATTTCTTTGAAATATCGAGGGCAGATACCTTTTTTAAGTATCGATATATCGGCTTCCCAATACTTTAAAAAATATCAACAGCCCTAGCTAAGACTCCTCCACACTCCTGCCGAAATCTTGTGCTTGACTGTAAGCTGATTTTCTCGTTCCTCGTGACTGATATCACCGTCTTCACTGGTTTTCGGAGGGTGGTTTTTCAGCAACTAGCAGACTGTGGAGCAGGGAAGGGGTTCACAAAGGACATTATCATAATAAACGTTCTTTCTAATAATCAGACCTCATACGGAATAAACATGAGGAAACATTTTTTTCTATAAATAGCTCATCGGATGACATTAATTGTTGTATTGATAAACATATATAATTCATTGCAGTGATAAGGGAATTAATATGTAGAGCTCATGCAAAATGATATGGTCCCAGTCCAGAAACGACGCATTTTTGCCCTGGAGTTTATTCCTTTGTTCTGAATGGGGAGCCACCACAGTTAGAAGTTGCCTGCTGAGCTGTGTGCTTCTTCTGCTGGGTACCTTCTTCAGTTGTCAGCTGTGTGCCCACCATTCTCACTGCTTGCTCTCTTCTATTCTTCTATACAGCATGGCATCATAGTCGCCACACACCATAAGCGCATTTCCGTAAAATTTATATCAAAAGCAGCGGATCAGAGAGTAAAAACCCAGTAAAAGTGTGCTAGAGGGGTGGCAGCACCCACTGGCATATCCATGGCCCAATAAAGAGAATAAGGAAAGAGGGGGAATATCCAGCTATAGGTACTTCCGAAGGCTGCCTTATTCCATGAAAAATTCAGAAGAGGGAGAACAAAATGTTACATTTAGATAATTTTGATGAACAGTTATCAGGAGACTAATAAGTATTTTCCAGGCAACACAAACATAACTGCCATTACAGCCATAGTTATGTTAATCAGAGAAAATATGTTATTTAAAGGAGGCATTTCATCATTACTCTCCTTACCACACAGGTTAGGTTTTAGGTGCACCAGTTTATTACATTTTTGTTCTATCTTATTTATATTTTGTAACATTTGCCAGGTGGGGAAGGTCATCAGATGATGGAAAGTGTTGGCTGAATTTTTAAAATTACAAAGTAAACATACTGACTTTTTGAATAACCTGAAAAATTACCACAAGGCAGGCAAATCCATCATATATGTTGATGAAACACATATTATTAATTCTCACAGCAGACTCAATGAGTGATCAGAGGGATCAAGGGACGAAATAAAAGTGCCTCTTTCAAAAAGTCCATGTTTCGTGGTAGTACATGCAGATACAAAACATACATCGTGGGAATGTACAGTTGTACAGTACGCAAGAAACTTTTTCATCTCTTTGGAACAAGTAAATGGCACCCCCTACAGGAGGAGAATCTGCTTTTGATCCAGATTCGCTTCTAATATTCAGGTTAGGGAATAAAACAAGAGATTACCAAGAAGAGATGAATGCTGTGTATTTTTAAACCATTAGTATTCACATATAATGCCTGGATAAAGAAGTATTGCCTTTTTTGTGTTAGGTATCTGGAATAGAAATTAATACCCAAATTATCGAGTAACTCAAATATTGTGTTTGACAGTATGATTTTGATTTTCTGTATTTGTTGAATAACTGGTCATACTGATGCATCTTATCAAAACAGTTGTTTGCAGACTCACGAGCTGTTGCTTATAAGTTCTTTGAGATAAAAGTTTGTGTTTAGCTTCAGATGACAAACTGCGTGAACACCCACAACTACTATTTTCCCTTCTCTTACTGCACCATCTGTGCAGGTTGGTGCCCCAGTTATTTTTTGTGCATGCTGATTCGCTACCTAATCCTCTGTTTTATTTAAATGTAATGAACACCTTTCTGCAATTTTTTTATATGATGTATATACTAACCTTTTGCTCTACTTTTTCCTTATTGCTAATTGTGTGCACACAAGTGTATATGAACATACATTTCTTGCCATATGTCTAAATATAAATACATAATAACTTTACACTTACAAACATGACAAGTATGAGTTTAAATGATTTGAATACTATTTAGATTTCCTCAAAAAATATGTTGGCGTATTCTGACACTTTGAGGTATGATAACATTGGTGGCAAACAAATCCAACAAATTTATTTACACTGATGATGAATAAATCTTTCAATTTAGTTCCATGGTTTAGATCTTAAAACTTCTACTGATACACAGTTCAAAGCTACCAGTTGCATAAGCATCAATATCTTTATTGACTACTAAAATCAATTACTCACTGTTTTAAACAGAAGCATTGGATATCATTTATAGGATAAAAAAGTTTTGTGTTGTTACAGAGATAAAGTTCAATCTCATAACAGGTTACAAGTTCATCATTATACTTTATGTTTTGTTAGCATGTTCATTTGATAAAAGAGAAATATGTTGCTTAAGATAAGTGTTCTACCTCAGTATTGTCTTCATTATCACCTGTTTGGTTTCTAATTGACTCATACAATGATTCTGATCGATGAGAAATATTGTATTTTTAATTAGACCAAAGATCATAACATACTTTGGACTGATTTCTATTCATGATCACCACAGTCCCTGTACTTAGTCAGGTCCTCATCCATGTACGACAGGTGTGGTCAGATTGGATTCCTGGACACACCCCAACATTGTTTTACATGTTCCACAGTGCCCTACATGGCATCCTGCTGCAGCAGTTTGATAATTCTGGAGCTCTGTGACTATTGGTTCTCCAGTTACTTCATCAAGTAGATTGGATTATGGTGTGGAAGGAAACTTTAGCTTAGTGACTGCTTACTGACCAGATATAAACTGTGGCACAGAGAAGGTTCCCATGTGTACAAAACTAGTTTGGTGAACATGGGCACCAATGGAGATGCAGCCTTCATCTCCATACTGCCTATCACATCTATTCTCAGCACTCACTATCATTTCTCAAAATTTTGTAAAACTGTTCGTTAAAAGAGGAAACTCTAAAAAGCTGACAGTATAGTGCTTAACCATCTAGCAGACATACCTATGTATGCAGTGTGTCAACCACAAATAAAATAGTTTTTCACCATTTCATTGTTGTTTCACAACTGCAAGCCCATATCTATTCCTCCATGCTTTGGTTTAGCTATTGAAGGGATAAATTGCATTGACATATGTTGAAGTGAACAGCAGTAATATAAAATAAACAGTGAGCAAGATGAGAAAAAATTTACAGTTTGTGGAAGAAAATGACCCAGATTCCGAGCTAGCAACATGGTCCAACAGTGAGGTAGTTGTCTATGAGATAATTAGCAACTGAATATGCCCTTGGCTAGGATCTAATGCAACTGCATTGTTTAATGCTTCCAGTGGTTCATTACTGTGTGATAACATTTGCCGGAAATACGGAAGCGTCCGATCCCGACCGTCTGCTTTGACCCATGATGTCACAAATATAGAGGAAACGACCATAACCACGATTCCAATATGGCGCATATAAAGTCGTTACGTACACATTATGAGGACAAAAATACATCGAAAAACAAACACACACACGTTCCACAAAAAGCCTAATGACAATAACGGCACAAGCGCGGGAAATAGGGGGTTTTTGAGTGGGGACAAACTAAATATAAACAAATTTAGATACCCACCCCCAAACAAAACTACGCAAAACGACGACAAAAACCGACATCACAAAACTCCCCAAATATCACTAAACACATCATCTGGAATCGGACACTTCCCTTGACCTATATAGCTCAACAGCAGCTCCTGATCCCATAAATTAGGACCTAACACTTCCCTTGACCTATGTAGCTCAAAAACATCTCCCGATACCAATACCAACATTCACAGCCACACATTGGGATCGAACTCTTGCCTTGACCTGTTATCCTTACGACATCTCTACATACAGCAGTCCATGGTCCGAGATGCCGGAACTTTAAGTGAGCCTCATTTCTTCACGACGTACTGAACACTTCACAACTTCATCCAAAAATCCGAATAGTTCAAGAAATTTTATTAGAGACAACGCACTGTCCCCCACCATAGCCAACACCGAAAACTGTTGACCCTGTCAGTCATATCCATTCCTACCAAAGACATAAAAAAGGCAATTTACCAAAATTCACACACGACGCCACACTCGCAAACTAAACCAAAAACATCACCTAACACACCAGCAGAGAGCACCACCGATCGCATCAAAACGACACCTACAAACACGACACTCTCACAAACTAAATTCCGCGCTGTCGTGACGTCACACACCACAACAGCCTTACATCACGGGTCAAAGCCGACGGGCGGGATCGGACGCTTTGGTCAACCCCATTTGTGGATGGCAACAAGGTAATATGGTAATTTCACTATTGTTTAATTAAACGTGCCTTAGATTGGATTATGTAAGTTTATTTTATCATTGTCTAATTAAACCCAGATTAACTGAGATTTTGTTCATACATATTTACCTTGGGAAAATAAAGACAGCCATCCTGTACATGTGTACAAAGTGTGCTGCATGCACATTCACAGTATGGAAAATAGCATGCCAAATGGGTTGAATATCATTTGGTAACTAGCATAAATGAGCATTCAGATGTAGATTTTTGTGCAAATTGATCAATTGTTCTAAAGAATTCTACACAGATGCTCAACTTTGTTAATATTTAACATAACATCATAATGTTCATGAAAATACTGAGACTTTTAATACCAGTTTTGAGACATATGTTAGAGATTGCCTACCTCAATAGGTATTGAAAATAATATACATATCAATAAGACATGGAACATAAAGTGTTGCTAATATGAGTTGTACAAATTTTAACGACAGAAACTTATACTTAAGTATCAAGATATACAGTGATAGGAGTACTTTTGATGATATCTGGCTATTATTGAGAAATCAATTCAGAACCTTTAAAGCAAACAAAACCATATTTTTTATTATAAGTGCACTTCATATCTTCAACAAATATTATATTTCTAAAGAATCATGTCTTCTGCATAAACATCCACTACGTGGAAACAAAAAATACATTTATAGATATACCTTTACATATTGTATATAAATACAAAGATGAGGTGACTTACCGAACAAAAACGCTGGCAGGTCGATAGACACACAAACAAACACAAACATACACACAAAATTCAAGCTTTCGCAACAAATTGTTGCCTCATCAGGAAAGAGGGAAGGAGAGGGGAAGACGAAAGGAAGTGGGTTTTAAAGGAGAGGGTAAGGAGTCATTCCAATCCCGGGAGCGGAAAGACTTACCTTAGGGGGAAAAAAGGACAGGTATACACTCGCACACACGCACATATCCATCCACACATCAAGGATATGTGCGTGTGTGCGAGTGTATACCTGTCCTTTTTTCCCCCTAAGGTAAGTCTTTCCGCTCCCGGGATTGGAATGACTCCTTACCCTCTCCTTTAAAACCCACTTCCTTTCGTCTTCCCCTCTCCTTCCCTCTTTCCTGATGAGGCAACAATTTGTTGCGAAAGCTTGAATTTTGTGTGTATGTTTGTGTTTGTTTGTGTGTCTATCGACCTGCCAGCGTTTTTGTTCGGTAAGTCACCTCATCTTTGTATTTATATATAATTTTTCCCACGTGGAATGTTTCCTTCCATTATATTGATACCTTTACATATTGTTATTTATTTCACTTGATGGATACCAAGTTCTTCTAACATGATAAACATCTTTATAAAATGAATTAACAAGAATGTCATAAAAATAAATACGAAGCCACCTATTATATACAGTCATTCACAGAATACATTACACTTTCAGAGAAGCTTGTGTATTTCTCTTTCTTTTCTGTGCATTTGTATAAATAGTTGAAAAACATGTGAAGTAACTTATGGAAGATGGACAAAGAATCACCTTGTATATACAGTACTTCAGCACTTATATCATACAAAAGAATCTCAATAATCAGAGTAACAAAATGATATAATAAACATTAATATGGACATAATAGTCTCTAATTATACCTTATTTAAAACCATACTGACAGTTAAGAATCTTCCTCTTTCCTCTCTTGAGCAAATAATGACAAATTCATATGCTGGAAGCATGTAACATTAGTATCATCTGATCTGTGGAAAAGATATGCCATATGTGAATATCAGTTACATTCTAAGAAAAGAAGTACTATTTATTAAATAATAAAAAAAGACCATTTGCTCTCTTTTAACACATCAGTGACTCAAAAAGGGGAGAAAATTGGTAATGTGGAGTAACGAGAAACTATTGTGCTATACTTTTAGCATATGTATGTGTTTGGCATTAACTTTTCAATGAAAATTGTTTCGGAATTTTTATTCATTCTGCATCCTCAAGAAATATTTCATTCAGAATATGTAGAAGGTACTTTAGCACAACTCTTTTTTTTTGTAAATATATATTGTGTAATTTTGTTTTATTTTATGTTCCTCATCTTTGAGGATGCCCTCAATTTGCATGTATGGAAAGAAAAATATATCTGTCTGACTGCAGAGGATATTTTATGCTGCTTGCAATAAAAATAAATAAAAAGCAATCTATCTATCTATCTATCTATCTATCCATCCATCCGTCCATCCATCCATCCGTCTCGGCAGTTTCTGATAATTGTACCATTTTTGATAATGAATGCAACTAGTTACATTACGTTAGTCATATTCTATAGTTCCCAGAGACAAGGGTCTTCAAGATGTGAAGGGAAATCAAAGATGTGGAGCAATATAATGAAATGACTTTGTATTACAACTATCATGGTCTAGTATGTACAATTATGACACTCCCTGGTGTAGAAGTTGTTACTGTTTAACAGGTGCAGCAACACTAGTGCTTCAAGCAGTGAGAAAGCAGACAGTGGCATGTGACAGAAGGATAATGCATGGTTTATTTATTTATTTATTTCCATAATTAATGAAATAACTGTTATGGTTTTGCATTCCATGCATTACTAAATTACTAATGAACATGAATTATCGTGAAATAAATGTAAAAACTGATGAATTTAACTGATTCAGTTACATACACTACAATTTATTTATGAAGAAATTATTTTGAATATGTACAGAACTGCAACTTACTTGACAACAAAATAATGTAGGTACATATTTCATGCATGAGAAACATATATTTCTGTTTTTGTCCATAATTATTATAACAGGCACTTTCATTGACACCCAAAAAACGTCTATGGAGTCTAATGATTCACCCATTCTTACACTTCACTTGTCATTCTGATACACAAATATTTTTGTAAGTGTAATTACTTTTACTTCAAAAGGGCATATGTTGCAGATTCTTAGTGTTTGTGGCACAGATGTAGCAATAGTTGTGAAATTGGTTTCTTCTCTGTTGTGAAACTGTTTTACTGCTTTTTGAGATTTTATTACGATGTCTGTGTGGCTTTCCCATCAGTTACAGTGGCGGTTGTTTATTTCATACATTAAATAATGTAGATATTACATTCCATACAGGTTTCTTACAGTATGTTCCACATACACAGATTTTGCTGGAAGTGTAGTGAACAAATTTTCATGCTGTTGGGTATATATATGATGTCCTTCTGCAGACAGTAGATATTCTGGCATTTTGTTAATGAAGGAAAATGTCATTCTTAAATAAGCATCCATATGTTACAACAAAATCGTAAATAAAGTGTTCCATAATCTACCATTTCATACGTCCCAGGGATCTTAAGAAACTAAAGAATGACAAACATGGTGTCATTTTTTAGTTATTGTCAATTTTTTTGGCACTAAATATGCAACCTATTCTAAAAACTAATTAGTATAAACGATAGTATTCTCACTCACCTGATATTGTTCTCAGAAGTGTGACTTGCTGGCTGCTTGGCACACTGATAACACAGTGGATACAAAAATACAGACAGTGTGTCCTGACTGTTGTGTTAGACTATGATAGTGCTACTTCTAAAATCAGGTATATGATTTACTTTGAAAGGTTTTGGGAAAATATTCTTTATTGGAACAGAAGTAGTTGTGCAGCTAAAAATCTTTTTAATTCAGTTTTAAATTCCACCACCTTATAATATATTTAATATACTCTGACAGGCTGTTGTGTGTACACGTCTCAGACTTCTTTATATTGTACACCAGTGGTGCACATTCAATGGATATATGGTAAGCGTTGCTTACCAACATAACCCTTTCATGGTCTGAGCACTGATTTGAATGTCAGGACATATGTTACCCACCTGTGGATAGTGCTGCCATCTATTGTGGTGACTGTACAGGCAGAAGAGAAAACTGAGACTACTCATGTTGTCCAGTGCACACACATGGCCACCATAATCTCACTGTTTTGTATTTTACACTGATTTTCACCATTTCGCTCTTTTGAAAGATGTCTGAGGCACATAATTTTTCTTATTATTAACTTAATAATCATTTATAGTGCAAGTATGCTTTCAAATGTACTTCTCGGTGACTATATTACTTTGTATATGAAATGATATTAGGGGGAAATTTGTGACCCAGGTCACTTTATTTGTAAAATTATTTGAAGTGTAGTGGGATTTTGTTTCATTCATTTTCATTAACTTGGACTGAAAATAATAGAATTATAGCTTACTAGTAATGGACTGTCATTATCATTTTTCAGATACAACAAAACAATAAGGTCCTGGATTATCTTTTCTCATTACCAGATTATCCTACATACTCAAAAGTTCTACTGAAAATATAGAAGAGGACATTACTTTTGCTTCAGAGTCATCTGAAAGATGCATGTCTTATGTCTGGTCAGAAAACACAACAGCATGTAACAGTTCAGACATTTTACAATAACAAATTACGTTGGCAGTACGCTTGCAAGTATATTTCCTCAAACTTACATCGATGCGAACTCTGATGAAAACATTGAACATAGTTCATCAATTACAAACACTGAAGAGGCAGGAGGTCAAGATGTAAGTGATCCTGATAGTGGTTGGGGTGATGACACAACATGATTTCAAAACACTGTGATTCTGTATAAGGAGCCAAATTCTAAAGCAGATTTCTCTTCATCGGATGATGAGTGTGTTTATTTGGATAACCGTTATCCAAAACCATTATGGAGCATATGTTTTCAAACAAATTTATGTACTGCTTGAAAGAACTGCATCAAACTGAAAAAAAAATAACTGAAGGCATTCATAGGCATGATCATAATAAACAGTATCCATCAAATACTGGCAGCTGATAATTACTAGATTTCAGAGCCAATGCTGGAAGTGAGTTCAGTTTCAGCCATCATAGCACTGTCCAGAGACAAGAAAATCATACAAATCCTACACTGCAACAATAATAGTGTTTTTCTTCCTCCAAAAACTAATCCCAGTTATGACAAACATAAAATTTGACCCCTTACTGTAGCACTGAACAAAAAGCATTCGGCAGTAAGTCATCTTCTACACTAGCAACTGACGAATTGATAGTGGTACTCAAGGGACGCAAATCTCTCAAACAGTATACACCCATGAAGTCCATAAGTGGCTACAAAATCTAGCGTTTTACAGATTCTAAAAGTGTTTTTATTTCAGAATTTAAAGTTTGTGCCAGCAATAAATCCAGCACCCCAATATATGACTTCAAGAATTACCAGATGTGTGAGCGAGTAGAGCTCCAGCTGTGTCAGCCACTTCTTTTTACCCAGGCAAAATCTTTTTTTTTTTATAATTTTTTTACAACTTACAAGTTGATGGAAGGACTGAGAAACTGTGACCTTTACAGTTGTGGAACTGTAAGAGGAACCAGGAGACCATTGCCAGAAATATTAGCAAACAAAAATTGATCTCAGATGTGAAGAGTTTCAATTTGTAATAATCTGTGGTGTAGCTGCTGTGAAATGGCAGGACAGCAAATCAGTTTGTCTGCTTTCTACTTACATCAACTCAGAAGATGTCAAATTTATTGGAAGAAAAATGGAAGGTGGTTCTAAGATAACTGTGTCCTGTCCAGACACAGTATGGCATTACAACAACCCAATGGGCAGATTAAATGGGTTCAATCAGCTGTAAGGAAGATGCATGTTAGGCATACAATTTGTTAAATGGCACCATCGATTACTGTATTGTTTTGTCGATATGGATATTATCAACACATATGTATTTCATCAGACAGAATGGCAAAAACAGATTGGTTGACAATGCATCTCAGATAGGTAAGACACCTGACTAATCCATTCAACCAGAAAAAGTGTGTTTCAACCCCCACTTTCTTTTCAACAAAGAGAAAGTTTCTAGTGTGCTAGATCATGTGCAAATAATGGATGTAGGCAAATATTCCCTGAAAGACAGTGTCACTAGGAAGTGGCACAGATACTGCACTACAAAATCTAAAGAGAATAGAACAAAGCTGTTTCCTCTGTTTGTCATGCACCACTTTGTGCCACAGCATGCTTTTCTAAGTTTCACGGCATTTAAGGTTCTGGAAATTTTGAACTTACAATATTTCATGAAAATTGAAATATAATGAATATTTTTATACACTGACAGTAATCAGGTAAAGTATTATATACAGACATGATTTGTGAGTTATGTTGTTTCCTACCAAAGCCTGCCTATGTCTAAAAAAGAAATTTAGCAAATCTCTCAGCCAGCAGAAAATGGCACTCCATAGTGGTTTGTGGAGCAGTGCATCCCACTACATATTGTACAAAAATGGAAAACTTAAAAAATATTTTCATATTTAAAATACAAAAATGGTACTGAAAGGAAACCATTAGCGTCCTAACATTTCAGAAATTTGTACAATTTTAGTTTCAACCATAAAAGGGATAAACTGGAAGCAAAGGCAAAATTAATGGAAACATTCTTTACATGACTTGAGAAGTGCAACATTGTGCAATATTTTTGCATTAGTGCTGCTAATTCTTCCTGATTCTCTGCAAAATTCATAAGTTTACACTCACTTTAAGTTATAATTCAGGCAAAAAGGAATGTCTTTTGAATGGACTATACAGATGGCAACAGGAGTGTTGGGAACCACAGCTGCATGCTACTGCTGGACACCAGGTACAGAAGGAAAGCGACTGTGGGTCTTGGTGTGAAGTGAGAAGAACTAAAAGTTTATATTTATTTTAGGGCTGCAGAAAACATACTTATGGTTAAGAGAAATGAGTAATTATACACGTGGCGTATAGCTCTATGTTATTTCAATGCTGTAAATAGCAGTAACAGTTCATGGTAATGATTGTACATGTGTACAGCTGTTGACAGGAGGGTAAACAACTGAGCTCTGTGTATGTCATACCTTTGAGTGGCGAAATTATGGATATCCAAGATGGACACCTACAACTACGAAAAATAAAATCAACCCCCCCCCCCCCCCTCTCTCTCCCTCTCTCTCTCTCCCTCATGTTCTGGGGACAAATATTACTCTTCCCAATCTCAGTGATTAGTCCAAATAACTGGAGGTATTTAATAATGGACAACATGTCCTCCTCTATCTCCGACTGTTACATAGCACTGTTATATTTCATCATCATATCCATACCTAACAACAGAAGCCACACAATAAATGTGTTATTACACCAAACAGCAAAACAATAATACCTAACAAAAGTGTAAACTTAAAAACTTATGTCCTGAAATGCAAACACTGCCAACGACTTCACACATCCAACACCAAAGCTCAAATGAACCCAATACAACACATTACACTCAGCACATATACACACAACACCAGAGGGCACCATCACACATAACAAGATGACATCTACAAACACAACCAACTCATAAACTCCACGCCATAATGAACTCAGATGCCACAACATCCTTACACCATAGGTCAAAGAAGATGGATGGAATCAGATGCTTCCATTGACCCATAATTTCATTGTTAGAATGGACAACTTTAGATCTTAGCTGTGCTGATTAAAAAGTATGCTATCAGTCCTGTTTTTGGGCCAGTACAGTCAGAAAGATGTCTAAATGCAAAGCAGGCAATACTGACCTTTTTGGGTCATACAAAAAAGACACAAATGTTACAACAGTAATTAAGCAGCATTCTAGATAATTATATTCTGTTTTCTTGCGAATTGGCAATCATTGGCTCATCACTATTTACTACGTGAGGCTAACGTAAGGTTATTTCACAGAATCAGGTGCTGCTGCAACAACAATCTGCTTTGACCTGTGATGTAACACTGATGCGGTGTGTGATGTTACAGTGAGGCTTGATGTTTTTGAGTCTGATTGTGTTTAAAGATGGAGTGTTGTAGTATTTGATGGTGCTTGCTTGAGCTGGATGTTTATTGGGGAGCTGTTTGACATGAATTGAATGCTTCAGGTTGTATTGGAAGAATACCTAAAGATGCAATTACACAGGACAGTTTACAACACACTACCTACTATCCAATTAAAGGAGGATTCAAATTCTTACACTAAGATAATCAGTGGGAGTCACTAATAAGGTATATTTAAAAGTTCTTTTTAATTGGCTGAGATACCCAATTACTTACTGTATGTTAGGTGGGAGCTTCTCAAATACCTTCACACCACAGTACTTAACTTTGTTAAATCCCAGGTAAGGATGCAGAGTTTACACAAAAGTTATATTTCTGTCTTGTATCGACAGTGCAGGTCACACACAGATCAACTTGAATTGATTTTTCACAACCATACTACACCTGGACTAAAATAACTCTGTGATTGTGCCAGTGGCTAGGAGTCAGCAAACAGTAGTTCTTTCTTCACACCTATGTGCCCGCTATAATGACTGATTTTTTTAGGCACCACACAACTTCCTCAGGTGCTGTAGGATGCACGGGGAGGGGAGAGCCAACTGTTGCCCTAACCACCACCCCCCACTTATGTACTTCCCACTGCTGCTGACAATGACAACAATAAAAATACTCTGATGTACATTTTGCTCCATTTGCATTGCATGTGCAGCTGTTGTTCATTCTAAGCACATGGAATGCTGTATAGTTGTATACAACCAACAACCCTGCACCACCACAGTTGTCTGTCAACAACTAAGTTATTTTAATCAAAATTTAGAGGGTTGGATTGTTTGGGGGAAGAGACCAAACAGTGAGGTCATCAGTCTCATTGGATTAGGGAAGGACGGGGAAGGAAGTCGGCCGTGACCTTTCAAACAAACCATCCTGGCATTTGCATTGAGTGATTTAGAGAAATCACAGAAAATCTAAATCAGGATGGCTGGACGTGGGATTGAACCGTCGTCCTCCCGAATGCAAGTCCAGTGTGCTAACCACTGCGCCACCTCGCTCGGTCAAAATTTAGAAAAAAACATAATAATCATTTATCACAAAATCTGGCAGAGGGTCACAAAAGCATTCAAGAATTGCCATAAGAGTTTTCTATTATTTTCCCATTAATATAATCTGACAGGTACGAACACAATTTTAAAACTTTAAGGTCTATCCGTTATAGATGTGGGGCACTGTGACTGTGATGAATAAAAGTTTCCATAAATTGCTGTAATCAGCCACCTTTTATATTATTTTTCGATTGGTAGTTACCGTGAATAGTTTTGAATCACTATCATCAGAGGGTACATATTTAATGCATGTTTGCAGCATTGTTAGAGTTGTGCAGCTGTGGCAAACTTGAGCTGTACATACTTCTCACCACATTCAGTGTAGGTATGTTTCATTCTCACATCTTGTCATTGCTACATGACTGCCACAATGCTACAAATATGAATAAATATGAACCATCTGATGATAAATTGCTTGTCCATTCAAAACCAGTCATGGTAAATAAAAACTGAGGAATAAAACTGAAGTTGACTGGCTGCTGGAAAACTTTACACAATTTTAAATCTGAACTGAAATTGCTGAATGGCTAAAAGCAAGGGGAAACTACAGCTGTAAATTTCCTGAGGGCAAGCAACTTTACTGTATGGTAAAAATGATGATGGCACCCTATTGGGTAAAATATTGAAGAGGTAAAATAGTCCCCCATTCAGATCTCTGGGTGGGGACTACTCAGGAGGACGTTATCAAGAGAACGAAAACTGGTATTTTTATGGATTGGAGCATGGAATGTCAGATCCCTTAATCAGGCAGATAGGTTAGAAAATTTAAAAAGGGAAATGAATAGATTAATGTTAGATATAGTGGGAATTAATGAAGTTCAGTGGCAGAAGGAACAAGACTTCTGGTCAGGTGAATACAGGGTTATAAATACAAAATCGAATAATGCTAATGCAGGAGTAGGTTTAAAATGAATAAATGAATAGGAACTTGGATAAGCTAGTACGAACAGCATAGTGAAGGCATTACTGTAGCCAAGATAAGACACAAAAACCACGCCTACCACAATAGTACAAGTTTATATGTCAACTAGCTACACAGATGACTAAGAGATTGAAGAAATGTATGATGCAATAAAAGAAATTATTCAGATAGTTAAGGAATACGAAAATTTAGTAGTCATGGGGGACTGAAATTTGACTGTAGGAAAAGGAAGAGAAGGAAAAGTAGTAGGTGAAGTTGGACTGGTGATAAGGAATGAAAGGGGAAGCTGCCTGGCAGAATTTTGCACAGAGCATAACTTAATCATAGTTAACACTTGGTTTAAGAATCATGCAAGGTTGTATACATGGAAGAAACGTGGAGATACCAGAAGGTTTTAGATAGATTATATTATGCTAAGACAGATATTTAGGAACCAACCTTAAATTGTAAGACATTTACAGGGGCAGATGTAGACAGTGGTGTCACCGTCAGACACTACACTTGCTAGGTGGTAGCCTTTAAATTTGCCGCAATCCGTTAGTATACGTCGGACCCGCGTGTCCCCACTATCAGTGATTGCAGACCGAGGGTCGCCACACGGCAGGTCTAGTCTCGAGAGACTCCCTAGCACTCGCCCCAGTTGTACAGCTGACTTTGCTAGCGATGGTTCACTGTCTACATATGCCCTCATTTGCAGAGATGACAGTTTAGCATAGCCTTCAGCTACGTCATTTGCTACAACCTAGAAAGGTGTGCCATATCCAGTTACTAAAATTACTTCAAGAATGTATTCTGAACAGATAATATTGTGACTCATGTACCATCAAAAGCGATGTTCATCATAAATGGATTAAAGTTAAGTATCAAACTAATTATGTCCGCTTTCTGAATTCTCATTCCTTGTCATGTTCCAGACCTCACGTCAGTATAGTTCTTCCCTCCTCATGCCAGCCTGCGTGAGCTAAAATGTGTGCATTTCATAACACGGTGAGGCTCTTCTGCCAACACAAAATAGACTCTGACCACAATTTATTGGTTATGAACTGTAGATTAAAACTGAAGAAGCTGCAAAAAGGTAGGAATTTAATGAGCTGGGAACTGGATTAATTGAAAGAACCAGAGGTTGTAGAGAGTTTCAGAGAGAGCATTAGGAAATGATAGACAAGAACGGGGGAAAGAAATGCAGTAGAAGAAGAATGGGTAGCTTTGAGAGATGAAATAGTGAAGGCAGTACCAAACATGAATTGGGTGAAGAAATACAGAATATTCATCTGTCCTAGAAACCTCAACAACAATTTAATGTGTATATGTTTAGAATATGGTATAATGAGCCAATTGTAATACATTCAACCAATGATACACAGCTTCTTATTTGTCATGTGCTCAGTACTTTTTCCTTGGTTCTTTCCATATGTCACCTCTCCTCTGCTTGTAACGTCAGACTGATCAATCTCTGAGAGTATATAATGGGCTATGAAAACTAACATTCCGCAACTGGGTGATCCAGCTGTCTCTTGGCCAGTTTGGTGGTGGCCATTCATGCAGACACACAACTTATTAGTGTTCATGGCCATGTGGAGTGCCACAAAGTGGTTGCAGACAACTTCGTAGATCACATAACTGCTTTCACATTTGTCACTGCCTTTAATGGGATGGGAGATGCCTGGGGCAGGACTGGGGCATGTTGTAGTATAGGTCAGGTTTTGCATCTATTGCAGGATAAGCCCCATGGGGCAACTGGTTCCGAGCAGGGTGGAATAGGGGCAGACAAGGATATTATCTAAGATGGATAGGCAGCAGAATACCTCTGAGGGAGGGGGATGGGGAATATCTTCATTTCATGACATGATGAGAGGTAGTCGAAACTCTGCTGTTCTCTGAAGTATCATTAAAGAACACTGATGATGACAAGAAAATTGTTATGAACTATCATTAATGCAATACAAGTCATCCGATTTTAGCATTTTAAGAAAACTAAGTTGTGTGGTTGCCTTAGTATTTGTGTCTCCAAGAATATATATCATGTCCTTAGCCCATTTTGCAAAAATAAGTCGAATTTCTCCAAGGACTGTACAAATGCTTCAGTATTAGTGTCTGGCATACAGTAAAAAAAATATAATTATGATTTTTCATGTGGGCTGTAACAGTGCAGCTCTTTGCAGTGCATTTTCTATGCTTTTATCATCCACACTAAGGACATTGTATTACACTAGTACTGTAAACCTGCCAACCTGATTTATGTAGTCTCTTCTATGATGCCTCTTTCGTAGCACGTCATTCTGAAGTCATAAAGCTGAAAATCTTAATACATACAGGATGGCATTTGCTCAAAAATGTACACATCACCACAATTTTGGTTTCACTTTTTCGCATATTGTCTCCAAGGTCCTATTGTTGAATGATCAGCAATTTCTTAACTTCATAGGAAAAAAAAAAGTTTGCTACTCATGAGAGACTATAATTATTAATAATAATTTGGTTTGTAAACAGTTTAGTGATGTAGGACTTTGGATAAGTATATGAAATCATCTTATGCATCTGCATTGGCACTAACCCATTTATGGATACAAGTGCAATTTTGAAAATCATCGTAGATTGTGCAAAATTCATAACTAATGGCTCAATCAGTTAATGAAATAAGTCACTTTGTCATAAAAATTAAGAGTAACAGAAGTGTAGCAAATATTAAATCTAATAAGCACAGAGTCAAAATCTGCAATGTAAAATGTGGCTACTTCTGAACTTTAATGATAATTACCTTGTAAGTTAATTATTTTCACAAAATTTTAACCATGTTAATGAAAACTTTGAATGCTAGTCTTTACAATGAGTGGTATCATCCTTATAAAATCTGTCTATTAGCTCAAAATATTTTCACTGCTATTTACTACAGTAAAATTTTTAATCAGACACAACTTCTAATTAACAAGGTTTTAAACAAAACTGTGTTTTTGCTGTCAGGTACTGATACTAGAAGTGTAGCAATGGAATCTGACCTGAATAACAAATGGACAGATTTATACCTGCAGCACATATGAATATTACTGAAAATCAGAACCAAAAGACACCCAGAGACAGAACAGAGGCAAAAAAAAAAAAAAAAAAATAAAAAATAAATAAATAAATAAATAAATAAAAAATAATAATATTGGTAGTAGTTGGAGTGTGACTAGAGCAGATGGAGGATGCCAGTTAGATTTGTCACAGTATGCCAGGTCTGATGTATATCAGACTCCATCCCCCAATTTTGCAATGTTTGCCAAATATTGTAGCTGAAATGCAGGTGATACATACAGTTGTAGCTTGTCCTCACTGAGCTAGTGTTTATTAATGTATAATATAGTCTTCTTGTTTACACCTAACAGAGTACTAAGCTTACCAATTTTATTTTTTAATGACCTGACATTTATATATAAGAATAATCATGAGTCATGACCACAAAGGGTTAATGGTGGATTCTTAGGCAGCAACACATCACTGTCCTCACTGTGTATAGTCTTGTGTTATAAGGAGATTGTGTATATACAGTAGTAGCTAGCACTTTGATTGCATTAGATCCAAATGCTTCCAGTAAGGTGCTTTACTCAGAACCAACCATAAAAAATCACTGTTTCTTTCTTCACCTTAGTCTGCGGCCATCTGCTTCATCCACTATCTGCAGTTGTGTTAGTTGCTCATGCTGTGATTTTCTTATTAGGCACTCCAGTCAGTTATATTATTAGTTGCACTGGGATGAACTTCCCGTACGATCTTTTGCAGACTCACTTATAGTAGCTTAAAAGTTCTGCTTTTGAGTAGGCTTCATCTATTGAACTGGATCCTCCCTACCAAGTAGTGCTCACACCCAATGAAACCTCCACCACTTCCGCTGTACCCAACCATACAGTACTATCTGCACAGGTATGGGAAAATTTATTTTCCTCTTAACACTCTGCTTCCACATTCAGCTTGGCAACATGCAATCGGACTGTCACCTTTCATCCTAACCTAGACCTCGGGCTACACTGCAGATCAGTCATCCCAACAAAATGCCTATTCAATCTTGTTATGTCAGTGTTCATTTAGGGAGATAAAGTAGGTGTCTACACAACCTGAAAATTCTTTTGTGTAAGAAAATAGCTTCTGAAATGTAGTGTTACAGAAGAATGCTGAAGCTTATATGGGTATACTGGATAACTAAAGAGGTGATACTGAATCAAGTTGGTAAGAAGAGAAATTAATGGCACAACTTGACTAAGAGATGAGACTAACTGATAGAACACATATCGAGGCACCAAGGAATCATCAAGTCAATTTGGTATGGGAGGGAAGTGTGGTGCGGGGGGGGATTACAGAGCTGCACCAATGTTTGACTATTGTAAGTAGGTTCAAATGGATAGATAGAAGTTGTGCCTTATGACAAAATATAATGGAAGCTGTGCTTTATAATGAAATGTATCCAAGTTTCCTAAATAAATTAATTACAGTTACTGCCAATGCTTGTAATATTGTGGTGGATTTGTGCATCAGTATAAATTGTCAGGGTTGCTTCTAAAGGGTATCAAATATAGTCTGTATCTTTATTATTTTCAATTATCTATTCTCAGTTCCAAAATTTACTATCAATAAACATTTGATATAATAGTCAGTGGATGTAGAACCACTTACAACATGCCTCTACCCATGTGTGTAAAAAAAAAAAAAAAAGGCCAGCACCATCCGAACAGACCTTGAAGGCCCAACAGTAACGACCAGCTGCCATGTCATCCTGTCATCGTCAGCCCTTAGGTGTCACTGGGTGCAGATCTGGAGGGACATGTGGTCAGCAAACTACTCTTCCACCCATTGTCAGCTTTCGTGACCACTTACTTCTCAGTCAAGCAGCTCCTCAGTTGGTCTCACAAGGGCTGAGTGCACCCCATTCATTAACAGCACTCTGCAGACCCAGACAGTGACCCATCCAAGTACTAGCCAAGCCCAACAGCTCTTAACTTTAGTGATCTGACGGGAACTGGTGTTACCATGCGGCAAAGCTGTTGGCTAAGAAAATGTTGGTTTCATTTTAATTGTGTTCTGACCAAAGGAAACTAGGATGCAACTGTCTTGTACATGTTCCTCAGTGTATTACATAACTCACAGAATTCAGCATGTTTACACAAAAATCATTAAATACGAAATAATTTTTAACCAATATGGGCTCCTAATATTTATGTTTTCTATGTAATATTATCACTCCTAGCAGATTTGTATGTTTGCGATATTTTTTTAGTGCTACAAAATCACTGATTAAAAAATTGGTTATTTAGAAATTGCTTTCCCACGAATAAAGATATTAGATACATACTTCAACACAGGGTGCACACTGTATAGAATAATCCCTCAGGGCAAAATTCACACCCTTTGGCAGTACTTTGTCAATGGTGTTACTAATGCAATCTACCTTATGACCTTGGTCCCTGCAAACCAAGTTGAACCTGGAATATTAGACAATGAATGCCAGTGTAATAAAATCTCAATCAATACTGTTATGTTTAATGCAATTACAATTCCACAGTTTGCTCTTCTTTACTCTTGGTGCATTTCCTTCCCCACAACTGAGTAATAAATCTGTAAAAATGCAACTGTAAAAATCACAGTACAGTGTGTAGATATACTGTCAATATTGTACTACAGTGTTTAAAAATGCACTTTTATGCAGGACTTCAGTGGATACTGATACCTTACTCATGGAAAGTAGCAAAACCATCGAAATTGACAAAATCACCAGAGGTCAATTAATATCGAAATAATCAACCTAGTATTTCAGTTAACGTTTGTTAACAATATGTAATAGGATAAGGGTAAGATTGCGAGAAGCGTATGATCTACTGAGTTGTAAGCAGCCTGTCCCTACTGCAGGACTGAGCAGCTTACCACCAGTGACCACAAGCAGAGTCACCATTGATTCAGGTCAGCAAACAATAGCCTCCAAAATTAAAGATCACTCTCAACAGCACAAGAGACACAGGCGCCCCAGGTGAACGACCACAAAGTTCGTCCTGAGATCAAAAGCCAAAAGGTGATGTTGGCCAACTGCACAACACAAATGACAGAGGCTATCTGGGGGGACAGAGTCAGATTACCTCGAACAGTAAAGATTGGCCAAATAGTGATTACAAAGGGTGGCTGACACAGCAGGAACAAATGAGTGATCTCTGAGACATCATAGCAGACAATTTTGGCTACCATACTGGAAAGGAAACAATTAGTCCTAGCTAAGGCTGGAACTTGAGAAAATACCCCAAGGCACAACATTATGTACTTGCCATTTACTTATCATTTTTTTAGCTATACATGTGCCATGTATAAATTTAATTTTCTTGTCTTTTCCTTAGCTATACGTATTATGATGTGTAAAATTTGTAACTACAATCTAAAGAAGTAACTTACAGTAAAATCGTAAGATTGAACTACACAAATTACACACTTTCTGCAAGAAAAGGGAAATAAATGCAATAAAAATAAAATTTTGTTAAAACCTGTGGCTCGAAAGGGTAGTTAGCATGCCCTCAAACAGCTGGATCATCCTCCTCATGAAGGAGGCTGGTGGAAAAAAAGGATGATAATGTCCTTACCTTGAATTTTTGGGGAGCTTGAACAGCAATGGAATGATTTGTGTGTGCTAATAGTAGGAAAAAAAAAAAAAAAAAAAAAAAAAAAAAAAAAAAAAAAAAAAAAAAAAGATACAGTGTTAAGCCACGTTGTTAATGACATGCCATATCCATGGTTCTAAATATTTGTTAAGCAGGGAATGTACTTGATAGTTAGCTATCTGTGTTATTTCTCTGAGATAACATCATTTTTTAAAACAGTTAAGAATATCAGTTTTGATTGACAACCTGTCGCTTGCTGCCTTTATTAGACCGTAGGCAAATTTTTTAAAAAAATGGGGGAAATAACTTATAAGCTACATGGTGCCAGTTTGACTGACAGTGTCAGTGCTATTTTGACTTTGCGGTGGAGGGGGAGGGAGGTGGGAGGCAGGAAGATGGAATGGGTAGCTAGCAGCTTGGATCGAGATGGTCAGTTTGCGGCTAGGAATGTGGGAGGGAGGGGTGGCAGATATATGGACTGGCATGATTGTAGCAGCCAGTGGGAAGGAGTAATTGCTGAAGGCAACTTAACTTGGGAGGGTGGCAGGATGGAGGGGACAGAAATTGTTCAGTGGAGTGTGTGGGGACAACAAGTTACTGTAGGTTGAAGCCGGGATAATTTCAAAACCAGAGAATATTTTGTAAGGATAGCTCCCATCTGTGTGGTTCAGAAAACGATGGTGGTGGAGGGGAGGATCCATATGACCTGGGTTGTGAAGCAGCCATTGAAATCCAGCATTTTACGTACAGCTGCCTGTTGTGCCACAAGGGTGGTCAACTTTGCTTTTGGCCACAGTTTCGGGATGGCCGTTCATCCTCGTGTACAGCTGGTTGATAGTCATACAATACAGAAAGCTGTGCAGTTTTTGCACCAGAGCTGGTATATGACAGCTGCTTTCACAGGCGGCCCGGCTACTGATGGGGTAGGATAAGCCAGTGACAGGACTAGAGTAGTAGGTGCTGGGTGGGTGGATTGGGCAGGTCTTGTACCTTGGTCTGCCACATGGCTATGGCCCCTGTGGAAAACTGTTGGGAGTGGCTAGGATGATGTGTAGGTTATGTGGGCAATAATACCACTTTAGGAGGGGTGTGAAGGATCTTGTGTTGGATGTCCCTCTTTAATGTTAGAAAGGGAGATAAAGCCCTGATGAATGATATGGTTCACTTGCTCCAGTCTGGAGTGATACTAGGTGAAGACGTGGTACTCCTTTTAGCTGATTCTTGGTGGTGGTGGGAGGGTTGGGGGTGTGTGAGGCTATGGCATCGGAAATTTGTGGGCTAGATTTTGGGGATGTTGCTGTCTGTGAAGGCCTTTGTGACTTCTTCAGCATACCGAGCAAGGGAGTTCTCCTCAGTGCAAATAAGCCATTCACATGTGGCTAGGCTGTACATGGGGGGATTTTTTGTATGGAAGGGAAGGCAGCTGCTGAAATGCAGTTTGACATAGACAGAGGTGTGGATGAGGCTGTCAGAGAGGTGGAGGTTAATGTCCAGTTAGATGGCACACCAGATGAAGGAGATAGGAGAAAGGGTGTTGAGTTTCTGAAGTAATGTGGATAAGATGCCTTGGCTCTGAGTCTAGATTGTGAGGATATATCATTAATGAACCTTAACCAGACTAGGGGTTGGGAGTTGGATCACTGAACATGTATGGAATGACTCCATCAGTGTAGTGTTCAGTCAATTTGTATTCTAAGAGATTTTATGCTCATTGTTCACTGTCTGGGGTCAGTCATAGATTTTCTGCAATAAATCATGCAGTGAAAATTGGCATTTCTCTGAAGAATCTAGAAAATTGCATACTTCTTGCAAAGCAGCATCAAAGTTAGTACCAAGAGGGTGGCACCCTTTTCAAAAAGAGGATGGGTTTGACACTAATTTAGCATAACAATCTGGATGATAATAGTCTTCTGCAGCTGCTAAACACAAAACATTGGTGATGCGTTCAGCTACTTTTCTACAAAAATCATTATCACATTGTTCTGCTTTCTCAGGCAGTGTGTGTTTCAGAGTTAACTGTATCGTTGCCAGCCCTATCTAAGTGAAACTCCTGTGAGTAGGGTTCAGTGGTCAGAAAAAGTGCCTAACACCAACCAGATGTGTGTCAAAAGCTGTTAAGCTGTTGCTGAGGTTTCCCATCACAGCACTGAATTGCAGGAGACATCAAACAGACATTGAAATCCTGTGGCAGCATCATGGTTACTGCAACAAATAAACTACAGTGGTGCTATCTTTTTGTTTGGTCATCAGCCTACTCAGTTATAAACATGAGATGACAGTGTAAACTTTTACACACTCCTCCCCCCCCCCCCTCCCATCCCTCCCCAAAAGTTGGCACTCACCAGCGGTACACTATGAAGTAAACTGCCCATAACCTTCTCTCAACCACATCATCTACTTTTACAATAGCTATGGTTTAAGTTACAGAATCAAAGTCAGTGTTCCAACTAGACATTTCTGCTACAATCACAGAGATTTTGCTATTAATATTAGCTTCTTAAATACACAGAAGCAGGGTCTCCATTACAACATTATTTTTCCCAGACATTTTTGTGAAAATAAGTTAATTATTGCCCAGATCATCCTAAAATGATGGATTTACTGCATCAGAAGACCTGTTATTCTCACAACCTTTACTCCTGATGCATAAACCATGTAACATAGCTGTATGGTTTGTTATATTATTTTGAACTGTATTCATCCAAGTCAAAACAATTAGGTACTTCATTCTTGTAGGTATATGTCCAAATCATTTGGTGACCTATGACAAATAGATTTACATCATCGTATTGTGCACCTGATAAATGAATTCAACGTCTTGGCCACAATCCATTTCATCTTCTCTCTCATGGTAACATTACTGGAAACTTACTACCTATAGACATAATGCCACTGAAGAAACAAATACATCATAACTGACTCTGCCTTTGTATAACTGCAAAAATGCATACAAGCACAGGTCATTGTTGTGTGGAGAGTAGTCCTTGTACCAAGACTTCAGCTGATAGAAGTTGGAAGTGCTCCTGAGATGATCTCTTCACTGACAAACTGTCGCTCATTTGAAAGTGGTGCATCAACATGGAGATATATCTTGACTGTGATTCACAGTGCCAGCGCCACAGCACCAATTGTTGATCCTCTGCAAGCCTTCCTGCACTCCGCTGCAGTCTTAAAGCTTCTCAGACTCCGAACAGACAACAGCCTCACACAATTACCGAAGCTCCAGTTATGCATTATTTCATTCTTTTGCAGTTACATGAAATTTCCATATTTTTTTGCCTTGTTTGACTAATACAGTATTTTCTCCACCTTCATTTGCATACTAAGGAATTGGAAATTTACCATTCCAGGAGAAAAAGCTGTGTCATGTATGCCAGCTGAAGAAATATCAGGAAAGGAAAGCAGATAAATCGAAATAAATAATAGCCATAAAATCAAACTTACTATATTTCAATTGCCACTAAAATCATTATTCTTTGTATATGAATTTTTAGTTTGGGAATAATTCTAAAACGCACTGATGAACAGAAACTGTCAAAAATTTCAATTGAGAAGGAAACTTGTGCTGTGAGAACACTATGTTGTGTAAGTCAATGTTTGGTCAAAGAACCTATCAATTTAATAACAGTTTCAGGTTTATGTCCTGAACAAATTTCCTCTCTGTTCATTTTCTTTTCTAGTCACTCATTTGGTTTGAGGGTACATCAGTTGGCTGCTACTCAGCTGATAAACAATAGAGTAATGTTTTAAGACATTAAATTAAAAAACACTACCTGGTAGGTCACAGCACTGGTGCCCCCGCCCCTTTTTTTATAAATCAAACACTGGTTATAACTGTTCCTCTTATTTTCTCAATGTCAAATTGCTTCCAAAAGGTCAAACCAAACTGAACACATTGACAAGAAACTGTTGTAAATAAATGTTAATTTACATAGCCCATTATACAGGGTGGTCCATTGATAGTGACCAGGCCAAATATCTCACGAAATAAGCATGAAAAGGAAAAACTACAAAGAACGAAACTCGTCTGGCTTGAAGGGGGAAACAAGATGGCGCTATGGTTGGCCCGCTAGATGGCACTGCCATAGGTCAAACGGATATCAACTGCATTTTTTAAACAGGAACCCCCATTTTTTTATTACATATTCATGTAGTACGTAAAGAAATATGAATGTTTTAGTTGGACCGCTTTCTTTGCTTTGTGATAGATGGCGCTGTAATAGTCACAAACGTATAAGTGCATGGTATCATGTAACATTCAACGAGTGTGAACGGTATTTGCTTCATGATACATTACCTGTGTTAAAATGGACCATTTACCAATTGCGGAAAAGGTCGATATTGTGTTGATATATGGCTATTGTGATCAAAATGCCCAACGGGCATATGCTATGTATGCTGCTCGGTATTCTGGATGACATCATCCAAGTGTCTGGACCGTTCGCTGGATAGTTACGTTATTTAAGGAAACAGGAAGTATTCAGCCACATGTGAAACATCAGCCACGACCTGCAACAAATGATGATGCCCAAGTAGGTGTTCTAGCTGCTGTCACGGCTAATCCACACATCAGTAGCAGACAAATTGTGCGAGAATCAGGAATCTCAAAAACGTTGGTGTTGAGAATGCTACATCAACATCGAATGCACCCGTACCATATTTCTATGCACCAGGAATTGCATGCCGATGACTTTGAACGTTGTGTACAGTTCTGTCACTGGGCACAAGAGAAATTACGGGATGATGACAGATTTTTTGCACATGTTCTATTTAGTGACGAAGTGTCATTTACCAACAGTGGTGATGTAAACCGGCATAATATGAATATTGGGCAACGGAAAATCCACGTTGGCTGTGACAAGTGGAACATCAGCGACCTTGGCGGGTTAATGTATGGTGCAGCATTATGGGAGGAAGGATAATTGGCCCCCATTTTATTGATGGCAATCTAAATGGTGCAATTTATGCTGATTTCCTATGTAATGTTCAACCAATGTACTACAAGATGTTTCACTGCATGACAGAATGGCGATGTACTTCCAACATGATGGATGTCCGGCACATAGCTCGTGTGCGGTTGAAGTGGTATTGAATAGCATACTTCATGACAAGTGGATTGGTCATTGAAGCACCATACCATGGCCTGCACGTTCAACGGATCTGACATCCCCGGATTTCTTTCTGTGGTGAAAGTTGAAGGATATTTGCTATCGTGATCTGCTGACAACATGCATCAGCGCATTGTCAATGCCTGTGTGAACATTACAGAAGGCGAACTAATCGCTGTTGAGAGGAATGTCGTTACACGTATTACCAAATGCAGTGAGGTTGATGGACATCATTTTGAGAATTTATTGTATTAATGTGGTATTTACAGGTAATCACGCTGTAACAGCATGCGTTCTCAGAAATGTTAAGCTCACAAAGGTACATGTATCACATTGGAACAACCAAAATAAAATGTTCAAACACACCTATGTTGTGTATTTTAATTTAAGAAAACCTACCTGTTACCAACCGTTCATCTAAAATTGTCAGCCATATGTTTGTGACTATTACAGCACCATCTATCACAAAGCGAACAAAGTGGTCCAACTAAAACATATATATTTTTTTACGTACTACACGAATATGTAATAAAAACTGGGGGTTCCTATTTTAAAAAATGCAGTTGAGATCCGTTTGACCTATGACAGCACCATCTAGTGGGCCAACTATAGTGCCATCTGGTTCCCCCCTTCAAGCTAGACAAGTTTCGTTCTTTGTAGTTTTTTTATTTGACACTTTTTTTGTGAGATATTTGGACCGGTCACAATCAATGGACCACCCTGTATACTCTCAGAGATTGCTCAATCTGAAGTTACAAGCAGAGGAGAGGTGACATATGGAGAGAACCAAGGAAAAGCTACTGAACACATGAAAATAAGAAGCTGTGTATCATTGGCTGAACGTGTTACAATTGGCTCATTATACCCTATTCTAAACATATACACATTAAATCATTGATGAGGTTTCTAGGACAGATGAATATTCTGTATTTCTTCGTCCCTTTCATGTTTGGTATTGCTGGAAGTTATGCAGTCAAAAGACTGGTTCAGCAGTATCTGACTACAAACCCAGAAATTCACAGAATATTTCCTTGCAATAATAGAAATGTGTGTTCAAGTCACGGTCCAGCAGAAATTTACATTTGTCATTAATAGGTATTACATCTATACCTAATACTGCTGATGTTTAACAGTTCACAGTGAGTGAAGAAATTTTGAATAATTGAATATATTATAAAAAACATTCAACATTCCATGCAGAGTTAATCACAAAATATTCTAATTTCATACTTTTCATAGCTTTACTTTTGAAGAAATTTAAGCAACTCTGTCAAAAAATATTATCCTTGGACTTATAATCATTAGTGCAGGTTGGGCCAATAAACTCTTTTCTCAAACATTCATCTGCCCCACCCCCCTTTTCCAAAAAAACACAACACACACACACACATAACATTATGCAATGGTTCTGTAATTACTTTCTCTGGGGTGGGGATGGGAGTAGGGAGTGGAAAACACACTTTTATAAAACAGGACAATATAACTTATGTAAGAGACATGACTCCTTTTGCAATAAACAAATTTATTTTACTGCAGCTGCTTTGAACACATTCGTTACAACAGTAGCACCAACACACGAGAGACAAGTGTCATCCACTTCAATAAACATTTTATGACAGCAGGTTTTCACAGTGCAATGTGAACCATTTGTTTTGGAAAGTGTACCTTTGACACTACTAGTGACAGTGTCATAACATTAATATATTACCAGACACATTAATTTGGCACAGATGGTAAAATATCAAATATTGATCTTGGGTGTTGGCCATGGCCTCTCATTCGTAACCATCCCATAAAATATAGGGTAGTGGTAGAGAACATTTGGTATTGCAATCCTGTAGTCATTCTGGTGTGGTACTGGATTTGTGATATGTTTCTGGAAATAAGTCACAGGTACATTTAATGTATTATTCAATATTTATTGATTGAACCTGACAATAACAGAAAGAGCAAACATAAGTAGAATAAGGTATGTACATGTCAATTTAGAAAAGAATTAAGCATGTACTAATTAGTAACATGAATTTTATATGTAGCACTCTGTCACCAATGTGGCGCATATAAATCTCAAATGAAGTGCCTACGAGTAAAAACTCCTGCTTTTGAGCACATATTAAGCTGTCAAATGGTGAAGCATATAATCAACTAATCTGATCAGGTCTTGCATTCACATTGTAAGTGGGCAGCTGAAGACAGTGATGCTAGTGTTTACCAACAGTTGTTTTGCAGATACATCTCCAAGGCATTAAGTATTCTAACAGCACCTTCACACAATATATATTTACAAGTGTGGCTTGACATAAATAAACCATCACAGTTTCGAAAGTACAGTGATTTCTTCCACTCAGTTATTATATACTCAACATCCCACCAATAAGGTGAACAAGTAAACGTACATATCAACAAAAGACAACCAAACAAGATGTACACTATATTAACAGTAAACTATCACAATACTGCTAAATACGAGTTCTGTTTATGCCAGTTAAATGTGCTATAGTAAATTAAAAAGAAAACTGCTGCTACTTCAGTTGTATTAGGTAGCTGCAGGCTGTCTTATAGAAAACTTAATATGTAATAATACAGGACAGTTCACAACACAACTACTTGCCATCTAGTTAAAGGAATATTATTAAAAGAGAAACAGGTCAACCAAGAGCAGAGGAAGACAGTATTACCATCAAATTGAATGAAACCTTTACGAACAAAAAGTCAGAAGTTGAAAATATTTTTAATAATCATTTTCTAAATGTTGTGGATATAGTAGGATCCAGGTGTTCATTAGAAGATGCTAGGCTGTTAATGGAAGAGGCCATACCTATGCAATTTGATACAATTGAAATCTCACCCACTTCTCCCTCTGAAATTAGGAAAATAATAAACTTGCTTAAAAGCAAAAACTCACATGGAATTGATGGCATTTCCAGCAAAATACTAAAAGCTTGTTCTCAACAGATAAGTAAGATTCTCAGCCACCTGTGTAATAGCTCTCTGGAACAGGGCATTTTCCCTGATAGACTGAAATATGCTATTGTTATACCTTTGCATAAAAAGGGGGATAGATCTGATGTCAACAATTACCGTCCAATCTCCCTTCTAACAGCTTTATCCAAAATTTTTGAGAAAGTAATGTATTCAAGAGTAGCTTCACATATCTGTAAAAATGAAGTACTAACAAAATGTCAGTTTGGTTTCCAGAAAGGTTTTTCAACAGAAAATGCCATATATGCTTTCACCAGTCAAATTTTGAATGATCTGAATAACCGAACACCACCCATTGGGATTTTTTGTGATCTCTCAAAGGCTTTTGATTGTGTAAATCATGAAATTCTGCTAGACAAGCTCAAGTATTGTGGCATGAGTGGGACAGTGCACAAATGGTTTAATTCGTACCTAACTGGAAGAGTGCAGAAAGTTGAAATAAGTAGTTCTCGTAACATGCAAAGATCAGCACATTCCTCAAACTGGGGAACTATCAAGAATGGGGCTCCACAAGAGTCAGTCTTGGGTCCTTTGTTGTTCTTATTATATATTAATGACTTGCCATTCTATATTCATGAAGAGGCAAAGTTAGTTCTCTTTGCTGATGATACAAGTATAGTAATCACACCTGAGAAACAAGAATTAACTGATGAAATTGTCATTACTGTCTTTCAGAAAATTACTAAGTGGTTCCTTGTAAACGGACTCTCACTGAATTTTGGTAAGACACAGTACATACAGTTCCGTACAGTGAATGGTATGACGCCATTAATAAATATAGACCTTAATCAGAAGCATATAGCTAAGGTAGAATATTCCAAATTTTTAGGTATGTCCATTGATGAGAGATTAAATTGGAAGAAACACATTGATGATCTGCTGAAACGTTTGAGTTCAGCTACTTATGCAATAAGGGTCATTGCAAATTTTGGTGATAAACATCTTAGTAAATTAGCTTACTACGCCTATTTTCACTCATTGCTTTCATATGGCATCATATTTTGGGGTAATTCATCACTGAGGAATAAAGTATTTATAGCACAAAAGCGTGTAATCAGAATAATAGCTGGAGTCCACCCAAGATCATCCTGCAGACATTTATTTAAGGATCTAGGGATATTCACAGTAGCTTCTCAGTATATATACTCTCTTATGAAATTTGTTATCAACAACCAAACCCAATTCAAAAGTAATAGCAGTGTGCATAACTACAATACTAGGAGAAAGGATGATCTTCACTATTCAAGATTAAATCTAACTTTGGCACAGAAAGGGGTGAATTATACTGGCACTAAAGTCTTTGGTCACTTACCAAATAGTATCAAAAGTCTGACAGATAACCAACAAGTATTTAAGAAGAAATTAAAAGAATTTTTGAATGACAACTCCTACTCCATAGAGGAATTTTTAGATATAAATTAAGAACAAAAAAAGAAAAAAAAAACAAAAATATAAAAAAAAAATAAAAATAAAAATAAAGAAAAAACACAAAAAAATAAAGTTGTTATATTAACTTAAGTATGTTGTTAAATTAACCTAATTATGTCATGTATTGGAAAATTCGACTCGTTCCACATCATTACGAAATATCGTATTCATGACCCATGGAACTAGTATTAATCTAATCTAATCTAATCTTCAAATCCTTACACTAAGATAATCAGTGGGAGTCACTAATGAGGTATGTTTAAAGGTTCTTTTTAATTAGCTGAGATAACCAATTACTTGCTGTATGATAGGTGAGAGCTTCTCAAATACCTTAACACCACAGTACTTAACTTTGATAAATCCCAGGTAAGGAGCTTGAATTGATTTTTCACAACCAAACTACACCTTGACTAAAATAACTCTGTGATTGTGCCAGTGGCTCGGAGTCAGCCAATAGCAGTTCTTTCGTCACACCTATGTGCCCCCTATAATGACTGATTTTTTTAGGCACCACACAACTTTCTCAGGTGCTGTAGGATGCACGGGAAGGGGCGAGCCAACTGTTGCCCTAAACCCCCCCCCCCACTTATGTACTTCCCACTGCTGCTGACAGCTACAACAATAAAAATAATCTGATGTATGTTTTGCTCCATTTGCACTGCATGTGCAGCTGTTGTTCATTCTAAGCACATAGAATGCTCTATAGTTGTATACAACCAACAACCCTGCACCACCATAGTTGTCTGTCAGCAACTAAATTATTCTAATCAAAATTTAGAAGAAAACATAATAATTGTTTATCAAAAAATCTGGCAGAAGATCACGAAAGCATTCAAGAATAGCCGTAAGAGTTTTCTATTATTTTCCCATTGATATTATCTGACAGGCATATACACAATTTTAAAACTTTAAGGTCTATCCCTTGTAGATGTGGGACACTGTGACTGTGATGAATAAAATTTTCCATAATTTACTGTAATCAGCCACCTTTTCCAGAATGAGATTTTCACTCTGCAGCAGAGTGTGCACTGATATGAAACTTCCTGGCAGATTAAGACTGTGTGCCGGACCAAGACTCAAACTCGGGACCTTTGCCTTTCGCGGGCAAGTGCTCTATCAACTGAGCTACTCAAGCGCATGACCTACGCCCCGTCATCACAGCTTTACTTCTGCCAGTACCTCGTCTCCTACCTTCCAAACTTTACAGAAGCTCTCCTGCAAACCTTGCAGAACTAGCACTCCTGAAAGAAAGGATATAGCGGAGACATGGCTTAGCCACAGCATGGGGGATGTTTCCAGAATGAGATTTCCACTCTGCAGTGGAGTGAGTGCTGATATGAAACTTCCTGGAAGATTAAAATGTTTGCTAGACCGAGACTTGAACATATAGCGCATTTATGTTTCGTTCTCACGTCTTTCCATTGCTATATGACCGCCACAATGCTGCAAATATGCAATAAATATGTACCATCTGATGATAAATCGCTTGTCAATTCAAAACCAGTCACGGTAAATAAAAACCAAGGAATAAAACCTAAGGCGACTGGCTGTTGGAAACCTTTACACATTTTTAAATCAGAGCTAAAATAGCTTCTGCTGGCAACCCCTACTCTGAAGGTAAATATTTCACAAAAATCTTGTAGCATAAAAGACTAAAATGATTCCTTGTGCAACTAAGAAGTGGATGTAAACATTCCTTAACAGTAACACGAGCAGTGACAGATCAATATGTTCATTATTATTACTTTTCAACCAGCGAGCTAGCTGGTAATCTGTAAATGGCTAGTATGTAGCCATAAACACAAAGAAGACCCAGAGTGTAAAACCAGTGTAATCTATGCCATTCTGATAGAAATAGACCAATGATCCTTGGAACACAGCATTATTTTTAACAAATCAAATCACATACATGCTACACCAGAAGAATAGAATCATTCTGCATAAAGCAATCTACTGATAACTATTATAAAATGTAGGCTGGCATAGCTGAAAGTCATGACTCCACCTACCTATTTTCACCAGTAATGTCATCAATGTGGTGTACACTTCTATTTCAAGCACATTCAATATGGTGACCAGAATGTCACTCATTACACCTGCAAACAGACATAAATAACATGTGAAGTACTTGGCTCCATCAACACCAATTTCAATATACAGAAACAACTTCGTTGTTTACAATGAATAAAAACATACTCATAAGTATCTGTATCTTAGTCAGAACTGAAGACAAAAGAAAAATAATATGCAATCTCTGACCATAAGAAACATGCGGCACTAATATTTCCAAACGTGATAATGAATCCACCAGCCACAATATTCAAGTTCAAAGTAACTTACCACCAAACCAGCACAAATTCTTCCATTACAATCTGAAACATTCAATTCACGTCAAATAACTCACCAACAAACATCCAGCTCAAGAGAGCACCACCAAATACTACAACACACCATCTACAAACACAATCAGCCTCACCATGACATCACAGGTGAAAGCAGATTGGTGTTGCATCAGCACCTGATTCTGTACAAATAGCCTTACATTACCCTCAAGTAGTAAATAGTGATGATACAATGATTGCCAAATGGCAAGAAATCAGGACTAAATTATCTAGAATGATGCTTAATTTCTGCTGGAACATTTGTCTTTTTGGTACAATCCAAAAAGGTCGTTATTGCCTGCTTTGCGCTTAGACGTCTTTCTCACTGTACTGGCCCACAAACAGGACTGAGAGCATACTTTTATTCAATCTGCCTAAAAGCATTTTCTTTTTAAGCAGTACAGCTAAGACCTAAAATTGTCCAGTCTAACTCAAATTATTCTATTTGCATCCTGAAGCATTTACTCCACAATGGTACTTATCATTAATAATAATGAATGAAATTAGTACACACTGATTTTATTTACGAATCCTCTTAGTGCCAGCTGAGTCATTCACATAGAGCTTTACTTGCTGCTTCAGCATTTTTTTTGTTCCAAATGCAAATTTCCCATAGTATCTCCAGTTTTGCTACATGTCTCCTCCTGCTTTCAGCAAGTTTCATCGTTTAATACTTTAGTGACTGAAAATAAAGCTCAAGAACACTATTCAAATGAGAATTAACTTTGAAGAAGCCTTTCAACAATCATTACAACAGTACTAAGTTGCATACAATACAGCTGTTTACCTTTCGTATGCACACAGCTATGAAACCAAATGTGCAGTTTATGACGTTCATCAGTACAACACTGTATTTGTGGCTTTAATTCATATGTCACAGTATTAAATTAATTACATACATTTATATTCTACGAAAAAATAGGATATTCTAACTGCGATCATTTTCACTGATCAACTTACTTGCCTATCAGAATGTTTACATTTCTTACATTCCCTATTCTCTCTCCAACAATTTTGCGTTCCGATATTCGTCTCTTTGACATCAGAATAGCCCAAAGCCTATGGCTGAGTTACTTCTACAATTCAGTGCACGATCTACAATATCGACGAAAACAATGGCAAACACTTATCTTCCCCGCCGCAAAAAATTCTGTGTTCAAAGGGGTCAACTGAAGTGTCCGATTCCACCCGTCGGCTTTGACCTGTGACGTAAGGTTGCTGTCGTGTGTGACGTCACGACGGTGCAGAGTTTAGTTTGTGAGAGTGGAGCCAAATTTTCTTCTCCTGGAAGAGATTCTGGGGGAGGAACGTTTAATTTATTTTCCGTTAACGCTTTATGAAATGAAGTATTCTTAAAAACTCCTCCAACTGATATGCGGCCCTGACAACCAACATGTACATATCGTAACCAATAATTTGCGTCTGCAATCGCCATAAAGACGATGGTATTTTTTTAGTTAATGTATTCACTTCCAGTATTGGCATGACATATAATTTGCACGTTTTGTCATCTATGGCTCCTACACACTTCAAAATTTCTGGCAACATTCAATGTCCTTTAGAATCTGAAAAGTAAAACATTATCATTATTTAACCTATTTTTCAGAATGACGACACAGAGGGCACAAACAAAAGATGAAGATTCAAGTCAGCCTTATGAAGAAAATGTGTGCCCCAAACACCAACTACATCTCATGAGGAAACACAGAGAAAGAGAATTACTAAACCCATAAAAAGAACAGGTCAGGAAATGGAAAGAGATGCTTGAGTTAAGGAAGTTTACCAGCTTTTAAAAACTGGTAACAACAACAAAAATGGTTCAAATGGCTCTGAGCGCTATGGGACTTAACATCTATGGTCATCAGTCCCCTAGAACTTAGAACTACTTAAACCCAACCAACCTAAGGACATCACACACATCCATGCCCAAGGCAGGATTCGAACCTGCGACCGTAGCGGACACGCGGTTCCAGACTGAAGCGCCTAGAACCGCACGGTCACACCGGCCAGCTGGTAACAACAGATGAATGGAGTGCGTATGGGGAGTTCATCGCCAATGAGATAAGAAAATTTCCCCCGACAACACAAACGTCTGCGAAGCACATCGTGTGCCATTCAAAGCAGCGTTGGGGGGAGTATGATAAGCAAAGTCCCAACATCGCATCATTACCGGTTGTCGTATCGGAAAACAGCGCAGAAATAAGCTGTCCAGAAGCTAACTGCGAAATTATATACGTTGATAATGATATTGGTGTGAGTGAAGAATTCATTGAAGTACCGGGTACATCAGAAGAGCTCCATCAATTTTTGCAGTTTAAAAAATAAGTGAAATACTTTGTACCAATTATTTAATTTTTATTATAACTTACTTAAAACTGAAAATAAAAACTTATTTAAAAAGTGAGTATTGAATGTTGTATACTTATCTTTACGTAATTCTTCAAAACTGATGAAGTAGTTTCACATACTTCTAGCAGTAAGAGGGAAATGGCAGAATGTGATATTCTGAATAAGTACATTAGCGACTTGTACGAATCCCCAGTGGCTAATAATCGTAATGCAAAGGCCATTCGATTTCTTGGTGAAACACTGCCTTGCCAGTAGGTATCTTTCTTTAGAGTAAGAGGTGTAGTTAATTGTAGAACATAATTGAAGTCTTCACTAGACATTGTCGTAAAATTACTAAATAATGCACCATCAACTGCTGCTAGATCTCCTAGTATGCCCGTTGGTGGGCCTGTCGCATGCAACACAGGCCGCAAGATGTTGCCTTTTGTGGCGTACACTTTTCGGTAGCATGCTACAATGTTACAAGTTGTTGTCCCAACGAAAACGAGCCTTTAGCGCAGTTAACCCGCGAGCTTAAGCTCATGCGCAGAGCTTAAGTCGCGTGACGACTGACGCGTATAATCTGCGCTAGATCGTATGTATACACTATGGTAGCTACCAAAGAATTTCGAAGCTACAGACTGCAAAGAAAAACGTAATTTGTGTGATGGTTATGAACTTTGAATGTTCAATGTTGGTATGTAGCGTCAAAGTCAAAAGATGTTGTTTTGTGTTTTGGTTGTTGTCTTGTGGAGTGCGACGATGTGTACGACGATGTAGTTGTGTTTCAGATGATATGTTTTAGCATCCACTTTACCAGTAATCTTACAAAAAATATTTGGATAGAGCTGTTAGTAAAAGCATTGTCAGTTGAAATAAAATAAAAACGTAAGTCGTGAGAAAGGGTGACACTTCAGGATGATGTGTTAGTAGATGTCCTATAGTCGGCTGCATAATGAAGGGAAGAGACAGTCTAATGAAGAAGCTGTTGTCGGCACCAAATATTCATGGGGCAGTGTCTGTAAGTACCTGCTACAAGTTAAATAGCGAGTAATCGCCAGTAATCAGAATTTATGAAAATTCGTATTTACACGCAAATTTGTTACGAGTGTTGAAACCATACAGTACTGGAGAAATATGCATAATAGTTATTGAATATACTAGTAAACATAAACATCAATGTTTGTTGACGTATAATTTCTTTCATGCAACGTATTAAAGCTCAAGTTGGTTGCTGGATATTTTGCAGAGCTCGGGCCCCACAGCTGCATTTGTGGAAGGTTTATACAACGCACAGAGCCCAGCAGTTGATGCTGCTGAAGAAAATTGTACCAAATTAAGCAGATTTTTATCGCAGCTTGCGAAAGAATGTGTGAGTAACTTTACTGCTAGTTCTCAGTTAGCCTTGTACTACACAATTGTAATACAAAAAAAGAATGACAACTTCAGTGTAAAAATTCATATACACAATCGTCATTGAATTTGGGACTTAAGAGGTCACGAATTTCTGTCAAATTTGTGAGTGATACCTTCTTTAGTGACCACAGGAACACATTATTTTATACACAGTTGTTTTAATATGCATTCCTGGATAAAGCTTATATTACACAGTTGTTTCTAAGATTTATGTGAACATGAGGACACATTTACCTGTTTGTTTCTTAGTCATGTCTGTTTTACAAGTGTTGTTTGTTTGTTTGTGTAGATCGTGTTTTGCAGACAGTAGGTTGACCTGTACGATAATAAATACCAACTTATTCTTAATTTGTACAGAGAACAGTTAATATTGCACAATAGTGTGTGATGGATCTGTGTTGGAATTTCTCTGTAGAAAATATATCACTTTGTGATTATTATTAATATTTTACAGCCCAGTTTACGCATTGCAACTCTTTATGTAATCTGTGACTTGAAATTAGCTACACGGCTTCTTTCATGGGAAGCTCTCAAAAGCTAATAAACTCTGTACTTAATTACTTAGGATTTATTCAGTAACATCCTCTGAATTTGCCTATAAATTTGCATAGATACTTTGCAAGCCACTGTACAGTGCATGGCACAGGGTACCCTGTACCACTACTAGTCATTTCCTTTCCTGATCCACATGCAAATACAATGAGGGAAAAATGACTGTCTATATGCCTTCTTATCACTCCTAATTTCTCATGTCTTATTTTCACGGTCTTTACACACAGTGTAAGTTAGCGGCAGTAGAATTGTTCAGCACTCAGTTTCAAATGTTGGTTCTCTTAATTTTCTCAATAGTGTTTCTCGAAAAGAACAGTGCTTTCCTTCCAGTGATTCCTCTAAGTGTCTCCATAACACTTACGTGTTGCTCGAACCTACTGGTAACAAACCTAGCAGCCCACATCTGAACTGCTTCAGCATCTTCCTTCAGTCCAACCTATTATGGATCCCAAACACTTGAGCAGGACTCAAGGATAGGTTGCATGATCATCCTATATGCGGTCTCCGTTATAGGTGAACCATTCTTTCCTACAATTCTCCCAATAAACTGAAGTTGACCATTTGCCTTCTCAACCACAGTTCTCACATGCCCGTTCTATTTCATAATGCTTTGTAATTTTATGCCCAGGTATTTAAACAACTCGACTGTGTCAAGCTTGACTGTATCCAAACATTACAGGTTTGTTCTTCCTACTCATCTGCATTAACTTACATTTCCCACATTCATAATTGGCTACAATTCATCACACCAACTAGAAATTTTGTCTAAATTGTCTTATATCTTGGTGCAGTCACTCAACTTTGACACCTTACTGTTGTAACAGGACATCTCCCTCTAGCATTACTTTTCCCCAACAGTAGTTGTCGATATGAGTATTGTTGGACAGCTCAGTATTATCTGTTGGTTTTTTGAAATCTTTCATATAATTTTGTACATAGTATGTTAAATTTCAAGCCAAAATTTATGAAAAGGAATTACTTTATAAAATATTTTAATTTTGATGTTTTAGTCAATAAGTGCTAGTTCTGAGTGTACAGTTAAAATAATTTTTTCAGAAACATTTGAAATTATAAATTATTGGTATGCTTAAAATTTCTGTTATTAATTACACAATTCCCTACTGTTTACTATCTTTATTTTTGGATTCAATTATGAATTAATAATTGACATTAATAATGTAACTAAATCTAGTAGGAATTCGTGTGTTAAGAAAAATTGTAAACCATTTGGAATATGGTTACTTCAGCACAATGTGGGGGAATCGTAAGCATGCCTCTGGTGAGGTCAGACGTATTTTTGTGCAAACAATGTAATTTTGGCTTTGCTAATGTGAAAAATCAAAAATACTGTATGATACTGTAAAATGTGAGAAAATATATTTACATAAGGAAAAAGTGATGCACCAACAATCTTCAGATTTATTTAGTTCAAACAAACCATGAGAACCAGAATTTGAGATTTAAATCTTCAAGAATCAGACCGCTAGACAAGAGACTTTGCGTAATGTGTACAATAGACGGAAGTAGGAAGGAGGGGGTAGATTACATGGGACTAGTGTAGCAGGGGATACAACCCGTCAGCTTTGGACAATGACGTCACAAGTCGCCAATCGAGAAGCGATTCATCTTAGTGTTGTAGCTCCCTTCAGTGGCTGATAAGTGTTTTTTGGCGTTTTTAAAAAAATATATATTGGCACACAAGAAACTTAAGTTTGTTTTTACAACTGAATATCCAGTCCTTCAATCCAGTGCACTGCATCTGGAGTTGCTAGCAGGAAGTCCTCTTTGGCGCCGTGATAGGCTCGAATCCTGCATTCACTGACGATGTGGTGAACAGTCTGGTATGGAGCCCCGCAGTCACAAGCTGGATCAGGCAGCTTGTTCCACTTAAAGAGAGCATCCCTGCATCGCCCATGGCTGGTACGGATTCTGTTGAGAGTAGACCACGTCTTGCGTGGTAAGTCGAATCCACTTGGAAGTTTAGCACCTGAGAAGATGTTATGCAGGTGCACATCTGTCACTGCTTCCCACCGACCTTTCCATTCTTCAAGAGGTTTGAAATTCTTAGCCACCATGTCAGCAGCATCGCACAGAGTTGGATGATGTGATTTCAGTCTCTTGCGATTTAAAAGTGGCAGGTCGCTATGCACGGGTAGGTTAGAATTCCTGGAGATCTTGTGGAATTCTCTCATAAGGGCAGAACATCTGCGTAGATCAGGAGGCATTATACCAGTTAACAGTGGAAGCCAATAAACTGGAGTAGATCTGATTGTGCCAGATATTATGCGCATTGTTGTATTCAGCTGGGTATCAACAAGCCTTGTATGATGACTATTCATTCAAACAGGTGCACAATACTCAGCACTTGAGTATACCAAGCCCAGAGCTGAAGTTCGCAGGGTGGTTGCTGAAGATCCCCAGGTAGTTCCGCATAGCTTATGGAGGATGTTGTTTCGAGTCCTCAGCTTTTGAGCTAAGTTAAGAAGGTGTTGTTTGAAGCATAGTGTACGATCCAGGGTGACACCAAGATATTTTGGGTTCCAGTTGTGATGAAGAATTCTGCCTCTGAAACTTACCTCCAGTTTTACGTTCGCCAACTGGTTATTTAGATGGAAGCAACACACTTCTGTTTTACTCACACTGGGTTGGAGTCTCCAGATTTTGAAGTAATTGTCTAATGCAGACAGGTCATTGGCTAAAATCTCTTCTGTTGTCTTCATTTCCTGGTGTTTGACGGCTAGAGCCAGATCATCGGCATAGCAGTATTTTCTGGACGAAGTGTAAGGTAGATCAGATAGATATAGGTTGAACAGTAAGGGTGAGAGAACTGATCCTTGAGGCAATCCGTTGTTCAGCTTCCTCTCCTTACTTATGTTGCTTCCAGCGATTACCTGGAACTTCCGATCACTTAGCATGCTGTTAATCAGTCGAGCCATTCTTCTGCAGGGTATGATGCAGAGAAATTTGTAGATAAGGCCTTCCCTCCACACAGTGTCGAAGGCGGCAGTTAGATCAACAAATGCCACAGATGTTTTCTGCTTCATTTGGTATCCTGACTCTATGAAGGATGTGAGAGACAATACTTGGTCGCAGCAGCTACGCCCTGGTCTGAAGCCTGCCTGATCAACTGGAACGTTCTCTAAGATAGCGCTACTTATTCTGTTATATATTAGCCTTTCCAAAAGCTTGTAGCAGCAGCTGAGTAGGGAAATGGGGCGATAGTTTTCTACCCTGTTGCTGGGTTTGCCAGGTTTCAGAACAGATATTATCTTCACCTTTTTAAACTCAGATGGAAGTTGACCAGTCAGCAGGATGTCAGTGAAGAATTCTGCCAGCCATTTCTTAGCTTTTCCTCCCATATGGATCAGGAATTCTGGGTGGATACCATCGAATCCAGGTGCCTTAAGAGGTTTGAGGTCCTTCAGTCCAGAGTCAATGTCTGAAACTGTGAAGGGATGGGTATACTCAGATGAGGGAGATGCCTTCTTTTTAAGGTCACGAAGCTGTCGTCTGATATGTCTTGTATGTTTCTTGTCAGGAGGTACTCTTGAGGTGGTAATGATGTGGGAAGCAATTTGGTCTGGTGTTACTTCGGAATTTTTTCTGCATGCTGGTGCACTTCCTCCCAGTTTTCTCAGAAGACTCCATGCTTTCCTGCTCGAGTGGGTAAAGTCCATAGTTTTGACTGTTTCTGCCCATTTCTGCCTCCGAGACATGTCCAAGCTGGACAATAGTTCCGTAGCTATCTCTGGGTCACCACTTTGCTGAAAGTATTGGTACAGTGTTTCACTTTCCTCATTCCATCCTGGAACATATTCTTTTCGGTATCCTCTTGGCATACACTTTTTAGCTGTTGCTGTTACTGCACCAATGAAGCGTTGATAGTTATTATGTGATGGAGGTATCCATCGAATGGTCTTATCCAGTTCCGTTGAAAACTTCATCCAGTCGGCTTTCTGGAAATTCCATCGAGCATGCGGAGTTGATCGTATGACAGGAACAGTGCAGCCAATTTGTATTATTACAGGTCTGTGTTGGCTGTGAGGAAAGGCATCTATCACTTTCCTTGTGGTGTTGATGGGAAAGCCAGTTTCGTTGCAGCTAACAAAGCATAAGTCAGGATTTGAATCCTTGTCCCAAGCAGCTGACCTGAAAGTGCCTTGATCTTTGGCATCAAACACTAGATGAAGATTATTCTCTTCGATCCATTCTGCAAGCATGCTCCCATTTTCATCATTTTGAGAGTACTTCCAAAGTTCATGGTGACTATTGAAGTCTCCTATGTAAATTGCAGGATGTTCTGCTGTGTGTAGGACAAAATCGGGCCATGTTGTTTTGGGTGGTTTGTAAACATTTGTAATAGTAATGCCGTGCAATTGTATGACAACTGTATGTATATCTGCCTCCACATTTACAGAAATCAGCGAAGCTTCGTTTATGTTGTTACGGACATACGTAGCAATTCCATACACCTCGTGGTAAGTTACACCAAGTGCAGAATATCCAGGAATTCGACCTCGGCTTCGGAATATTTCTTCACTGGAAACACGAGTTTCTTGAATGGCGACGACATCGATATTGTTGTCCAGCAAAAATTTTGACAGGTAGTCACACTTTGCCCTGCTAATGCTTTCGATATTCAGTTGAAGGAGTCTGATAGTTGGTCCAATGTTTCTTGTTAATGAGCTCTGAAAAGAACTGTTTCTGCTATTTAGTTGATATGTCATTGCCAGGAGATCCTATGGATAGTCTGGCTGCCTGTAATCACTGTTGCTCAATTAGCACCACCCAGGAGGCACGTGTAGGGTATTTTAAGGTTAAACCTACGGACGTGAGCAACGCTACCTCCCTTTTTTTTTTTTTTTTTAAAAGAATCTCACGAGATAGAATAAACAGATCCACTTTATTAAGCAATCAGTAAAAAAAACGAAACAAACATAACAGCAAAAGCGAAAATGGTAAACTGCTCTCTGGCGACTTGTGACGTCATTGTCCAAAGCCGACGGGTTGTATCCCCTGCTGCACTAGACCCGATTACACCATACGCCACACATCATCAGCAAACAATTGCAAATAGCTGCCCACCCTGTCAGCCAAATCATTTATGTCTATAGAGAACAACAGCGGTTGTATCACGCTTCCCTGGGACACTCCTGACAATATCCTTGTCTTTGATGAACACTCACCATCATGGGCAACATAGTGGATTCTATTACTTAAGAATTCTTCGAGGCACTCACAAAGCTGTGAACTTATTCCATATGCATGTACCTTCATCAACAGGGTGTAAAGGGGCACCGTGTCAAACGCCTTCCAGAAATCTGGAAATTTGGCCTCTGCCTGTTGCCCCACATCCATAGTTCACAGTATATCATGTTAGAAAAGGGCAAGCTGAGTTTCACACATGCAGTGCTTCTAAAACCACGGTGATTCATGGACGTAAGCTCCTCAGTCTCAAGCAAGTTTACTATATTTGAGCTGAGAATATATTCAAAGATTCTGCAGCAAACTGAATTTAGGGATATTGGGCTGTAATTTTGTGGGCCCTTCATTTTTATCCTTCTTATATGCAGGTGTCACCTGCATTTTTTTTCCAGTCCCTTGGGAGTTTGTGATGGGCGAGGAATTCATGATAAATGCAAACTAGGTAGAGTACTCTTTGTAAAACTGAATTTGGATTTCATCCTGACTGGTGATTTATTTGCTCTCAAATTTTTCAGTTGTTTCTGTTGCCAGGGATGCTAACTACTGTGTCATCCAAATGGGAGTCTGTCCAGTGGTCAAATGACGGTTTATTTGTATGATTCTCCTTTGCGAACGGTTTCATGAACATGAAATTTAAAACTTTGGCTTTTGCTTTGCCATCTTCAACTGTCACACCCAACTGCTCAACAAGGGACTGAACAGAAGCCCTTAATGATCGTACATAGAATCAGAATTTTCTCGTGTTCTCTGTCAGATCTTTTGGTAAGGTGTGACTGTGGCAGTTGTTTGCTTCATGCATAGATCTTTTCACAGACACACAAATCTCTTCTAACCTTTGCTTGTTGTCATTTGTGCATTCTCTTTTGAACCGAGAGTGCAACAGCCTCTGCTTCTTCAGCATCTTCCGAAGTTTGTTATTAAACCATGGTGGTCTTTTCCACCCTATATCCATGTACTAGGCACATAACTCTCCAGACCACAATTCACAATCTGCTTCCACTTTTTCCTCTATGTCCATCTTACTGGAACTAAGTGAGATGCCAACAATTGCTTAGCTATTGATGGTAAACAAAGGGATGTAATAATTGCGATGTTCTGTATTGTTTCTGTATTAAAGTCCCCTACGCCTAGCTGTCATTGATTCTCATTACAATGTGACCTCTGCAATTTTGCACTTATAGTGTGAGCTCTTGGAAGACAAAAAGAAAAACCAATATCAGAAAATTTGTTAATACCTATCCCATGGGCAGAAAAACACATGGATGAATGTTGCAGAAATAGTAAGTCGAATAAATTAGCCAATCTGGAACTGTCAAACCACACTTCACACCTTGTAGACCTCCGCTTGTTGTCCTCATGACATCGCCGGTTGAAAGCATCACCAGTGAATGACAGAGCAACCATCATGATTTTCATTTCCTTCCCATGACAGTGACAACATAATCTGCCAAACACCATATTTATTAGAAAACTCTATGTACTTGGCATATGAACCATCACCTTGTCCAACATGCATTTATTATGTTTTGAAGCCTGATCCATGTCATCTTACCCCACAGTACAGCCTATTAACAAATTATGCAACCAACAGCTCTCCTGGCATCAAAATCCATCACTAGAGACCATCAGCCCAAGCAACATATCTGCTACAAAATGCTCTGTTCTTTCACACTACATTTTAAGTACTTTTCTTATATGTTGAGTTACTTGCCAGTACATAATGATGTCACAAGTCAAGGCCGACACCTGGTTCTGACCATTTAAGGTTGGAAGTAACCAACGGGAGAACTGTAGGAGGAGCTACACATGATAAACTCAAGGCCGAATGACACTTGTGTGCCAGACGATATAAATTGTTTTCATTATGTGAACAGTTCATCATTCACTTTGACAAGTTCTTAACAAGATGATAGCTGTATACCAGAAAATACTAAGCACTCCCACTTTCTGGATAGTGGTTTGTTTCAGTTTCTGTATTTTCTTAATATTCACATTTTTGCTAATTTGTATATATAGTATTTTTTAACTTATATTGAAACAGGCATTGGTTCACCCGAATGGGTTGGTCTATATCAAATCAACCAAAAGTTGGGCCACATAATGTCAGCAATATATTTATTTTTGTTTATTGCCTGTACTCATAGAGTAAATGAAAAATACAGATTTTCATGCTCTTCCTATGCTTAGATGATTTGACGTTTTGGCTTTTGTCTCAGCCTCTTTGGCTGACATTGTTTTAATAACTTTTGTCTCATTTCACTGCCACGAATGGTTGCACTTGCAGTTACTCACTAGCAGTTATGGCTGAAAATTTGGCAGTGCCAGCTGCTTCACTGGTGAAATTTCAGAAAAGTTATTAAATGAACATTGATTGAAGATCCTAAGATGAAAGCCTACGTCAACAAATGGGCCCGGAAGCCTCAACATTTTTCTACATATAGAATTCCTTTTTCAAATTTCAAGAAATTAAAGTCACCAAAATGTTCGTAACTTGAAAGCTATTCATGCTAGGAAGGTGAAACTGGTGTCATTGAAAAGTTCTTGATTTAAGCTTTAATTTGATGTACTGATGTACAGCACAATAACACTGTAGAATGTTAAAAACACCTCTTTTTTGTTTGTTTGGTTTTTTTTCATAAAAATTTGGTTTTCATTGATGTGTTTACAAATAGTGGTCTAAATTGCAAGGTGAAGAAATTGTGGGTGCTTTTGAAATAAAATTAAGAACAAAGAGATTTTTAGCTACAGACCTTGAAATTAGTACTTTACTTCAAAAACAAAGATTAGATATTAAGCTTGCATATGCAGCATTTTTCTGACTCAATGGTAAAAATAAATGAAATAAAATATCTGGAGAAAAAAAAATTATGTGAACAATATTTCTTGAAACCCGCATGCATGATACCTTTCATTTATAATTAAAATCCATTGTCAGTATACAGATCCTTGCAGTAGGCATCCTGTGCACGATCTTTAAAAACTGAAGTAGCAAGTCTATTTGGATGAAGAACAATAAATTTGTTAGATTTATGGTCCTTTTGAATGATGCAAGCACTTGCCACCAGTTGGCACTGTTGGTTACAGCAATGGTAAACACTACAGCTTCAGGGATTCTTAGATTTTCTTAGGAAATCTGCTGTTTAGAAAGAGTTTGCATACTTGACTTACTACTAAAAGAGTATGACTTAATTGCACCCTAAAATTCAGAAACTGGACTGAGAGAGTGTAGTTGATCAATCCGTTGGATGCTTTTGCAATTACTGAATTGGATCAATCAGCTCATCTCATTTTTATAGTATTTCTCCTTTTTACATAATCAGAATGGATGTCAGGAATGGTTTATGAGCATAATCATGCAGCTGGTTTTTAATCTCGCTTCAGCTACAAGTCTTTTGACAGTGCCATCATGTCCATCACAGGCACTTTCGCCTTACACTGTAGTGAATAGTGTAATTTTGTATCAGTTTCTAATCATTCTTGTGAAGGCATGTTTTGTGATTTTTTTTTCCTGTATGTGTTCTGTAGTACTAGCATCAATAAGGCATAATATTAAAATAATGTCTGTCCTTCGATTTTGAGAAATATCAAAGGCTGCTGTTTCATGTTCCAAGCAGTCAGAAATGAAGACCCAATTCATATGTTTGAGTTCAGTGTCATCCTGACTGTAGTGATACAGAAGGATGCAGTTTGACTTGACTAGTGGTCCACTGGTAGGACTGACTTTCACCTTTGGGCGCAAATCAGTAATTCTCCGTAAAATAATAGGTGGTGAGATTTTCTGCCTCTTGTAAGTTATTTTATACAACCATAACTTGTTTACCTCACTTTGTTCACCAAACAAGAACAGAAGCACCTTTCGAGATAGCTATTTTAATGATTAATGTCACCAGTAAATACCTAATCAAATTGATGCACACTTGAAGTATTAAGATTCTGACCCCTCCCCCTCACCCCCCCTCTCTCCCTCCCTCCCCTCTTCTCCTCCCCCTCCCCCTCCCCCTCCCCCTCCCTCTCCCTCTCCCTCTCCCTCTCTTCCTGCCCCATGCCCCCTGCCCCTTTCCTCCTGTCCTGTCCCCCCTTCCCCTATCCATTCCCCACTTCCTTATATGGTACATGCGATAATATGCAGCGTGTTCAAAAAAGTGTTGAGTACTGTAAGAGGTGGTAGTACTCATTGAAACAAGAAAAATGAGTCCAGTAAATGTGGGTCCGGAAATGCATACTTTCCAAGATAAACATGTGTTTATAGGAAGGGCTGCATGACAAACAATCATCTTCCAGACACTTAATGTAACTTGGAAGTGCGTTGAAGATTTTTGTGCTTGTATATTTTACATCTCTTTGCATCAGAGAAATTTTTCTTGTCACATTGTATGTTGCATTTCCTCCTTGTGTTATGATGATGATGATGATAATGCTTCATTTGTTTTTCATATTGAGATGGATTGTGAAGCATGAATGGCATGCTTCAAAAGAGATATTTTCAGGTAGTAGTTATTATACCTATTTGGTTAAAAAGATTATGACATAGACACTACCTTTTTTGGCTTGCAAGGACTTTTTTCGACTGTGGTGAATGGGCCCAGAAAATTATTCCACAACATATAAGTGAATGGAAGTAGCCAAAGTAGGCAGATTTGGAGACATTGATGTTTCTGATTTTGGCAATTATCCAGGTGGCAAATGTTGCTGAGCTCAGCCTTTCCATGGTTTGGTGGATATAGTGTCCTCAGTTAAGCCTATTATCTACATGGAAGCCTAGGAATTTCGATCAATGTACACTATGTCTCTGATGGCTCTCGTGCGCAATGTTTATCTCCTGTGGACTTTTGTGATCAGAATGGAAAAGAATGTAATTGATTTTGTTGAGGTTTATTGATAGACAATTTACTGTGAACTAGATAAGAACATTTGCATGTAATTGGTTGAGATTTAACTATTTGTCACAATACGTGTGTCACCTGCAAACTTTTTAAAGTTGCTTGCTTCGTTTAAAGACAGAGGTAGGTTGTTGATACGCCCCCATGTGTGAGAAATAGCAAGGGATCAAGGATAGAACCTTGTGGAACTCGATAATGTACTGTTCCCCACTCAGACTCTATCCCTCCTGCCGTGTGTTGTTGCCATCTAACAGTGTTTTCTGTTGCCTGCCTTGTAGATACAACTTGGGCCAGTTGCCCATTTGTCCTTGGACTCTGTAGTGGCATGCTTTCTCTATGAGTATTCTATGACTGACACAGTTGATGGTCTTAGTCAGACAACAAAAGTTGTCTACCAAATTTGTGAACTTTGGTCCTATGAATATCACAAAGCTGTTGTAGTTTTCTGCGTAATGTGTAGTTGTAGCTGTTACTGCCTTATTTACATACTGGGATTGTATTAATTCGTGCCTGTGTGGAATTTCAAGTACAATTACATTAAAATGCTTCAGATGATTTAGAGCTGTTCTTAAGACATTAGCAGCATGCAAACCTCCATTGTATGCAACATCATTTGTACCACCCACAGATAACAATATAGTCTTTCTTCGGTTACTGTTGATGGTACATGGTCAGTGCTAGCACATAGTTTGATGTAACTAGGTGCACTTAACTTGTTAACTTTTTTATTTCAGGAGCAACACTTCTAAGGTGACTGATACCCAGTAAAAATACATTGTTTCTTTCGGAGGCATTTGTCATGTTAGTTACATTATCCATTGTCTTAAGTGCTAGAATGGCATGGTTATATTGTTTTTACTTGCATTGCCTGTGGATCATGTCTCTGATACCTCACCATGATGTGGAATTTGTCAAAAATACCACAAATATAATACATCATCATATGTTAAACATAGTTATGGGAATGAAAAGTTAATATACAAATTCTTTAAAAGTAGTACCCCAGGGGCAGCCAAGTTTGTTTCTTTCGGATGTATTATGAATAGTGTCACAATCCGCACTGCATGAGCAAATTATTGGAAGATTGATATTTAATCCTGGACATAGGTATTCAGTATGTCAGGAACCGTATGCCACAATATCTTTTCCTCTTGCCTACCTGATACCATACACATATTCCAAATTTCTTTTACAACCAGGATTCAAACCAGCTACCTCCAGAATGCATTAGTAACCATGCCCATTGATGCAGTTACCAAGAAATATGGTTAATAAATCCAGCAGATAAAATTATTTGGGACATTCATGACACATCCTTGTAAATGAATAATTGGAATAAGTAGGTTCTGTTTTGCCAAGAGCAAGGAAATATGAAGTAATTAAAATGATGCAAACACAGGGGAAGCTAATAAATGATACACACCTTCTTCAAGAGCCCACCACAAACCTATTTTTCTAAAGAATATAGTCACTAAGCAGTGATAGACAGTAGCTCAATGTGGGGAACGAGAAGATGCAATCTTAGAGGCCAAGTACTTGTCTCAGCAAACCAGCTGCAGTTAACGGTATATAAAGTGTTTGATCAAATCATTTGTTTCAGGAAGAGGTAACTGCTACATCAAACTATTAACAAAAGGATACATTTGGATAGTGTACAGATTTCTTCACACACTGCCATCAGAATTCCTTCAAAAGCTGCTAAGAACAAGAGAAAACTATGTGATACACCAACATTCTTTAAAATGATAAAATAACATAAATGTAAGACATCACAGTGGCTAGCACACTGGACTCGCATTCGGGAGGACGACGGTTCAATCCCGTGTCCAGACATCCTGATTTAGGTTTTCCGTGATTTCCCTAAATCGCTCCAGGCAAATGCCGGGATGGTTCCTTTGAAAGGGCACAGCTGGGTTCCTTCCCTCATAAACTTTCATAAATTTGTCTCTTCAAGCACTAGAGCATTGATATTGCATACAAGTGTACTGTACGAGCCTCAGTATGTAATGGAAATATTTTTTGTAATTAAAAGTTTCTCCTTATTTTGCACCACTTTTGTCTGGGGTGGTGAAGGATACAATTTATTTCATTCAGCTTCAAGCACAGTCTTTGGCGTTTGCAAAGGGGCATTTGCTGTACTCCCCCTCCCTTGGAGTCTGGAGTACAGAGTTTTAATCCATTCCAGAATTATGCACATCTAGAAGTGAGTTCTGTGGGATGTAATAAGTTCTTAGGATAAAAACTAGTTTACTAATTTTTATGAGGTTCCACCATACTGATGGCGGGTAGGACCAGCAACTTGAGTATTAAATATTTTTATTTTCATCCAATATCTGTCACAGTTGCGATAATAGAATTTCTTTGCAGTGATTAGTGTCAGATCATCACACTCATTTTCAAACGATAGCCTTAGACATAAGTATAATCATACAATCCAGCAATGTACATATGCATAATCAAATGTTCATTATTCATTGCTACAAATCAGTACATGAATACAAAATGTTGAACTTTGACGATATTATGAAAAGGATAAGTCACTACTCACTACATAATAGAAATGTTGACTCGCAGACAGGCACAACAAATAGACTGCTAAAAAAGCGAGCTTCTAAAGTACACCCGTCAACATTCATGCAAATACAACTCACACACATGACCACCATCTCTGGCCACCAAGCCCAGACTGCAAGCAACTATGCATGATGATGGAAGAACCAATCTGGGCAGTGGTGATAAGGAGGAGGTTGGGTTGAGGAGGGAGAGGGATGGCAGGTTAGGCATCAGCGTCGGAGACAATAAAGTGCTGCCTGTGGGAGTGTACAGGAACATGATAGAGAGACGATAGGGCAAGTGGTGCAGTCAGGAGATTAGATGGAGGGCAGGGTGTTAGAGATGGGAGGTTGGAAGTGAGTGGAAAAGGAGAGAAGTAAAAAGACTGTGGGTGTATTGGTGGAAATTGAAGGCTGTGTAGTATCAGGATGGGAACAGGAAAGGGGATAGGTGGGTGAAGGACAGTGACTAATGAATGTTGAGGCCAGGGGCATTATGGGACCATAGAAAATATTGCAGAGACAGTTCCCCCCAGCACAATTCAGAAAAGTTGATGTTGGTAGGAAGGATCCAGATTGCACAAGCTGTGAAACAGTCATTGAAATGAAGAATGTTTTGTTGGGAAGTGTACTCAGCAGCCCAGTAGTCCAGCTGTTTCTTAGCCACAGTTTGCAAGTGGCTATTCATGTGGACAGACAGCTGGTTGGTTGTAATGCCCATGTAGAATGTAGTATAGTGGTTTCAGTGTAGCTTGTAGATCACTTGATAACTTTTAATGGCAGCTCTGCCTTTGATTGGATAGGTGATGCGTCAGACCAGACTGGAGTTGGCGACGGTGATGGTGGTGGTGGAGGTGGTGGGAAGAGGATGTATGGGACAGATCCTGCATCTAGGTCTGTAAGAGCCCGGAGTAAAGGATTGGGGTCAGGGGCGAAGTAGGGATGGACGGAGATATTGTGCAAAATCTGTGGCTGGCAGAATACCACTGTGGGAAGGATGGAAAGGGTAGTGGGTAGGACATATCTCACATAAGGGCACAACAAGAGGTAGTCAAAAACCAGGTGGTGAATGTGAATCAGTTGCCCCAGTCTTGGGTGGTACTGAGCCACGAGGGGAATGCCCCCTTGTGACTGGACGGTGGGATTTTGGGTGGTGGGGAGTGACTGGAGAGGTAAAGCATGTGATATTTGTTTCTATACAAGTTGGGAGGCTAATTTTGACCTGTGAAAGGTGCAATGACACCCTTGGTATATTTTGAGAGAGACTGACTGCTGGCAGCGTCCTTCCACCAGGTAATCCATGTGGTTCGAAACCATAGTCACGGAGTCTTTGTCAACAGGTAGGATTTGTGGTTTTGATCAGTAAGGATTACCTGGCAGAAGGGCTCATTGAGCTGTCAGTTTCATCCATCTACAAACCTACCCACAGTCAGTGATCCCATTCCAGAAATCCAACAGGATCTCCAGTCTCTCCTCAAATCCTTAGGCCCATCCCAGAACCTCTCTCATGTGTCTCTCTCTCTCTCTCTCTCTCTCTCCCCTCACTCCCGCCATTTGCTGCACTCCTACTTCCTACATGCTTCCTAAAGTCCATGAACCCAGCCACCCATGGTGCCCCATTATGGCCGGTTCCTGTGCCTCCAGTAAGAGAAATTTTGCTCCCGTAGACCATCACCTTCCCCTGTTACCCACAACCTACCCTCCTGTATAAAAGATACCAACCATTTTCTCCACATTCCCGTTACCTTACCACAGGGTGCCCTACTCGTCACAATTGATACCACCTGCCCATATACTAACAGCCCTAACGCCCATGGCCTTGCTGCTGAATGCTATCTTTCCCAACAGCCGGCATATTCCAAACCTACAACCTCCTTTCTGATTACCATGACCAACTTCACTTAAAGGCATCGCCTACAAACAAATCCATGGTCCAGCAATGGACACCCTTTCTAACCACCCAGAATTGCAAACCTCTCACCTGGATCAGATTCATTGATGACATCTTCCTGATCCAGATCTAGGGTGAGGATACCCTACCCACATTCCTCCAGAACATCATCATCTCTGCCAGTCACTTCATCTGGTCCTCGTTAACCCAACAAGCCACCGTCCTCAATGTTAACCTCCACCTCAAAGATGGCTACATCAGTATCTCCATCCATATCAAACCTACCAGCCACCAGCAGTACCTTTACCTTGATAGCTGCCACCCATTCCATACCAAGAAATCCCTTTCATACTGCATAGCCACTCACAGCCATCACATCTATAGTGACAAGCAATCATCAAGGGTCTCACTGAGGCCTTCACCGACTAAAATTACCCTCCCAGTAAAATTACCCTCCCAGCCTTGTAGAAAAACAGATCTCCCATGACTTGCCTCTCCAGTCAGCCACCACCTCCCAAAGTCCCACTGTTCGGCCACATAGAAGCATTCAGTACCACCCAGGATTGGAGCAACTGAATCACATTCTCCACCAGGGTTTTGACTATCTTTCATCATGCCCTAAAATGAGGAACGTCTATGGACTGGAAAATGTAGTATCTATTTTTGGCAAAATTCACATCTATTTTGTCGAAATTCACATCTATTTTCTTTGTCTGTAAATGATTAGACACACAAATTTAAGAGCTTGTCATACTATATGAGTGAAGACAAGCAAATTATTAGTTCTTTGACTGTTAAAAAAAAGTGCTGATTCAGAACTTTTTTACTGGAATGTTTGCTTTTGCAAAAGCTGCAACACATTTTCTTTGTGTAATGGTCTTCCGTTTCTTCATTTGGCTGCATTTATGCTTTCAAAAAAGATTGCTCTGTTGAAAAGCAGCAGCATTTTCTTGCCAGGTAAGCGAATGTGTCTCCATAGAAGGTGTTTCTCGACATTATTTGTCTTTTCCTGCCCAGTTTGAAGATTAAAAAATAGGCAGACTACTAGCTTCGACCTTTCATGGGCATTAATAGCTCTATGACCCTTAGTTGACAATGCTACAGATAGAACTGACAAGGCACTTAGCGTAGAAGTAGAACTGAATGTATGGTAACTTGATTTTAACATTAGGGGAAGAATTTCTGCATAGTTGAAAAATGTGACAGATTTTGTGTTCCAGTCACTGAGCTCAGAGAGCTGGCACTATAGGCTATAGTCACAGATGGCTGCGAGTGTAAACAGACTAGAATTGTGACTGTCACAGGGAAATTTCTCTGGACAGCAGCCTACAGCAGAACTGACACATTGTCACAGGGATCACCAATCTCTTCTGGTGCTGTAAAGGTTGTAATTGAAATTTGTGATTGACCAGGATCAGTCACTTCACTTATTTCAAAAGAAGAAAAGAAAACAATGAGCAATGCACAACACAAAGCATTCGGGGACGGCTACTGCACAATTGCGTGTTGAAGTTCGCGGAGTACTGTTAATGACGTAGTTCCGGCCCAACCTTTAGCGGTATTCGATGCAATTACACTTCAAAACATCTGCCACCTAATTTGTGTGTGATGCTAAAACTGTCCACATTATACTATCTTTTGAGTTTTAACTAACAAACGAACATATGTGTTTCCTTCTTATAAAATTTTAGGTCCCATGGCTGAGTACTATGTTGCATTATGCGATGTGTAACTTAAACTGACCTTTCAACCATCCATCAATATGGCACCAGATCATTGAGTGTATTGATACAACATTGCGTTCATACACTGTATTTTGCAAGCAGGTTCTTGCGCACATTATCTTTCCAAATTGGGCTTCGCAAGATGACGTACAATCCCAGTAGCTGCTAGTAACTGCTTACATTTTTGATATTGTATTCAGAAAATGTAGCTATTTCAAACTGTCTCTGATAAATAGCTCATATGGATACAATTCTGTGTGAAACAGCATCTATTAAGTAATTTTATGTTTTTGCATTTTGAGGCAGAATTCGTACCTGTTTCACATTTATTGCAAAATATGAATTTTTCTGGTATATGGCGAATGTCCTATTTACTACCCTTCCCACCCCTCCCACCACCCACCAAACCTGCAGAATATCATTGTTCATCCGTTCTCTACCCCAGCTCCCAACCCTTTAGTTCAGGGTTCATGTAGACCTAGATGTAAGAACTGTGCCATACATCCTTACAGTTCCTTGGTAACTAGTGTTTTCTGTTGACAGCAGTAATGTTTTCTCTTGACAGTAGCATCACTTGTGAAAAGTCTCAGAATCTCGTGGTGCTGGAAGCTTGCTCAGATAGCGAGAGTGGTTAAGGCAACCTCTCACAATAAGAGGGTCATCCAGGTTTGAGTCCTGTTCTGGCACAAATTTTCGTGGGTCCCTAAAATGTAATACCTTCGTACCTCATACAGCTAAAGTCAAAAAGATTACTCAGTTGCAAATAAATTTCATAAATTTAGTACCGCTGGAATATAGTCACCAATGTCTTTATTTCTTCAGACATTGTTAAAGATAAGTAATACAAGCCTCGAAGGGTAAAATTTCGATTGCAGTACTAAGGTTGATTATGTTTGTCTCCTTGAAATCCTGTGGCAGAAACTGAAGTATAGTTGCGAGCTGAAGGGGCGTAGAAATTATGACATGTGGAAGTTTGGGTTGGTCTGTAAGTATGCTCAAATAGATGAAGTGGTTAAGGTGACCACTCGTGTCAAGCAGGAAACTCCATCTGGCACAAATTTTTGTGTGTGACCAATAAGTAAAATGGGTAATACCTACATACCTAACACAGCTAACATTGGAAAGATTCCATAATTGTCAATAAATTTCATAAATTGTTGTAGGATGTCATAATAGTCAAATATAGACGTAGCTAGCCCCTGAGTGGTTTTCGCTTTGAAGTCTTCGAAAAAAATAATTTTTTTTCCTAATAAATGAAGTGACACTTATCTCAAAGATATGAGGTGGCATGATGATTGCTTGCTATTTAATTGAGTTTTATTAATGTCCTATTTTGTTAAAAACACCTTGGAGAGCTTCATTAATGCAAGTCACAGCTGCCATTAGCTTTTATGGTATATATACTTTGTTCTCCTGATATTACTTAAAAAATTAGATATATTTCACAGAAGTGATTATGCCTAAATCCACACTGATATTTCAGTGAATTATTTGTATATGATATTAGGATATGTTCCAGAAACTGTAATATCTGCTTACATTGTATATCACAATAAGAGGAAGCTTTGGATATTGAGGGAGATGTATGTGTACATGCACATCACAACTTGCCATGTTTTGTGTGTTCTTCAATCCTTTGAGAAATGTGAGAAATGCTGCAAATTGTTCTTGACTATTTCTTGTGTAATATGAAGTTGTTCCATGCAATAGGCTGCAAGGTTGAAAGCATGTTCACTCACTACTGTTCATAGTAAAGGAAACATTATTACCCAGTATTAACATTAGTTGCATGATTATTACTTCTTTTTCAAGCCAGTCATTTATTGTGTTCACAGGGAAGAGAAATCAACATGGTGATGTTGGACCATGCATATTCAAAACCAGGAGACTGGTCTCCAGAAAACACGTACCTAAAACCTACCAAAAAATTATTTATGTTTAATTTTTCACCAACTGAGAATTTGTGAGTACCAATACATTTTGTATTACTTTGTTTCTTCTTTCTTGAAAAACATCAGATTTCACTTTTTGTTTTTATGTTGCCTGATTCTAAGATTCAGTGTCTACTTATTTGCAGCTGGAAATCAAAAGATGGTATTGACATTGAAGAAGAACCAACTACTCTTACTCCTCCTTACAACAAAGAAATTACATCCCGTCTAATGAGAGAATGTGAAGCATTTGTTAAATCTATTAGACGTGAAGATAAAGGTGATGACTGGGAGGATAAAATTGACAAGTGAGTGTATTTATGAGATATAACATTTTAGCTGCTTCAATATTTTTAAAATGCTGTGCCAGACCTGATGACCCTACCTGCTGAGAAAGGCTCCACCACTGTTGTTCTGAAGTGTGAGGATTATCTATGCCCATCCCAGAACCTTTCCCCAAAGTCCATGTCTCTCCTCACCCCTACCACTCTCCACACACTTAAGTTCTTCATGTTCATACTGTCCATAAACTCAACCACCCAGGGCTCCCCATTGTGGCCAGCTACTGTGCCTCTACTGAGAAAATCTCTGCTCATGTAGTCCAATACCTTCAGCCTATTTCCCACAATGTACCCACTTATTAAAAGACCCAACCATTTCCTCCACCGACCCTCCACAGCTCTTGTTCCTTTACCACCACATGCTACCTGCTCGTCTCTCTTCATGACACCTCCGTTGACACTAACATCCCTAATGTCCATGGCCTCGCCACTCTTGGGCACTACCTTTCACAGTGCCCAACAGATTGCAAACCTACAACCTCCTTGCTAGTCATCATGACCAACTACATCCTCACCTACAGTTACTTTTCCTTTGAAGCCATCACCTACAAACAGGTCCGGTGTATTGCAGTGGGCACACCCATGGCACTCTACAATGCCAATCTATTCATGGCCCATATCCAGGAATTCTGTCTACCGTATTTACTCGAATCTAAGCCGCACTTTTTTTCTGGTTTTTGTAACCAAAAAAACCGCCTGCGGCTTAGAATCGAGTGCAAAGTAAGCGGAAGTTCTGAAAAATGTTGGTAATGGTAGGTGCCGCCACAACTAACTTCTGCCGTTGAATATATGTAGTGCTACACAGGCATGCTTTGCAGGCACAAAGATAAATACTGGCGCCAAAACCTCTGTGTCAGTAAAAAAATTAAAAAAAAATAGGTGGAAGACGAACATTTTTCTCCGCCCCGAGTTTCGACCATTTCATTTTCATACATTATCCAACAAAATAAATACAAATTCCGTATTGTTCATCTTCGAATGTAGTAGCATTTCAATGTACTACGAAAATCCGACTGGCATGACCGTTTGGGATGTTTGTCAACATGGCCAACTCTACGTTCTGAATTTTTTCCTACCCGTGAGAAGGGATGGTTGCTAATAGGAACTTTTATGAATTGTGAATCACACGCAGTATTCTCTTCACCATAAGAATAATACGAATATAAACATTTTGCCATGTATTCTTTCGTGTTTGCTGCTATCTCATTTAAATCCTTTCTGCCCAATAAACTAGAGTGCGACAACAGCAAACGCGGAAGAATATAGATATCATGTCATGTTTATATTCGTATTATTCTTATGCCTAATAGTGATACAGTCTGAATTGAAGCACGGGAATTGACTAGATTTTTAAATCTAAGATGACTCTAATTTCTGTGCAGAATATAATCACTAAAGAGCCGTCTGCAAAGATTTTCAAACGGAGAAAAGTTTTCTCTAAACTCTCGTTCAGAACATCTTCCATCATACGCAGCCTATTATTTGGTTCTTGTTGATCATTATCAAAGAAAGCAGCAGTGTAAGTAACAACAGATAGCAGTCTCTTGCCATTGTTTCGCTAATGAGACGATTCCTCTCTCTTCTTTTTTTTAAATCGTAAGCGGCGGTAGCGCGCACAAAAGCAACCCATGCCGCGAGCGGCGACAGGCCATAAACATTCATTATCAGAATGCGACGAACACAGTACAGTAATGCATTTTCAGCTTAGAGTGACGTAAACACCCATAACAAAGAGAACGGCACTTATCAGATGAAAGAAAAATAAGTAATCAATTCAAACCAGACGAAGCACGTGAAAAAGGAAGGGTACCCGTATAAATACGGATGGAGCGCCTGATGCATAGCAATGACTACCTGGTAAAGCTTAACTGCGAAGCTTACAACAACCAAACGTCTGTAGCTGCATCGTCATTTATTCGACCTAAATTGTGTCTCATATTACAATGGACCAACTTTGTATTGATTTGGAGGTGTGGCCTAAAACTTTTCTCTCTGCTTCGAGTCTCAAACTTCAGGTGCGGCTTAGATTCGGAAAAATTTTTTTTCTTGGTTTCGAGTCTCATTTTTCAGGTGCGGCTTAGATTCGAGTGCGGCTTAGATTCGAGTAAATATGGTAATCAGAATCCCAATATTGGTTTTTGAGAAAACTGTTTCAACTGGTCATGAATGGCAACAAACTTGATTTGCAACTATAAAAATCTAAATTCTGAAATGGTGAGCATTTATTGATTTTTGAAGGAAAAAAAGGAAAAAGAAATGCTCCTCAGTTATTTAACTGATATAAATTTCAGAATAACTGTTCAGTTCAGATGCAGCCAGAGCTTTACTGTGATGATACTGTCACTGCAAGCGATGATTAAAATTGATGGGCTGCGTCGCACTGCACTAGGATATAAATAACTTTCCAGCTGTGGCAGCATTAGGAAACATTACTGGGGGTGCTATCTTGAGGTACCAACTTTTGCATGAGATGTCATTCTGTGGTCGGCATGACATTGACCATCAGCTGTCATGTTTCTTCAGCCTTTTTGATCTTGGTTCTTCACAATTAATGTTGCAGAATACACACTCTTATTTTTTTAAAAGTTGTTTAATGAAAGTTGCATAAGTTCCAAAACTGCACAGCCAATTGGTATTAATGATACAGGTTTGTAGTTACATGCATTAGTTCTCAGACTTATCTTAAAAGTTAGACCAACCAGTGAGTTTTTCCAATTATATACAACATTCACTTTCTCCAGAGATTGCTGTTATATTGTTGTTGTAAGGACCAGTTCTTTCTGTACTCAGTGCAGAAACTGTCAGATGCCTACTCAAGTCCCGTGGCATTTCCTCTCCTGAGCAACTGCATTTACTTTTGGTTCAATGCTACTGTTATGAAAGCCCTACACAATTGGAAAAATTGCTAAGCTGTTATTCAAAATTTGTTATGTAAAATATTACTTTCTTATCCCATCCAATATTATAAGACGATGCCTAGTGAAACACTGTGATTTCTTCATCTTCCTCATCTTCCTCTTCTGTTATGGTTTATGTAGGGCCATGTGTAGCTCCTTCATGATTGAACTGCAATTTCTTCTTTTTCTTCTTCTTCTTCTTCTACTACTACTACTTCTACTTGTAGAACCTCTTCATCCTTTCTCTTCTGTTCTCCCGTTCAGGCAGCTTACAACTCATTGAGTATGTGCATGGTGAGTACAGGGCCCTAAGCTATTGCAGCACTTACTTCATTTCTTGTGCTGCAATCTCCCATCTCTAACTATTCTTACTTTCTTTCTCATGGGGCAGGCTTGTTGATGCGGCTATTTCTCTAAGTAGTGCTGTCTTTCATCTACATGCATATTATTTTATTTTACATTACTTTGTGGCAGAAGTAACTTTTGGTCCTCACTCTAGTTAACTTCTACTTTAAATTTGTTTGTGGTGTGGGCCAACTAGGAAAGAATGCCTTAAACAGTGCCTGCTACCTACAGTGTTACAGATCCTTTGATATATGTGTTTAAAAACTTAATGCGGTAGCCAATCTTAAAGTGATGGAGTCGTTACTTAACATTTTGGTACAGGCTCCTTACAACACAGGGTTCACACTTCTGCAAAGGAGTGTATGGTTGTCCTCTTGGGGCAACAGGGCTCCCAGCAGTTGCCGTCATGCCAGATGCCCTTTGCTGCGGTTGGTGTCAGCAGTGTGAAGAGCCATTAATAGGAGTAGATGGCATCAGGGCAGATAGTTCACACATGAAATGTTTTAGACTAAATCAGAATAATGGTCATACTGATCCAGCTGTCTCAACAGACAAGTATTGATAATTCAGTGGGATCAGTTAAGATTCTACCGCTTTCCCTATTATAGTGTGCTATAACATATGCTGCAAAATGTCTATAGTACCAACAAATAATGATAGACGTCTACCATGTGCCATGTGGTAAAGAGTACCATGACAATTGATATTTCATCAGGGGAGCAATTGATGAAGCTGAGTTGTCGTTCTAAAGAGAAGTACTTTGTATTAATGTAGTAGAAACTCAAAGATTTAAGTAAGCACCTCACAATTTTCACTGTGGATATCATTACAGCAGAGAAGTAGTCATCCATCAGAACAACAACATAGTTTATTAGAATGGTAATTCGAGAGATATTTGGTGAAAATTTAAGAACTCGCACCCATTTCCACAAATAATGAAACATTTTGCAGGGGAAAAGTGACCAACCAGCAGATTGGGAATGAAATAATTTATTCAATACCTGCTGCATACTATAACAGAATGAGATACTTTTACAGTGATGAAAACTGTATTTTTCACAAAACAAAGGAAGACAAATTTGGAGAAGTGCACTCTGCAAAATGAGTTACTTTTGCTGAAAACCTCCTGTGTTGCACAATCTCGTAGATTTAAGACTTGTGAAAGGCTGGGTGTCATAACATTGACTATTACTCCACATAAAACTTTGAATATGGTACAAGGAGTTACCTTTCACTGAGACATCACACTCTAGATAGCTGAGGGGCTATGAGCTACTGTATATACTCGAGTCTAAGCCACAATTTCTTTTCCTGTTTTCAGGATTTGAAAAGTGTCTGCCACTTATAATCAAGTGCAAAGCAAATGGAAGTTCTTAAAAATGGCACTAGGAGCCGCCAAAACTAACTTTTGCTGTTGAATACAAGCAGTGCTACACAGGCATGCTTTGCAGGTACAAGACTAAATACTGGCTCCAAAACTTCTGCATTCACTGAGCGAGGTGGTGCAGTGGTTAGGCACTGGACTCGCATTCGGGAGGATGACGGTTCAATCCCGGGTCCGGACATCCTGGTTTAGGTTTTAAGTGATTTCCCTAAATTGCTCCAGGCAAATGTCGAGATGGTTCCTTTGAAAGGGCATGGCCGACTTCCTTCCCCGTCCTTCCCTAATCCGATGAGACCGATGACCTCGCTGTCTGTTCTCTTTCCCTCAAACAACCCTCCAAACTAATGCATTAAAAAAGATTAGAAGATGAGTCTACTTTTTTTTTTTTTTCAAGGTCGATCACTGAATTTTAATACATTATCCAATGAAGGAAATAGAAATTCAGTATTGCTCATCTTCAAATGTAGTAGCCTTTCAAGTATTCTTCTTTACACAAGTACCAACAATGCACAAGGCTTTAGGATTGTTGCATGAGTTGACGAGCTGTGGCTCATTCCGATTTCATGTATTGTTTCATAGAATTTTGTGAAGTTCTTGGGTTAGTGAACCATAGTGAAATGCTTTTATTGTAGTGCCAAATTCAAGAAGGGTGTTATTTCTTTTTGTGCAAAAATGCTCTAATCATGCGATTGATGGGAGCAACGTCAGACATGGTGGCTGCAAAGAGACAAATTTTTTTAATGTTCCGTTTGCAGGAAAACCTTTAGTAGACCAAAATGTGGGCAGTATAATGGTCTTGAAGTACCATATTTACTCGAATCTAAACCGCACTCGAATCTAAGCCGCACCTGAAATTTGAGACTCGAAATTCAAGGGGAGAGAAAAGTTTTAGGCCGCACCTCCAAATCGAAACAAAGTTGGTCCATTGTAATATGAGACGCAATTTAGGTCGAATGAATGACGATACAGCTATAGTAGTTTGATTCGATTCGTAAATTTAGCAGTTAAGCTTTGCTAGGTAGCCATTGCTTTGCGTCAGGTGCATCATCTGTGTTTATACGGGTACCCTTCCTTTTTCACGTGCTTCATCTGGTTTAATTGATTGCTTATTTTTCTTTGATCTGATGGTGTTTACGTCACTTTAAGCTGAAAATGCATTACTCTACTGTGTCATGCATTGTTTGTCGCATTCTGATGATGAGTGTTTACGGCCTGTCGCCGCTCGCGGCATGGCTTGCTTTTGCGCACGCTACCGCCGCTTACAATTAAAAAAAAAAAAAAAAAAAAAAAAAAAGGAATCATCTCATTAGCGAAACAATGGCAAGAGACTGCTATTTTTAGTTACTTACACTGCTGCCTTCTTTGATAATGATCAACAAGAACCAAATAATAGACTGTGTATGATAGATGATGTTCTGAACGAGAGTTTAGCGAAAATTTTTCTCCGTTTGAAAATCTTTGTAGATGCCTCTTTAGTACATTACATTCTGCACAGAAATTAGAGTCATCTTAGATTTAAAATCTAGTCAATTGCCGTGCTTCATTTCTGACTGTATCACTATTAGGCATAAGAATAATATGAGTTTCATGACATGATATGTATATTCTTTCGCGTTTGCTGTTGTGTCACTCTAGTTTCGTAGTTTATTAGGCAGACAGGATTTAAATGAGATAGCAGCAAACACGAAAGAATACATGGCAAAATGTTTATATTCGTATTATTCTTATGGTGAAGAGAATACTGCATGTGATTCACAATTCATGGAAGTTTCTATTAGCAACCATCTCTTCTCACAGGTACGAAAATATTCAGAATGTAGAGTTGGCCATATTGACAAACATCCCAAACAGTCTTGCCAGTCGGATTTTCGTAGTACATTGAAATGCTGCTACATTCGAAGATGAACAATACGGAATTTGTATTTATTTCGTTGGATAATGTATGAAAATGCAGTGGTCGAAACTCGGCGCGGAGAAAAAAAGCTCGTCTTCCATATTTTTTTAAATTTTTTTTAAAAATTTATTTACTGACGCAGAGATTTGTGCCTGCAAAGCGTGCCTGTGTAGCGCTACACATATTCGACGCAGAAGTTAGTTGTGGCGGCACCTACCAATATTTTTCAGAATTTCCACTTACTTTGCATTTGATTCTAAGCCGCAGGCGGTTTTTCCGAAAAAAAGAAAAAAGTGCGGCTTAGATTCGAGTAAACACGGTAATTTTAAATGAGTTTGTTAAGGAACAGCATCAGAAATGCATGCCTGTGAATGCTGAATTTTTAAATTGCTCCAGTGCAAAAAATTGGAAATTTCAAGGCTACCTGCAACTGAATTGGTCTCTTTATGAAGTGCTGGGGTTTTTCACTTTAGAGATGAACTTAAGTTGTGTCGAAGATTGCCATAAAATTACAAATAAAAGGTGCTTCATAACTAGGTGATGCACTGAAAACTATTACTTTCTTGGCCAGATGGGGAATGCTGACCAAACTCCCATACATTTTGACTTGCTGTAGAATTATAAGCTTGATGCCAGAGGAAAGAAAGATACAAGTATTCTTGTGTCATGAAGTGAAAGACAGCAGATGTTCGTCATGCTTGCTTGCATAGCAGATAAACCTAAATTACTCCTATTCATAGTTTTCAAGTGAAAGTATTTACTGAAATTGGAAGCATTTCCAAAAACTATAAGTGTATGAGTAAATGAAAGTGAGTGGTTTTTGGAGGATATGGTGGTGGAATGGATTAGGCTTATGTTGAATCATTGCCCTGTCGCGTTGCTTGGTTTATACAGTCTGCTGGTGTTAGATGCACATGCAAGCCATACAACACCTGCAGTAGAACAAAAATTATTAGTAAGCAAAACAGACTTGGCAGTAATTCTAGGTGGGATGGTGTCATTTCTGCAATCACTTGATGCCTGTGTGAATAAACCATTTAAAGACAAGCTTAAACACATGTACACTGGCTGGTTTTGGAAAAATGACAGACAAATGACACCAACAGGACAATTTATACATGCAGGTTTGTTACAAGTGTGCCAGTGGATTGATGATGCATGGAAGTGTGTTCCAAATCAGACTGCAACAGACATTAAAAAAAAGGCCCGATATCAAATGTGCTAGATAATACAGAGGATGATTCTCTGTATGAATAAGTGAACAACAAGGAATTGAGTGATAGTCATTCAGAATTATTCAGCTGATATTTTAAACCTTTCATAAAATTTGTGTTATAAATGTAATAAAACTTTGTTTTACATTTCTGCCTTTAATTTCTAAGTTACTTTTATTCTTATTTTGTACGTGTTGCTTGTTGTACATTTGAAGTCTACTATTGAAAAGCCAATTTGCAAGCCTTTGTGCACATCAGTATGGCCAAAGCTGCATTTTGGATATTTTCCTACCCGTGGCAAGAGATGGTTGCTACGAATCATGAATCACATACACTCTTCACCATAAGAATATAAACATTACACCATACATTCTTCTGTGTTAGCTGTTACCTCATTTAAATCCTGTAAGCGTAACAAACTCAAGTGATACAATGGCAAACACTGAAGAATGAACATATAATGTAATGTTTAGATTCATTTTATTCTTGTGCTGAATAGTGATACATCAGGAATGAAGCATTGCAACTAACTTGTGGTATTGATTTTTAAATCTTCTACAACTACAAATTCTGTGCAGGCAAGTTATGTGATTTTAAATGTTTGAAAGAGTAAATTTATCTATAAAATAACCTTATCTAAGCTCGACTGCTAAGCTTACGACTCTAACCCAACTATTGTAACTGTAGCTTCATCTGTTGTATCTAATTTGTATCTCATGTTAGAATGAACCAACTTTGTTTCGATATTGGAATGTGGTGTACAACTCCTCCCCCCTGCTTGAAGTTTGACTCACATTTTTAGGATGGTTTCAGTAATCTAGAAGGTGAAGTGTATATTTTGTCTGGTGTGTACAAAAAGCTGCGAAAGATAACCGAATAGATACAAGCACCCACATCTTAGCTAATGGAGGAAATGACCTCCCAAAAAAAACATGTGTAGGTGCAACTGGAAATCGTAAGTCCTATTGTCCATGAGATATTTCCAATGTTTATTACTTTGGTTGCGTTTCATCCCATTGCCCAGCAGACGCAAAATGAAAGATCATTTCGCGAAGGTCATACTTGCGAACAACTGCCTTTGTACGTGAATTGTACAAAACATCACTTGACTGCCTGTAATATACTCTTGCAAGGAAAAAAAATATGAATTCATGCATACAATCAATATGATGACAAATTATGTAAAAGTTGCAGCTGTCACTCCACATACCTCAGCTTTTTTTTTTAATGTAACACTACCATCCCCTCTTATGAGTCCTGAATCACCATTTTCGGTAACCACTCTCCATACCCAGCCAGAAAGCAGGTTGCTCCTCTGTTGTCTGCCCGTGATAGGACTCCCTCTTGGGCCCCGTTTCCCTGGAAATCCACAGATCAGAGGCTCAACACTAGCCAGTAGCTGTAGGCAGCACAGACTCTTGATCCCAAGACTGCCTGTTCTTCTTCCATTCCTACACCCACAATAGGTAGGCCCTCACAAGAACCCCAACAGCCAAAAATTGTAAAACAGAGGTAGAAGGAGTAATCGCAGGAGAAGGCTCCTCTGATGATTCTGAAGATATCAGATTCCTGCATGCCATCGGGTTTTGAACCAGTCATCATTGATGTTGTTCCACACTCAACAGTGACAGATGTGGTCCTGGGATGTGACCTGTTTTCCTGGCCCCTCCATCACTAACTATAACACCCTCAATATGATGATCCAAAGGAGTTGTAATGGATATTACAGTCACTTGCCAGAAATGCAACAGCTATTTTCCTCTATTCTGCGATCTCAGTTGCTTTTCAAGAAACACGCTTCACTGGTAACCATACCCCAACAGTTTGAGATTACCACGCATTCTGCAGGAACTATACTGGCCCTGAAAGGGCACTTGGAGGAATCTGTGTGTTGGTGCCCACAGATGTCATCAGTGAGTGGAATCCCCTCCGTACCGTGTTGGAAGAAATAACAGTGCAAGTGCAAATGAAACTGGTGATCACCATTGTATAGTGTTTATTTACCTCCAGGCAGGCCGCTTACCTTAAGTTGACCACCTTAACCTCACTTCTCCCCGTCCCTATTTTTCTCCTGCTTGTGTATATCAATGTGTACCACCCCATGTCAGAAAGTAAAGTACCACCTAATCTGATAGGGATGTTCTGATTGACCAGTTTGTTCTGATTGACCAGTTTGTTCTGATCTTGATCAGCGTCTCCCCAATGATGCTATTCCTATCCATTTTAGAGCTGCCCATGACACCTTTTTAGCTATTGTCAGAATTGTGTCTTCGCTCCAGTGGTTGCTAGGCACATCTTTGTGAGAATGATCGCTTTCTGGTAATCCTGCCATTTCTTTGTCAGCTACCACATTGGGCACATCAAAGATCTGACTGACAGTTGTTTGCCTTTACTCTCATCTTTGCAGTCATCTCTGTCAGATTACATTGAGTAGGTTATGGGACATGTGTACGCATTTTTGACACAATCGGCTGCACTACGGGAACTGTTGTTCCCCTTTCTACAAATCCCTCTACTGCCATCTGCTGCCATGGTGGACCGCTGCCATGGTGGACCAACGACATAGCAACAGATGTTCAGTGTTGCTCAATAACCGTGCAACATTTCAAGCAACATGCCTTAAAAGTTAGTTCATGCTAAAGCTTGCCATTTAATAAGACACAGTAATGGGGAGTGCTAAGACTGCTACATCTCCTTCGTGGGACAATGTGCCTCATCATCCTGGGTGTTGGCTAAGCTCCATAGTCTTCTGGTTTGATGTTTTCTTCTGGGCTGCCAAAGATCAGCTACTGTTCTGGGTCACTTCCTGCAGGGTGACATCTTTGTATTATGCATTGTTCCTTGCTGTACACCTTTCAGGCCAGTTTGTGACAACATCCATGTCATCATCTTACCCAGCTTCCATTTGAATGCGTAAGCAGAAAGTTGAAGACATTTCCATATCTATCATTCCCTGCCATGCCAAATTATGTAATGAACTGTTCACGGACTGGGAACTGCTTCAGGCTCTTTCCTTGTCACATGTTACCGCCCCAGGCTCTGATTTGATGCATAATCAGATGATTCAACCTCTGAATGTTATCCAAAGCTTCATCTGCTCAGAGGGTTCGATTGTATTTGGCTCGTAGGTGTCTTTCCTTTGCAATGGTGATATAGTATTGTCATACCAGTCCTTAAGCCAGGCAAAAACCCATCATCCATTGACAGCTAGTGTCCAATTAGCCTCACCAATGTTCTTTGGAAACTGCTTGAAAGGGTGGTTGTCCACCAGTTATGCCGAGTTCTTGAATCTTGGGGCCTTTCATCTCCCTATCAGTGTGATTTCCGGGAAGCTAATCCACAGCTGACCATGTGATCAGGTTGAGAAAGGCAGACTGGCAGATGTTTTCTAAACACCAACATCTCATTGTAGTCTTCTTTGACCTAAATGCAGCATATACCACTTGGTCCCATCACATTTTACTTACTCTGCATGATTGGGGAAGTTGAGGCTCACTACCAATTTTTATTCATCACTTAATACCCGCCAGTTGTTTTGGGTTAAGAGCTGGTACATCACTCAGCTCCCCATGGATCCAAGAAAACAGCATACAACTGGGCTCCTTGCTGAGTTTTACAGTATTTATCATCTCCCTTCAATTGACTGGGTATCTCCATTAGGCCACTGGTCACCCCCGTGTTTTATTCGGATGACTTTTGCTTTTGGTATGGCACCCATTTTGTTGCATTGGCTGAAAACCAGCATCAGAATGTTTTCCAAAGGACCTCTGCTTGGACCCTTTCCCATGGTTTTCAGTTCTCTCCTGCGAAAATGGAGTAATGCATTTCCGTCAGTGTGTTGTGTTCCACCCTGACCCAGAACTCTTAACTTGCCTGCCCCATGTTCATCAGCTACAGACTTAATTGTATGTGGAAGCTTAACACACTGCTTCCTTGCCAACAACACTTTGGGTGTAGGTTGCACTACTCTCCTCCATATTTACTGTGACCTGCTTTTGTCGCAGTTGGACTATGGTTGCCAGACTTGTGGCTCAGTTTCATCTTCAGCTTTGAAATTGTTGGATCCATCCTGTCATCGTGGAGTGAGACTGACTGCCTTTCGGACTAGACCTAAGACTGTCTTCGCTGAAGCTGGAATCTTCCCCCTTTGGTTCCAGTGGTGCCAACTCTTGCTCATTTATCATTACCGTCTGACAGTTTCCTAATAATCCAATTTATCACAATGTATTTGCGTACCAGTGGCTTCGACCCCATGACACCTACCCGGTTGTGGTATACCCAGTTGGAATGCATCTTGAGGCTCTCTGCCAGGACTTGTGTCACCTCTCCTGTTACTACCCAGACCATGAACTAGGTTTGATATATTTCAAGGTTCCAAAGTTTTAGTGATGTCCATGACTTTTTGGCACCTTTTTGTCTTGGTTCGTCAGGAGTATCAGGATGCTGCTCTGATTTACACTATTGGGTCTAAAACCATGGGTAAGATGGAATATGCATTTACATCTTCCACCAGTCAAGTGGAACTAATTGCCATTAACAGAGCTGTGTGTTTTATCGTATAGATCTCCCTTGAGTGTTTTAATTTGCAGTGACTTAATGAGCAGTCTGTAGGGCATTTATCAATGTTACTCACCTTTGAAATCTGCTATTCATGACTTTCTCTCTAACCTTAGTCATGTTGCCAGCTGAGTTGTCTTTGTCTAGGTCCCAAGTCATATGGGTAACCCAGGGAATGAAATGACTAACAATTTGGCAAGAGAAGCAATTAAGTCACCTAACATTCACTTTGATGATCCCATGTGCAGATGTGTGGGTGCAAGTAACACCTCTCCTCACATGGGGATGGACAACTTCTGGTTGGCTATTGCCCCCCTCTAATAAACTCTGCATTATTAAGGAGATTACTGCTGCATGCTGCTGCATCCTCCATTCTTCCTGGAAGAAATCCATTGTCCTAGTTCTCTCCGCATTCAACATACCAGGCTAACTCGTAATTTTACTTTATATAATGAGCATTGTGGTTGCAGAGCCTTACAGATAGACCTCGTACCATGCCAGAATGTCCCCTCCTCCTCGCTCTCCAAGTTAAGCATGGTCTTCTCAGTTTCACGAGTGGTTGTACTGCTTCTTTTTTCTCCTTTAAAGTTGTTTTTATTTTCAGGTATAACATTTTAAACTCCCTTTGGGGTGGGAATGTTGAGGTTACGGTGTCTCCTGCCACATGCCGGCTGTGGCGGACCTCCCAACTCTTGCTCCTCTGGCAGCTGCCTCTGTCATCCCTCTCTTACTCTGTTTTACTTGCATTTACAAGGTGCATACACCCAGGGACAACTGGGAAAAACTGGGGATTTTTTTTCATCTGGAAAACAAATAGGAATTTTTTAGGATTATGTGAATTTTTCATTGGTTTAGTTTTCAATTTAATTTTTGTAATTTTGGCTGGTAAGAACAGATACTCAAACAAAAAATTTGACTTCAGTCTGCTAATGCAGAATAATACTGCAGCAATAAAACATAATGTGAGAATAACACCCAAAATAAAACTTAAGTTTCAAAGAAAGTGCAGTATTTACACCAACAAAACACAGTGCACATACAAGCGTCTGCCGATAACAAAATGTGTCAAAGGCTTTAGGATGAAGATTTAAGTAATTCTTTATAACAACAAACTGCTTTTGATGAGCATGATGTTACAGCTGTTTTCATTTGTAACAGGTCCCACGAAAATATTTTGAATGGTGGTTTCAGAAGCGCTACTTTCATAACAAATTTCCTTTTATGCAAGACAAATTACGTTATGTTTGAGAATGCGTGATAAATTTCTCAAATCAGGGAGAATTTGACTCTTTCAAAACTTAAAAATTTGAGGACCAGCCGCTGAGAAAAATTTCAGGCCCAGAAGACCAGCCTTTTATGCCATCATTTAAAATTGTACTGGCACATTTGTGTTTGATACAACTTAAAGGGTAACACAGGCTTAAAAAGACCAGTCTTCAAGGTTAGTATTTCATATTTATTTTAGTTTTTCTTTCTTTTACTGTTCTGAATCTTTTGACTGAGATGCATTGTTAACTCTGTAACTGTCTTTGCCCTTAATCAGGTTGATTATGACTAGATGCAGGAGGGCTTTCTCTTGCCACAGATGAGCCTTGGAAAATGTCTCATCTGCTCTGTCTTATATACCAACCTAATCTATGAGATGCTACTCAAAATATCCAAGAATTTCATTTTAAAAATCAGAAAACTATACGTATGTCCTAATGTCTTCTGTTACCTTCAAAGTTGTAACCTCTGGCATATATACAATAATCCTAGCGTTGTTCCAATTTTGGGAAACACTCCTGGAAGTCTGCAGGGTGAAAGGACTCATTGTGATTCCACTTGGATGTATTCATTGGAGTCAAAATCTCATCCTTTCAGTGTGATTTTCATCTTCAGGAACAGGTAGAAATCGCATGGGGCTAGGTCTGGTGAGTAGGGAGATTGGCACCCACTGCAATATTGTTTTTGGCCAGGAATCCCTTCACAAGTGAAGAAGTGTGCGCTGGTTCATTGTCATGGTGCATCAACCAGTTTTTCTTTTTCCACAACTCTGTCCTTTCGTGCTGAACGTTATCCCTTAGTCACCTCAAACTACCTGTTGACAGTCTGACTAGGTGGAACAAACTCCTTATGCTCTATTCCCCAAATGTCGAAAAAAATTACTGCATTAACTTCAAGCTGCTGTGAACGCTTTGAGCTTTCCTCAACCTTGAAGAAGTTGGCGTTTTCCATTGTGATGATTGCTGCTTTGTTTGAGGTTCATAACCATAGAGCCAAGATTCATCACCTTTTATGACTCTGGATAAGAATTTTGGACACACTTGAACTCTTTGTTGCAACTCAGTGCACATCTGAATCCTTAGATTTTGTTGATCAATGCCGAGAAGGCGAGGGACAAACTTTGCTGCTGTTCATCTCATGTTCAGTTCATTGGCTAGAATTTGTTGATGTATGCTGTATGACAGCACAAGTCAGTTAGAATTGTCAATCTTTGGTCTCCATGAATCACGTCATGCAGTTTCAGGATCATTTTCATTGTGGTTCATGTTGCCAGTCAACCGGAATTTTTGTCATCTTCCACAGTTTCTTCGGCCTTCCTCGAAGTATTTGAACCACTCAGATGTTCTTGCTTATCTCACTGCAATCTCACCAAATGCCTCTGTCAGCATGTGGTGGGTTTGAGCTGGAGTTTTCCTCAACTTGAAACAGAATTTGGTGCAAATCCTTTGCTCCTTAGTGTTTTCCGTTTAACAGTCACAGAAGTGCTGAAACATGTCATGACATGCATCACCAAAACTCTCACTGTGTGTGGCTAAAATGATACAACTTTGTGCTGCAGCAGCTAAGACCTGTACATCGAGACATCTAGTGGCAGAATTTTGTATTCCAGGTAGTTTGACCAGTACAGTGAAATCCTCAGCTAATTTTTGTAGCACCTCGTACATATGTTTTATTTCCCCATAAATCATTTCATAGCTGTGACGTCAATACTACCTTTAATGCTTCAATCTTACCACTCCTACATACTTCCAGTATCTGAGCCCATCCAGATGCTCTCACTCTTGACCGAGGAACTGATCACCTCGCAGTTTAATCTCTTAATCCCAAACAACCCTCTTCTGTTCTCTTGCACTTTTCCCAAGATCATCAGTATCCTCTTGTCTGCTCCACTGATGACTTGCTCTATCCTTTTCCTGTATTCTTCTCTGTCATTGCTGTTTTGCTTTTTGGCATATTGGCTGGTGTGCTTTTGCTTCTCCAATTTTTTTTGCCTTCCACTTCAATCACCAGTTCAGACTAACCCTTCCTGCTTTCAACAACACATTTTGTTCCTGCCTTTCCTCTTGTCCTCCTCATTGTTTCCTCTACTCTTTTCATCATTGTATCCGTATTCACCCTGCTCACATGTCCTACAAACTGAGACCTTCATAGTTTGATTTCTCCTGATAATAGTCCTCATGCTGTGGTACAGTTCTTCCATAAGTTTTTGCATCCATCTCTCACCACCTCTTTTAGGACCCACTATTTTCCCCAATATTTTTTCTCTTCTTTTTCTAGTTGTGCTATACCATATTTTCCCAGTGTTCTTGTCTCAGCCATGTATAGTACCGCATTCCTCAACATTGCCTTTTTGTATCTGGATTTTGTCTCTGTAGCTACATTATTTTGCTTATATATATCGCTGTTCATAAAGAAAGCATTCCTTGTCTTTTACCCTGTGTGTTTTTCTGCCATTGACCCTGTTTCTTCTTGTTATAGGAGGGTCATTTCAAAAGTTCTGCACACTGAAGGTAGAAATGAATAAAATAATTTATTTTACAAAATACCTTTTCAGGTCTTTAATACAATCTCCATTATTGCTTATGACAACTTTGCAATGTCTTCACAATGTCTGTATCCCAGATCGGACACCTTCAGTGTTGAGCTGTCTGATTACTCGTGTCACCTCACTGGAAGCTTTATCAGTTGTATCAAAACCTTTTCCATGGAGTTGTTCCTTCAGTTGGGGAAATAACTCAGTCTTGTGGGCTCATATTAGGACCTTATGGTTGGTGGGGAAGTATTTCCAATCCAGAGTTTTTGATCGTCTCTCTCAATGTTGGGCAATATGTGGTATTGCATTACTGTGCAAAATGAGGACACCATGTGCAAGCATGTCAGGCCTTCTTTGATGAATTTTCAGGTGCAAAATGTTTTACAGAAACAAGTTGTGGTACACACCTGTTACAAACGTCCTCTGTTTGTAGCTCTGACTCGGTGTCAAGAATTGGAACTTTTCTATTGTAACAACAGAGACTTCAGTTCTGGCTGAAAATCTTATAGCCCAGTTTCATCAAGTGCAACAATCCTTTTCAGAAACTGTTCTTCTGTTTGATAACATTGAAGCAGTTCTGTGACTCTTTTGTGAGCTGCTTTCTGCTCTTCACACATATAATGCAGAACCCGTCTGGAAGCAAATTTTGTCATCTTTAACTTTTCAATTATGATTCTTTAAACTGAAATGACAAACATTCCCATTTCATGTACAGTTTCCTCACTTTTTCTTTTTTTTCCGATCTTCTCTGTGTCATTAACAATAACAGTTGATGAGCTTACACATCTTGGGTTGTCCTCAGTGCTTATTCGACCGTCACAGAAACGAGGAGACCACCGTGATACTGTACTGTGATCCACTACCCTATTCACTCACATCTCTCTAAAAGCATTGTAAATTTCCATTGACTTCTTTCCACATAGGGATTCAATTTTGATGTAGAAATGCTGGTCACTACGTGTAATCTGACCTGACTCAGTTTCAGCTTATATTTTAAAACTGAATTACTCATGACACAGCCACGTGAGCCAGCAAACAAATATACAACCTTAAAGCCTGAAGTCTTGCTCACAGCTGACTTGAGTTTCAACTTGATCACACACCTTAGCAGTCGTGGATATGCAGTGTCCAGGACTTTTGAAATGTCCCTCATATATGCCCCAGATATTTAAATGTATCCATATTTTGTATGATGTATTCTGGTGTTTTCCAATCCTCAGTGGTAATCAGTGTTTGTGTCTCACACGTGATCATCAGTTCCACCATTTCTTCTTCTTCTTCTTCTTCTTCTTCTTCTTCTTCTTCTTCTGTCTCCTAATCACTTTATTTTTCACAGAGTCTTGGCAGTCTGCTTGGATCCTATTATCCTTCTGCCCCCCCCCCTTCCTTTCCCTATCAGTCCTTATGTTCCCATTTTCTTATTTATTGCTCTCCACTGTCTGATCACTTTGTACACGACTATGTCGAATAAAATTTGTGACAATCCGTCTCCCTATCTGACACAGGTCTTGATCTAAAAATCTTCCGATAGTGTTCCTCTGAATCTTACTCTTGTCTTTGTGTTTATCAGAATTTCCTTTATTGGTTCTTTAGTAGTGCTGTTTAGTCCCCTGTTCTTCACAATCCTTCCAAGAGGGTGCCTTTTGATGAAGTCATAGGCGTTTGTGGAATCTACTAAAGTTACTGCTATCTTTCTTGTTCTGTAAAACCCTATGTTCTATCAATTGAATCCTCTCCCCTTCCTAAATCCTATTTTGAGAGTCTCCAGTTATACTTACAGTCTATTATTCTCTCTCTTCAGGTGTAATTTCGGCAGCATCTTATAGCCGACATGTAGCAGCGATGTTTGTCTTCAGTTGTTTGCATTCATCTTGTCTCCCTTCTTATGTATTGGCACTATGATAGCATTCTTTCGTTCTTCTGGTAGCTTCTACATCCACCAAATCTGGCAGATAACATTGATCATGTATAGACTGCCTTTCAGTCTCCCTGTTTCATCAACTTGGCTACTATCCTATATTCTTCAGTTACCTTATTATTCTTTAATTAGCTTATGGCTTGTGCAGCATTAATTCTGGTTGAAGTTGTGACTCTTCATCCCCCCTCTGTGTATGATTCCAATTCCAGCTAGTCTTCAGGTGGTTCGCAATTCAGCCAGTCATGAAAGTTTTCTGCAAGTATCTTACAGTTCTCTTTTACACTACTGGCTATTCCCTCTTTATTATCTCTTATAAGCAATTCTCTACTCGTGCACTTGCAACTTTACTATAACTTCCTATCATTATTATTAAACCACAGTAGGTGGTCATTTGCCTCATTCTTTTGCACCACAGCCCATACTTACTGGTGCATTTCCTTCAACATTCTCAAGTGTTGTGTATGTCCTTGACATAATCCCCCACCTCATTTGTTGCTAGGAATCAAAGTTTACCATCAGAAGCAGGTTGTCATACTCTTTCCTTACAACAGTTTTCTAAAAATACATTTATTGCTATATTTTGGTCACTGCACCAATACTAAATGTCTTTTGCATTTCTCCAAGTCTTATTTTTGTATTTCATATATAATGTGAAAAACTGATAACTGAAAATAACCCCAACAATGCATCGAATTGGATGGATGTATGAAATGAAGGAAAGAGAGAGATAAAAGATGATAACTTACTTTTCTGTCCTAATGCTACTGAGTTTAACATTGGATCTGATGGATGAATCTATTCTCTATACTCCAAATATGGAATGTGGAGATTATATCCACTAGTGATTGGTAGGCTATATCGCTTTGTGTCATTTCCACTCCAATTCTAATGTATACCTGTTTTGGCCAGCAAGTAAGCCACTCCTAAAAAAAAGAACTGGAAATGGGGAAGCACTTACTTTGAGGATGGCAAGGAGATGGAAGTAAACCTACACAGAGCTTGCCCGGTTGGCCGTGCGGTCTAACGCACGGCTTTCCGGGCGGGAAGGAACGCCTGGTCCCCGGCACGAATCCGCCCGGCGGATTTGTGTCGAGGTGCGGTGAACCGTTCAGTCTGCGGATGGTTTTTAGGCGGTTTTCCATCTGCCTCGGTGGATGCGGGCTGATTCCCCTTATTCCACCTCAGTTACACTATGTTGGCGATTGCTGCGCAAACAAGTTCTCCACGTATGCCACCATTACTCTACCACGCAAACATAGGGGTTACACTCGTCTGGTGTGAGACGTTCTGTGGGGGGTCCACCGGGGGCCAGACCACACAATAACCCTGGGTTTGGTGTGGGGAGGCGGAGGGGTGAAGTGGACTGCGGTAGTTGTTGTGGGGTTGTGGGCCACTGCGGCTGGGACGGAGCCTCTCCATCATTTCTAGGTCCCCGGTTAACATACAATACAATACAATACAATACAAGCCTACACAGTAATTGGATGAGAAAACAATAGTGTGAAGGAAACATTGTCTGTTGGTGAAATAAATAATAAGCTACATTAATGTTTTCTAATTATTATGTTTCATGCTTTTCTATTACATTGCAGTATTCTAAATGCCTGCAAAAAGAAGTTTCTGTAAGTATTATTTGTTTATATTTGCAGAAGTAATTGGACAGCACAGCAGATACGATTGTTCAGCAAGGCTGTTCGTGCTCTAAATCAAGATCGGCTGTCACGGCTTCTGTGTGAGGGATCACCGTCAGAAGCTGCAAAGCGGCGTATAGTTGCAGACACAACAGCTCGACGACTGCGACAGTTGCTGGCCAGTGTAAACTGGGAAATGCGTCTTGTGCAGTGGCTTCACACAACACTTGTAGACACACTTAGCAATGCGTACCTAGCAGCTTACTTAGATGCATTACAGGTAATACTTGAAATTTTCAGATTTGCTTATGTGCAGTGTTAATAACTGCAGTTGACAGCACACGTAATGGCCAGAGCTGAGATTTGAGCTGTTTGTCAAGTTAAGCAGGTGCTAATCATATGATGGCATTGTTCATATAAATTTATATGTATATTTGTAAATAAGATAGTGAAAGCATGCACCCTATAAAAACATACAAGAAAATGTTCAACTTCAGCTCTGGCCAAGACTTCAACAGCTGATTTCTGCGCTGTTAAGCATACTAATTGCTTAATATGATTAATTCAGACAATTATAATTATCTTAATACCAATGTCCCAGTTTTTCAAACCTATAGAATACTTTTGAGGTCTTAAGAGGAAATAAAAAATAAATTGAAAGAGATGAATGTGCATGTTGCCTGTGTGGCAGCTTTACAGTTCATTCATTAATTTTGTTACACAGCTCCTGATTTAAAAATTTTTGTTTCTTGTCTTGTAAACACTGCATTTTATCTTACTAACTTCTTATTGTACCAAAAGGAAAGCTAATGCCATAGGTTAATATGTGTAGAGGGAGAAAATGTCAGTTAGTGTGGGAACTGGCCACTGAGTCATCAAAAGAAAGTTCAAATTTACTATGCAAATGATTACAATTTAGGCTCAAAATTCAAAGAATTAACCCAAGAGAGGAGCTTATTTAATTGCACAATGCACTATCTGACATTGCTGTCTTCACTCTCCTATGCAACTAACTTGTGTGACCAGTCTCCTCATATAAGATTATGTAAATCTTTACTTTTTTTTATAACCCTCCAAAATTAATGATTGGTATGAGCCAAGGAACGGAAATTCTGAACAGATAACTGCTGTATGGACCAGAATAATTATTGAATTTATTCAGTTCAGCAGAGACCAATTTATTAGATTGTTATTAAAAGTTTTCCAAAAGTGGTAAGAAGAGAACAGTTAAAATCTACACAGTAAACTTTGAAATAACTTGTATGACAGCTGGCATCCTCCCTGCCAAGTTGACTTCACAAAATTCTGTGTGTATCATATCACAAGTCTATTGGGGGGGGGGGGGGGGGGGGAATGAGTGAACTGGCGATCACAAATGGTGTGAACTGGTAATCAAATGTTCAAATGTTGCGACTTCTACCACTCTAGCAAGATGGAGCAAGGCTGATATATTTACCTGTGATAACTGCAGCTATACCCGGTGTTGGTGTCTAATGCCTGCATTGCTTAATGGGTTGCTATGTAGATGATCGACGGAACTGTAACTGCGATGATGTGCAATTGTGTTAAAAAATGTGTTCCTAGGTAAAACTTGTATCTCCATATTCGGTAGCGTATAATGCAGAGTACTACAACTGCTCACTAAAGCAGTCAGAATGTGAATCCTCGTTTGTCAGATATAGGGTAGCATCAGTTTCTCCCACTCTGCACTAGTGGCTGCCCAATCATCATCTTGCAACAAAATTTCTGCCAATCCTCTGTCTTCCCTTCAAATATTGCGTGCGCAGAAATCATCACCCCACGTCACACAATTTCAGCCAATGGCTGGCTGCTAGGAGGCATTTTAAGTTGAAATGTTCCCGAGGCTTCTGCATTGCTAATGGAACCAATGGGATGTTTCTGCAGAATCCCACGCCAAGAGCAGGGGTGTGAGGGGCTTATAAGGAGCGCACCTCACCAACAACAGCCGTAGCAGCGCCAGACCCATCTTTTGTGTTAATACGGTACCTTGGCCGCAAAAAACAGTCTGGGAAGCTTTCCACATAGTGGAGAAATTGCAGCTTCCAGTTTTACAGTGCAGGATTAGGGCACCACCCCACCCCCCATCCTGTACAAAGCCTGCCGTCTGCTGAGGGTGGAATGTCCACTGGCTTTCTCTTGGGCCGCCCGTGGGGGCCACTATGAACTGGCCCGACCCGGCTGTTCCTTCATTTCATCACGCAGGGCGCGTTGTGGCTTGCTCACAGTAACTGAAGCTAACTGAATTGTTTTCATCTGCTACAAAATTTGCTATTTGCATGAAATGTGACATTTAATCATCACTTGTCCCACTTGGTTACTCCGGTGTGAAGATAAATAGAAATATTCAGAATGATTCTGCAAAACCATATGCAAAGAGCATAGTTTTGTATTAAAAATTTAAGGTGGGTGAGTTACATGGGTCTTGCAGTTATTGTGGAGGGAACACATCGGTTGCCAGCTTGCAAGTCATTGGGAAGAAAACAGAATAATGATACAGTGGTTGTACTTGCATCTCTTATCAGAGGCTGCACCTGGTAGCTCCAGGTGTGTTGTATTTGATGACCGTACAAGTGTAATTAGGTTGCAAACACTGCATCTGGACAGTCGGCTGGACTGTAAACAAACGAGAACTTAAACTTCCTTAGGGGAGAGGAGTGTTTAGCACTATTGGCTGCTATTACGTTAATACTGTGTCGTTAATGCCATTCCTGTGAAAGGATTCTTGTAACTGACTGTGTGCAGTGGAAAGGTATCGGACTAATTTTGTTTTCCTAAAAGTTTCTTTTGAAAGAAATCAGTAGCAAGGCAAATGGGAATTGAACCAAGGTTCTATTAGTAACTTAGTAAACTGTAATTATGTGAAAAGGGATGTTTGCCAGCCTAATTAGGCAAAGTTGTACCCTGTACTATGATGGTTCATAAAGAAAGTTAACAATGTGGGTTAGCTTTACTTGATACTAAGCTCCTGTTTTGCTGATATGATAAAAGTGAGTGGCACAGTTTAGCAAGTAGTGTACCAGTGAATTGACTTGAACTACACAGGAGGAGTATTAATGTGTGTAGGCAACAACTGGCTCTCAGTAACACTTACTGTCTGTACTTTAAAATAGGAATCTAATTATAGGTAAATGATTACTAATGGTGGAGCACTACTGATATGGACAACAGGTTCTTTTGTTAGTTTAATTATTGGAAATTACTACTATTGAAATACTTATGAAGTAATTGCATCTTTTGTACTGATTATTATCTGTATTCTTAAGGAATATTCCTTACCTTGTATTATTTAGCTCAAATGGAATATGTGACACCTGAATCTAGTATAGTTTGAATAATTACAGCCAGTTGCTTATTTTTGTTTGCTGTTATTGTAACATGGCATCTAAATTTGGCTCAACAATTTGCATAGGTACTCAGAAAATAATTTATTGGTGGATTTAGAACGTGGTTGAACACTTGAGTCATAACACAATATGGGAAACAGTGTTAACTACACAACACATGAAACTGTAAGCACTATTATTTCAAGAAAAAGAACCTTTGAACTGAATACTTCATTGTCCATTTTGGAAAACTACGTGGGGTATTTCAAAACTTACGATCACTAAGTAATTTGTTGAGGAAAATAATTGCTTTTCAGTTCAGTAAAACAGGCTATTCAGCACTTGGGATAGGACCCTGTCTAGGTAAATGACTAAGGATAAAATATAGTGGCTCAACACAAAGTTTACAAAACAGAAAATCATTATTGTAAACGAAACCACATAAGTGGTCCATGCAGTGATACAGCACTCAACTGAAATTTTCAGCTGAATGTGGTGGCAGCATCAATATCCTGTGCTAATCAAAAAAGGTGACAAAAGTATCCATGGCTCTTCCAGTGCAACACGTTCTGAAAATTCTCTTCTTGGTATTGGATTTTCATAGTAAAGAGCTAACCAAAGTATTCTGTGAATAATAAGCTGTCTTACTTGAGTTGGAGTTCTTCTCATCTCCTTCAGTTCACAAGATGCACACTCTTTGCCTGCTTGCCACCAGCTGAGTCATGCAACAAAGGAGCTTTGCAGTTTGATCGCCAGATCCACCTTTTCTATTCCTGTCTATACAGGGGCCGGTGAAACATGTCACTTGACAGTCGCGTGTAGTTGGCGAGGTTGCAATAGATGCCACCGCACACACCCACAGCCCCAAAGTATGTTTTGCAAATGTAAGCTACAATCAATGTATATACGTAAGTACAACAAAGTACATTTTTCTAACAACGGAGAGAACAACGATGGAGACTAAGTATTTGATAGTATATGAAACCGGGAAATAAAAACACTCGAAGTTAATGGTAATTCCAAATGGGTACTGTAATAGTTGCATGTAAAATGCCGTGTAATAATGTAAACCTAAGCATACCAAAGAACACGCTATCCACTCTCATAGAAAGAAATAAAGCAAAACATGCATAGCCTACTCAATTGAAGAGGGAAAGAATTAATTCTGAATACATTTACATTCACTAATTTATTATGTCAGTGGCACAGCTCCATCCAGTTCTCCTTCGCTATCATTGGAATCTGCACGAAAACCATTGTCTTCACCATCTTCATCACATCATCACCATCATCATCATCATCATCATCATCATCATCAAGAGAAATCATTAATTGTTAGTTTTCATTTATAATCCCATCTGTAGTCTGTGCTTCTCTTATGAGTTTAGTTACATGCTACCTTCACGTAGCAGTATTTCCACTTGTTACAGCAAAAGTCTTGTTGTTACTTCTAATGTATGCCTGATTCACTCCAAACCAGTTCAGTTTGATTAAAATGGCAGTGATAATGCAATAGCCTAATTACCAAGTGACCCTGTTTGCTTGCAATTTCATCTACACATATTCAGGTGTCACAGGCTTATTTTGTTTTATGACCGAGTATAACAACAGCTTTGTCGTGCTGATGTCTGCAGCAATGTCTCTCGCCTGCAACGACTGCACCATAGTTTCTTTACAGTCACTAATGGTTGGAGTTTTTTCTTAAATCAGGGTATGGTATGGTGCATTGTCCATCGCAAACCCTGTCCGAACACTAAACTGGAGCAACAATTTTTAAATCATTGTAGAAACTATGAGTAGTCCATATCCTCTCGATAGTCACTGGTTTTTCTCGACCTCTGCCAAGGACCAAGGTTAGTCTCTCCACTCACTTCAAAATAGAAAAGAAAGTAATGAGCAATACACAGCACACAGTAATGTAGACTCAGTAGCATTGCCGGATTCAGATATCAATATTGAGATGCATGTACCCATGTTGGCCATCCAGAGGTGTATGATTTCATGGCCACACTGTTGGTGGCTTGGACACCGTATCCATTGGTGAGTCCTTTTGGCAGTTTCGGCAACTAGGGAAGTGTGCTCCTGTTCCTTGAGCAGTTGTATTGATGTATTTGGTTCGCGACATTACTATTCGCATCCAGTATTTTTGTTATTTCTCTTGGTTTGCTATTCAGGTTTTGTTCGTACACTGTTGACGATTCTTGGTACTCAGTTTGTCCTTTTTGATTTGTGTACAGTTTACCATTATTCACTCAGTTCTTTTTGGGTTCTCATTATTTTCCTCTGACACCACCAAGGGGCACTTCTCCACCTTGGTAGTGTGTTATAAAATGGAGTACAAAAAGCATTTGCTAATGAGTGCAAAATAATTGTTTGCTGAGTTTGATAGTGTCATAAAATTCTGTAGTTCAGGTCCGACATATACTAGTATCTTAAGCAGCTCTAGATCAAAACATCCCCCCCCCCCCCCCCCCCCCCCCCCCAAACCACCTAAAACTGCCATGATAAAAAAGTTTACATATTACTAGGAATTGGGGCCATAAACTGAATGATAAAGCAGATAATAAATTTGAGGGAATCAGCTGCTAGTTCACTTCACATAGGCTGACTCTCAGTTGCATTAACAAAATACATCCAGTTTCTCACATATTATTTTACTACAGGGACCATTCTATTCCCTCCAGTATATGGCATGGTAAGTTAAGGAGAGGTTTACTATCTTTGGCCCGAAAAAAGCATGTTCTTTGAGAATTTTTTTCTCAGGATGTGTTATAGATATCAATGTCAAATTTGGTCAAAATGTTTATTGATATTTTCTCTAGAAACTGGAATTTTTATTGACCGGAAATGTCGAAGAGGAAAGGTGGAAGTGTCATCTGAACGAAACAAAATTTCGATATATACCTCCACACGCGGTATGTCACAGGTCAGCTGGCTCGTCTGACATCAAAATTGAGTTGACGTTAGCGAAGTATATAAGATCTTTAGTAGTTGTACCTCGCTTAAGTTATTTGGACCATAGGAAACAAAATGGTCGCCATTTGAAAAAAATAGGGTATTTTTTTTCATCGGATTTTTCGACTTTGTTGGCCAAGTAAAAACATTTATAGTTGATGGGTTGGAATAAAAGTGGTATAACTCCTAGACAATTTAGTTAGCCTCATCGTAAACAAAGAATCATGCCAATCAGTTCAGTAGAATTGAAGTTACTACAACACGTGACAAAAAAAAAAAAAAATCTTTTCGAGAAAAACATGTTTGAAGTTTTGACTACATATAAATGCGATTTATGCAACATACGTTAAATCTGCTATTTCAGGTCCATAAAAGAGTCCTTCCTCTTCCTTATAGAGGGTGTTCTGCTCGATCTGGGCTACCCTGCGCTGCTCCAGAGCTGCTCGTACGGCCAGTGACAAGCGGTTTTCGGATGCTTGTATCTGGTGGTTGTCCGAATGCTTGGCGAACTGCGTTGAATAGAGTCCCAGGGTGATGTCCATCATTGTCATGGTCTTCATAATTGCTGAATACCCTTTGTTGAAGCTGCTCACTGCCAGGAAAGCCGCAATCTCCACAGTCTTCGCACCAGAATGCAAATGCTTGGAGGCTCACTTCCAAACAAACGCGTTCAAACTTTCGTTTGAATTTTGTGTGTTCCCTTCCCAGCATCGGTACGATAACTCGTCCTCCGAAAGAAAAAAAACTAGTGCATGAAAAAGGCTGATTTCAGGCAGGTGCGTTTTTTTGTTCAACCGCGAATAACAAATATTGCCGTTTCGTATTCGGAAAAACCGTTTTGGGGGTGGATTCTAAACACTTTTATGGATCCAAAAATGCAGTTTTTAAAAAATCAATTTTTCGAACCAAAAGATAGTAAACCTCCCCTTAAAGGGAGGCATTATATTTTTTGGTTTGATGATAGAAGAGAAGCCTTCATAGAAGGCACATTTCATGACCTGCAGAATCATAAGATAGCTGACTTTACACTTAGGCTGGTTTATTTTGCACAGTTTTGTTCTGTGATGTCATGTATTATTGACAGCTGATTTTGATCTACAGTATCTTTTTAGTTTAGAAGCATTCCAGGTAGCCCATAACCTCATGTACGTCGCCCTTAAAAAACTGAGGAATCTTGTCCTGACATTGAAGCATGGATGCTCCTACATGGAATATGTTTTTGCAAACATGTGTTTATTTAAAGGCACTGTTGCTTCCTTTCCTTGGCCACAAGAAAGAGAAACAACCTATTTGAAGTGAATGGTCTTTGTCTGTTATTGGAAAAGTATACATATATTTTCAAAAGCCCTATGGAAAATTCAAAGTTGGTCAATGGCAGGAGTGTCTTTCTTGCTCAAACTAAATGCTTCACTCTCAGAAAACTTGTGCACTCTACAGAAATATTTAAAATCCATTTAATTTTGATTTTTGGTGTTTTATCTTACTACAATGAAGGAAAATTAGGAATTATTTTTACTGTAGTGGAGACTCATGATTGTTATCTGATTTAGGGCAGACTGTGTAAAGCAGATGATATTAGATTAGCACAGAAAATGAAGTTGGATCAAACTGAACTCAGAAATCTGTATTGTGTGAACGTTAATCTCACACGGGAGCTGTGGCCACTTGTTCGTCATCACCGATTTCGTCCAGATTGGTCACAAATGAAAATGACTGGAGTGGGAGCTCCAGAAATCCATGCATTCAGAAAAAATAGCATTCTTTTGGCACGGGTCAGGCGAGGCATGAGCAGTGTATGTTCGCATAGCGACAGCAAAACAGTACAGAACGGTAATCTGATGGTCATGGGGTTGAGCTCCTTTCTTTTTTTTTATTTCTTCTTCTTCCCTTTTTTTCTTTTTCTTCTCCGTTTTTAAAACAATGCTCAGTATGTTGTATTAATATTTTCATGTAAGGCATGAACAGGAAAGGCAAAGGAAAATTTGGGATTGCAAATAAATTTTCAGGAAGACATTGTAACATGTTAAAAAAGGATTTGTACATAAAATTAGATACTTATTTGCACGTGTTGGTGTGATATTCGTCATAAAAAAACAGGGGAAGCAGTAATTTTCTCACCATCTTGCATGCATTATAAATGTTGCATTTCCAATTATATGGTTGTTTTAAAGTTCCTATAGAAGAACAAACTTGGTTTACCATTTTGCCAGACATTGGCAAGGATATTTTGGTGATGTACAGTGGAATTTATTTTGGTGCAGTCACCTAAGATGTGATTTCTTTCTTAGTCTCAATGAGATAAGAGAAGTATTGAAGCTTTTTGGTCAGATTCATTCCTCATGATAAAAATAACTATCGGAGGGTTGCACCAGCGGTGCGCATTTGAGGAAATCACTTTAATACTGCGTGGTAGCAAACCTGCATCATCTTGAGAAATTTTCATGTTTAATAGTAAGTTATTTGCCTTTCCCCAAAAGTCAATCAACAGAAGAAGGCTGTTATAAATTTCCAGATTTTGATGAAATAATGGCAACATTCCTATATTCTGCTGTGTTCTCATCCATTGTTTTTTCAGTCCTTGGTCCAAAAGAACTGGTATTCTCTTGTAGGCATTTGAAGTTCTTTATGCTTTGATTACAGTTCCTTCTCAAAAAGTAATTTGCAGAATCCTCATGGACACAGTAATTACAATCCTTTCTCAGAAATGTATTTGTGATCTCAAGTTTTCCTTTTCATGCCTTTTATGAAAATATTAATAAGTACAAAACATCAAGCATTATTTTGGTTTATTTGCAGTGTCAGTGACATAAAAAAAAATTGAAAATTCAAAAGGTTTCCACATTGGAACTCGATCCTGTGCCGCTAGGATTACATTCTGTACTCTTTCTGCTGTGCCAACCAGTGCCTGCAGAGTAGATTAACATGAATAGCTCACGCCTTGCCCAACCTGTGCCAAACGAACACTATTTTTTTTCTAAACTCTTGTCCCTTTCATGTTTGCCCAAACCCAACAAACAGGGCGAGTCAAAAGTCCTTGGACACCTTCATAAGTTGGAAGATTAAAGGGAAAATTGAAATGTGGTGATCGGAGCATAGGTTTGTTGTGGGGCCGCAACTTTTGGAGTGAATGTCATTCATGGCCGCCATCTTGAAATCCACCATTTTGATTCAAGTAATTTTTTTTTTTTAATGGGAAGGGGAGTGTATGACACATCAAATAACACTCGCTTGAGCTCTGGAATTGAGTGGTGTAATTTGTTTTTGTCTATCTTGTACAGTTTAGAGGTTATTAATGTTCAAAGTTGGGAAATTACCTTCATACCGACTGCTACAACACATGTTCTATGTGTTGTCCATCCCATGCAATGCACAACTGTAGTCGCCGCAAGCACTCTGACTGCACACGGAGAAGAGTCCCTCCTGCAATTTGGTCATAGGCATGTTGTATGCGTTCCTCCAGGTGTCTCAAATCACGGATGCTCTCAGCATACACTATCTGCTTAAGATGTCCCCATAGATAAAAATCAAGGGCTGTTAAGTCAGGGGATCTGGGTGGCCACTCCACGGGACCACGGGTTGTTCCTCCTACCATTCACAGACACCAATGCCATAGTGTCGAGGGGCTCCATCGTACTGAAAATAAGATGGAAAATGCCATCAACATTCAGTGTGGAAGGGAACACAAGGTCCTGCAGCAACGTCAGATACTGTGGTGCAGTCAAGGTGTTGTAAATGAAAAATGGCCCAATGATGCGGATGTCCCATATGCCACACCACACCATCACCTTCGCCGGACTATGTTCTCGAATTGGGGCAACCCAGTTCGGATTTGCGTTACTCCAGTATTGGCAATTATGTCGATTAACCTCCCAGTTCAAAGTGAAATACACCTCGTTGCTGAACAATATGCCCTTGGCAAATGAAGGATCCAGTTTGTGTTTTTCAGTAGCCCACAGGCAGAACTCCAACCGGCGATCAGGGTCATCCTCATCAAGTCGATGTTGCATCTACAGCTTGTAAGGATGCCACTTATTGGTGTGCAATATCCAGACAACTGAGGTTTGGCTTATTCTACATTCTAGGGCCATACAACAGGTACTTTGTTTAGGACTTTTCACAAACAACGCAACAACCGCAGTTGCAGTTTCCTCATTGGTGGCAGTCTTTGATCGCCCACTACATGTCCTATCGTGAACAGAGCTCGTCTCCCGGAATTTGGTGATCATTTGAGCCAACGTGCTGTGCGATACCAGTTTTCTGTCTGGGTGCTGTCTGTTGTAGTCAGCTGCTATTGTTCAGTAGCTGCTTTCCCCTGATATAAGGATGATTTCGATCTTCTGTTCACGCATCAGACCCATTTTAGATCACCTGGAACAAAGAGAGACACGAGTCGGTACCTAGGTAACTTTGAACATTAATAACTTCTAAATTGTACAAGATAGACAAAAACAAATTACACCACTCAATTCTGGAGCTCAAGCAAGTGTTATTTGCTGTGTCTCACAACCCCTTTTCCATTTAAAAAAATGACTTGAATCCAAAATAGCAGATTTCAAGATGGCGGCCATGGATGACATTCATTCCAAAAGTTGCGGCCCCTAAGTCAAACCTATATTCCAATCATCACATTTCAATTTTCCCTTTAATCTTCCAATTTACGAAGGTGTCTAAGGACTTTTGACTCGCCCTGTATATCATAAATTTGAACAAAACTGATAATGACGTGTAGGCACTATCCCCTTGGTAGATTATATCACTATGAACTAGGATCATATTTTTACCGGTGAAAATTTGTGGATCAATTCAAATTCAAGTGGAGTTGTCAGTTTTCAAGTTGGAAAGAAGTAAATAATAATGAAGTTGTTATTAACACAAAAATGTGAAGTGTCTTGAGGATCTCAGGTTCAAAACCCAGCCAGTTTGTAGAATCTTTTTCACTTGCCAGTGCTTTCACCTTTGGCATTGTTTATTACTGTGCAAAATGCCAAGCTGTTTAAGTTTAGCACTCATAATAAAACTAAATCACACAGCAGTTATTATCATTACAGCATTTGTGTTGCACAAGTGAGATATTGGTGCATTAGATGAGGAGCCTTAAACACATGACACTATGTTAGAAGAGGAGCCTATGAAGAAATTTTGGTACAAATACAAAATCAAACTAATAGAAGTCAAAATTCAATGAGCATGACATTTATCTATTTTGACAAAAGCAGTTTAAAAATTTGAATAAATTTACCAAATGCCAATTTGGAAACCTGATTCTTCTTTTTCTTTTCCATATCTATTAGATTTAGTTCTTTAATTCATCTATCTTCTTTCAGTGGTACCATTCTTTTTCTTGTTCCACAAGTATGCGCTGTGCTTTTATTTTATGTTCTTAATGGACATACTCTAATTTATTTATTTATTTATTTTTTTTTTTTTAAATCAGTATTTCATATTGAGAACTCCCACTCCCACTGTGGGACCCAAGTAAGATACTGTAGGTTCTCTAACAGAATCCTGGACTGCTTCTTCCACATCTGCTTGTATTTGGAGGTTATTTTTTTATTCAAAACACATTGTGTATTGCCGTTACACTTAACTTGCACTATCATTCTTACCAGCTCAGTGTAAATATTTGGTATTTTATCTCATTTTCATTGTCGTCAACAAGGATAAAAACGTTTTCCTTTAAAGTTAAAGTAATTTCCTCATTTACTGATGTTGAAAATGAACTACAGCCTTTTGTGTTATTTAAATCTGTCTTACAACAAGCACATAAATAATAACTACTTTGTATGCAGCAAATTTGTCTCAAAAAAATAATTTGTGCATGTTAATATGTATAGAAACCATCACATTTAACTGCAGAATGAAGATCCGCTTCTTCACTATAGGGCCTGGCTTAGGAATAAATTGTGGCTTCAGCTTTGGTTAGCTTCTGTCCACTTTTCCGTAAAAGTAGGCCTGATGAAATTGCTGTCACCAGTTCTGTGCATTTCAACTTTGAAAAGTTTTTGTACTGTTTTTACTTGAGTTCAAATGGAAAATGGAAATGAAGTCCCATGCTTCTTGATAGAGCGTAGGGGAACGATGTGGGAGACCCGCACCACCATACGAGGCAAGGTCCTAATGGAGGTGGTTTGCCGTTGCCTTCCTCTGACTGTAATATGGATGAATGACAATGACGATGATGATGATGACACAACAACACCCAGTCATCTCGGGGCAGGTGAAAATCCCTGACCCCACCGGGAATCGAACCCGGGACCCCTTGCTCTGGAAGCGAGAACACTACCGCGCGACCACGAGCGGTAGCCTGAGTTTAAATGGCACATGAAATTAAATAAAGGTGAAATATAATAATTGTAAATTGCACCATAAAATTATTCCTTGCTGTCTGTGAATCCTTTCTTGGCCTTTTTGTTTATAATGTCCTAGCACATTTTCAAACTTTACCAGTCACAATTTGTTCCTATGTTTTATGAATTAAAGTTAGCAGCAACTACTTTCCACATGTTTTCGTTTTTGGCTGTCGTAATTTCATCTTTCTTTTTTCCTTCTATTGTGTCTTTATGGTAACCCAATATGATTTTCAGCAATAAATCATTAAGTAATTTTTGCCTGTGAAGAAGTTTGAAGAGTGCATCTTTTTCTTCTTATTTTCCTCCATCTTTACAACATGCCACCAACAATAATAAATACTGTGTATCTACTGTTTACAATTAATGTATATGGTCGAGACACAAAACTTGTGTCGAAAACTGATTTTCACAATGTTGCCAAGCGTGTTTCCTGCCATTTTATATCAACATTGAACCATGTCTAATTGAGCCAAGTATAGTATTATACAACAGATTGAATTCCTGAACTGAATTCAGCTTCTGAACTAAGGTTAAAATTGATCTGTAGTCAGCGGCAGTTGTACAGTCAGCCTTAAATCATTCTGATTTATCATGATTTTTCCCATTAATTCCAGGTGTATCCCAGGATGATTTCTAACTAGAGCCCATGGCCACCACCTTTTTGTTTCTTACTCATTACAAGTAATTTTAAATTGACATCTTATACAATAACATAAATATTATTATTTCTTCTTCTTCTTCTCCTTCTGCAACTGTTGTTATTGCACTTGTCTAATGGTGTGATTAATTTCTTGTAGAATAAAGTTATGTAAAAGAAGTTGACATTTCTCGTGGGTATTGATAAAACAAATTTACAGCAAAATTCTGTGCACAGATTGAGAAGAAATGAAGCACTATAGTGCTATTGCCTGCTATAATGGTGCAAAGTTCTGCAGCTTTCTCTTGCATGTTAAGAGAAATGTCGTAAGTATCACTCAATTTTCGTTGGTGTCTTAAGCAGAAGATCAAAGAAAATAACTGAAGACTTTTCAAAACTTCGCAGTATTACTTTACTGTTGGTAGTAAGCTAGGAGTACAGATCTGTTTCTCCTTTTGGAACTTTTGTAATGTTGGTCGGGCCACAAAGAGCTGTAGACATCTCTCTCTTTGTCTTCCCCGCCCCCCTCCCTCCATCTCCTCCCCCCTTATCTCTCTCTCATATGCACAGGATGCCTTCTTTTATTATTTGTGAAGTAAATGCCAGATATTTATTGTTCGCAGGCCCTCAAAGCAAAGGTACCAACTCTGACTGAGAGACTTGTTGGAGGAACGTCACGTTCTGGAGTTTCAGATGCAGTTAATATAGTCATGAAGCACCCTTGGGATCCTGTTTTTGAATGTATAAATGAGAACAAACCTGTAAGTATAAATTGACCTAAATCTTAACATTTGAATTTGTGGTTTTAATTGATTGGCATAATAACTAGTGTGAGAAAGTATTCACCGTAATCTTGTCCTTCCAATTTTTATCTCAAGTTTTCTAAAGACGACTGTCATCTAAAAATCTTTTAATAAAGTAGCAATGTGATGTGAACTGTAACATTTCATGGGCAATTGAGTTGAACATCTTTCTTTTGATGCACTGACTGTGGTGCAAAAATAGAAATCGGAGTACACAGTAAGAAACAAATTCTAGTGGATATAGTGTAACTCAGTGAACATAATAGCTACAAATTTTATTGATGAAACTATGATGTGAAATACATTATTCTTTACGAATATGATGAACACACACACGGGACTGAACGCAAATTAGGCAGAAGAGTTGTGGCTAATCTCCTATAAAGCTCATGAGCACTCTTCATTACAGTACAAGATATTGTCGCTTCATGACACATTTAGTATACGTGTTTCATTATCTCTGAAAATCGCTTTGGTGGCCTAGACAACCAGTTTTTTTCTGTTTATGGAAATTGTTGGGTGCTCCTCAGACAAATTTATCAAATTGAAACAAATATGGGGACCAGATCTGATTATTGGAAAAGACATAAACTAAATTTACAAATGAAACCATATGGTTCCAGATATCTTTTTAAGTCTCAAACATCATGATGTATAAATGCAGACTGAAGTGATGAAGGAAAATTTTTACCAAGGCTGGGATTCAAACATAATTCTCCTGCTCACTAGGCAGATGAGCTAACCACTACACCACTCTGCCACAGTGGCTTTGCACAGCTGCATGGACTGCTGTAGCATGCCTCCCTCCTCAGTCCACTGTTGGTAAAACCATGCAACACCATTTGACGGATTTCGAAATAATGCACATACAGAAGTGAGAACTATGTTCTACTATAGTTCAGTTTTGTGTCGGAAGCTTTGCCACAGTTTTTTAAATTATGACTTGAAGCAAATGAGGTCTTCATGAAGCAAGTTGTTGTGAGGCTCTGGTAGCAACTCAAAGGCAAGAAAGATTTGGAGAGGCTCTGTCAATAAGTCACCTTCTGGGACCGGCCATAGTATAATAGAAACAATTTGGATGTAATTTGACTCATTGCCAATGTGTTCTTCTGGTTTTTCTTTCTCTTTGCTGCATATATTCCAATCTCTGTCTTCTGCTACAGTTTTTACCCTCTACAGCTCCCTCTAGTACCATAGAAATTATTCCATGATGTCTTAACAGATGCCCAATCATAATATCCCTTCTTCTTGTAAGTGTTTTCCATATTTTCCTTTCCTCTCTGATTCTGTGCAGAACCTCCTCGTTCCTTACTGTATCAGTCCACCTAATTATCAACATTCTTCTGTAGGACTGCTTCTCAAATGTTTCGATTTTCTTCTATTCCGGTTTTATCACAGTCCATGTTTCACTATCATACAATGCTCTGCTCCAAACATAAATTCTCAGAAATTTCTTCCTGAAATTAAGGTCTTTGTTTGATATTAGTAGACTTCTCTTGGGCAGGAATTGCCTTTTTATCAGTGCTAGACTGGTTTTCAAGTCGTCCTTGCTTTGTTTATCATGGGTTATTTTGCTACCTAGGTAGCAGAATTCGTTAACTTCATCTACTTTTTGATAACTAAGTTTCATGTTAGGTTTATCGCTGTTCTCATTTCTGCTACTTCTCGTACTTTTGTCTTTCTTTGATTTACTCTCAGTCCGTATCCTGTACACATTACACTGTTCATTCCATTCAGCAGATCTGTAATTCTTCCTCACTACCACAGAGAGTAGCAATGTCATCAGCGAATCTTATCAATGATATCCTTTCACCTTTAATTTGAATTACACACTTGAACCTTTCTTTTATTACTGTCATTGCTTCTTCAGTGTATAGATTTTCTTTTTTAATCTGAGCACTTTGTTCTTGATCTTCCACTTTTATTGCTCCCTCTTGGCTCTTGTACATATTTTATATTACCCGTCTCTCCCTATAGCTTACCTCTACTTATCTTAGAATTTTGAACATCTTTCACCCTTTTGCATTTTTGATTGTTTTACCAGGTCGACAAATCCTGGGAACATGTCTTGACTTTTCCTAGTCTTGCTTCCATTATCAACTGCAGCATCAGAACTGCCTCTCTGGTGCATTTACCTTTTCTAAAGCCACACTGATCATCATCTAACACATCCTCAATTCTCTTTTTCATTCTTTTGTATATTATTCTTGTTACCAACAAAGATGCATGAGCTGTTATGCTGATTGTGTGCTAATTCTCACACTTGTTGGCTCATGCAATCATTGGAATTTTGTGGATGATGTTTATTGAAAGCCTGATGGTATATCGCCAGTCTCATACATTCTACACATCAGTGTGAATAGTCATTTTGTTGCCAATTCCCCCATTGATTTTAGAAATTCTGATGGAATTTTATCCATCCCTTCTGTCTTATTCGATCTTAAGTCTTCCAACCCACTTATAAACTCTGATCCTAATACTGGATCTCCTATCTGTTCTATATCAAGTACTGTTTCTTCTTTTATCACATTATCAGCCTTGCACTTCATAGAGGCTTTCAGTGTACTCTTTCCTTCTAAATGCTCTCTCCTCTGCATTTAACTGTGGAATTCCCGTTGCACTGTTAATGTTACCACCTTTGCTTTTAATTTCACCAAAGGCTATTTTGGCCTTCCTGTATGCTGAGTCAGTCCTTCTGTCAGTCATTTGTTTTTCAATTTCTTCACATTTTTCATGCAGCTATTTTGCTTTAGTTTTCCCTTCACTTCCTTTTTATTTCATTCCTAAGTGACTTGTATTTCATATCTAATCTGCATAGCAGTGAGTCAGTTGTACTAACATTCGTCAGTTTCTGTACTATTATACTTGTGTATGCATTGAAGTTGCTTACGAGAATAATATGTGGAAGAATGGAAAATAAAATTAAGGATCTACGTGACAATCAGTAAGGCTTTAAGAAAAGTAAAGCCACCAGAGAGAGAATTCTGAGGTTGTACTTAATAATGAAAGCAAGACTTTAAAAAATCAAAACACATTCATCAAATTTGTCAACCTAGAAAAGGTGTTAAAAGTCTCAGGAAAGAAGCTGTAGGCTATAGGGAAATGTGGATAATATTGTCACATTGTAATCATAGTCAAGCCCAAATTCAAAAGCAGGATTGTCAATGAATATAACACTTAGCACTAAAAGTGTGTTTATTACGAAAACCAATGTCCAACCAGAGCAGAACTGGTCTCCTGGACAAAGTGTGCAGCTATTTATATAAACACTGAATATTCCACAGTGCTGGTATTTATACATTCCAGAATGTACAAACATTACAAATGTAAAATATTTCAAAAGTTTTCCAAAATGATAAATGCTAAATAACAAATAATTGAAACTTCCTGGCAGATTAAAACTGTGTGCCCGACCGAGACTCGAACTTGGGACCTTTGCCTTTCGCGGGCAAGTGCTCTACCAACTGAGCTACTGAAGCACGACTCACGCCCGGTACTCACAGCTTTACTTCTGCCAGTACCTCGTCTCCTACCTTCCAAACTTTACAGAAGCTCTCCTGCGAACCTTGCAGGACTAGCGCTCCTGAAAGAAAGGATATTGCGGAGACATGGCTTAGCCACAGCCTGGGGGATGTTTCCAGAATGAGATATTCACTCTGCAGCGGAGTGTGCGCTGATATGAAACTTCCTGGCAGATTAAAACTGTGTGCCTGACCGAGACTCGAACTCGGGACCTTTGCCTTTCGCGGGCAAGTGATCTACCAACTGAGCTACCGAAGCATGACTCACGCTCGGTACTCACAGCTTTACTTCTGTCAGTACCTCGTCTCCTACCTTCCAAACTTTACAGAAGCTCTCCTGCGAACCTTGCAGGACTAGCACTCCTGAAAGAAAGGATATTGCGGAGACATGGCTTAGCCACAGCCTGGGGGATGTTTCCAGAATGAGATATTCACTCTGCAGCAGAGTGTGAGCTGATATGAAACTTCCTGGCAGATTAAAACTGTGTGCCCGACCGAGACTCGAACTCGGGACCTTTGCCTTTCGCGGGCAAGTGCTCTACCAACTGAGCTACCGAAGCACGACTCACGCCCGGTACTCACAGCTTTACTTCTGCCAGTACCTCGTCTCCTAGTCCTGCAAGGTTCGCAGGAGAGCTTCTGTAAAGTTTGGAAGGTAGGAGATGAGGTACTGGCAGAAGTACAGCTGTGAGTACCGGGCGTGAGTCGTGCTTCGGTAGCTCAGTTGGTAGAGCACTTGCCCGCGAAAGGCAAAGGTCCCGAGTTCGAGTCTCGGTCGGGCACACAGTTTTAATCTCCCAGGAAGTTTCATATCAGCGCACACTCCGCTGCAGAGTGAATATCTCATTCTTTCAACAAATAATTGCTGATGTTTGGGTTTGAACTAGTGACCCACAGCACGTCACCCAGCAGTACTAACCACTACACCACATGGCATGCACCACGGCTTCCAGCAATGTATAATTAATATGTACAAGCACCAAGAGAGGAAAATAAGACTATAAGACTTGGAACACGAAGTACTTGGGTTGGAAAGTGTGTAAGACAGGGATGTAGTTAGTCTACTGCCCTACTATTCAATCTATACATTGAAGTATCAGTGACAGTAATAAAAGAAAGGTTCAGGATTATTATTAAAATTTAGGGTGAAATTTAATCAATGATAAATTTGTTGATGACATTGCTGTCCTCAGCGCAATTCAGGAACAATTGCAAGACCTGTTGAATGGAATGAACCGTCTAATAATTACACACAATAGATTGAGAGTAAACGGAAAAAAGAGAAAATAGTAAGAAGCAGTAGAAATGAGATTATACATAAATTTCCCATCAAAATGGGGACCATGAAGTAGATGCCGGCCGCGGTGGACTCGCGGTTCTAGGCGCACAGTCCGGAACTGCGCGACTGCTACGGTCGCAGGTTCGAATCCTGCCTCGGGCATGGATGTGTGTGATGTCCTTAGGTTAGTTAGGTTTAAGTAGTTCTAAGTTCTAGGGGACTGATGACCACCGCTGTTAAGTCCCATAGTGCTCAGAGCCATTTGAACCTTAAGTAGACAAAGTGAAGATATTCTGCTACCTTGGAGTAAAATAATGAATGATGGACAAAGCTAGGAGGATGTAAAAAGCAGATTAACACAGGCAAAGAGATCATTCCTGGCCAAAAAAACTGTTAGTATCAGACATCAGCCTTAATTTGGAGAAGAAATTTCTTTGAATGCATGGAAATGAATCAAGGGCTGTGGGGAAATTGGAAAGAAGTATAATGAAAAGTAGGTGACTGATAAGAAATGAGGTGGTTCTTTGCAAAATAGACAAGAAGAGAAACACGTGGAAAATATTTACTATCAAAAACAGTCTTGATCACAATTTATTTATTACAGCGACTGGTTTCGACCACTACTGTGGTCATCTTCAGAAGGAGGTTCTTACTCATTGGTCTGAAGACGACCACAGCAGTGGTCGAAACCAGTCACCATAATAAATAAACTGTGATCAATACTATTTTTGATAGTAAATATTTGTAACACATTGATCACTGTTCACTCCCACAATGTATTCAAAAGTAACATGTGGAAATGCTTGACAAGAAAAAGGGACAGGGTGATAGGACAATTATTAAGACATCAAAATAACTCACATGGCACTAGAGAGAACTGTAGAAAGGAACAACTGTAGCAGAAGACAGAGATTTTAATGTATGTAACAAATAATTGAGGACATTGAATGTAAGTACTACTCTGAGATGAAGAGCTTGGCACAGGAGAGGAATTTGTAGCATCTGCATCAAACAAGTCAGAAGACTGCTGAAAAAATTTAAAAAAAAATTAAGCGTAGAGAAAATTGACTAGTCCCCTCTATGAGAGCATCGAAAAACGTTTTGTAGGATTAATCTGTAAATGGCAGTGACAATATAAACACTCAATTTGATTGATGTGACATACTCATATCTTTAAACATTTATTTGTATGTACTGATCATAGACACTTTTTATTATCTTAGTAACTCTGCATTGTGCAGACCACTGAAAGAAAAAACTGAAGTTACCATGGAACTGCATTTCTTTATCCTGTTGTTATTTCCTCTCTACACATTATTGTAGTATGTCTTGGAAGTCTGTATTTGTTATCATGCTCTGAAATTCACTTTATGGCGTATGACAGAGGCATTCTTGCAGTGCTCCCATGCAGATAAAATAAACTCATCAAATGACAGGTACCAATTTTTAGAATTTTTTAAGGTGATTCTGTCTGATCTCAAAGAGAAAATGGTATTAAATGCTTGGCCCATGCAGTCACATTGTAAACCAGTCTCATTAAGGGCTATCAGTTTCTAATTTACAGCTTTGGAAATGAGTGCAGGTAGGTTAATTTTATGATAAAATGGGGTAGTCAGAAAGTGATATGCAAAGCAGTTAAAGTGGAAATCATGCAATGGCTTCTAGACATAGCTATGGACTAATTTGATAGCCATTTACAACAAGTCGAGCCACTTGTCGTGTTGTGCTCACAATGAAGAGATCTCAGTTTATTTTTCTGGGAAGCAGTATGATGCCTGTGACTAGAATACATCCCAGTATCACTTTACATTATGTCCATACATAATTAATATCAGTGAGTGTAATGTGACATAGTTTACAGGCACTTGGTATAACAATTTTAAATACTTGGGGGAAAAAGTCACTTTACAGCCATCTCGCTATACAGGGTGTTACAAAAAGGTACGGCCAAACTTTCAGCAAACATTCCTCACACACAAAGAAAGAAAATATGTTATGTGGACATGTGTCCGGAAACGCTTACTTTCCATGTTAGAGCTCATTTTATTACTTCTCTTCAAATCACATTAATCGTGGAATGGAACAAACAGCAACAGAACGTACCAGTGTGACTTCAAACACTTTGTTACAGGAAATGTTCAAAATGTCCTCTGTTAGCGAGGATACATGCATCCACCCTCTGTCGCATGGAATCCCTAATGCGCTGATGCAGCCCCGGAGAATGGCATATTGTATCACAGCCGTCCACAGTACGAGCACGAAGAGTCTCTACATTTGGTACCGGGGTTGCGTAGACAAGAGCTTTCAAATGTCCCCATAAATGAAAGTCAAGAGGGTTGAGGTCAGGAGAGCGTGGAGGCCATGGAATTGGTCCGCCTCTACCAATCCATCGGTCACCGAATCTGTTGTTGAGAAGCGTACGATCACTTCGACTGAAATGTGCAGGAGCTCCATTGTGCATGAACCAGATGTTGTGTCGTACTTGTAAAGCACATGTTCTAGCAGCACAGGTAGAGTATCCCATATGAAATCATGATAAAGTGCTCCATTGAGCGTAGGTGGATGAAACGAAAATGAGCTCTAACATGGAAATTAAGCGTTTCCGGACACATGTCCACATAACATCTTTTCTTTATTTGTGTGTGAGGAATGTTTCCTGAAAGTTTGGCCGTACCTTTTTGTAACACCCTGTGTATGCGTAAGGCATAGACTTGGAAGCTGATGTGTCTAAATTAAGGGATTCAGTACATTTGTTAAGTGAGAGCAGAGAGAAAAACTGAAGAGAAGCAAGTGATAAGTGAAAATTTTTGCAAATCATCATTGTGTGTACATTTTGCTAAAGAATAGAAAAACATCTAAGAACTTTCAGTATTTCTTTTCCCTGAATATTTTTGTATTGTTGGTAAATGAGCAACATGTAAATTTACTAACTTGGTTGGTGACAATCACTGCAGTTTCTTGGTAGCACTGAAATATAAATATATCACTCCCTGGAATATGTTGGATTTGTAACACCATTTAGTTCAACTTAACATATTTGATGTCTGTTACTTCTGGAACACATCACAATGATCAGCTTTTTACAGAAACTTTGTTTATAGTTCACACAAACCACAGTTATTAGACTTTAAAACAGTAGCAACCTCTATAGTATACATTTACATATGGTGAATTTTGGCACTAATGTGTCTACAAACAATAGACATTCACCAAGCACACAGTAAAGAAAACTGTAAGTCTCAGAGTGAGTCCCAAATAGATGACATGTCAATGCTAACAACATCAATATCCATTGCAGACTGAGTGACACAGTTTATATGTGTATGCATCTTCGGAGTATTAACAAAGCCTTTTCATAATGCCTTCATGCAACTCATCATGTCATCTGTATGGTGAGTAGCACTCTATCCTTCTCTTTATATTGTTGATATTCCAGCCTGGAGTTTCCATTGTTTAAATGTACGTTTTGACTTGTAATGACCATAAGATGTCCACATTTGCACATAGTAGTTCACATAAATGTAGCTAGGCGAGAAATCTTGTACAGAGATGTTCACATGTTAACTGTTAGAAGCTGACTTTTGTATAGAGATGTTATCATAATAATTAATAGATGATTAAAATATTGTCTTCTGGTTCTATATATAGAAGAGCATATGGGTGTTGGTGCAGGAAGTAAATTCATGTTAATCGATAACAATATAAAGACCAAATTTAGTTCTAATTGTATTCTAGTGAACCAAGCAGTAATTTAATTTAAATGTATATTATATAATGTAAAATTAAGGAAGTTACAAGAACTATTTTGTTAACACCATGTATACTTCAGCAGGAATTTACCAAGCTTCATGTAAATTTCACAGGTTTACAATTTTCCTAGACAACTAAATGGTCAGAAAAATTAGGGCAACATAATCATGACACCATTTCTTGGAATTAAATATGCTCAAAGGTCAAAATAACAAAAGTATTTTCTGGATGTGGGAAACTTTAAATACAAACAACTTTTTTGTTAAGGACTTTTCTGAAAAGGTTATATGTTTACTGGAAAGAGTGAAATCTGGGCTTTCAAATGATCTATGTCCTGTTAGAAATTGGAAATAAATGTGATGACATTATCACGAGCACATGGTTTCTGAACATCATAAATTACAGGTAACTCTTAAAACATAATGTTTCATGATGAACTCATTATACCATGGGAGGAATTAGCAGAGCCCAAATAATCTTGTAGATAATAAATTTCAACAAAATTTCACCTACATAACAATTTTGGTATTTTAAGAAAGTGAGCTGTAGTTGCAGCATTACACTTGAAAAGAGGAAAAGGAATTAGTTATCCAAGGAGTAGAATTATAGCAGATGGGGATATTCCATTTTGCTATGTTTCAAACTAACTTCAGAGGAATCTGTGATACTCCTTTTCATCTTGCTAAAACATAGGTCGTTTGTAGGAGTCTTTATGGAATATATTAATATCTGCAACTTAATGAGCACTTTTGGCCTGACAGACTTAATGAATTTTGGTTGTGTGCTCTGCCCGCTGCAATTGTACATCAAATATTTCCAGGTACAGCTGCCAACATTTCAAAGAAAATAAGTTTGGCTCACCACTATGGTGTGAGTACAAGCAAAACCAATTAATTTCATAGACAGCACACTTGTAAGCTGCTACTTTTGTACAGGTGTTTACACCATTGTGCAGTAATTCTAAGTGTTGAAATTCAGCAAATCACCTGAATGTCACAGCACTTCTCATCCTTCATATTTCTGCAAATGATTCCATCAGTCCTTGAAAGCTTTTTTTTATTATTTTCATTCATTCATCATGTTTCATAGATTCCATCAAGATAGAGTTGTGGAACAAGTCGAAGTAAAAATTAACAAAAGACGAGCAAATCATGGAAACTGAATCTGTGTACTCTGTCTGCACTGTTGAATACCGTTTGTCCTTACACTAACGAAATATAAACTAATAAATTAAAAGGAAAGCCATTCATTTGAAAATAGGTGCCGATCCCTCAGTTACAGTGAAGAACCATTGTTTATCTTCATAAAATAAGGGAAAGGCAACCACTCACCTATAGTGGATTGAAGCATGAAACATTACAGAAAACAGTGTTCTCACAAGCTTTTGAACACTAGCAGTCTTGCCTTGGCCCTGGAGTGTACGTTTGGGTGTCTGTGTAGCTGTGTGTGTGTATTTTTGCTAGAAAAAGAGCTAGTGCTTGAAAACTAATGTGAATAGTGTTTTCTGTCACATATTTACCGGTATGTGCTTCAAGCATTGATCTGCCATAGGTGTGTGCTTTCCTTTCCCTTATTATATGCATTGTTCTATCTTGGATTCTCATTATTGTTGTTTATCTTCTATTCTTGTCTTAATTATTACTTGATTACATTTGATTTTTCAAAGAAAATAATTACATGTGTGTGTAAGAACAGAAACATGTTTACAGTAGACAACTACTTATCGTGCCACTTTACAATAAACACTGATTCTTACCATGTAGCTGACATGAATTTTCAACCATGAATCTAGGTAATCAGATAATTTATAGATGGTATAGTTTATGAGGCACTGATTTTCTTGTTTATTGGTATGAATTTCCAATTTCTTGTCTTATATTAGATGGGAGCTCATAGAGTACCAGGCTATGGCAATTTATACGACAATACTCAATGATAGAAAGAGGTACTGAACAAGAGAAAAGAATGTAAATAAGGTACAGATTACTGTAGTTTAGTAACAATTGGCCAGAGGATGGAAGGAGTACGTATGCCTTCCAGAACGTCCTGGACACAAAATACAAATTGACAAAGCAAGAAACCTTGATTAGCCACTTTCAACAGAGTGCAAAGAAATACCGTATCTACTCTAATCTAAGCTGCACTTGAATCTAAGCCGCACCTGAAAAATCAGACTCAAAATCATGGAAAAAAAAATTTACCGAATCTAAGCCACACCTGAAATTTGAGACTCAAAATTCAAGGGAAGAGAAAAGTTTTAGACCGCACCTCCAAATGGAAACAAATTTGGTCTATTGTAATGTGAGACACAATTTAGGTCAAATGCATGATGATACACCTACAGTAGTATGGTTCGAGTTGTAAGCTTAACAGTTAAGCTTTATCAAGTAGCCATTGCTGTGTGTCAGACGCTCCGTCCGTATTTATACGGGTACCCTTCCTTTTTGACGTGCTTCGTCTGGTTTGAAATGATTGCTTATTTTGCTTTGATCTGATATGTGCCGTTCTCTTTGTTATAGGTGTTTACGTCACTCTAAGCTGAAAATGCATTATTGTACTGTGTCATGAATTGTTTGTCGCATTCTGATCATGAGTGTTTATGACCTGTCGCCGCTCGCGGCATGGCTTGCTTTTGGCACGCTACCGCCGCTTACAATAAAAAAAAAAGAGAGGAATTGTCTCATTAGCGAAACAATGGCAACGGACTGTTATTTGTTGTTACTTACACTGCTGCTTCCTTTCATAATGATCAACAAGAACCAAATAATAGACTGCATATGATAAAAGATGTTCTGAACGAGAGTTTAGTGAAAAATTTTCTCCGTTTGAAAATCTTTGCAGACGCGTCTTTATTACATTACATTCTGCACAGAAATTAGAGTCATCTTCGATTTAAAGTCAGTTGCTGTGCATCATTTCTGACTGTATCACTATTCAGCATAAGAATAATATGAATATAAATATGACATATGTATATTCTTTCGCGTTTGCTGTTGTCTCATTCTAGTTTCGTAGTTTATTAGGCAGACAGGATTTTAATGAGATAGCAGCAAACACGAAAGAATACATGGCATAATGTTTACATTCTTCTACCTTTTCTTTTAATTTATTTAGGCCTACTGATGTAGAGGTTTTGGCGCCAGTATTTATCTTCGTGCCTGCAAAGCATGCCTGTGTAGTGCTACATATATTCGACAACAGAAGTTATTTGTGGTGGCACCTACCAACATTTTTCAGAACTTCCGCTTACTTTGCACTTTATTCTAAGCTGCAGGTGGTTTTTTGGATTACAAAAACCGAAAAAAAAGTGCGGCTTAGATTCGAGTAAATACGGTATATCCAGCCATTCAGTCGGCTAATTCTGCTGTGACATTTTTGTACATTACAAATGGCAACAGTTGCAACACTACCTAGTAGCACAGTTTTTTAAGAGATACTAACTTTCTAATTGATTTGGGTAATCATGTGTATGGTAAAAATGATAGCAGATGGACAACAATGTATGAAATGATGGATTGCTACTTACCACAAAGATGACAATGTTAAGTTGCAGACAGGCAGAGTTAAGTCACTTACAGTACGCAACACGATATTGCAGTGCCTCTGTTATTCTGATTACGATGCGACATTCCTTTGGACATGCATGCATGAATTCGTGATTGCAAATAGGGACAACCATCAGCTGTAGAATGAAATGACGACGATGAAAATTTGTGCCAGACCGGGACTCAAAACCGGATTTCCTGCTTTCACGAGTGGTTGCTTTACAGTTTGGCTATCAGTGGACAACTCATGGTCAGACCCAAACTTCCATATGTCATCAACCCTGCATCTACGACCTATGCTCGTACATCCATTATGTATAATCCCATACAGGTGAGATGTTATACTTGAAAGTCGCTTGCCCGGTATTGGCAGGTAAATATGATATTGCAGTGTCTGTGTTATTCTGATTACAATGGAAAGTTCCTTTGGACCGGCATGCATGCTTACAGTAAGACATGCATGCAAGCTTACAGTAACCTTCCAGCCACAGCCTTCATCACAAAAAGAGAAACACACACACATCATTGCCAACTCTGGCAGCTCGGACAAGTCTGGGCCGAGGGGGATTGAGAGATTGGAAAAGGAAAGAACAGAGGAAGGGAGAAAGCTAGTGAGTGCATAGACAGAGAGCAGCACATGATGAAAGAGAGGGGATGTAGAATTGGAAGAGGGTATAGGACACAGGGGACAGAAACTGTTGGGTGGAGGGTGTTAGAGAGTAGGTTACCTTAAGTAGTGGCCAGTATAATTTCAGGAGTGGAGAATGTGTTGTAAGACAACTCTCCTCTGTGCGTGCTATCATTTGCCAAAATCTCATTTCAATATCACAAACTGCTTATGAGATATGCGGGGTGATATCATCAAGAATGAGTGCGGCTACATAACATGAACTTTCTCGAGATTGGTGATAGATGGAGATCACTTCTCAGGTCTAAAGAAAATTCAGTATGTTAGCTAAATTTCGTACACAGCAGTATTTGGTGTAATATGCACCAAATGCAAATCCACAGTGACCCCTGTTTTTCATTGCAAAATTTTTGAATTTCAGCCAGTGCGATACTTACATGCAAAATATCCCAGTAACTATGATTATTAGTAAAGTGATAGGCACTTCATCATGAAAATGATATATAAAGTTATAATTGACACGAAAACCACTTATTTACCAGATGGTTTCTTTAAAATAGTGTGAGAGAGGTTGCAGAGTTGCCAATGAGAGCACACCATTCTGCCAGAGTAGCACATCAGCCATCAGCTTGCTGAAAATTCATGGACTTGGTTGAAAAAGGTCCGTTGCAGAAAACCAGTTGTGAGTGTGCCCTCTGAGAGGCTGGATTGGCAGTTACCAGAACAGTGGATAACAGTCTAAAGGTTGTGCCTCCGCTAACACGCAGGAAGAGACTGCAGGTCTTCAAGAAACCACCAAAGCTGTCCGTGGCAATTGCTAAAATTCGCTCATGTGTGTCCTGCTAATGTTTCTACTCTTCAGAGAGTGGTTTCTTTTATTCCTAAATTATGTTCATTATCTTGAGTAGGGGTACCTCCTGTACATACAGTAGGAATTTTATGAAGGTGTTGTGGGTAAGAACTACACATTACAATGGACAAAATGGTATCATGATGCTAACCAGCTGGTAATAACTAATTTGCTGTTGTTACAAGGGGTGTTCAAAAAGAAACGAGGTGGAGGCATAATTACAGAAACCAGTACCTGTATGTTAGAAATATTGACCCTGGCTATTGAGACACTTGTCCCACTGTGCCACAAGGCGGTGAATGGCTGTCTCATAAAATTCCTACGGCTGCGATGTTAACCAGTTCCGCACGTACAGCTGGACGTCGTCATCTGAGGTGAATCGTTTGCCCCTCAGAGCCTTTTTAAGGGGGCCAAAAATGGTGTAATCAGAGCGAGAGAGGTCCGGACTGTATGAAGGGTGGCCGAGAACGTCCCATTTGAATTTCTGCAGGAATGCCACAACTGTATTGGCCATATGAGGCTTTGCATTGTCATGGAGCAGATTGACCCCACGGGTGAGATTGCCTGGTTATTTTGATTTGATCGCTTGGCGAAGGGTGGTCAAGGTTTGCGAGTAATGCTGGGCATTCATTGTTGTCCCGTGCTGCAGGAAGTGAATCAGAAGGGGGCCATCTGGGTCAAAGAAGAACGTCAGTATAATCTTCACCTCAGGCAACGACATCCAGCTGTACGTGCGGAACTGGTTAACATTGAATCCCCGTGAATTTTATGGAATAGCTAGCCATTCACTGTCTTGTGTCGCAGTGGGACAAGTATCTCAACAGCCAGTGTCAATACTTCTAACATACAGGTACTCTGGCTCATTTCTTTTTGAACGCCCCTTTCTTACTCAAGGCATGTGAATGTGCCAAGGGCCTTGCTGCAGAGGTAACACCAGTTCCCATCAGATCACCGAAGTTAAGTGCTGTCAGGCTTGGCTAGCACCTGGGTGGGTGACCATCCAGTCTGCCAAGCACTGTTGGCAAGCAAGGTGCACTAAGCCCTCATAAGGCAAATTGAGCTCCAGTCACGAAAACTGACGACGACTGGGGGAACAGTGTGCTGTCCACATTTCCCTCCGTATCCACTGACATCTATAGGTTGATGATGGCATGGGGGTCAGTCAGTACTGTGAGGTCTTGCAAGGCCTGTTCAGATGGAGTTTAGGAGGCATGTAAATGTTATGTAGTTGAAATTATCATTGTGAACAAATATTTAATACACACACATTTTAGTTACATCCAAAGAGTTATTTCTACAGCATTCACTCAATATTTTTATCTTTGTTAAAAAAATTACACAGTTTTGCTTAGGCTCACCAAAATCAGTAATTCATGATTGCTCTTGTAAACATTTTTTTCCATTGGAAATAGACATACATGAAATGTAACTGAATGAAATTACTCTCTTATGTACGATTTTGAGGCTCTGATAATGCATTTTAATATGTCAAACAGTGGAAAATCCAGGATGGAATGTAACGATATTATGAGATGGAAAGTTGCTACTCACCACATAGCGGAGATGCTGAGTCGCAGATAGGCACAACAAAAAGACTCTCACAATTAAAGCTTTCGACCATTAAGATTTTCGTCAACAATAGACAGTGTATGTGTGTCTATTGTTGATGAAGGCGTTTAAGGCTGAAAGCTTTAATTGTGAGAGTCTTTCTGTTGTGCCTATCTGTGACTCAGCATCTCCGCTATATGGTGAGTTGCAACTTTCCTTCTCACAGCATTTTAATATGTGAATTTTACAATCTTCCCAGTGAATTGAATGTTCGAACAAACTTTGCGCTTTCAGCCAGTCATTGCTCAATACATTCCATGATATTTCAGCTGGACACATGGCTTACCTAAGTAAGAGAAGATCTCCCTATAATGAGAAACTCATGACTTTATTTTCTTCTTGTGGTAAAAACAAAAACAAAATTGTAGGCAACATAAATAATGACATTATAGGAAACTGCTGCTAACCACAAGGTGCTGCTGTTTTTGTATTTAAGACTCCACTGAAATTGCACAGACAGTTTGTAGCCATTGCCAAGAACGATCAATTAAGAAACATGCAATGAACTAAATTCTATTTCTTTGAATGCTTGTAAGAAGAATTTAAATCCTTCTGCAGCCATTCTTACCGGGTAGTAGTGCATGATCAACTTCTGACTATCAGTAGTGGATTTCTATGATTCAGTTTGTGTAGATCCTGCCAGTGTACTAGAACAATGACTTTTTTCAAACAGAAAATATTTTAAAAATATGTCTCCCAAATGTCTGAGGACACACTGCCTTTCCATTTTTTATGAGAGTTACAGTACATTTTACAATATTAGAAAAGTGGAGACATAAATTGAGATATACAGATAATCATATTTCATATAAGCAACTAATGAACAGAATGAAAATATAGATAGATGGCAATAATGCCAAATACTTCTTGAATTTCAGTGGTTCTTGTTGATATAATTCACTTCCTTTCTTATATTTCATTGTAATAATATTTACATATGGTTTGATAGTTATACTTGTGTATGTTTTGTAGAGGAGGCTGCCTGGCAATCCTATAATGCTGGTAGTGCCATCACATCCTGTTCTTGGTGGTTCCCACAGCCCAAGAATGAGACAATGGGAATCATACCTTTCGGCACTGGGAACAGTTGTTACTGTTGTTCTCAAGGCAGGTTAGTGCTTTTTGGAGTTGTCCTAACCAGTTTAGCTAATTATTATGTTTATTATACCTGTCACACACTTCCTGTCCTAAAGCCTCCACCTGTACTTAGTATCGCTATCAGTGCATGTCACAATAGAGGCAGATGAGCTGGCATTGGTAGCACAGTCGGACAGTGCAGAAACCTGCCATAGAGGGTGCATATAATATGTGGTGTGGGCAGAGTTGTTTACCTGCGGGTGGCGCCACGCGGATTGAGGCGCCGTGTCACGCATTGCACAGCCCCTCCCGCTGGAGGTTTCAGTCCTCCCTTGGGCATGTGTGTGTGTGTGTGTGTGTGTGTGTGTTGTTCCTAGCATAAGTTAGTTTAAGTAGTGTGTAAGTCTAGGGACCGATGACCTCAGCAGTTGGTCCCTTAGGTATCCACACACATTTACCTGCAGGTGGCAGTAGGTGGTGTGGGCCAGTGCTTGCTCGGAGTTTGACCAATGTGAACGTCATCTAGCGTATTATGTCATGTGTTGTGCAGAGTACTTAGCCATTAGCTGTCAATTACAGCTGCAAATGGAGTTCGTCCTGTGCTAGTCTCTAAGTGGGTTCAGACTCTTGCTGCCCATAGATCAACATGCACATTGACTTTCTCCTTATCCTTGTGTTTGCTTCAGCCACCATGGCCCTGGCATTTCAGGAATGCTGGCAGGAATGGTTGCACCTACAGGAGGAGCTGCAACAGCTCCTGCAACAGCATACGCAGACGCTGGATAACCCAGAATATCGACTTTCTTCACGCCCTTGCCTCACTGGGGAGGAGGAGGGGAGGGCAGGTGCCCACTGTTCTGTTTTCTGCCCCCCTCCCAACACCATTTGTGGGCTTCAGTCGTTCAGCAAAAAGGAAGGTGAATTACCTGTGCCAATTCTTGCTGCACTGGTAGGTAAGGCATATTGTCATTCCAGTCAATAAGGTTCTCTTGTTTCTGTCCAGCAGCACAAGTTTGTATGAAGTTGTCCAAAATTTGAAGCTCTCCACTGCCCTGAGAAGCTTCCCTTTGATGAGATTTGTTGGTTGTGTGCATGGTATTTTGGACATGAAACCCACACGGTGGCAGTGTGGTTGCATATTAACCAGCAACACAAGTGGCCTGGGCAGTTGTATATGGCCTGGATCGTCAGTTTGCAGCACGTCACACACAAGTGTAATTTTGAGTGTCCCAGATGAGCTGCCTCGTATGCAGGCTTGTTAATTCAGGATTTGATTGTCAGGTTAGCTCCTGAGCGTGAAGTTCAGGCTAGGTTGTTGGCTTTGTCTGATCCTTCTTTAGATGGCGTTGCTCAAATTGCGGAACTGTATAAGCTTACGGCAGTGGCAAGGAACATCCTTCCTGATGATTGGTAGGTGGCTCAATTGAGTGTGCTTGGTAAACAGCCCATGGTGCCCCACAGGATACACGACACAAGCTTGCCTCCTGCTGAGTCACCATGTGTTGCTGCCATTGACAATACCGGTGCAGTGGCATTGTGACCTGGCCCATCCTCACTCGTGCTGAGCTCGGTGTGTTCATACCACTTTCAGTGTCCTAATTCCCAGCATTTTTTGGCTTCTTAGCATCTTTCTCCCTCTGCTCATTAGGCAAGCCAGTAGGCTGACCCCCAATTGTTATTTGTTGCATGTTCACCATGACTGCCCAGACTTGGAGGTCATGTCTGGCATATGCCGATGGATAGGTCACTTGGAAACTGTTCGTGACAGTCGACAGGGCATGAGTCAATCATCAGACACCCTTGTGTTTCCACTGGACTCTGGGGCTGTCTCCGATGCCCTGTATGTGTCATCCCAGCATATATTGCTGACTTCAGTAGTAGATGTGTGGCCAGTCATATTTCAGTGCATTTAGTGTCTGTCTGTTCCTTTTCATGCTTTGGATCCCTTTCTGTGTTCCTACAGCCTGTTGTTTGAGAATACCTTGGCCCAAGCAGATAATTTCGAGGCACATATGTCTCTTAAGGTGTTAGCAGTACCCAAATTTTGTCGTTCCTTCGCTATCCCCTTCACCATGTACAGCAATGTAAAGACTGAGTTACAGCATCACCAGGATTGGGTCATTGTTTCTCCTGTTTCGTTGAGTCAGTGGGCCACCCCTTTGGTGGTGATTCAGGAGCCCCACAGTGTTGTATGCCTTTGCAGTGTTTTTAAACAGGTGGTTAACAAGCAATGTGTTGCAGATTCATATCCCATTCCACAGTGGGCAGAATTGTTGGCAAAGTTGCCAGTGTTCCAGTATCTTTCCTGCATCAACTTGCACGATGGTTACCTGCAGTTGCTTGGAAGTTGTTTCTTGAACTTTCCTGATCCTCAAAACCCCCTTTAGGTCTTAACAGTTTAATTGTTTAATCACTTGTGTTTTGGAATCTCATCTGCACTGGAAATTTACCAGCAGTATTTGGAGCAGTTGACTCAAGACATTCCCTGTTGCGTCGGTTACCTTGATCAGGGTGGCAATCCTTCTGGAAAACTTGGAATTCCTAGGGAATTATGTTTTAACTGGGAAAATTAGGGAAATCACTTAGAATATCAGGAATTTCGTAAAATCAGGGAACTCTGCATTTTTTAATTTTATATTTTTATTTTTAAAATAATATCTCAAAGTGTGTTAGTTACATGAGTATTATTCCCTACAAATAATTGATGTTTAAAAACTGTGGTTAAATTATTGCTTATGGCTATGGTTAAATTATTGCTTATGGCTGGTATACAGCTCAACTGAGAGGTGGTATTCTGTGCCCTTCTGTCCCTCTCCCCAAAAAATTTTTTTCCTCCTCCATCTTCCCCCCCCCCCCCCCCCCCCCCATATTTGAGTAGCCACCCTCTTGATGACGTCTGGGTCATGGGTTCTACTTGGGAGGAGCATTTGTGAAACCTTCAGCTGGTTTACCAACAACTCCTGGAGAATGGCCTCCACTGCAAGCTGGAGGAGTGCATTTTTTGAGTCAAGTGCTTTGTAAAGATGGTCTTGTCCTCACAAACGATCACATCAAGGCAACTACCAACCAAGAATATGAAGGAGCTCCAGTCTTTTTTTCATTAGTACTTCATTTTATGCTCAGTTCATTCCCCAGGTCGCGACACCTACCAGCCTCTTAATTAGTTTAAGAGAGGATTAAGTTTGTGTGGTCTGCAGATTATCAAGGGCTTTTCAGTCTCTCCAAACTTTGTTTGTGTTCTGCTTCCTATCTGGTCTCCTTTACACCAGGTAAACCTTTAACCCTGGCCTGTGACACATCTCAGTATGCCGCTGGTGCCATCCTGTCCCGTTGGAACCTGGATGGCACTGAACAGCTCATGACTTACACACAAAGACATTTTCTGCTGTACAGCGTAATTATTCACAAGTGGAAAAGGAGGCACTCACTATTATTTTTGGGGGTGAGGTTCCTCCTCGTCACTAACTATAAGCCATTGACATTTATTACCACTCTAGTGCCCAGCATAGCAATTCTGATATGCTGTCATGGAAACTAGAGGGGTCTGACCCAGAGTTCAGTCAGCAGTAGACTCTTGTGTTCGTGGTGGATGATGCTGTGCAGCAAACCTCATCGATCTTTCCACCCCCTCCCTGCATTCTGCTGCCCTCTGGTCACATACAGCAACAGCCCGTGTGAAGCCTGCACCTGTGCCTACCGATGTGGAGCCCATAATTTTAATCCACCGTTCTCCTCCTCCTCCTCCTCCTCCGCTGCTTCAATTCCCCAGCCTCTCCCCCCCCCCCCCCCTTCCACCTTCCTCCATTTCCAATGGAGGTGGTGTTGCCTCCACTGCAGCTAGTCAACCACCTACTGCTGCAGCATCTGTGCCCATCCACCATTCCAGCAGAGCCATCAGTGTTGTCTCTGCTGTAATGTTCTCCAGATGCCTCTCTAGTTCTGTGCTGAATTTCGCAGCCCAAGCCTGGTCACTTTCAGCCCTATGTGGCCATTTCACGGAGGAGGGATTTAGTATCTCCACGAGCGGACATAATAATGGAGGCAGAGAAGCTGGCATGGGTAGCGTAGCTGGATAGTGCAGAAACCTTCCGTGGAGGGCACACACGACATTTGGTATAAGCGGACCTGCTGTTGAGGTGTTTACGTGCAGGCAGCAATAGGCTGGGTGGGCCAGTGCTTACTCTGAGTTAGACCAATGTGGACCTCAGCTAGTGTATCATGCCATGTGTTGTGCTAGGTGGTTAGACATTAGCCACACAACTAGCTACGTGCCGAGTTCTTCCTGTGCTTATGGTTTCAGACTCCCTGCTTCAAATTCATTTCCATCTCACAGGATTCTGTTTCTCAGCTATTCTCAAGCCACCTTGGGCCCCTGAAGTATCGCGCTGACCAGATAGTGAAGCGTCGTTGTCACACCTGTGCAGATACTAAGTGCAGTGTAAGTGATTTTTTTGTTTCTTGTATCAAAGAATTTCACTTGAATCAGTTGAATCTCCTCTGGCCCAACCATCTGTCTTAGAAAACCTTTTTGCCTTCTTCAGGCTGCACACTACAGCAAAGGCTGTTTTGATTCTTTTTGGGAAAATGTTTCGCATCTAGTAGTGTGATCTATTACTTCTAGCTTTCGTTTCCACAGACACCCAAATCATTTGGCCAATTGTAATCCCTGACCTCTCACTATAATTTTGCTATTTATACGTAGTGGAATTTGTAGCAGAATGTGAGTAACTTAGGAATATAGGAGATTAATCCACAAATAGCAGAACTATTGAGCCATTGACAGATGTACTCATACATAGAAAGAAAACTTGTCAGCTTTCAGAATAAATCCTGTGTCGAGCAAGAGCACACGCGTGCAATGCAACGTGCACCACTGTGCACCCCCCCCCCCCCCCACACACACACCAATGTGTGTTTTGTGGGTGTTTTGTACTCTAACTCGACAAAGAATTTATTCTAGAAGCTAGCAAGTTTTCTTTCTTCTGTGTGTGTGCCGCTAATGACGACTCAGCATTTATGATATTCCTTGAGCAGTTTTCTTTACTCATAAATTATTTAATTTTGCTATTTAATATTTTTTCTTGCTGCTTATATCTTAGCAATTTGTATTAATATTTAGAAGAAAGGCTAGAATTCACCTTTTCATGTTTGAAATTTCTTCATATGGCTTATTATCTGCAACTATTTTTGACCTTCATTCACTTTGAATTTTTCTACTTAGATGTTCACCCTAAAACCGATGCATCTTATATTCTCGTTATCGGTTTTTTCTGATTCTTGTGGGATTATTTGGCCATTAGCAAATAACACATTATTTAAAATAGAGAAGGCAACCACTCATTTGTGGCCGACTGATGTTTGGATCATAGGAGCAAGTAACAGAGGAAACAGTGTTTACTGTATCTTTCGAGGTCTTGCTCATTTCCAAATACAAGTACACACACGATGACACATATACTGCAAGGTATGCTCCTGCAGGTACAGCGAGACTTAACAGTCTCGTCTTGGCTGTGGGAGGGTACGTTGGTGTGAGTGCGTGTGTGCATGTGGTTGTCTTTCCCTTATTTTATGTATTGTCTCGTCTAGAAATTTCCATTATTGTTGTAACTCATTATTTAGTTAAACAATCTGCAATCTGTTAAACTTTTCTTGTGCTTTGATTGTACTATTCTCTTCACGAACAGTTCCGCGTTTGGTGAGAGAGAGAGAGAGAGAGAGAGAGAGAGAGACTGACTCCTCTTGTCCTATGTCTCCATTAATTTGAATAATTTTTTATTCTCTTGCTTGACAACTTGGGTCAGATGCTTGCAGATTCTTCTTTTTGTTATTACTCTCCACAACAAATTTTTCTCAATTGTCTCAAAAGCTTTTATTTTGTGGTCAGTCAATGAATTGTGTTTATAAATTAAATTTAGCTCATTTTCTCAGTTACCTACTTCAAAACGAAAACATCATCTGTGGTGAATATGTCCTTCCTGCCTATCCTGCCTGCTCCCGTAAAAGATTTTCATGAGAGATTATATAGAGTTTATTTCTTATGATTTTGCTAAATACAGGGTGATTCAAAAAGAATACCACAACTTTAAAAATGTGTATTTAATGAAAGAAACATAATATAACCTTCTGTTATACATCATTACAAAGAGTATCTAAAAAGGTTTTTTTTCACTCAAAAACAAGTTCAGAGATGTTCAATATGGCCCCCTCCAGACACACGAGCAATATCAACCCGATACTCCAACTCGTTCCACACACTCTGTAGCATATCAGGCGTAACAATTTGGATAGCTGCTGCTGTTTCTCGTTTCAAATCATCAATGGTGGCTGGGAGAGGTGGCCGAAACACCATATCCTTAACATACCCCCATAAGAAAAATTCACAGGGGGTAAGATCAGTGCTTCTTGGAGGCCAGTGATGAAGTGCTCTGTCACGGGCTGCCTGGCGGCCGATCCATCGCCTCGGGTAGGTGACGTTCAGGTAGTTACGGACAGATAAGTGCCAATGTGGTGGCGCTCCATCCTGCTGAAATATGAATTGTTGTGCTTCTTGTTCGAGCTGAGGGAACAGCCAATTCTCTAACATCTCCAGATACTGTAGTCCAGTTACAGTAGCACCTTCGAAGAAAAAGGGACCAAAAACTTTATTGGCTGAAATGGCGAACAAATGTACAACTAAATGAAACTTTATAGCTCCCTTAATTTGTCGACAGTGCTTAGCTCTGCCTTTTGTCGTTGCAGAGTTTTAAATTCCTAAAGTTGTGGTATTCTTTTTGAATCACCCTGTATTGTAATAACAGTATTAAGATGACTTGTTTTGATTCTTGTTTTTTTTTCCTTAAAAAAGTTTAAAATTTGTTTTTTGGGTCTTACAGCAATCACAAGAACTATGTATTTAAAAGTTGTATTATTCTCATTGTTCATCACTTTTCTGGTGGTATGTGGTAGATTTACCATGAAGTTTGCGAATGAGATAGCTGGTCCAGTGGTTAAAGGCAGTGGACTCACTTTTGGGAGGGCTGGCATTTTGCATTTAGGAAATAGTTCACACTGGGGGATTGTACAGAGTCACTGCTGTCTGAACATTGCACAGTCTCCTGTGTAGAGATCATAGCAATAGGCATCCCTGACATAGAGAAGCAACTGAAAGAACTGAAAACAAATAAGTTGCCAGGCTGGACAGAATCCTAATTTGGTTTCACGGAGAGTACTCTACAGCATTGGCCCCTTACCTAGCTTACATTTATCATGAATCTCTCATCCAGCACAAAGTCCAAAGTGACTGCAAAAAAGTGCAAGTGACTCTGATGTATGAGAATGGTAAAAGGATGGATTCATAAAATTGCAGACCAGTATCCTTAATATTGGTTTGCTGCAGAATTCTTGAATATATTATAAGTTTGAATATAATAAATTTCCTTGAGACAGAAAATTTTCAATCCACAAATCAGCACTAATTTAGAAAGTAGTGCTGGTGTGAAACTCGGCTTGCCCTCTTCTCATGTGATATCCTCTGAACTGTGGATGAGGGGCAAATGTACATTCCATATTCCTAGATTTCCAGAAAGTGTTTCACACAGTGCTCCACAGCAGATTGCTAACGCAGGTCTGCACATATGGAATAAGTTTCCATATGTGTGAAGTGGTTGAAGACCTCTCAGGTAATACAACCCAATACACTGTCCTTGAGAGCAAATGTTTATCAGAGACAAAGGTATCATCAAAAGTGCCTCAGGGAAGTGTGATGGGACCAATTTTGTTCTCTATATACATTGAGGAATTGACTGATAGGGTGAGCACCAATCAGTGAATGTTTGCTGATGAAGCTGTAATGTATGGGAAAGTGTCCTTGTTGAGTGACTGTTGGAGGATACAGAATGATTTTAGTAGAATACCTGTGTAGTATGAGGATGACAGTTCACTTTAAATGTACAAAAATGTAAGTTAATTCAGTGAATAGGAAAATCAATCCAGTAATGTTTCAATACAGCATTAGTGGTGTGCTGTTTGACACAGTGAATCAATCATCAATGGGTAACATTGCAGATCAGTATGAAATGCAACGAGCACTTAAGATTGGTAGTAGGGGAGGCAGATTTTTGGTTTATTGGTAGACGTTTAGAGCAATGTAGCTCATCTGTAAAGGAGACTGCACATAGAACACTAGAGTGACCCATTCTTGTGTTCTGCTCGAATGTTTGAGATTTGCACCAGTCAGATTAAAGGAAATCAATGAAGCAGTCATAGATGTAGTGTTAGATATTTTACTGGTAGGTGTGATGAACATGCGAGTATTATGGGAGGTGCTTTCTGAACTCAGATGGGAGTCCCTGGAGGGAAGACAACATCCATTTCATGAAATTTAGATAACAGGTGTTTGCAGTTGGCTGTACTGCCACTACATTTTGTGTAAGGACCCCTAAGGCAAGACAATAGAAAAGACATTAAGGTTCGTACAGAGGCATACAGATAGTCATTTTTCCCTTGCTCCATTTACCATGCAGTGTATGGTGGCTTGTGGAATATGGAAATTTCTGAGATAGATGTAATCTCTGTCAGGCCACCCAGATTTGGGTTTTATAAGGTTTCCTGATACTGCCTAACCCGAATGCCAAGATATTTCACTTTTAAAGGACATATCAGATTTCCTTGCCTGTTTTTGTCTCTCTGATCAAATTTTGAAACTATAATGACTTCATTGTCAGTTTATTTTTATTTATTTACTGTTGTTTGTTTTGCACCAGTCATTTATGTGCTTGGTTCTTGTAATTAACATCGTGAAATATGTAACTTGATGCTCAGGTACTAAATTCAATTAATTGAAGTACAGTGTTATTAATGATACTTAATGTCACTTATTCTGAGAATATATGTTGTGAATAGGTAATTTTGTTGATGTAGCTTATTGTTTGTATGAAGATACTTGACAGAGTAAAGTACATAAAAATTAAATTCTTTTCTTTGAGTGTTCGTTTCTTTCTGCAGGCAATGAAACAGCGAAAGCAAGTCTCTCAACGTGTTTAGACCAAATGCTCTGTGCAGCTCGCATGAAGACAGCACAAGTGCGAGCTGAATATCCTGGAAAACCTGTCATCCTTGTTGGTTGGAATGCTGGAGCTGCAATTGCATGCCAGGTAAGCTTTCTATCCTCTCATTCAGAAATAAATAGAAGGCATGCAGAGCACAAGCTCAGATTGTTAAAGGAAATCTACTTTGTCATTTTCAAAGGAACCATCTCATTATTTTTCCCAAAAGACTTAGGAAAATAACAGAAAACCTAAATCTAGTTGCCAGATAGGGATTTAAAATATTGCCTTCCAGTCACAAGTCCAGTTTCTTAATTAATGTGCCACCTCACTCAGTAAACAGAAGGTGAGATCTTCATCGTTAACATGCAGTGTGTGCAGATAAATTATTTCCATTATATTGATTCATCCATAGGTGTTTTCATGATTTATAGGTGCCACAAAGTGCTCCTGAAACGTGTATCAGCTGTAAAAGCTGTCCGCAGTAATGAGGTTCTTCCTTTTTAAATCTTTCTCATATCAAGTAGTGTTGCCAGGAAAAAAATATTTCACCAAACTTGGCATATTGATGTGCAGCACTTAACATCTGAGTAGAATTTGCAGAGTGAAGCTTAGTTGGTACAAAGGTTTTAGATATTGCTGTGTTATACCGACAGTATAAGGTTTTAGAAACATCTGAGTAAGTGTGATAAGCTTTCAGTCTAATTGTTACTATCTCATCATCAAGTACAACACATCTGCATTTGCACCTGCATCTATACACAAGCTACTTCATGATGAATGGTGGAAGGCTGTCATGGTACCGCTGCAATTTCCTCCATTTCCGTTCCATTTACAAGTAATGTGTGTGAAGAGTGACTGTTGTTGAGCCTCCAAATAAGCTCTAACTTCTCTGATTTTCTTGTCATGGTCATTTTGTGAAACATGCGGGAGAAACTAATATGTTGCCCGACTCTTCTAGGAATGTATGTTCTCAGTATTTCAAAACTTAGCTTCACTGTGGCACAGAGCATCTGTCTTGTATTGTCTGCCACTGGAGTTCGTTGAGCATCATCATAATACTTCGACACATACTAAACAATCCAGTGGCAAAAGGTGCTAAATGATCTAGTGACAAAAGTGCCATTCTCCATTGCATCTTCACTCTCTCTCATATTAATCCTGGATTGCAGATGTGAAAAACTCTTAAGAATCCATCAGACAAGTGGTTTTGTCTTACTTTCATGAATGAATTACTTTTTCCCAAGATTCTCCCCATGAATCTCAGTCTGGCATCTGCTTTTCCTACAGCTATTTTTGTGTTATTTTCCACTTTAGGTTGCTGTGGATGGTTACTCATTCCAGTTACTGTTTTCAGTTATTTATTGTAACTAGTATAATCAAGGAGAAATGAATCTCTTCCCCTTTTTATATGCTATAATTTACATTCAGAATCAGTTACCAGTGCGTGCACCAGTTGTGGATCCCCTGGTAGTTTTTAGGGCTCTATACATCAATTGGTTAAAAGAAAACCCTTATATAAGGGGCATTCAAAAAGAAACAAGCCGGAGGCATAATTACAGAAACTAGTACTTGTATGTTAGAAATATTGACCCTGGCTGTTGAGACACTTGTCCCACTGTGACACAAGGTGGTGGATGACTGTCTCATAAAATTCCTGGAGCTACAATGTTAACCAGTTCTGCACGTACAGCTGGACATCGTCGTCCGAGGTGAATTGTTTTCCTGTGCTGACCAAGATGGCCCCCTTCTGATTCACTTCCTGCACCACTGGACAACATTGAATGCCCAGTGTTACTCGCAAACCTTGGCCACCCTTCACCAAGTGATCAAATCAAAACAACCAAGCAGTCTCACCCGTGGGGTCATTATGCTCCACAACATTGCAAAGCTTCATGTGGCCAACACAGTCATGGCACTCCTGCAGAAACTCAAGTGGGTGGTTCTCAGCCACTCTCTATACAGTCTGAACCTCTCTCCCTGTGATTTTGACATTTTTGGTCCCCTTAAAAAGGCTCTGAGGGGAAAACATTTCACCTCGGACAACAATGTCCAGCTGCAGGTGTGGAACTGGTTAACATCGCAGCCCTGAGAATTTTATGAGACAGCCATTCACTAACTTGTGCCACAGTGTCTCAGCAGCCAGGGTCAATACTTTAACATACAGGTATTGGTTACTTTAACACACAGGTATTGGTTTCTGTGATTATGCCTCCGTCTTGTTTCTTTTTGAACGCCTCTTATAGGATCACTTTGTAGTCCACCTGTCTGTCTGTCTTTTTTCTCAGGAACAGCTAGACATATCAAATTGAAATTTATGTCACAGACTAAGTTATGTACTCTTGGCGGTGTAATAAATGTAAGCCTCCAAGTCAGTGCAACCAAGGCTGCAACCATTGTGGTCACATATTTTGAGAGTCTAGTCGAAACAAGGCCCCCGGAGTAGACAACATTCCATTGGAACTACTGACGGCCTTGGGAGAGCCAGTCCTGACAAAACTCTACCATCTGGTGAGCAAGATGTATGAAACAGGCGAAATACTCTCAGACTTCAAGAAGAATATAATAATTCCAATCCCAAAGAAAGCAGGTGTTGACAGATGTGAAAATTACCGAACTATCAGTTTAATAAGTCACAGCTGCAAAATACTAACACGAATTCTTTACAGACGAATGGAAAAACTAGTAGAAGCCAACCTCGGGGAAGATCAGTTTGGATTCCGTAGAAACACTGGAACACGTGAGGCAATACTGACCTTACGACTTATCTTAGAAGAAAGATTAAGGAAAGGCAAACCTACGTTTCTAGCATTTGTAGACTTAGAGAAAGCTTTTGACAATGTTGACTGGAATACTCTCTTTCAAATTCTAAAGGTGGCTGGGGTAAAATACAGGGAGCGAAAGGCTATTTACAATTTGTACAGAAACCAGATGGCAGTTATAAGAGTCGAGGGACATGAAAGGGAGACAGTGGTTGGGAAGGGAGTAAGACAGGGTTGTAGCCTGTCCCCGATGTTGTTCAATCTGTATATTGAGCAAGCAGTAAAGGAAACAAAAGAAAAATTCGGAGTAGGTATTAAAATTCATGGAGAAGAAATAAAAACTTTGAGGTTCGCCGATGACATTGTAATTCTGTCAGAGACAGCAAAGGACTTGGAAGAGCAGTTGAACGGAATGGACAGTGTCTTGAAAGGAGGATATAAGATGAACATCAACAAAAGCAAAACAAGGATAATGGAATGTAGTCGAATTAAGTCGGGTGATGCTGAGGGAATTAGATTAGGAAATGAGACACTTAAAGTAGTAAAGGAGTTTTGCTATTTGGGGAGCAAAATAACTGATGAGGGTCAAAGTAGAGAGGATATAAAATGTAGACTGGCAATGGCAAGGAAAGCGTTTCTGAAGAAGAGAAATTTGTTAACATCGAGTATAGATTTAAGTGTCAGGAACTCATTTCTGAAAGTATTTGTATGGAGTGTAGCCATGTATGGAAGTGAAACATGGACGATAAATAGTTTGGACAAGAAGAGAATAGAAGCTTTCAAAATATGGTGCTATAGAAGAATGCTGAAGATTAGATGGGTAGATCACATAACTAATGAGGAAGTATTGAATAGGATTCGGGAGAAGAGAAGTTTGTGGCACAACTTGACCAGAAGAAGGGATCGGTGGTAGGACATGTTCTGAGGCATCAAGGAATCACCAATTTAGTATTGGAGGGCAGCGTGGAGGGTAAAAATCGTAGAGGGAGACCAAGAGATGAATACACTAAGCAGATTCAGAAGGATGTAGGTTGCAGTAGGTACTGGGAGATGAAGAAGCTTGCACAGGATAGAGTAGCATGGAGAGCTGCATCAAACCAGTCTCAGGACTGAAGACCACAACAACAACATTTTGAGACTCACAAACTCATTCATCAAAACCTAGGGTGCTTCCCGTTGGCCTAGGATTATAAAATTTAGCAAAATGGAATGTTTCATAGTACAACCAAAGTAAAGAATTTGAAAATTGTAAGTTTTTAACTATATCTCACACAAAAAATGTTATTGTCATGTCTTTTCTGATTCTCTGCATTTTCACCTGTCTGTTGAGACACCTTTTTCTCAGGAATGGGTAGTTGTATGAAGTTGAAATTCATGTCACATACACTACTGGCCATTAAAATTGCTACACCACGAAGATGACGTGCTACAGATGCGGAATTTAACCGACAAGAAGAAGATGCTGTGATATGCAAATGATTAGCTTTTCAGAGCATTCACACAAGGTTGGTGCTGGTGGCGACACCTACAATGTGCTGACATGAGGAAAGTTTCCAACCAATTTCTCATACACAAACAGCAGTTGACTGGCATTGCCTGGTGAAACGATGTTGTGATGCCTCGTGTAAGGAGGAGAAATGTTTACCATCACGTTTCCGACTTTGATAAAGTCAGGGTGGACCAAAACTAGCCAAACAATAACGGCTGCCTTGCAGTTGGAGTTGGGTCTCCAAAGGTTAAGGCAAGAAAATCGTGATTAAAAATCACCCGTTCCCTGGTAGGTGTTGGATGCAGGGTTGACAGCCCGCTCTGTAAAAAACAACTGTTGCAAAACTTCTACAAAGCAAAGTTGGACGGATGAAGGAAGATGGACCTGGCGTGGAAAAGGACAAAGAGGATGAAATACAAGTAAATGATGGAGGGAATATTAGGAAGAAGAGAAATATAAGGCATAGATCAGATCTGTATATTGGTACTTGGAATGTGAGATCCCTATATCGACCAGGAGCACTGAAAGTAATGCTGGATCAAATAATGAATCTGAAGCAAAGTATAATAGCAATATAAGAAATTAGATGGACAGGGAGTGGAGTTTTAGAAAAGAAAGAGGCGAATATATTCTATAGCTGCAGTGAAAGAAATCACCAGCTGGGGACAGGACTTGTTGAACACCATCAATTAAAGCATTTGGTAACAGGGTTTACACCCATTAATCCAAGATTATCAACATCAAAATAAAGGAGAAATTCTTTAACGACTCCATAATTAATGCCCATGCACCAACAGAAGAATCCGAAGAAGAAGAGAAAGAAGTATTGTATGAATTTTTGGAAAGAGTATACGATGAGTACCCAGGGCATGATATTAAAATAATAGCTGGAGACCTAAATGCTCAGGTGGGGAAAGAACAGATTTATAGACCAATAATTGGCCCCCACAGCAAACACGCAACAAGTAATGAGAACGGAACAAGGCTTATACTGTTCGCAGCATTTAGAAATATGGTAATAGGATCAACACTGTTCCCACATAACGAAATACATATGGGAACATGGAACTCGCCAGATGGAAACACAGTAAACCAGATTGACCATGTGTTGATAGATCTGAGACGCAAATCAGACCTATTGGATGAGGACTCTCAGAGGCCCAAACGTAGATGCAGATCATTTTCTGGTATGGGCACGGGTGAGGGCAAGGATATCTAACGCAGAGGAAGGAGACCGACCCAGGGCACAGAAATATAATATAACAACTTTATAGAATCAGTGGAAGTTAGAGAACAGTATCAGGAGAAGATAACTCGGATTCTGGAAAACGCTGGAGAATATAACAATATTTAAGATCAGTGGTAAGCGATAAAAATGGCGGTGGAGACATCGGCAAGAGAGATAGTTGGAATCGGGACAAGACTGAATGCAAAATAGTAAATGAAGAAAAGAACAAAGCATATAGAAGGACACTGCGATCATACTGTATGAGGAGGATAGTAGAAGAATACAAAGAAAAATGGAGGATTGAAAAGAGGACTCACCAAAGAAAAAAAAGAGAGAATGGATGAAAGCAAGTGTCGAAGAAATGGAGCTCATGAGAAGCAAAAATGAAATAAGAAAATTCTATAGAGAGGTGAATGCGGCACGGAAGCCTTTTGGTAGCAAAAAAGCTTAATAAAAGATGAGACAGGGAATATAATAAGTGAAGGGAAGGGAATATACGAAAGATGGCGCAGGTATTCTGATAGTCTCCTCAACCCTAGAATAACTATACAGAGAACCCAAAAGATACGAATGAGAAAGAGGACCCAGACAACAACACTACCGCACCAAATATAGAAGAAGTGAAAACTTCCATGAAGAAATTGAAAAGCAACAAGGCGGCAGGGACAGATGGTATTCCAACAGAACTGTTTAAGCAAGGAGGCAGAGAGCTAGAACAAAGCCTTCTGAAAATGGTCACTAGAATATGGGAAGAGGAGAAAATGCCCCAACAATGGAAAACGGTATCATATGTCCCGTATATAAGAAAGGAGATAAGATGGAGTGTGGTAGTTACAGAGGGATCACACAACTTAATTTGGGATATAAAATACTCTTTAATATACTATTCGACAGAATACTCCCGATCATACGAAGGGAGACGGGGCCGTACCAATGCGGATTCCTTCCTGGGAAGTCAACTATTGATCAAATATTCACCTTAAGACAAATCCTGGAAGAAACAAATGGATACGGAGTTGGCACACATCACTTCTTTATAGATTTCAAAGCAGCTTACGATAGCATAAATAGAGAGCGGTTATATCAAGCTCTAGATGAACTGAGAATCTCTAGAAAGTTGGTAAGGCTGGTGAGAATGACAATGAGCGAAACACAAGGTAGTGTAAGAATGGGAGGAATGATGTCCAATACATTGAGTATTAAAAATGGAGTGCAACAAGGGGATGCATTGGCGTGCCCTCTCTTTAATGCCGCCCTGGAGAAGGTGATGAGAAACGCAAACCTTCTGAATAGGGGAACGATCTTCTATAAATCGTTGCAGATACTGGCCTACGCAGATGACATAGATATAATAGCAAGAACCCAAAAAGCAATGGAAGAGACGTTTACAGCTCTTGAACAGGCCAGTAGGAACATGGGGTTAATAATTAATGAACAAAAAACAAAATGTATGGCAGCTGGAAAAGCACATAGAGAAAATATGCCAAATGCAATAACAATGGGCAATTATACATTTGAGAGAGTTGAACATTTCAAGTACCTGTGCTTGACAGTTACACATCTAAATGATACCTCCTATGAAATTAAGCAGAGATTAATACTAGCCAACAGAGCCTATTTTGCCCTAACAAGACTTCTATCCTCAAGGCTCCTGACTCATACCACGAAATTAACTATGTATAAATCACTTATACGACCAGTGCTTGCATATGCCTCTGAAGCCTGGACATTAACAACTAAAGATATTGAAACACTGGATGCATTTGAAAGAAAGGTACTTAAATGAATTATCAGCCCAATCTGTGAAAGAGGAAGATGGAGGAGGAGATACAACCATGAGTTGTTTATCATATACAAAGACCAACCCATCAAAAGGATAGTGAAATCATCCAGACTGAGGTGGGCGGGACATGTTGCTCGCATGAATGATACAGAAGTACCAAAAAGAATATTACAAGGAAAACGAGGAGGGCAGAGAGGACGTGGTCGACCAAGAGCCAGATGGAAAGATGGAGTAATCGAAGATCTTAGGATGATGGGCTAAAGAAACTGGAGAGTATCGGCAAAGGACTGAGAGAAATGGAAGGAAATTGTAGAAGAAGCCAAGGCTCATCATGAACTGTAGAGCCAAGAAAGAGGAAGTCATGTATTTTCTGATTTCCCGCATTTTCACCTGTCTGTTGAGACACCTTTTTCTCAGGAATCGGTAGTTGTATGAAGTTGATACTCATGTCACATACACTACTGGCCATTAAAATTGCTACACCATGAAGATGACATGCTACAGACGCGAAATTTAACCGACAGGAAGAAGATGCTGTGATACGCAAATGATTAGCTTTACAGAGCATTCACACAAGATTGGCGCTGGTGGCGACACCTACAACGTGCTGACATGGGGAAAGTTTCCAACCGATTTCTCATACACAAACAGCAGTTGACCGGCATTGCCTGCTGAAACGTTGTTGTGATGCCTCGTGTAAGGAGGAGAAATGCGTACCATCACATTTCCGACTTTGATAAAGGTCGAATGGTAGCCTATCGCGATTGCAGTTTATCGTATCGTGACATTGCTGCTCGCGTTGGTCGAGATCCAATGACTGTTAGCAGAATATGGAATCGGTGGGTTCAGGAGGGTAATACGAAATGCCATGCTGGATCCCAATAGCCTCATATCACTTGCAGTCGAGATGACAGGCATCTATACGCACGGCTGTAATGGATCGTGCAGCCACGCCTTGTTCCCTGAGTCACCAGATGGGGACGTTTGCAAGACAACAACCATCTGCATGAACAGTTTGACGACGTTTGCACCAGCATAGACTATCAGCTCAGAGACCATGGCTGCAGTTACCCTTGACACTGCATCACAGACAGGAGCACCTGTGATGGTGCCCTCAACGATGAACCTGGGTGCACGAATGGTAAAACATAATTTTTTCGGATGAATCCAGGTTCTGTTTACAGCATCATGATAGTCGCATCCGTGTTTGGCGACATCGCGGTGAACGCACATTGGAAGCGTGTATTCATCATCGCCATACTGGCGTATCACCCGGCGTGATGGTATGGGGTGCCATTGGCGTTACACATCTCGGTCACCCCTTTGGCTCCTACCCTTGTAACCGCCCCTGGTGTAAAACCTGTCCCATGCACCCTCCCACCATCACCTACTCCAGTCCTGTAACCCGGAAGGTGTACGCGATCAAAGGCAGAGCCACGTGTGAGAGCACCCACGTGATTTACCAACTGATCTGCCTATACTGTGAAGCTTTCTATGTGGGAATGACCAGCAACAAAGTAACACCAACCTGTCAGAACTCCGGAGATGGGAACTTGCCCTTCAGTATATCCTCTCTTCTCGTTACCCACCAGGCCTCAGTCTCCGCTAATTTCAAGTTGCCGTCGCTCATACCTCACCTGTCATTCAACAACATCTTTGCCTCTGTAACTTCTTCCTCGACTGACATCTCTGCCCAAACTCTTTGCCTTTACAAATGTCTGCTTGTGTCTGTGTATGTGCGGATGGGTGTGTGTGTGTGTGTGTGTGTGTGTGTGTGTGTGTGTGTGTGTGTGTGTGTGTGTGTGTGTGTGTGTGTATACCTGTCCTTTTTCCCCCCTAAGGTAAGTCTTTCCGCTCCCGGGATTGGAATGACTCCTTACCCTCTCCCTTAAAACCCACATCCTATTCGTCTTTCCCTCTCCTTCCCTCTTTCCTGATGAAGCAACCGTTGGTTGCGAAAGCTTGAATTTTGTGTGTATGTTGTGATTTGCACTATTCTGCGTCAGTCAATTCTTTGTAGGTGATCAGCTTTTGGCTGTAAGAGGGCGTTACTATCAGAGTGGCTTCTTAATACTACGGTCTTATTTACATATATCTACTCTTTCCCATAATATCTTCTGCAAGTTCATTTCAATAGTTTACTAACTGTCTCTAATGACTATCCAGTACAATACAACTATTTTGGGCTAGGCTCTTCAGTAAGCTATGGTGAACATTCTCACCTACATGAAATGAATTGCATGTATGCTGTCATGTTGATTTGTGATGTTGGTCTTCATGAGCTCTGCAGTTTGTGTAGTGTTCTCTGTATTTTATATCTCTTAGGAGTTAGGAAAAATTTATTCACAGCAGAAAGAAATCCATAGCAGCCTTACTTTAGTTGTGCTCTCAAGACAGGATGACAGTAGAATCTTATCATAACTTCCATGACCTACTACTCTTATTACTCTTTATTAATTTGTCTTGCTCCAAGAAATTTGTGCAGTGTAGCTTCAAACTACAAGAGCTTAAAGAGCCCTCTGATACCACAACCCAGTTATGGGTGCTGCACCAGCTGTGCCTGTGCTGTCCAGTAATCACATAGTTCTACTTAATTTTTCCCAGTCCACAGGCACTATACCAGCTCCAACTGTGCCGTATTCAAATCTCTTTAATCTCTGTACTTGCATATATGTTCCTAACATCTGTCCCGTCCTTCACTTGGCCAGCTATTGTTGGTGGATTTACAGCTTTCATCAACATTGCATCTCGAGGGACATGAAGCGGTTCAGTTGATGGTGCCATGGCCAGTGTCTCACCTCACATCCTGCAGTATCTTACTGCTTTACTGTTTTCAGGCAATGCCAAATTATATTGAAGACAGTATGACCTAACAAATCAATACCATTGCTACTTCTTGTTCTTGTTCTAATTCTTTGGCACTGTACCATGGTTTGAACTTGTCTTATCAAACTGAATAGTACCAGTTAACTATTTCCCTGAGGGTCATGTTATCCTCAAATTACATTTTCTTGTGTTCCTGTGTTAATCTCAGTAGCTATGACCTTAAATCCTATGTGATTTCTATCCTTCATCGCTGAGGTATATGGTACTCACATTGCCAGTAATTATTCCTAAACATTCACTCTATTCTGTAAAATTCCTGAATTTTTTAAATCTTATGGCTATTCTATCCCATCCTAAAAATTACCGAAATTGGCTGGTACAATGCCCATTTAGGTATCATACCGAACACACTGCAGCATACAACTTGGTGCATAGTAGTGGTGTTAACTGTTCATCCCTCACCACATACTACAGCTGTATCTTGTCCCAACATTAATGTAAAATTGGGGAAAGATCAAACCCAAAGATTAGAGAATCCCACAAGTGGTTTTAAAGAACAGTCCAAGCTGCCACCTAAAGATGTTAGTGTCATCCATGATGAGTATTTAGCACTCAGTCTTCATTCATCTCTTCCTGCTGCCTTCTCCTATTATGGTAGTTCTTTTCATGAATCAATCTTCTTTTCCATTCACGTCATTTCTGGCACCAAAAGTTATGGGGTGTCAGAATGGCTTGAAGTGGGTGAGATATTCTTCACCAGAGATGAATGTGGGTGCAGCAGAAGAAGGCAGCCTGTGGATACAAACACCCTTTTCTTTTTAATTATTCACAATAATTCAGTGTTTTCTGGCCACGGGTGTTGAGCTCTGAGGCCTCGATGAGCGCGACAAACATGCATCCACAGCATCTCCCAGTGCACTTTTCTCTATAGTGCCATCCTTGTCAGGAGTAGTGCATGCCAAGTGCCTCCTGACACTGCTTTGGGCCCTGTGGACATCCCACATAACCTGGCCACTGCTTCTACTGTATCCTGATGAAGGTGGCCAAGTGTATGGCAGGGCAACCCACTATCCCAAACTCAGCAACAGAGGATGGACAGCTCCGGCTGGCTGTGCAAGACCTATGTTGTGCAGGGATGCAAGGCCTTAGTTAAAACCTGAAAACATGGGAAGGCAGCTGAATTCCAGCAAGTAGACCATTGGTGGCAGCAGACCACAGGGCCGGCAAGAGCCTGGATGGTCAGGCAGCGCTAGAGAGTTTGAGGCTCAGTGACAGTGCTGGCAGCTGCATCGTGGATACGTCATTGTCGTTATGGCAGCATCCGACACAGGGTGGACTTCATGACTTGGCCCAGCTGTCTGGTGATGACTGACTGGCTGGTCACAGGAGGTATAAATGTTGCTGTCAGATAGCTGATTGTGTGGAAGATGTGGCACTGCCAAATTCTTCTGTCACTCAGAAGCTTCTCAAAGGGTGGTCAGTGTCTGAGGTTTTGATCATTTGCTTGTGAAAGTAGATCACATTGTAGGAATGGCATGCAGCTTGAGAGTATTGTGTCGGCAGGGGTTATTGACTGCAGTGGTCATTGCACTGTATTTGATTCAGTACAGTTCATTATGTGAACATCACTACATGCAGTGATTCGGTGCTTCGACCAAAAATTTCGATATAAAATGTTCTCAAGTTTCTTTCTGCAAGAACCTCGATCAATGTACAGCCTCACCAGGCTATACCCAAGTAGAACCTTGCAAGGGTACCCAAGTAGGGCAAATTGTTTCTGTAGTAGAGAATGCCATTGGCTCACTGACAGATGCTCCATGAAGACACCCGATACCGTCTTTGTAATCTCTCAAAAAAATGGAATCTGCATTAACAGAACCTTGAAAGATACAGAACTAGGTATAGTGTACAAGGTACTTGTTCCTCTTTATAACTGTGTTTCTCTCCAAGACATATCGTCAGTGCTGACTCACATACTGTCTGTTATTTCTAATGGATGTTCTTTAAGTAAGTTAATTTGTTTTGCAGTCTTGCAACATCATTTGTGGCCTGTTCAAACAAATTTTGGGCTTGCAGCCGGTCATCGTTCAATACCTTGCACGATATTTCAACTGGGAACCTGCCAGTCATCTTCAGGTGAGCCGTTGCAGACTGGCGGAAACGTCTGCCGTTTTGCAATATATAGCACGCTGTAACTATTCTGCGCAGGTGTTGAAAACTTGATAGATGGACCACACTGCCCGCTGGGAGCGCCCTTCGTGGTGGAATAGCGGAACACAGTCGCCCTCTGTGTTGCTGTTTGCCGCGGCCATCGGCGCACTCTGTCGTCTTTGATTTGAGCAAATCGTGGAGATGATGGGATTCCATGCACTGTACAGCTGGTAGCTGCTGTCATGGTTCAACATATTTTCCGCCAGGCATATTTCTACGAATTGTTTAATAGTGGAGTTCCAGAAAGATGTTGCTGTGGACAAAAATCATTTTTTTCTCATAGTCCATTGAATGTGCAGTGGAAATACAATTTTGAGCAATAGCTTACTTAGAAAGCTAGTCATGCTATTGTCAAAGAGAGGATTTGCTGTACAAGACGAAGGTTAAATGCTATTTCAGCTGAATTTTACCAGTTACATCTAAAGGTTGAAAGGTATCTTTCTCCTTTGTCATGGGACTGGGTTGATGGAGTGACTTCGGCCAAGTTCGAGTGGATCCACAAGGATGCTAATTGTCGACAGATATCAAAATTTGATCGCCTGTTGCCACAGAAGCCATCGCCAAAAGGGATAATTGTACGACGTTCCATTGCCAATCTCATGGAGAAAAATTTGGACGACGCTATGCTGTCTGTATTGAGCAAGGGACTCAATTTTGCACCTACACCTACAGCACTGACAATAATAGGTTTTTTGAGTGGTGTTGAAGAAGGTGTATGACATCCTCCTTTGGATGCTGCAGAAGAAATAAGAAGGGAAACTTGCCGTGCTCTGTTGAAGGCTCCTACTCAACGCAGTAACTTAACCCCTGTAGAAAGGGCTGCATTACGAAATCTGAGAGAGGATCCTGACGTAGGGGTATTGAAAGCTGACAAAGGTAATCCAGCTGTTTTCTTACCTCGTGGTGTGTATAAAATTAAGATGTATGGTCTGCTAAGTGACTCTACCTATAGGAGGATTGATTACGATCCTACAGGACATGTGCAACGAAAAACTTCAGCACTGCTAAATTCCTCCTCCTTACCGCAATAGACCATCAAGAGGTTAAGACCACATGGTTGTGTACCTCCAAGACTGTACGGCCTTCCAAAGGTTCATAAAGAGGATCTTCCTCTGCATCCAATAGTGAGCAACATTGGAGCTCCTACATATGATTTAGCAAAACATCTCGCTTCCTTGCTGAGACCTTTCATGGACAAGTCACATACGAAACTCAGCTGATTTTACCAATAGACTGGGGGCTCTTCATCTTAGCAGCGTAGACCTTCTGGTAAGTTTTGATGTGGTCTCACTTTTTACTAAAGTTCCTCTTGCTGATTCTTTGACACTGATTGGTAACATGTTTCCTGTTGATATCAATGCTTTGTTTAGGCACGCTCTTTCCTCAACTTATTTTATGTTTAATCAAGAATATTTTGAACAGACTGACGTTGTCATCATGGGTAGCCCTCTGTCTCCCTTGGTGGCCAATCTTTTTATGAAGGGTTTTGAGGAGAGAGCGCTTGAATCAGCTGTCCCGAAACCAAGTTTTTTGGAGGTATGTGGATGATACCTTCATAGTGTGGCCTCATGGAGAAGACAAATTAATGGTGTTCCTACAGCACCTCAACTTCATTCATAACAACATCCAGTTCACCATGGAAATAGAGAAAGATTGTTGTTTGCCTTTCTTGGATGTCCTGGTTCGAAGGAAGAGTGATGGTTCTCTAGGGCATTCAGTGTCTCGGAAGCCCACTCATACTGATTTGTATGTGCAAGCATCGAGTTGCCATCACCTGTCGCAAACCATGAGTGTGCTTAAAACACTTGTTCATAGAGCTCATACTGTCTCAGATCTAGATAGCTTACCTCAAGAACTCACCCATCTAAAGACAGTATTCAGCGAAAATGGGTATTCTACCTGGCAAATTAACAGGGCACTAACAGTTAAAACTAAGAAGCAGGAAGTGGATAAAGAGGAGAACATGCTGGAACAATCTTTAGCTTTTCTTCCTTTCGTTGCCAACACTTTATTAAAAATAGCAAGAATCCCACAAAAATTTTAGCTAAAAGTGGTTTTCCACCCACCATTGAAGATTGCGGACCTTGTGGGATCAGTAAAGGACAATCTGTTACTACGAAAGGCTGGAATTTACAAGATACTGTGCCAATGTGGCATGTCTTATATAGGTCAAACCACACGCACCGTGAAAGAACGCTGCACTGAACATCAGTGTTACACCCGCCTTCTGCAGCCAAGCAAGTCCGCTATTGCTGAACGTTGTATTTCCACTGGACATTCAATGAAGTATGAGAAAACAATGATTTTGTCCACAGCAACATTTTTCTAGGACTCCATTATTAAAGAATTTGTAGAAATACGCCTGGCGGAAAATCTGTTGAACCATGACAGCAGCTACCAGCTGTACAGTGCACGGAATCCCATCATCTCCACGATTTGCTCAAATCAAAGACGACAGAGTGCGCCGATGGCCGCGTCAAACAGCAACACAGAGGGCGACTGAGTTCTGCTATTCCACCAGGAAGGGTGCTCCCAGCAGGCAGTGTGGTCCATCTATCAAGTTTTCAACACCTGCGCAGAATAGTTACAGCCCGCTATATATTGAGGAACGGTGGACGTTTTCACCAATCTGCGACAGTTCACCTGAAGATGACTGGCAGGTGCCCAGTTAAAATATTGTGCGAGGTATTGAACGACGACCGGCTGCAAGCCTGAAATTTGTTGGAACATGTCACAAATAGCTCCAAACCTTCAACAGCACTTTCACAGCATATGGATAAAAAATATCTAATTTGTGATACTCAGAATCTTTGTGGATAGGGCTTGTATATTTTATATTTTGAAAATAACCCGCTGCAGTTATCACACTTTTTTGTGTTTCAAAAGCACTTCGGTGACTAGTGTTGGTTAATGTTTTGATCTGTCTGCAATATTCATTGGTATACATACCTCAGTAGGAGTAAAATAAATTGCAGTTAGTTTAACTTTTCACAGCATCTGTAATAAAAAAGGAAATATATTTACACTGAAGTCAGTCTTTGATCTGCCAATACAAGCTCTTGCTACCCTCACTATCATCAGATGTACTGCAAATATGACTGATCTCAGTACATCCAAAACAGTTGACATAAAATGCTATTCAGTCAATCCTGTACAGTGTAGAGTATTGCTTGCTAGGTACAGAATGTTAAGATAGTTGTCAAACCTCTAGCTGTTTACTCCATGACCTCATACTCCTTTCATGTCATATCATTTCTAGCTCTGCACACCCTTTCACACTTCCTAATAATTTATGATATTCCATAATAGTAATGATCATTGTTGCTTGTGAATTTGTTAAAGCTGACTACCTGTGGTAGATTTATCAAAGACGGCATCCTTGTATTTCGATGACAGAGAGATTGTTTACAAGCTGTCAGAAAAAAAACTATAACAAAATTCTTCACTGCTGTTCGTTTTTCCCTTCTCACATATTTTGTCTAATTAGAGCACAAAACTTTGACTTTGATCATGTCTGTAATTCTGTGTGTTTGAATTTCAACTTTTAGGGAAGGCCAGATGTTGAGTTTTAGTTGAGTACTGCTATTTTGAAGGAGTTGTAATTCCTATTGATGAGTTAACAGAAACATCACACTGGGATCTTTCTAGCTTTTTGCAGATGTGATGCATTGAAATATCAGTAGGGGGTTATAAAATCAGCCACATGTATGTGTACAATTGTAGATTGATCCAATGAAGGATTTCCAATTTTGCTGCTGTAGTTTTAATTGTAAATACTGTTTCAGTTCATTGCATAATAAATGTATTTTAAAATTTAACCATGTTATATGGATGTTGTTTGAGGGCTGTGACTGTATTGTAAGATTTTTATAAAATAAATGCTGTTGCAATATATATTATTTCATAATATTATTTCATAATATTATTTCATAAAAATGCACTTTTGATATATGTGTTCCAATAATATTATGTTTCTTTTCTTTTTTTTAAAAAAAAAGCTATTTTTGTTCCATAGGTGGCACTGTTGGAGCAGGTTCAGGCTGTTGTATGTATGGGTTTCTCAGTGCATACTGTTGAAGGAAAACGTGGGGAGGCAAATGACACTCTCTTAGATATTCGATGTCCAGTTTTCTTTGTTATAGGAGAGAACGCTGCTACATCACGGTGAGTAGTGATAAAACTGCCACCTACATCTTACTAAGCTTCTCTTTGTCTGTTTTCTTTTCGTTTGTGTATTTCCTTTTTTATTTTACTTCTGTTAAACAATACTCTGCACCCTACACCCCCTCCCCCCTCCCCCCACCTGCGCTCCAAGCCTACACACTTTAAAAAGCACACTTCTTGACATTACATATGCCATGTTAACAATTCTTGTGAATGATTCCTTATTAGAGTCAATTCTGATTTAAAATGAAACTGTCTTATCTGTAGATTTCTGGATCTGCAAGCTATGGGGTAGCTTACACATAGGAAGCAGCTGCTTGGGTAGCAGTATACTTGTGGATTGTACATGGTTTTCTTAGGTTAGGCCAGTGAGGGCTTCCCAACCTGTGGGGAGGGCGGGAGAGGGGAGGAGGGGGGGGACAGCTTGAGAGATGGGGGGGGGGGGGGGGGGGGGACAGCTTGAGAGATTTATAGCAGGGAGTACGGGGCTTACAGACAGTTTATAAAAAATCAGGAACAGCATTATTGAAACAAATAATTAAAAATAGATAAAACAGTAAATCGAGTCATTTAGAAAACCTCTTGCAAGAAAAGTGCTATAATACATTGTGTTCTTCCCTTACTCCGAGGACTTCCTCTCAAATAGTACGTACAAACTGCATGATATGCCTGGCTACATCAGTTGTAGGATCACTGAATGTCGTCACCTGTATGAGTTGTGGTACTGATACAATGTAATTGCCTCGAACCAAGCAGTTGTGACAGAAACAGCCGGCCGTAGTGGCCGAGCGGTTCTAGGTGCTACAGTCTGGAACTGCGCGACCGCTACTGTCGCAGGTTCGAATCCTGCCTTGGACATGGATGTGCGTGATGTCCTTAGGTTAGTTAGGTTTAAGTAGTTCTAAGTTCTAGGGGACTGATGACCTCAGAAGTTAAGTCCCATAGTGCTCAGAGCCTACAAAAACAACAGGTCACTTCACAAATACCATTAATGTGTAACACGGAGGAATGTTTGAAGCGGCTGCCGCAAGATATGATGAAAGTAGGAGATAGTCTGTATAGTCTGTTGACAGCTTATTTTAAGTGCCCAATTATCAAATTGCAGGAGATAACAAGTTTTGTAGCATGTCCTAACTTAATTACAACTTCTTATAATATACAATGTATCCAAAGAACAGCAATCAACAAACTGTGGCAGAACTAACATCATGAATGTGTTGTTCACGGTGTTAAGGCTACTCTCTATGAGAAAACTCAAGGCAAAAGAATTTCAGTTTAAGTGGTAATAGCAAACCATATTTCTCACTCTCATTTGTTAACTGAAACTATCCTCACAGTGGCTACACCAACCACGAGCAGTCCTGATTGGCATTTGGTTGTAGCTTACAGATGATGCTAGCAGATTGCAAGCGAAAAAATAATGATAGGAAAAAGAAATAAGAGCAAATAAAAAAGTCAATATGGTAATGAAAATTATGAGGTTAAGTATTAGAAATATAAACTAAAAACAATTAATAGAATAATAATAACAGTCAAAGTCTTTTGATTGGGTTGAGCAAAACAGTAAATTCCCCAAAATCGCCCGTGATTCCATCATACAACCTTCACGTGTAAAACTTATATATCCATTGCACTATGCCATTAAACTATGGAACATTGTTGTATTTATGATTATGGTGATCCAGTTGCAATGATTAATTGTGGACTTCAAAAATTTAGCTTCTCACAATGTCACATAAAAGAAGGTGTAATTAGATGAATGACAAACACTAAATTCAGTACTTGCACATATAAGAGTACGTAGTGAACTGCCTCTGGCCAGAACACGTACAGTATATACACAGGTACAGAACATTCCAGTACAGTGGTTCTTGACATTTGTGGATACTTCTAGAGTGTACTTGGTGTTACGTCCTCCTAGTCCAGGAATGAGTCATCGATCCTGCGTACTCCAACTCCTGATGACTGATTCTCACCCTGGCAGTGATCTTCTTAGAACTTGTTTTGCTGCTACGCCCTTCTTCACCTTTCTGCTTGTTGCCTGTTGCTGGAGCTTTGAATTTACCCTGGGTTGCAGGATCCTTATAGGGCTTCATTCAAAGGACGTGGACGGTATCTCTGATCTTTCGTCGTCTTGTGTTGGGGTCGAAATCTTCAACTTCGTAACATCAGACAACTGTCTTACAACATTATAAGTTCCAAAGTAGTGCCTGAGGAGCTTCTCAGAGAGATCAACCTTCCGAACAGGAGTGAGGATCCAGACAAGGTCACCAGGCTGGTAGACAACAGGACGGTGGCTCGTGCCATACCTTCGGCTATTGTTTTCTTGAACCTGCAGTGTGCGGAGTCGAGCTAACTGCCAAGCTTCCTAAGCTCTGGTTAACACCTGGCCGATATAGTCATCATCCATGTCATCAGGATGTAATGGAAACACAGTGTCCATCATCGTAGTCGCCTCATGCCCATGCACCAGGAAAAATGGTATAAATCTGTGGTGTCTTGTTTGGCAGTTTTGTAGGCAAACATCGTGAAAGGTAGCACCTCATCCCAGTTGCTCAGCTCAACATTGATGAACATTGATAGCATGTCAGCCAAGGTCTTTTAAGGTGTTCAGTAAGCCCGTTAGTTTGTGGATGGTAGGCAGTTGTCATGTGATGAGTAATGTTGCACCAACGGTTTATCTCTGTCATAAGATTCGATTGAAAAAACTTTCCCTCGATCTGTAACTAATGACCTTGGGGGCACCATGGTTTAATACAATGTCTTCCACAATGAATTTGCCTACCTCGGATGCATTGACTGTTTTCAAGGCTTTTGTAATGGCATAGCGTATCAGATAATCAGTGCAAACAATAATCCATCTATTGCCAAGGAGGTCAATCCCAACATGCTGGAAAGGCATTTTGGCTGGTGGGATTGGTACGAGTTGGCCAGGTGGTTTCTGAGGAACTGCCTTTCTTCTCTGGCGCTCTCAACAGTGCGACACATAGTGACGGGCACTCCTAAATAAACTTGGACAGAAAAATCTCTTGTGGATTCTATCGTATGTCTTAATAAATCCTAGATGTCCGGCCTCAGGTGTGTCCTGGAATATCTGTAGAACATCTAAGCACGGGTATATTTAGGAATCACTGATAGCCACCTCTTTCCAAACATATCAAAGTTTCTCTTGCAAACCGAGCAAGGTGGCACAGTGGTTAGCACACTGGACTCGCATTTGCGAGGACAATGGTTCAGTCCCGTGTCCGGCCATCCTGATTTGGGTTTTCCATGATTTCCCTAAATCGCTCCAGGCAAATGCTGGGATGGTTCCTTTGAAAGGGCACGGCCGATTTCCTTCCACTTCCTTCCCTAATCCGATGAGACTGATGAGCTCACTGTTTGGTCTCTTCCCCACAAACAATCCAATCCAATCTCTTGCAAAGTAATCCATTAACTACCTTAAATTGTCTTTTCACATCCTCTGACCGATTTAAGGCAAGCATAATTTGAGATATCTTGGTGTCCTTCCTTTGCTCAGCAGAGAGATCCTGGAGTGCAGCAAGACAGTCACTATCTTCATCAAAGTCTTGATGCTCTTGCACAGGGTTTCTTGAGAGACAGTCGGCATCTTGGTGTTTTCTTCCACTTTTGTACACTATGGTAATGTCATACTCTTGAAGACGTAGTGCCCACCTGGCGAATTGTTCTGTTGGATCCTTAAGGCCTGTCAACCAACAAAGTGAATGATGGTCTGTAACAACTGTGAATGGCCTTCCATATAGATACTGTCAAAATATGCATATGGCCCAGATCACAGCAAGACATTCTCTTTCTATAATTGAGTAGTTTCTCTTGGCTTTTGTAAGTGTCCTAGATGCATAGGCCATAACCTTCTCTTTTCCATCTAAAACTTGCACCAGATCAGCACCGATCCCATACCCGCTGGCATCTGTGTGTAGTTCTGTGGTTCTTGTGTGGATTCTATCGTATGTCTTAATAAATCCTAGATGTCCGGCCTCAGGTGTGTCCTGGAATATCTGTAGAACATCTAAGCGTGGGTATGTTTAGGAATCACTGATAGCCACCTCTTTCCAAACATATCAAAGTTTCTCTTGCAAACCGAGCAAGGTGGCGCAGTGGTTAGCACACTGGACTCGCATTTGCGAGGACGATGGTTCAGTCCCGTGTCCGGCCATCCTGATTTGGGTTTTCCATAATTTCCCTAAATCGCTCCAGGTAAATGGCTGGATGGTTCCTTTGAAAGGGCGTGACCGATTTCCTTCATACAGACCAAGTACAGGGTCAGTCGTCAGAGCTTTTTGCAGCACATCGAAAGAATCTTATTTAACACCACCCCAGATAAATTTAGCATCAGCTTTTAACAACTCTTGGAATGGCAAGTAGTTTCTTCTGTTGTTCCTTAGTGAGATCTGGTGATAGTTGAGCTAGATGATCTTGTCTCATAGTGGTAGCGCTAATTTCACCCACAGACTTGGCATGGGATGACAAAGTTATTCCTCAGTGGTATGCTTCTCGTACATTCCACTTCAAGATCCATGGGTTGACGCATGGCATGACATGTGACAGTTACCTTTCTAGCGCTGACTGCAGGAATGACCACTTCATCCAGCACACAGTCTCCACACATTCGGATGTGCATCTTCCCATCCACAGTGTCTCCTTTCGTCTAGCTTGATCTTTGAGCAACCACAATCCATAATTGCCTGAGAGGCTTTCAAAAAGTCCCATCTGAGAATTATGTCATGACTACACTCTTGTAAGACTATGAATTCTAAGGGCTGTGTGTGGCCACTTACACCCACACGAATGGTACATCTTCCTGTAGGTTTTACATATTTCCCATTAGCCACCTTCAGCAGAGATTTTTCGTTGTCGATGAATATGGTTTTCTGCAACTGGCAATGGTACTTCTCTGAAATGACTGAATATGATGCTCCAGAGTCCATGAGAGCTTGGGCTGGTCGACCATCCATGAGGATATCGACATAGTTTCCTACCTTTTGTAGTGATTGAAGGCGGAGGATTTTTCTCTTTGGCAGCCTCACCTCCAAGGAAGGTCAGATTCTTTAGTTTTCCAGGTTGCTGTCACTAGGTGATCGGCTGAAGCTTCTAAATGGCAATGGAGGCCTTGATTGGCATGTTGGGGAGCATCCTCTCCAGTGGCTAGCTAGTGGCGATGGTGACCTATGTCGTCCTGCACCCACATCTTTCTGTTCATCTTTGCCGTCCCAGAGTTGGCGTCAGCTAAGATCGCTCTGCTGTCTTCTGGCACGGGTGTCATCAAATATCCGCCACCTTACTCAACAATAGCGCACCACATATCCCGGTTGTCTGCAGTGGGAACATACTGGTTGGTTATCCTGCATCCCCCAGATGTCAGTCTTCCTTGGTGCCCAAACATGTTCTTCATGCGGCATTGTAGGAATGTAACTTCGCCGGAGTTTTGACTTTTTCACTGTTTTAAAGGGAAATGAAGGATGAGAGATTGGGTTCAATGTCTGTTCCACTTCCTCGCATATGAACTCTTGAACTGTCTCAGTTTTTTGCTTGCCGTGCAACCCAAGTGCCTTCTGAACTTCCTCTCTCACTATCTGATGAACACTTGTGAAATCAGTTCCTTCATCCATCACAGACGTCGATATGAGATTTTGAAGCCGTTCAAACTTCTTGCGTGTAATTCTTGTTTTTTATGAAGTTGTCTGCTGTTGAAACCTCCTTCAGGAGTAGTACTTGATACATGTCCTTCATGAGATGTGCAACCTTATCTTCATCCTTCATTTTAGGTTTCACTTTTTTACATAGCTCCAAGACGTCTTAATATAGGATGCTGAAGTTTCTCCTGGGCGCTGTGCCCTGCACTTTAATTTATCTTCTGTCTTGCACTTCTGTCGTTGTGTGTTGCCGAAATGCTTGCGCAGTTCCACCTGGAATACTTCCCAGTTTGTGAACTTCTCCTCGTTGTTCTCATACCAATGCTTGGCAGTACCCTCCAAGTAGAAAAATATGTTAGCCAAACACACGGTGTCATCCCATTTGTTAAATTTGGCTATACGCTCATATACCTTCAGCCGCTTGTTTGGATCTTGGCCATCATCACCAGAGAACCCGGAAGGATGTCTCATGTGATGACACACAGTTGCTGTCATTGTAATGTCCACTACTTCTTCTGTCTCTAATAGGTTGCAATCTGTTGAATATGGCTCGAACTCTGGTTTCTCACCACGTAAACGGTGGCTCTGTCGTGGCATGATAGGAGCCACTGTGTCATCGATAATGTACACTATCACAAGTTCCAGTACCCAGTGTCTCCACCAGAATAATGTTACATAGAAGAAGGTGTAATTAGATGAATGATGAACACTAACTTCACGTAACGAAGGTTTATTCAGCACTTGCACATAGAAGAGTGCGGAACGAACTGCCTCCAGCCAGAACACATACAGTACATACGTAGCTACAGAACATTCCAGTACAATGATCCTTGACATTTGTGGATACTTCTAGAATGTACTCGAACCAAATATAGAAATTTAATTGTACAGTCCAGGTGAGTTTTGAACCTGCATGCAATAGGTTAGTATCATAACCACTACATCACGGAGCTACTCAGCTTCTTCTGTGATGATATTCTGTGGAGCTTATTTAATATAAGCTGCTCTCTGTAAGTATAGTAACTGTATATTTGATCCTGAGTTGCATCTTGTACAGAAAGATCCAGTAGTGTTTGGTTAGTGCTACATACAAAACAAGTGTGTGTGTGTGTGTGTGTGTGTGTGTGTGTGTGTGTGTGTTGTGGCAGTTGGGAAACAGTGAACGCTTTGGTTGTGACGGTGAGTGCTCTCATTGTAGGAGACCAGCTACAGTGCGTGAAGTGTCAACTATCAAGTATATTTAATTGGGCTATAGTGATCGCGGTGTTGCCGATGTAACACCTGTAATGGAAAATCATGTTTATTGAATGTTGGCCCTCTGTAGAATTTTCTCTCCAAGGTGATTTTATAAATATGTCTTCATTAATACCAGAAATACTTGATCCCAAAACATTTTCTCATGCATCAAATTTATTGTTAAATGAGAATTAGCTGTATTTTAAAATTATTTCCAGCAGCTTGATAAATTCCATGGTTTCACTTATTGATAGTGGTTTATGTTTGAGGATGTTAGTTGGAAGTACTTCATCCACTGGCACTTTTTTGTATAGATTCTTGATACTTAGGAATATGAACTGTGATTTGCCAATTAGGGATGACTCCTTAATTGGAATAATTACAACCATACTGCTACAAACTAAATAGTTATCTCCGAAGGTACTGTTTTCCGTCAATATTGGATTGATCAGTCTGGATAATTTATAGGCTAAACTATTCCTCAAGTTATCTGTGCTCCTGTTTGTATTTCACCTCCATGAATTTTCAGTTGGGCATGCGTCATGGTGACAATGTACTTTAATGAATCCGTCAGCACCACATGCAAGTTAATCTTTTAGCATTTTCCTATTATATTTTTATTACAGTTTGATTGTTGGTGTTTTATTGCATGTTTAATGCTGTTTATTTGGCAATTACTGGATAATACTAATGTGTAGATGTTAATGATCCTGATTGTCACTTTGTTGGTACAGAGAAACAGATTATAGATACATCTCCTGTCTCAGTTAGGTAGTCTCTCTCTCTCTCTCTCTCTCTCTCTCTCTCTCTCTCTCTCTCTCTCTCTCTCTCTCCTCTCCACTATTTATCATGAGTTTGGCTTACCTTTAATTTCCTTGTCACACATCAAATAACAATAATGTTTCAATCTGACAGATGTATTCTCTCCTTTCTGTTTTGTTTTACTTATTTCGACATCAGCCATAATCCAAAAATTGCTAATTCACTGTTAGTTAAGCAGGTTATCCTCATTAGTCTCAAATATTGACAGGAATTAGTATTTTGAAAGGTAAAAATGCTATCTAAAATGCCTTATTATAAAATCAATAGAATTGTGGCGAACACTGTGTAGACATTAGTATTGTCATTAGCATGATTTTCAAGCACTGGTGTCTGGCTACTGTTTCCATTCCCAGAATTTTCAGTCATTAAATCCTCTATCCATGTTCACTTCTGGCATTTCAAGCCTATACATCGTACCAGCTGTTAATGACTAAAAGCAAAATGTTAACATTTTTGAGTTGTGTATGCACTCCACATGTAATCTTAGCTCTTTGTATTATATCAGTGTTTGTAGTTTGTATGACACTAGAAAAGAAATTGACCCACATTTTATCTACATTGACATAAAAATGTCCGAAAAACTGAATAGCAACAAGGATGTGTCACAAATAAGTTAGTATTGTCTTTGTTTCTTTTGCAAAAGTACTCTTAAGCTTCAGTTATTATACCCTTTTACTCTTCTCCTGTTTGGGCCGTGTCTACAAAATGTAATGGAGAAGCTGTGGTTCTACCTTGATCCAAGACAGTTTGTGTTTTGTAAATTAGAGAGGTTCTGTCAGTACGTGAGAGTTGTTTTTTATATACATATTGCAACACAATTGACCCACAGATCCTTGACATTTTGTGTATTGTGCACTACCTAGTGATGATCAGTTATGTTTATTTTGTCTTTGAGCATGCAGCAGCATCCTATAGTAGTTGTTCTCTCCTCCTCACCCCCTACTGTCGAGCAAAGTAACACCACACAGCCACTCAAATTTATGTTGTTTGTGATCCTCAGAATTGCTTAAGGCAAATGGAGGGTCAGTTCCTTTGAAAAGGCATAGCTAATTTCCACCCTTATCCTTCCCAAATCTGAGCTTGGACTACATCACTAATCCTTTCTCCTCTTCTTGTCCCTGCCCCCCCCCCCCCCCACACACACACACAACTGAACTGATAATGGTTTTGCTGTCAGTGTAGGTGCTTTAATGACAATGTGCAAAGAACATTTAACGCATTGTGTTTCATTATAAAACCATCCTCAGGCTGAATTGCACTGTATCTTATAAACAGAAAATTTGTTAAATTATTACTACTCTGAAAGCAAATGTGGTATAAATACTAGAATAAATAACTTTTCTTTTGCAACCAGTAAGGGAGCACTAAGTCATAAATGTAATTTGGGGAATGGGGCTGGAAATTAAAGTATAAAGATAAATCACAGTTTTTCCCCAAACTTTTGGAATTTATAATCAAGACATTATGCTTTTGTTTTCAACTGAAGATTGACCAAGAAATACACAGTTCATATCATTTGCCACTCAATGCAAGTTAAAAACTAAAGATACTAAAATCTCTTTATGATTACTCAGTTGGTTTGCGGCTTCAAAAGGCCATTGGAGAAGGCTCAGTGCTTGTATTAATCTACTTGACATGTATGAGTTGTATGGCTTTGTTTGATATATGCTTTGTTTCAGATGTGAAGACATAGAAGAAATAAGAGAGAAAATGAGAGTGGAAACAGGATTGGTGGTGGTTGGAGCTGCTGATGACCAGCTCAGGATGTCAAAGTTAACCAAATTTAGAGCAGGTGTAACACAGACAATGGTGGACTATTGCATAATGGTTGGTTGTTACTAAAAATATTTGAGTAGTTAGAAAAATAATGTTAAATTAATGCAGTTAGTGATTTTGTGCCACATTATGAGAACAAACATTGATATGAAGCAGAATGATCTATCTATGCTGTAAACATTATCATGTATTTGGTTACTTTTGGAAAAGCCTGTACATTTTCTTACCCTGTATCAAAATTCCAGAGACCCATCTGCTATAGCAGGTTTGAAATCATTGAATCGGTGACAGCTTCATGAATCAGAACCTTAAAATTAGAGATATACTCACTCTTGCAGTTTTATAAATTTACCTGTTTGCCCTCTTGTTCAGATCTTCCATAACAATAATCAATCAGCCAGACTGTTAAATATGCTCATTTCACCCTCTGCATTTGAAACTGATGCAATGGTTCTTAAAAGACACAGTGTTCATTGCACCTGCCTTACCTACTTATTTATCTTTCAGGTAAAAAGAAGGAAAGTTTCCTGGTCCTCAGAAAGCATGACACACTAAACCCTACACTCGGAAAGATTTTTTATTTGGTTACACATTTTTAAGTCTTACAAGAAGGGTCCGGAAAATGTAGCATCTATTTTTGGCAAAATTTGAGGTTTCTTTTTTTTTTTCAAACTGATTGTTAAAAAAAGTGCTGATTGGTAAATTTTTGTGCTTGCTTTTGTTCTGAAATGGCCTTTGTTTTCTCCATTTGGCAGTACTTATGCTTTCAAGAATGATTGTTATATATAAAAGCAGCAGCATTTTCCCTGCCAGTGAACTGAATGTGTCGCCGAATGGAGGTGTTTCTGGATATTACTTGTCTTCTTTGCTCAGTTAGATAATTACAAAATCTGCAGACTATTAATTTCAACCTTTTGTGGACATTCATATCTGTGCAACACATGCTTGACAACACTGAAGATTGAGCTGATAAGTTATTTAGAGTGGAAGTAGAACCAAATATATGGTAACTACATTTTTACTTTAGGGGAAGGATTTCAGCACACTTGAAGAAAGCCACAGATTTTGTTTTCCAGTCATTATAGCACAGACTGCTGGCACTATAGGCTATAGTGGCAGATGCCTGTGAGTGTAAACAACCCAGAATTTTGACCGCCAGATAAGAGAGGAGCGGTCCAGGGAAACAAGTCCCACATTCCTTTAGCAGGGCACCGGCCTGAAGCAACTGATACATTGTTACAGACATCGCCAATCTCTTCTGGTGTTGTAAGGGTGGTAATCAAAAATTGTGATGGACCAGGATTCTTTGCTTCACTTACTTCGAAATAAGAAAAGAAAACAACAAGCAATGCGCAACACAGAAAATTCAGGGACGCTTTCTGTGCAATTGCTTGTTGAGGGTAGCAGAGTATTTTTAACTGAAAAATCAACTCAACATGCGGCAACAGAACACACATGTAAAATGAGGTTATAATTAGGCAAGCTTTCCGAGCCAGTGGTTTCTTCTTCAGGCAGAAGAGTCAAAGGGGAAGGAAGAAGGGTGAAGGAAAAGAACTGAAGAGATCTAAGAAAACGGGTAGATTTCGGGAAAGTCAGCCAGTACCACGGTTCAGGCAAGACTTATTGCATGAGATGAGAAGGAAAGATCTTTCCTCCCCGGAGCTGCAGTTTGGCTGGCTTTCCCGAAATCTTCCCCAATTCCTAGAGTTCTCCAGTTCTTTTCCTTTACCCCTCTTCCTTCCCCTTCAACTCTTCTGTCTGAAAAGCTTGCCTAATTATAACCTCCTGGGAGGTTCTGCCACTGCTTGATCAGTAGACTATGTATTTATCTATCCAATTAAATTATTTGTCAAAAACTGATTGTATTCATTGTTATAGAATACACAGCTCAGGCCCGAACTCTACTGGTACTCGATGTGACCGTAGTTCAAAACATCCGCCACCAAATTTGCCACATTAAAAGTGTCCGCATTATTCTATCGTTTGGGTTTTAGCTAATAAACAAACATATGCATTTATTTGTTGTAAAATGCTGTGCCACTCAGCTGAGTACTACTATGTTGCATTACGTGGCGTGTATCTTAAACAGACCATTCAACCATCCCCAATAGGCATGGCCCCAGATTATTGTGCACATATACAAAGATGATGTAACTTACCAAACGAAAGCGCTGGCATGTTGATAGACACACAAACATACACACAAAATTCAAGCTTTCGCAACCCACGGTTGCTTCATCAGGAAAGAGGGAAGGAGAGGGAAAGACAAAAGGATGTGGGTTTTAAGGGAGAGGGTAAGGAGTCATTCCAATCCCGGGAGCGGAAAGACTTACCTTAGGGGGGAAAAAGGACAGGTATATACACACACACACACACACACACACACACACACACACACACACACACACACACACACACAGACACAAGCAGACATTTGTAAAGGCAAAGAGTTTGGGTAGAGATGTCAGTCGAGGCGGAAGTACAGAGGCAAAGATGTTGTTGAATGACAGGTGAGGTATGAGTGGCGGCAACTTGAAATTAGCGGAGACTGAGGCCTGGTGGGTAACGAGAAGAGAGGATATACTGAAGGGCAAGTTCCCATCTCCGGAGTTCTGACATGTTGGTGTTAGTGGGAAGTATCCAGATAACCCGGACGGTGTAACACTGTGCCAAGATGTGCTGGCCATGCATCAAGGCATGTTTAGCCACAGGGTGATCCTCATTACCAACAAACACTGTCTGCCTGTGTCCATTCCTGCGAATGGACAGTTTGTTGCTGGTCATTCCCACATAGAAAGCTTCACAGTGTAGGCAGGTCAGTTGGTAAATCACGTGGGTGCTTTCACAGGTGGCTCTGCCTTTGATCTTGTACACCTTCTGGTTTACAGGACTGGAGTAGGCGGTGGTGGGAGGGTGCATGGGACAGGTTTTACACCGGGGGGCGGTTACAAAGGTAGGAGCCAGAGGGTAGGGAATGTGGTTTGGGGATTTCATAGGGCTGAACCAAGAGGTTACGAAGTTAGGTGGACGGCAGAAAGACACTCTTGGTGGAGTGAGGAGGATTTCATGAAGGATGGATCTCATTTCAGGGCAGGATTTGAGGAAGTCGTATCCCTGCTGGAGAGCCACATTCAGAGTCTGATCCAGTCCCGGAAAGTATCCTGTCACAAGTGGGACACTTTTGGGGTTCTTCTGTGGGAGGTTCTCGGTTTGAGGAGATGAGGAAGTGGCTCTGGTAATTTGCTTCTGTACCAGGTCAGGAGGGTAGTTGTGGGATGCGAAAGCTGTTTTCAGGTTGTTGATGTAATGGTTCAGGGATTCCGGACTGGAGCAGATTCATTTGCCACGAAGACCTAGGATGTAGGGAAGGGACTGTTTGATGTGGAATGGGTGGCAGCTGTCATAATGGAGGTACTGTTGTACTCCACCAACAAGCAAAAGTGTTTTGAGATAATGTGTGTTAAAGTTTCACTTTGTTGCCATTGTTTGATTTCACATATTTAAGAAACGAATTGTGTGTGTTTATATTACCCTGAAAAAGTCCTTTTTCAAATGGTACGGATTTCTTTAAGTTAACGTTACACATTAAGTGGCTAACACCTTTTGGTGTATAGCACATCATAGTGTACAACCCCCCCCACCTCCCCCCATGAACCATGGACCCTGCCATTGGTGGGGAGGCTTGCGTGCCTCAGCGATACAGATAGCCGTACTGTAGGTGTAACCACAACGGAGGAGTATCTGTCGAGAGGCCAGACAAACATGTGGTTCCTGAAGAGGGGCAGCAGTCTTTTCAGTAGTTGCAGGGGCAACAGTCTAGATGATTGACTGACCTGGCCTTGTAACACTAACCAAAATGGCCTTGCTGTGTTGGTACTGCGATCGGCTGAAAGCAAGGGGAAACTACAGCAGTAATTTTTCCCGTGGGCATGCAGCTTTACTGTATGATTAAATGATGATGGCATCCTCTTGGGTAAAATATTCCGGAGGTAAAATAGTCCCCCATTAGGATCTGCGATCGGGGACTACTCAAGAGGATGTCGTTATCAGGAGAAAGAAAACTGGCGTTCTACGGATCGGAGCATGGAATGTCAGATCCCTTAATCGGGCAGGTAGGTTAGAAAATTTAAAAAGGGAAATGGGTAGATTAAAGTTAGATATAGTGGGAATTAGTGAGGTTTGGTGGCAGGAGGAACAAGACTTTTGGTCAGGTGAATACAGGGTTATAAATACAAAATCAAATAGGGGTAATGCAGGAGAAGGTCTAACAATGAATAAAAAAATAGGAGTGCGGGTAAGCTACTACAAACAGCATAGTGAACACATTATTCTGGCCAAGATAGACATGAAGCCCACGCCTACTACAGTAGTACAAGTTTATATGCCAACTAGCTCTGCAGATGATGAAGAAATTGATGAAATGTATGATGAGATAAAAGAAATTATTTAGGTAGTGAAGGGAGACGAAAATTTAATAGTCATGGGTGACTGAAATTTGACAGTAGGGAAAGGAAGAGGAGGAAACATAGTAGGTGAATATCGATTGGGGCTAAGAAATGCAAGAGGAAGCCGCCTGGTAGAATTTTTCACATAGCATAACTTAATCTTAACTAACACTTGGTTCAAGAATCATGGAATAAGGTTGTATACATGGAAGAACCCTGGAGATACAATAAGGTTTCAGATAGATTATATAATAGTAAGACAGAGATTTAGGAACCAGATTTTAAATTGTAAGACATTTCCAGGGGCAGATGTGGACTCTGACACAATCTATTGGTTATGAACTGCAAATTAAAACTGAAGAAACTGCAAAAAGGTGGGAATTTAAGGAGATGGGACCTGGATAAACTGAAAGAACCAGAGGTTGTACAGAGTTGCAGGGAGAGCATAACGGAACAATTGACAGGGATGGGGGAAAGAAATACAGTAGAAGGAGAATGGATTGCTTTGAGGAATGAAATAGTGAAGGCAGCAGAGGATCAATTAGGTAAAAAGACGAGGGCTGGTAGAAATCCTGGGGTAACAGAAGAGATACTGCATTTTTGTATTTTCTCCTATCATTAATTAAATTCAGTAAGTAAAGCAGGCAAAAAGGAATACAAAAGTCTCAGAAATGAGGCTGACGGGAAGTGCAAAATGGCTAAGCAAGGATGGCTAGAGGACAAATGAGGGGTAAGATAGATACTGCCTACAGGAAAATTAAAGAGACCTTTGGAGAAAAGAGAACCCCTTGCATGAATATCAAGAACTCAGATGGAAACCCATTTCTAAGCAAAGAAGGGAAAGCAGAAAGGTGGAAGGAGTATATAGAGGGTCTATACAGGAGCGATGTTCTTGAGGACAAGATTATGGAAATGGAAGAGGATGTAGATGAAGAGGAAATGGCAGATATGATACTGCGTGAAGAGTTTGACAGAGCACTGAAAGACCCAAGTCGAAACAAGGCCCCGGGAGTAGACAACATTCCATTAGAACTACTGACAGCCTAGGGAGAGCCAGTCCTCACAAAACTCTACCACCTGGTGAGCAAGATCAGGCAAAATTCCCTCAGACTTCAAGAAGAATATAAAAACTCCAATCCCAAAGAAAGCAGGTGTTGACAGATGCAAAAATTACCGAACTATCAGTTTAATAAGTCACAGCTGCAAAATACTAACACGAATTCTTTACAGACAAATGGAAAAACTGGTAGAAGCCGATCTCGGGGAAGATCAGTTTGGATTCTGTAGAAATGTTGGAACACGTGAGGCAATACTAACCCTACGACTTATCTTAGAAGAAAGGTTAAGGAAAGGCAAACCTACGTTTCTAGCATTTGTAGACTTAGAGAAAGCTTTTGACAATGTTGACTGGAATACTCTCTTTCAAATTCTAAAGGTGGCAGGGATAAAATACAGGGAGCGAAAGGCTATTTACAATTTGTACAGAAACCAGATGGCAGTTATAAGAGTCTAGGGACATGAAAGGGAAGCAGTGGTTGGGAAGGGAGTAAGACAGGGTTGTAGCCTCTCCCTGATGCTATTCAATCTGTATATTGAGAAAGCAGTAAAGGAAACAAAAGAAAATTTGGAGTAGGTATTAAAATCCATGGAGAAGAAATAAAAACTTTGAGGTTCGCCGATGACATTGTAATTCTGTCAGAGACAGCAAAGGGCTAGGAAGAGCAGTTGAACGGAATGGACAGTGTCTTGAAAGGAGGGTATGAGATGAACATCAACAAAAGCAAAACAAGGATAATGAAATGTAGTCAAATTAAGTTGGGTGATTCTGAAGGAATTAGATTAGGAAATGAGACACGTAAAGTAGTAAAGGAGTTTTGCTATTTGGGGAGCAAAATAACTGATGAGGGTCAAAGTAGAGAGGATATAAAATGTAGACTGGCAATGGCAAGGAAAGCGTTTCTGAAGAAGAGAAATTTGTTAACATTGAGTATAGATTTAAGTGTCTGGAAGTCATTTCTGAAAGTATTTGTATGGAGTGTAGCCATGTATGGAAGTGAAACATGGACGATAAATAGTTTAGACAAGAAGAAAATAGAAGCTTTCGAAATGTGGTGCTACAGAAGAATGCTGAAGATTAGATGGGTAGATCACATAACTAAAGAGGAGGTATTGAATAGATTTGGGGAGAAGAGGAGTTTGTGGCAGAACTTGACCAGAAACAGGGATCGGTTGGTAGGACATATTCGGAGTGATCAAGGGCTCACCAATTTAGTACAGTAGGGCAGCGTGTAGGGTAAAAATCGTAGAGGAAGACGAAGAGATGAATACACTAAGCAGATTCAGAAGGATGTAGGCTGCAGTAGGTACTGGGAGATGAAGAAGCTTGCAAAGGATAGCATAGCATGGAGAGCTGCATCAAACCAGTCTCAGGACTGAAGACCACAACAACAACAGTGTACAAACATTTAAAATCAAATAAATTGGCTCCAGATTAAGAAAAATTAGCAAACACTGCACGGTTTTTCTTTTTTTCCCAAAAATTGATATTTTTATTACATGTTGTGGCATATTTCAGACCAAACTTTGATTTTGAACCCATTAGGGGGCCCAAAACAACCTAAAATTTTGAGTTCACTGAACCCCCCAAAAGTACATTACTGAGATCCTGTATTTTATAGTGGTCAGAGAATCTGATTTTCTAGTTCTAAAATATTTTGGCCTGAAAGGGATCACAATTGTATACAAACAGCATTTTTGCCCTTTGTTCTGGAATTACTGTGCCAGGAAACTGAGTGGATCCATTTTCTTCTGGAAAAATGTGGTGTGCAAATTCATTTCCATCAACATCCATTTTGCAATGTACATTATCTTTTCAGCGACAGATGAGCTCAAAGTGGATATATTTAGTTTTGGGAGGTACTATGTTAGCATTACTATTCTTTGGGACATACAGCCAGTCATGTGTACCCATTGCTACTTCATGTTCTTCGTTTCTGGCAGTGACAATAGAGTTTACATGTACTGTAGGTATAGATTTTTGTTGCTACCATGTCTGTAGGCATTTATGACTCTCGTATAAAAAGGGACCACTTGTCTTGTTTGGCATTTTTATATCCACAAAACTGAGCTCCTTAAAATGCCTGTAAAATTTTGGAGATACTATTTTGTGAAGCATCAAACATGCATCTGTGAGATTTGGAAAAGGGCCCTCTTTCGGGCCAATATTATTTCTCCATAGTGATTAAGAGGTCCTTTTTCAGACGACTGACATTGATTGCTTTTAATGATAATGTTGACTGCTGTTGGATTCAAACACCTTTCAAATTGATTTGAGCATGTACAGAATGATGTAAATTACTACAGTAAACAGAAAGCAAATAAAAACAGATATTATCAAATGTTTTTGCTTGTACTGAAAATTTTACTTCTCCAACAGGAGGTCCATTTTTGCTCTCTGTGTCACTTTATTGAAATGAATCTAATAACTAGAAAATAACTAGAAAAAAATTAAACTGGGTCCATTAATGGAAAGCTTCATCCTTCAGGCTCTAAGTCAATACCTGTTTCAGCACTTGTCTTGAAATAGTGTAATATTGCATAGACAAAATTTATCTTAACATTTGAGAGAGAGAGAGAGAGAGAACATATTTGTTTCTGCACTTCCCCCCACCTACACCCCCCCCCCCCCCCCCCCCCCCCCCAATCTCTCTCTCTCTCTCTCTCTCTCTCTCTCTCTCTCTCTCTCTCTCTCTCACACACACACACACACACACACACACACACACACACACGACATGACATGAAGCTTGCACATTATTTCTGCTGCTGAACATATCTTTCTTTCCCTGGGCTGAGAACGAGGCTTGCCTTTTTTATGAGGTGTAAATTACTACTGAAAAACATGTACTGTTGCTTTACGGGGGTCAGTGAGTATTGAGGAAAATTCCTTTCTTAAGGTACTGTTGTCATTTCATTGGTACCAGATGGTCACTTCTAGCTTAGGAACCACTGCACGGAACGGAATGTGAATTAATTTACTATCAGTTGTGAGTTGTGTCTACTGTACATTTTGAATGAACTTTCTACAGTGCTCTCACACTTGGTTTATGACATTGGTTTCTTTTCTCACAATCACTTGTTGTCTTTGGTCCGAAGACTGGTTTGATGTAGCTCTCCACGCTACTCTATTTTGTGCAGGCCTCTACATCTACAGATTACTAATGCAACCTATATCTTTCTGAATCTGCTTACTGTATTCATCTCTTCATGTAACTCTACGGTTTTTACCACCCACACTTCCCTCCAGTACTAAATTGGCGATCCCTTGATGTCTCAGAATGTGTCTACCACCTGAGCTCTCCTTTTGGTCAAGTTGTGCCACAAATTTCTTGTCTCCCCAAATTCTTTTCAGTATCTCCTAATTAGTTATGTGTCCTAATTACCTAATTAGTTATGTGATCAACCCATCTCATCTGCAGCATTGTTCTGTAGCAGAATATTTTGAAAGCTTCTATTTTCTGTTTATCTCACAATCTAATCACACAAAAACTGTGAAACTTGCATCAGTTCTCAACATAATCTCTCTGCAGCCATACACATTTTTCACAACTTTGACACAATTATTCCATGGCTGCTGTGAATCCTTCTTTAGAAGTTTGATTTGATGTCTGGGAAATTGCTGATGCAGTGGCGTGGCGTGGGCGGCTTTTTAGGTTAGATGGCCTTGCGCAAGTACAGAAAGGGCAACAGCCTCAACGGGTGCGGGGCAAAGTCAGGACATGCGGGGATCAAGCAGCAATCGGTATTGTAATTGTCAACTGTCGAAGCTGCGTTGGTAAAGTACCGGAACTTCAAGCGCTGATAGAAAGCACCGAAGCTGAAATCGTTATAGGTACAGAAAGCTGGCTTAAGCCAGAGATAAATTCTGCCGAAATTTTTACAAAGGTACAGACGGTGTTTAGAAAGGATAGATTGCATGCAACCGGTGGTGGAGTGTTCGTCGCTGTTAGTAGTAGTTTATCCTGTAGTGAAGTGGAAGTGGATAGTTCCTGTGAATTATTATGGGTGGAGGTTACACTAAACAACCGAACTAGGTTAATAATTGGCTCCTTTTACCGACCTCCCGACTCAGCAGCATTAGTGGCAGAACAACTGAGAGAAAATTTGGAATACATTTCACATAAATTTTCTCAGCATGTTATAGTCTTAGGTGGAGATTTCAATTTACCAGATATAGACTGGGACACTCAGATGTTTAGGACGGGTGGTAGAGACAGAGCATCGAGTGACATTATACTGAGTGCACTATCCGAAAATTACCTCGAGCAATTAAACAGAGAACCGACTCATGGAGATAACATCTTGGACCTACTGATAACAAACAGACCCGAACTTTTCGACTCTGTATGTACAGAACAGGGAATCAGTGATCATAAGGCCGTTGCAGCATCCCTGAATATGGAAGTTAATAGGAATATAAAAAAAGGGAGGAAGGTTTATCTGTTTAGCAAGAGTAATAGAAGGCAGATTTCAGACTACCTAACAGATCAAAACGAAAATTTCTGTTCCGACACTGACAATGTTGAGTGTTTATGGAAAAAGTTCAAGGCAATGGTAAAATGCGTTTTAGACAGGTACGTGCCGAGTAAAACTATGAGGGACGGGAAAAACCCACCGTGGTACAACAACAAAGTTAGGAAACTACTGCGAAAGCAAAGAGAGCTCCACTCCAAGTTTAAACGCAGCCAAAACCTCTCAGACAAACAGAAGCTAAACGATGTCAAAGTTAGCGTAAGGAGGGCTATGCGTGAAGCGTTCATTGAATTCGAAAGTAAAATTCTATGTACCGACTTGACAGAAAATCCTAGGAAGTTCTGGTCTTACGTTAAATCAGTAAGTGGCTCGAAACAGCATATCCAGACACTACGGGATGATGATGGCATTGAAACAGAGGATGACACGCGTAAAGCTGAAATACTAAACACCTTTTTCCAAAGCTGTTTCACAGAGGAAGACCGCACTGCAGTTCCTTCTCTAAATCCTCGCACAAACGAAAAAATGGCTGACATCGAAATAAGTGTCCAAGGAATAGAAAAGCAACTGGAATCACTCAATAGAGGAAAGTCCACTGGACCTGACGGGATACCAATTCGATTCTACACAGAGTACGCGAAAGAACTTGCCCCCCTTCTAACAGCCGTGTACCGCAAGTCTCTAGAGGAACGGAGGGTTCCAAATGATTGGAAAAGAGCACAGATAGTCCCAGTCTTCAAGAAGGGTCGTCGAGCAGATGCGCAAAACTATAGACCTATATCTCTTACGTCGATCTCTTGTAGAATTTTAGAACATGTTTTTTGCTCACGTATCATGTCATTTCTGGAAACCCAGAATCTACTATGTAGGAATCAACATGGATTCCGGAAACAGCGATCGTGTGAGACCCAACTCGCCTTATTTGTTCATGAGACCCAGAAAATATTAGATACAGGCTCCCAGGTAGATGCTATTTTTCTTGACTTCCGGAAGGCATTCGATACAGTTCCGCACTGTCGCCTGATAAACAAAGTAAGAGCCTACGGAATATCAGACCAGCTGTGTGGCTGGATTGAAGAGTTTTTAGCAAACAGAACACAGCATGTTGTTATCAATGGAGAGACGTCTACAGACGTTAAAGTAACCTCTGGCGTGCCACAGTGGAGTGTTATGGGACCATTGCTTTTCACAATATATATAAATGACTTAGTAGATAGTGTCGGAAGTTCCATGCGGCTTTTCGCGGATGATGCTGTAGTATACAGAGAAGTTGCAGCATTAGAAAATTGTAGCGAAATGCAGGAAGATCTGCAGCGGATAGGCACTTGGTGCAGGGAGTGGCAACTGACCCTTAACATAGACAAATGTAATGTATTGCGAATACATAGAAAGAAGGATCCTTTATTGTATGATTATATGATAGCGGAACAATCACTGGTAGCAGTTACTTCTGTAAAATATCTGGGGGTATGCGTTCGGAACGATTTGAAGTGGAATGATCATATAAAATTAATTGTTGGTAAGGCGGGTACCAGGTTGAGATTCATTGGGAGAGTGCTTAGAAAATGTAGTCCATCAACAAAGGAGGTGGCTTACAAAACACTCGTTCGACCTATACTTGAGTATTGCTCGTCAGTGTGGGATCCGTACCAGATCGGTCTGACGGAGGAGATAGAGAAGATCCAAAGAAGAGCGGCGCGTTTCGTCACAGGGTTATTTGGTAAGCGTGATAGCGTTACGGAGATGTTTAATAAACTCAAGTGGCAGACTCTGCAAGAGAGGCGCTCTGCATCGCGGTGTAGCTTGCTCGCCAGGTTTCGAGAGGGTGCGTTTCTGGATGAGGTATCGAATATATTGCTTCCCCCTACTTATAACTCCCGAGGAGATCACGAATGTAAAATTAGAGAGATTAGAGCGCGCACGGAGGCTTTCAGACAGTCGTTCTTCCCGCGAACCATACGCGACTGGAACAGGAAAGGGAGGTAATGACAGTGGCACGTAAAGTGCCCTCCGCCACACACCGTTGGGTGGCTTGCGGAGTATCAATGTAGATGTAGATGTAGATGAAACTAGTGTCTGAGTGGCCAAGGAGAGTTTCTTTCATCATTGGAAACAACTGAAAGTCACTAGGAGCCAGGTCAGGCACGTAGGAAGCATGAAAAATCACTTTAAAGTTGTTATCACAAAGAAACTGAAGTGTCACATTCATCCTATGCAATGGTACATTGTCTTGATGGAAGAACACACATGTAGCCTTTTGCGATTGTTTTTCAAGTAATGCTGGAAGGAGCTTGTTATTCAAAAGATCTTGGCAGCATGCACGTTTAGCCATAGTGCCCTTTGGTATGCAGTGAGTAAGGAATACACCACCGCTTTTCCAGACCACACCCACCATAATTTTATCAGCACTGAAACTTACCCAAACTTTTTTCGTGTTGGTGGATGTGTGTGCTTCCGCTGAGCTGACTGGCTCTTGATTTCAAGATTGAAAAATGGCATTCATGTCTCATCCATTGTCACAGTCAGTGAAAAGAAAGTCCCATTTTGTCATCTTGTTTCGTCATTGCCTGGTTGTGTGCAACATGCACAGTCTTGCGGTTGTCTGTCAGCATTTGTGAACCCACCTGGAAGACATTTTATGTATTTTCATGTCTTCATGCATGATTCTGTGCACAGATCCCATTGAAGTGTTTACTTGTAGGCAATGTGTTCCATACTACTTTTGCGATCCTTCAAATCAACTTTCTCCTCTTGCTTAATCATGTTGTTATACCAGCTCGTGTTATTGCATGACATTCTACCTTCTTTAAACTGTCACACTCACAAACAACATCAGACACATCCATGATACCATCACCACATGTGTCACTGAACTGATGATGAATTTCATTTGGTGAAATTGGGAAAACAAATGATTACACACAGTTTTTGTAATCTACATCTACATATATACTCTGCTAGCCACCAAGCAGTGTGTGGTGGAGGGCACAATTCACGCCAAAGTCAATTCACGCCAAAGTCAATTCACGCCAAAGTCATATTTCCCCCCCCTCTGTTCCACTCGCGGATCACGCGAGGGAAAAACGACTGTCTGAATGCCTCAGTATGAGCTCTTATTTCCCTTATCTTTGAATGATGATCATTATTCAATTTGAAAGTTGGTGATAATAACATATGCTCTACATCCTTGGCGAAGAGTGGATTTCAGAATTTAGTGAGCAGCCCCTTCTGTTTAGCGCGTCGTCTATCTGCAAGTGTGTCCCACTTCAAACTTTCTGTGTGATCTGTAACGCTCTCGCAATGGCTAAATGTACCAGTCACGAATCTTGCCGTTCTTCTTTGGACTTTCTCAATCTCTTGAATCAGACCCAACTGGTAAGGGTCCCATACAGACAAACAGTACTCTAAGACTGGATGAACTAAAGTATTGTAAGCTATTTCCTTTGTTGAAGGACTGCATCACTTCAGGATTCTACCAATAAACCACAATCTAGAGTTCACCTTACCCTTTACTTGTGTAATCTGATCATTCCATTTGAGATCATTTTGAATAGTCACACCCAGATACTTGACTGACGTTACCGCTTCCAAAGACTGCTCATTTATTTTGTACTCATACATTAATGGGGATTTTTGCGTTGTTATACGCAGTAGGTTACACTTACTAATATTGAGAGACAACTGCCAGTCATTACACCATGCATTTATTTTCTGCAAATCCTCATTGATTTGTTCACAACTTTCATGTGATACTACTTTCCTGTAGACTGCAGTTCATCGGCAAACAGTCTAAGGCCGCTGTCAATACTATCAACCGTGCTGGTTTCGGCAGATGAGCTTCTCAGAGTCTAGAAAGGTCATTATGTGTAACACAAAATATGTTCCATGGTTCTACAACAAATCGATGTCAGTGAAATTGGCCGGTAATTATGTGCATCCAATTTTCTACCCTTTTTATAGATTGCTATGACCTGGGCCTTCGTCCAGTCCCGTGGAACTTTCCGCCGTTCCAATGACCTCTGATAGATGACAGATAAGAATGGTGCTATATTTGTAGCATAGTCATTATAAAATTTTATGGGGATACCGTCTGGGCCAGATGCCTTTCTGGCGTCTAAGGATCTTAACTGTTTTACAATCTCAGATACACTAAACACTGTGTCGGCCATCCTTTCATTTGTTCGATAATTGAAAGGGGGAATGTTGCTGCAGTCCTCTATCGAAAACGAGTTTTTGAAAGCTAGGTTTAGAATTTCGGCCTTCTGTTTATCGTCATCAGTTTCATTACCCATACTGTCAGCAAGAGAAGGTATTGAATTATTTGTAGCGTTCATAGATTTTACGTATGACCAAAATTTTTTGGGGTCATTTTTAGAATAATGAAAAACACTGCATTTTTAAGGCAAAAACAGTCCTCATTCTCATCACTGCCTCTAGGTTTTGTGTGCGATACAGTGCTGCCATCTCTCTCTTTCACTCACAGTGAGCACGCGTGTTTTTCAAAACAAACCAGCTGTTTCTATCTATTTCCAGTCAGAGAAGTTATAACTTGAATGGAGCTTGAAAATTAATGTGTCTGTAAATGGGAGTGGCTGTGGATTGCGCAAACACTACAGGATAGCAGCACTGGTATTACTGACAACAAACGGAGATCCCAGTGCAATGAGTCCTGGTTACAGGATGTCTGTAGTGTTGCACAGTTCTGTGCTGGTCTAGCCAACCTGGGCAGTTACATAGTCAGGAGGCTGAGTGGCTGTGGGGTGAGGCTGAGTGGGAGGCCCAGAAAGGAGCAGCTGTTGAAATTAACACTTTATCGTCAATTGTTACATTTACTTTGTGGTTTGGTGGGCCGGTAGACGCTCAGCCTGCAGCTAGAATCCACCCAGATGGCTGCTCAACAAATGCCGGTGCCTTGCTTTGCTGACATCTGCACCTGGTGCCAGGCCCGTGGCTGTCTTGCATGGGCCACAGCACTGACATCAGTGGCGGTTGCTGGGATTCTCGGTAATGACCACATGCAAGCAGCCAAGGTGAGCAGCAAGAGGTTCACCAACCTTGTTGTCAGAAGGTGGCTGCTGAGCCCAAGGCACTACCTGTTGCCTTCCATCATGAGTATGGTGGCTGCTGGACTGGATCAGGTGGCCCACTGCACTGTGGCAGCAAATCTGGTTGGAGGACTTGGTGCAAGAAGCAGATACCCAGGTGGCAACTCAAACCTATGGCTGCGGCTGACAACTCCATGTTGTCTCCTCGTCTGGCATAGCCACTGTGACCTGGTGGTACTGCTAGACTTGAATAACTTTGCTAAAGAATCGTTGGTTATTTATAACAAGTTGCATTGCATTTTTGTCAGTGCATCACTCCTGGCTGTGTACTGCAACACCACTGAAACCTCAATGATGATTGCATTGCCTGCATCACGGATTACTGCTGCACTGACAAGTTACGCAATAATTTCACATGCTTGTTGTCTTAACTCAAATGTTGACATGCCACATGCACCATTCCCAGGCAGTTAATGCAGTGTTCCTTCACACCTTGTCACAAATTGTACTTTTACCCTGTTAGTGGCACTACACTGGATGAACATGTGACTCGGCCAAGAACAGTGAGGTTTCATTATTGAACAGCATCTTGCCAGTTGTTTTGTTTGCACATGTTGAAGTTGCATCAGAATTCATTTACTGACAATAACATCCGAAGGGATTGACAATATGGAGAATGTATGTCCCACAATCATAGATCATTTCCTTATCTTGTAGGCAGTGGTAGGCCAGTCGAAACAGACCTAAGGCCTAATTCGTGAGTGGTGTTTTATATATTTTTAATAAATCTAAGAATATGACTTTTTATCTGTACTCGTCACATATTTGAACTATAATTTTCCTTGTTGATTTGAGGCGTGCTGCCTTGGGACGGTAGGCCTGCAGTCATTATAGTATTGAGGAAATCCGATAATTTTTTAAAATTATTTTGTCCATCTCAGTTGTATGAATATACAATCTTTGCTGCAGTGGTTACCAGTTTTGGACTGACATGCCCATTCTCGAACCACAAACCAGTTATTAACTGTGACTAGTCATGCATAACAGTGCCAAAAGGCACGAATAGCTTCTGTACAGAAAGTCAAATTGTAGGTGACAAGTGCTAGCCCACGTGTCTACTGTGACACTAGAATGACAACCAAACTGTTCTGGTAAAACAGTAGACACATAGGCTGACTTATCAATGAGAGTACTTGTTGTTCAAAGTTTTACTTTCTGTACAGAAGCTGTTTGTACCTTTTGTCACCATATTGTATGACTAGTTACAGTTAATAACAAGGTGTGTTGATTGAGAATGGACGTGTGAGCCAAAACCGGTACCCCTGCAGCAAAGATTGTACATTCATGCAACGGAAATGGGGAGGGGATTTTCCTCAATATTTTAACTTTTAGTCACTTGTGCATTATTTCATCAGTTGATTATATGAATGATTTACATTGTCATGTGTGGAAACAAATGAATCAGTTTTTTATGCTTGGTGAACTATTGATCTACTACTTGTGATAGATACGATGTAACTAACACCAGTTTATCTTTCAGTAACACAGCAAGCTTTGTTTGGTATCAGCAAAGCACAAATTTACTGTATAAAAGGGATTCTTCTTGTGACCATACAGGTAATGCTGCAGAAAGAGGCTTCATGTGTGTCAATGTACCCCATGATAAGAGGTGTGTTTATAAAGTAAGGTCTCAAAGACGCTAGAGCTGTGAGGAACACTTTTATGCGAGATCTGGCAACACTGGCATGTAGCTTGGCTCTTGTCTTTCAGATCACCACCAACCCAAGCGCAGTGTGACACTCAGTCTTGACTCCCCCTCACTTCTCTTGTCAGATGCGAGTTGTGTATAGTAATCCATTTTTTGAGTGCCAAGGGCACTACCCCCATTGACATTCATGGTCAGTCATGTGAAGTCTATGGGCCACAGCTATGGATGTCAAAAATGTATGAAAGTGGGTCAGAGAGCTCAATTATGGACATACAGATGTCCATGACAAAGAGCATTCTGGTTGGCCTTCAGTTTTGGCCGAAACAATTGCAAAAGTGGAGAAATAAATGATTGAAGGTTGGTGTGTCACAGTTCATGAGCTGTGTGAACAGATTCCTGAAGTCAGTAAGAGTTCAGTTGGAAAGATTTTGACCAGACATTTGCATTATTGCAAGGTTTGTGTGAGGTAGGTCCCCAAAATGCTCACTGAAGACTGTAAACAGCAGCATGTTGAAGCAGCTCACAGAGTCCTGGAGCACTATGCAGAACAGGGCAAGCAGTTTTTGGGTTCAGTTGTCACTGACGATGAATCCTGGGTATGCTATACGAGACTTGAAACTAAAGAAAAGTCTTGTCAGTGGCAGCATTCAAGTTCAGTGAGACTGTGAAAATTCAAACCAACATTCTCTGTCAGCTAAGTGATGTCCAGTGTGCTCTGGGACAGAAAAGGTGTATTGCTGTAAGAGTTTATGCCTACCAGCACAATAATAAACACTGCTCACCAGTGTGACACTTTAAAACGACTACATCGTACCATTCAAAATTGAAGGAGGGGAATGCTGATGTTTTCATCATAATAACACACCTCCATACTGCCCATGAAACAGCCTATCTCCAGTCCAGTTCAGAAGGGACATCCTCACCCATCCTCCCTACAGTACAGACTTGGCACCTAGTGATTTCACGTTTCTTGAGTCGAAGTCACACCTGAATGAAATGCATTTCCAGACTGACGACAAGTTGAAAAATGAGGTTGTGCGCTACCTGTGCAATCTAGTGGGAGATTCCCATCACAAGGGTGTACAAAAAATGCCACAATGCATGCAGATGTACGTTGATCACAAAGGTGATAACATTGGAAAATATCCGAAAGCCAGACTTTCAATGCAATATTCATTGCCAGTAAATGTTTTTTCTATTTTGAAAGAAAAATGAAAATGGAGTCCTTATTTTACAGACATGCCTCATATGTTACACTTCCTGTGATTGTACATTGGCATCCATACCATTTGTACTCCTGAATATGTGCACTTCCTACACATTCCATATGTATTTTGAGTGTTTAATTGCAATATTTAATTGTCAAAGGAATGATTGTTACTTTATTCAAATTGTTAACTTCATCCAAGCTTTGCATACACAACCATTATTGTTCTGCAATTTCGCTTTGAAAAGTATTGTACTCAGAGGAGTAGATAAAGCTTGTGGACTCGTTATTGCATTATTTTTATCCCTTCCGGAAATAGTAGATGTTATTGTCTGTTTTAAATGTTGATCCCCCAGATCTTAGCAAATGATGTCAGGAGTATAAGGGCACATAGTCACCAACTGCACAACCATCAAAATAATTATCACATTGTTAGTTGTCGACAAATAATGAGCAGCAATTATCGTTTGGAGGAGTGATTCATGTTGCGTGTTTACATATGAATTATAGCATTATTTAAAAATTTTCTCAAGGTGTTGCATTCCAATTCTTTTTCACAGGATGAAGTAGCTGAATTTCTAGGAACTTTGTTAATAACACCAAGGCCACAGTTAAGACCAATTACCAATCATACAGTAACAGCAGCAAGTAGTGTTACAGAAAATAGTGTAACTAATAAGCTAGAAGGAAAACGGAAACTACCTTTCACTGAGATGACTTCTTCGTCAGTCAAGCGTCCCCGTTCTGGTAAGACCTTTAGTTTTTTACATTAATGTTGTAATTGTATTTTAAAACTTTATTCATAAGCATTCTGGAAGGAAAAATGCTCCTATCATAGCGGAGTTAACAATGTGAAAGAAGGGAACTAGCTTTTTGACTTATATGGCAGCTTCAAAGACATTTAAATCAAAACATCTTGACTTATTCACACTTTCATTACTTGTTAGCATTAGTACTCCATCATATTATATAATGCATTGTGTCAAGTAGCATATTATGTGATGTCTTGTGTACAACATGACACATGCCGTAATGTCATCCAATATGGCATTTGTCATGTCGTGCAGGATGACACAACATGTAATTAAAGTTCAGGATACATACATTTCCACCCTGGGATATGTCATTTTATAGATGCACCCCTTCTCTCGGATACTTCCTATTGTAGATGCATTCCATTCAATAAAAGTGCATAAGTTTGTGTCTGTTGATTCTTACACCTCTCACCATACATGTAATGGGAGTGTGGTTTTGGGGGAGAAATGGTTCCTTCAGGGAAAATAATCAACCCCCCTCCCACCCAGAAATTAAAAAAAAAAAAAAAAAAAAAAAGTAATATTGTCCCCCTCCCCCCAGGAACAAACCCATGCCAAGAAATTTTATTTCACCCGAAAAACTTTTTCAGCTGGTACACGTATCCTCTTCAGCCATATAATATTATACATTGTTTATGATGGCTGGCAAATCTTCTGGGTTTTGGGCATGGTATCAGCATCTTTAGCCTATAAATTGCAAGATGCAGGTGTCTCAACATCTTGCAACTGAGAGAGCTCATTGTGCTGGGGAAGTAGGTTAACTCATAAAAAGGTGCAAATATGTCAAGATGTTTCGATTTAAATGCTTTGAAGCTGCCAGATAAGTCAAAAAACTATCGTGATTCCTTTACATCGCTAAGTCTGCCCAGGACATGTTCGCCTTTTTTATGTTATGATAGGAGCAGTTTTCATTCTGTTTCCTAACTTTTACTCTACCATAATTTTGATACTAGACCACCAAAGTTTGACAACAGACATAGATTTTTGTCAACTCGAGTGCCAACTGATCTAATGTAGATTTTATATTGTCTTTCAAAATAATGTTGCTTAAGTTGGGCATCATTAATGTGGTTCATCTATGATTACTTGCTTGCCTGGTACAGCTGAACTTGTCCTCTATAGCCTACTGTGTCCTCAGAGCAAGCAAGTCTCATCACATCGTCAAGGTCACATACCCATGGGAGTTGTATTGTTTTTAATTTTTTGTTGTATTTATTAATTTTGTAAAATATTTTTAATTTTTGTTGCTTTTCTTCATTTTTTTTGTTTATTACCTACTCACATTTTATTCATGTACATATGAGACTTTATAAGCAAATGTATGAAAAGTACCATAATTACTTAATACAGTGCACAAAATAACAGCAAAGATAAAAACGGTATCAAATGAAATATTAAATACTGTGTGAAATTTTTGATAATAATGTACCGGGTGATCAAAAAGTCAGTATAAATTTGAAAACTTAATAAACCACTGAATAATGTAGACAGAGAGGTAAAAATTGACACACATTGCTAGACGCGTGAAAGACCTCTTGTACGCGTCGTTTGGTGATGATCGTGTGCTCAGCTGCCACTTTCGTCATGCTTGGCCTCCCAGGTCCCCAGACCCTCAGTCCGTGCGATTATTGGCTTTGGGGTTACCTGAAGTCACAAGTGTATCATGATTGACCGACATCTCTAGGGATGCTGAATGACAACATCCGACACCAATGCCTCACCATAACTCCGGACATGCTTTTCAGTGCTGTTCACAACATTATTCCACGACTACAGCTATTGTTGAGGAATGATGGTGGACATATTGAGCATTTTCTGTAAAGAACATCATCTTTGCTTTGTCTTACTTTGTTATGCTAATTCTGATCAGATGAAGCGCCATCTGTCGGACATTTTTTGAACGTTTGTATTTTTTTGGTTCTAATAAAACCCCATGTCATTCCAAGCATGCGTGTCAATTTGTACCTCTCTATCTACATTATTCCGTTATTTATTCAGTTTTCAAATTTATACTGATTTTTTGATCACCCGGTATGTAAATTGTTGGGTTGATTTGGGGGAGGGTACCAAATAGTGAGGTCATTGGTTGCATCGGATTAGTGAAGAATGGGGAAGGAAGGCGGTCGTATCCGTTTGAAGGAAGCATTCCAGCATTTACTTGAAGTGATTTAGGAAAATCACAGAAACCTAAATCAGGACGGCCAGATACGGGTTTGAACTGTCCTCCTCCAGAATGTGAGTGCAGCATGCTAACAACTGTGCCACCTTGTTACATTGACAGACTTACAGTACGACCATATTACATAGTTAAACCTACTTAAAAGCTTATTATATTGCAAGCTCAGTGATTCACACAACAATTAATAAACTATTGAAAATTGTACACTTTGTTATTGTCACTTAACTTAAAATTCTTTTCATTGTTTATTCAAAGTAAAAAAACTGAAAATTGTGAAACCACTGCTAGTAAAACTCAGCTTGAATAATTTTGGCATGAAATGTTGCAACATACAGCCCTAATTGAGCAAGAATATGATTGGCTGAAATAATGAAGAAAGCGAAGGAAAGCATTTTCTAGTGGTTAAAAGAAGGTGACCTTTTTTCTGACAGTTACTTTTATGGCAGTTTTCATATTAGTTTAATTTTCCACGTGGTTATTGGTAACGCTTTAAATCCTCGGTCAAACAGTATATCATTTTGTACAGGGCTGGGGATAATTCTGGTTTGGTACATTTGTTGTTTAGCACGTCCAAAGAGTTTTCAATTGTTTTAAGCCCTGGTGAATGAAATCCTAATAAACAACAAAATAATAATCAACTGTAATAACTAGTTTTTCAATTATATCCAAATGGAATGCTCAAAATGCAACGAATTTCTATGAAACACAGTGTCAGGTGTGAATGTGTGATTTTTCGCACATAAAACTCAAGTGGTGAAAGATTTATCCAAATATTTCCTATTATTTCCACAAGAATATATTTTCTACCATCATCTGTATCATTTTAAACTGTCTCAGCATGTGTGAATTGCATAAAACCAGATTGTATGTACAACTTAATGGATAAATGGGTAATGGATAAAACTTTCACAAAACAACAGGATGACCATTAATTACATGTATTTGTGTACCTTCTTATAAACTTTGATTTGATTCGCACAAGTTTAAAATGAAGAAGTGGTGTGTATAAAAACACAAAAATGTAGATTTTGCATGTAAAATCTGAATGAAACTAGAATTTTGGAAGCAAGTTTCCAATTTTATCGTAAGAATGCATTTTTTATTTATTTGCTTCTCTTTAAACTGTTCCTGTGTATTAAATTCATTTTATTATGATCTGCCCTTATTTCTGTGTACTGTTTTTATCCATTCATAAAACTCTTCTCACTGATCTAAGTCATCTTCATATGAATGCTGGTGCAATTTCAGAATGTGTGGATGTCAACTGCTAAGATGGCATGATTGTGTGGCAGCTGTTTTCTAGCACATCCGTGTCATATGATACATAACGGCTGCTAATGAGAGTTCTGGTAGAATACAAATAATTTAGAAGTGAAGGTACCAACTCATAGAACAGTAGAAATTTTGGACAAATTCAATTTTGAGCTAGTGCAGTTGTGTTGGGTGGTGTGGGAGACAAGTGGAAGGGTTGGAGAAGGATGGCTCAGAGGGTGGCAGTGGGTGTGTGAGATAGTAGTAATGTGGGAGGGAGAGGCAGCAGGTACGTGTTATAGGAAAGCGAAGCAGGGGTACTAGGGGTACTGGAACCGTAAAGTTAGTGCAGCATTTGACTTAGGGGTGTGTATCGGGGGGGGGGGGGGGGGGGGGGGGTCAGGAAAGAGGAATACTAAAATGTAGACTTCCATAGCCGGAAATATCATGTCCATTATAATTATCCGGGCTGTTACGCTGTGATCGATTGATGACTTCTGTGTCAATTCCCAACGTTTCGTCTCCGACTGCGGGAGACATCTTCAAGGGGGTCCGTAGCTCAATGGAAGGTCCAACACACCCACTGGCTCGCTACTGTCTCCCGCAGTCGGAGACGAAATGTTGGGAATCGACACAGAAGTCATCAACCGACCACGGCATAACAGCCCGAATAATTATAATGGACAGGAAAGAGGAATGTTATGAAGGAGGGTGTGGCTGCAGGAAGATAATGGAGATTGAGGCCAGGATAATGGAATAAAGGGTGTACTGCAGGAATGACTCCAATCTTTGTAGTTAGAAAAGATGGTACTCCTGGGAAGGATACAGGCAGCCACTGAAACTGAGCATGCTGTACTCAGTGTGTTCCACCACTGAGGAGTCAACTCTGCTCTTGACCAGTTTGGCAGTGTTAGTTCATTCAAGTGGATAGTCTGTTGGTGGTAATACCTATAAAATACTGTGTAGAAATTGCAGCGGAGCTGGCATGTGAGGGTGAATTGGCAAGTCTTGCACCTGAGTCTTCTACTGTGATATGACCCATCTGGTAAAAGGTTGGCAGTGGGAGCAGCATAGAGACAGACCAAGATATTGTGTAGGTTGAGCAGGCAACCAAATAATGCACTTTAGGAGAAGTTTGAAGGATTGTAGGTTGAATGTCCCTCATTTCCAGGGATGATGATGGATGTAGCAAAGAACATGTTTCAGTTACTGCAACCTTGGAATGATGTTGGTTCTTGGAGATGTTGCAGTATTGCGGGTGTGTGAGGATATGGAATGATGTTGGTTCTTGGAGATGTTGCAGTATTAGGGGTGTGTGAGGATACGGTGCCGGAAATCTGTTTATGGACTAGGTTTGATGGTTAGTGTGCTTGTCTGTGACGGCCTTTGTCAGACCTTCAGTATACAGTGCAAAGGAATTCTGTGAATACACCATCTGCAAATGGCCGAACTATATAAGAGCAATTTTTTGGTGTGGAAGGGATGACAGCCGTCATAATGCAGGTAATGTTGACTTTTAATGGGCTTGATTTGAACAGAAGTTTGGATGGAGCCGTCTGAGAGGTAGATGCCAATGTCTAGGAAGGTGGCAGGTTGAACTGAGGAGAACCAGATGAAGCAAAGGGGAGAGGTTGTGGAGGAATGAGAATAGCAACTTGTCCCAGGCTACAGAACATGAAGATATCAGTAGTCTACCACAGGAAGGTTTCAGATAGGTCATATAATGGTAAGACAGAGATTTAGGAACCAAGTTTTAAATTGTAAGACATTTCCAGGGGCAGATGTGGACTCTGACCACAATCTATTGGTTATGAACTGTAGATTAAAACTGAAGAAACTGCAAAAAGGTGGGAATTTAAGGAGATTGGACCTGGATAAACTGAAAGAACCAGAGGTTGCACAGTGTTTCAGGGAGAGCATAAGGGAACAATTGACAGGAATGGGGGAAAGAAATACAGTAGAAGAAGAAGCGTAGCTTTGAGGGATGAAATAGTGAAGGCAGCAGAGGATCAAGTAGGTAAAAAGACGAGGGCTAGTAGAAATCCTTGGGTAACAGAAGAGATAGTGAGTTTCATTGATGAAAGGAGAAAATATAAAAATGCAGTAAGTGAAACAGGCAAAAAGGAATACAAACGTCTCAAAAATGAGATCGACAGGAAGTGCAAAATGGCTAAGCAGGGATGGCTAGAGGACAAATGTAAGGATGTAGAGGCTTATCTCATGTGGGGTAAAATAGATACTGCCTACAGGAAAATTAAAGAGACCTTTGGAGAAAAGAGAACCCCTTGCATGAATATCAAGAGCTCAGATGGAAACCCAGTTCTAAGCAAAGAAGGGAAAGCAGAAAGGTGGAAGGAGTATATAGAGGGTCTATACAGGAGCGATGTTCTTGAGGACAAGATTATGGAAATGGAAGAGGATGTAGAGGAAGATGAAATGGGAGATATGATACTGCGTCAAGAGTTTGACAGAACACTGAAAGACTTAAGTTGAAACAAGGCCCTGGGAGTAGACAACATTTCGTTAGAATTACTGATGGCCTTGGGAGAGCCAGTCCTGACAAAACTCTACCATCTGGTGAGCAAGATGTATGAGACAGGCGAAATTTCCTCAGACTTCAAGAAGAATGTAATAATTCCGATCCCAAAGAAAGCAGGTGTTGACAGATGCGGAAATTACCGAACTATCAGTTTCATAAGTCACAGCTGCAAAATACTAAAGCGAATTCTTTACAGATGAATGGAAAAACTGGTAGAAGCCGACCTCAGGGAAGATCAGTTTGGATTCCGTAGGAATGTTGGAACACGTGAGGCAATACTAACCCTACGACTTATCTTAGAAGAAAGGTTAAGGAAAGGCAAACCTACGTTTCTAGCATTTGTAGACTTAGAGAAAGCTTTTGACAATGTTGACTGGAATACTTTCTTTCAAATTCTGAAGGTGGCAGCGGTAAAATACAGGGAGCAAAAGGCTATTTACAATTAGTACAGAAACCAGATGGCAGTTATAAGAATCGAGGAACATGAAAGGGAAGCAGTGGTTGGGAAGGGAGTGAGAAAGGGTTGTAGCCTCTCCCCGATGCTATTTAATCTGTATATTGAGCAAGCAGTAAAGAAAACAAAAGAAAAGTTCAGAGTAGGCATTAAAATCCATGGAGAAGAAATAAAAACTTTGAGGTTCGCCGATGACATTGTAATTCTGTCAAAGACAGCAAAGGACTTGGAAGAGCAGTTGAACGGAATGTACAGTGTCTTGAAAGGAGGGTATGGGATGAACATCAACAAAAGCAAAACGAGGATAATGGAATGTAGTCGAATTAAGTTGGATGATGCTGAGGGAATTGGATTAGGAAATGAGACACTTAAAGTAGTAAAGGAGTTTTGCTATTTGGGGTGCAAAATAACTGATGATGGTCGAAGTAGAGAGGATATAAAATGTAGACTAGCAATGGCAAGGAAACCATTTCTGAAGAAGAGAAATTTGTTAACATCGAGTATTGATTTAAGTGTCAGGAAGTCGTTTCTGAAAGTATTTGTATGGAGTGTAGCCATGTATGGAAGTGAAACATGGACGATAAATAGTTTAGGCAAGAAGAGAATAGAAGCTTTTGAAATGTGGTGCTACAGAAGAATGCTGAAGATTAGATGGGTAGATCACATTCCTAATGAGGAGGTATTGAATAGGATTGGGGAGAAGAGGAGTTTGTGGCACAACTTGACTAGAAGAAGGGATCGGTTGGTAGGACACGTTCTGAGGCATGAAGGGATCACCAATTTAGTACAGTAGGGCAGCGTGGAGGGTAAAAAACGTAGAGGGAGACCAAGAGATGAATACATTAAGCAGATTCAGAAGGATGTAGGCTGCGGTAGGTACTGGGAGATGAAGAAGCTTGCACAGGATAGAGTAGCATGGAGAGCTGCATCAAACCAGTCTCAGGACAGAAGACAACAACAACAACAACTACTACTACTACTACAACAACAACCTGAACCAGACAACAGATTTGGCATTTTCCAGTTCAGTAAAATTTCCTTTCTACAATTCACAGAGAGACTGGTACAAGAGGTGTCACTTGTGTGCCAATGGTCATATTGTGGATTTGAGTACGTATCTTTGCCTCAAACAAGAAGTAGCTATATGTGAAAATGTTATTAGGTACATGTATAAGGAATTAGGTAGGGGACTTGGAATTGGGATGACATGGGAGAGCTAGAGTTCAATAGCAATGAGACCCTGGGCATGGGGGAAGTTAGCGTATAGGGATCATGTAACATCCCAGATCGGAGCAACTGAACCATACCCTCGCCATGATGTCAGTCATTGGGGACATTCTAGCTACAGTTCTTTCCACCCCTCGTAAAGATGTATTTTGTTGCCCACCCAATTGACACAATATCCAGATGCCACTCTGACTCCCACCCCTCTGCCTGAGGTGTAGCACCTGTTCACTTCACTCACTCAGCACATCCTCATCAACTCCTGCCATAGGCTTATTGTCTCGCAGCAGCTTAAGGGCCATCTGTGAAAGGAGCTATGTCATATACCAACAGTTTCTGCACAGTATATTATGTGGGCATGACTACCATCCAATTGTCTGCTTGAATGAATGACCAACACCAAACTGCCCAAGAGCAGAGCTGAGTGCCCAGGGACAGAACACACTGCTGAGCACAACTTGCTCAATTTGAATAGCTTTTTCACAACACTTGCCATCTGGATCCATGCCCCCAGCACCTTCTTTTCGGAACTACATTGACGAGAGTTATCCTTACTACACATCCTTCATTCCTATAATCCTTCTGGCCTCAAACCCCATTAGTCCTCTGCCTAGGATTCTAACTTCATTCATACAGTGTTTCTGCCCTAATCCCCACACTCTCTCCCTCCTCTCTCTCCTCTGTTTTTTCTCCCCCTCCCAATCCACTCCTCCAAGCTATCATCATTGTGTGTTGCACAATCTCAGGGTTACTTGTACCAGTGACCGTGTTCCATTCCTATCCAGTGCACCTGCTGCATCTCCCTCCCAGCCATCAGCTGCCCTTCACCTACCCTCCCTCCCACTCCATGCCTCTTTCCTCCCACCACCTGTTCCAACTGACACAACTCCTTTTGATTTGGCCTTTCAACCACTTTGAAGTAATTATTAGTACCCACCACAAAGGAACATGGATGTTTTTTAAACTGGGAAAAGGGTACTTTGAAAATTCCTGCACTTTCAGGCTTACAGGACTTTTTTTACATGTGGTGTTGAAGTGCAGGTGAGAAACATGTTGGTTTTACTTTACAGTTAGCATCTGTTTGGGTAGTATATTGTGTTTATCTTCTAGATATGTCCTTTGTTTTTCAGATATCTCACAACATGCAGCAACCAGCACCCCAAATCAGTCTGCACCTGGGCTAGAATCACCACCTAAGTCATCACTTTCAACACTGCCTACATATGTCTCTGTGAGCAATACAGGCAGTATGAGAGGTTAGTTAAGAATTGCTTATTGTAGTGCTTGTTTTTTAATTCCTTATGTAACAACTAGATTTGGGTACTTACTTTTAAGTAACAAAAGCTTTATGTATCCTTTAAATAAAGTAGAAATTAGAAAAGTGAATCAAAAGATAATGAATATATATCTAAAAACAAAGATGATGTGACTTACCAAACGAAAGTGCTGGCAGGTCGATAGACACACAAACATACACACAAAATTCAAGCTTTCGCAACCAACGGTTGCTTCATCAGGAAAGAGGGAAGGAGAGGGAAAGACGAAAGGATGTGGGTTTTAAGGGAGAGGGTAAGGAGTCATTCCAATCCCGGGAGCGGAAAGACTTATCTTAGGGGGAAAAAAGGACAGGAATACACTCGCACACACACATATCCATCCATGTCTGTGTATGTGCGGATGGATATGTGTGTGTGTGCGAGTGTATACCTGTCCTTTTTTCCCCCTAAGGTAAGTCTTTCCGCTCGCGGGATTGGAATGACTCCTTACCCTCTCCCTTAAAACCCACATCCTTTCGTCTTTCCCTCTCCTTCCCTCTTTCCTGATGAAGCAACCGTTGGTTGCGAAAGCTTGAATTTTGTGTGTATGTTTGTGTGTCTATCGACCTGCCAGCACTTTCGTTTGGTAAGTCACATCATCTTTGTTTTTAGATATATTTTTCCCACGTGGAATGTTTCCCTCTATTATATTCATATCATTAATTTGAATATATATCTACATTTACAACAGTGATCAAGTGAAAAATGGGAAGTAGTATAGCATTGTACTTTTATTCCTGCAGTCATTAATGTCTGTTGAAGATAGATATTCATTCCTGTAGTCACTGGCAAGAACCCTTTTTCTCCCCCTTTTTTAATATCATCTTTTGTGTGATTAGTGTGGTCATTGATGTATCACAACGTAAGTACCACAAGTGTTATGAGTGCTGCACATTTAAATATTGAAATGCCGTGTGGCTAGGGCCTCCCGTTGGGTAGACCGTTCGCCTGGTGCAGGTCTTTCGATTTGACGCCACTTCGGCGACCTGCGCGTCAATGGGGATGAAATGATGATGATTGGGACGACACAACACCCAGTCCCTGAGCGGAGAAAATCTCCGACCCAGCCGGGAATCGAGCCCGGGCCCTTAGGATTGACAGTCTGTCACGCTGACCACTCAGCTACCGGGGGCGGACATTTAAATATTGGAACAGTGTGATTGGTTAGAATAACACCTTTCTTTCACTATTTAGTTTGGGAGCATTAGCAATCACCATTGCAAATCCATTGGTGTTTATGCATGGTACCAGTGCAAGGAGAGTCTACATATGCTAGTGGAGAAAGGTATCGCAAGAAAGGTGTGGCTGTAATTAGTTATAAACTCAAATGTTGCAGAGGTAATTACAATAGAATCAGACTACATGATATTATCATTGTAGTACAATTTGAAGTAAATTCTGGACTATGGTGTTTGCAACTCCTATAAGCATTAGTGCTGCAGACCGATAAGTGGATGAGCAATTTTAGAAAAAAGGATAAATTAATTGATTGAGTATTAATAATAATTAATTTTTGCAGAAATTAATTGATTGAGTATTAATAGTAATTAATAATCAATCAATTAATTTTTGAAAAAAAAATATCCTTCTTTCTAGTATTGCTCATCCTCTTATTGGTGTGCAGCACCGTAAGTATTGAAATTGTTTTAAGTACTTACTTACAGAATACCCCATACATTTTATTTTTGTTTATTGGGCTGTAGTCATTTGACCATTAAGCTGCAGACAACATACACTCCTGGAAATGGAAAAAAGAACACATTGACACTGGTGTGTCAGACCCACCATACTTGCTCCGGACACTGCGAGAGGGCTGTACAAGCAATGATCACACGCACGGCACAGCGGACACACCAGGAACCGCGGTGTTGGCCGTCGAATGCGGCTAGCTGCGCAGCATTTGTGCACCGCCGCCGTCAGTGTCAGCCAGTTTGCCGTGGCATACGGAGCTCCATCGCAGTCTTTAACACTGGTAGCATGCCGTGACAGCGTGGACGTGAACCGTATGTGCAGTTGACGGACTTTGAGCGAGGGCGTATAGTGGGCATGCGGGAGGCCGGGTGGACATACCGCCGAATTGCTCAACACGTGGGGCGTGAGGTCTTCACAGTACATCGATGTTGTCGCCAGTGGTCGGCGGAAGGTGCACGTGCCCGTCGACCTGGGACCGGACCGCAGCGACGCACGGATGCACGCCAAGACCGTAGGATCCTACGCAGTGCCGTAGGGGACCGCTCCGCCACTTCCCAGCAAATTAGGGACACTGTTGCTCCTGGGGTATCGGTGAGGACCATTCGCAACCGTCTCCATGAAGCTGGGCTACGGTCCCGCACACCGTTAGGCCGTCTTCCGCTCACGCCCCAACATCGTGAAGCCCGCCTCCAGTGGTGACGCGACAGGCGTGAATGGAGGGACGAATGGAGACGTGTCGTCTTCAGCTATGAGAGTCGCTTCTGCCTTGGTGCCAATGATGGTCGTATGCGTGTTTGGCGCCGTGCAGGTGAGCGCCACAATCAGGACTGCATACGACCAAGGCACACAGGGCCAACACCCGGCATCATGGTGTGGGGAGCGATCTCCTACACTGGCCGTACACCACTGGTGATCGTCGAGGGGACACTGAATAGTGCACGGTACATCCAAACCGTCATCGAACCCATCGTTCTACCATTCCTAGACCGGCAAGGGAACTTGCTGTTCCAAAAGGACAATGCACGTCCGCATGTATCCCGTGCCACCCAACGTGCTCTAGAAGGTGTAAGTCAACTACCCTGGCCAGCAAGATCTCCGGATCTGTCCCCCATTGAGCATGTTTGGGACTGGATGAAGCGTCGTCTCACGCGGTCTGCACGTCCAGCACGAACGCTGGTCCAACTGAGGCGCCAGGTGGAAATGGCATGGCAAGCCGTTCCACAGGACTACATCCAGCATCTCTACGATCGTCTCCATGGGAGAATAGCAGCCTGCATTGCTGCGAAAGGTGGATATACACTGTACTAGTGCCGACATTGTGCATGCTCTGTTGCCTGTGTCTATGTGCCTGTGGTTCTGTCAGTGTGATCATGTGATGTATCTGACCCCAGGAATGTGTCAATAAAGTTTCCCCTTCCTGGGACAATGAATTCACGGTGTTCTTATTTCAATTTCCAGGAGTGTATAAAAAGTGTTTCCTGTGACATCATTAATATCAACCACAAATTTCGTATGCATTGAATAACATTTTGAAAGTACACAGGGAAAAAAGGAAGAGTTTTCCAATTGGATGTTGGGTTTTTGTGCTTCTCACACTGGGTAAATATTGTTCAGAATGGCTGCCGGAGTTCATAAGTTGCCCCTCCCCCCCACCTCTCCCCCGTAAAAATATGACATGGTATGGTGCTGTTAATAACGTGTATGGAATGTGTCGGATAGCAGAGGTGTTTGATAATTGCTGCGTTGGGAATGTGCATGAGGCCCAGTGCTATAATTCCGCTGTTGCTGAACATGTTGGCGCTTTCATGTGATGTGAATGCTTTAGTGAATCAAATTTGTACATGTCAGTGGTGGATCACTGTTTTGTGTGTTAAACAGTTCACAACTCTCGCCACATCATCTTCTGTTATGTAGACGTAAGTATTTGACTCTGTAACATCCTGAATCATTCAGCACCACTGTTTGGCCAATTGGCACATCACAACTAGTTTCACATGTAAATTGTTATCAACATCACAGCACAGATGGATTTATTTGGATTTATATTCTAAAAGGCAAGAATGTATCATTAACTAAGTACCGTGCTGCATCATTTTTAGCAGTGTATCTCAGTTTGGCATTGGCATCATGTTCATTGTGGCAGCACTGAGGAAAGAGAACACAGTCTGTCAGTGCTGTGGAGTGAAACATACCTATGTTAACATGCCATACGGAATTGTTGGGTATGACTTTATGTTCCCTCTAGTAATGATTTGTATGTATTCTGATAGTGCAGCAAATTCAACAGACATGCTTTTTGCAGGGATTGCTGTAGTATAATCGGGAAAAATTTTAAAACACTCATTATAGACAGCATACTTTCATCACACTGAATAAATTTGAATGTTTCCCAGATGAATAATAAAAAAAGTTATTTCACATCTCTTTGGTTTAAATTTAATTGCACCTGATGCTATAAATATATATTTTTGTGTTGTTGTTAGGAGGTCGTCAGAAATCACGGGTAATGGGATTACAGAAGTTGCAGGGATCTCAAGAGACAAAATGGACAAATCAGAAGGTGGGATCTGAGCAGGTTAGTAATTAAATTATATAATGTGTAAAACTTCTTCAGTATTTTAAATATTTTAATACATACAGGGTGAACTACTACTTCTTCTTCTTCTTCTTCTTCTTCTCATTCTCATTCATCACTACAGCCCTTGATAGGCCTTGGCCTAATCATCAATCTTCCTCCATACAACTCTGTTCTTTGCATTTTTCTTCCATCCTCAGATCTCCATCTGGGTAAGGCCAGCCGTCTCATTGTCCAGCCATCTAGCTCTGGATCAGTCCTTGCTTTTGGTGGAATACAGTCACCCTTTCATAATTTGTTTGGGCATCCTGTCAGACTCGCTGTATGTCCTAACCAGTGTTTTTTATTTTTATAAGCTCTTGTATTTCATGGTTGTAGCTTACTCTCTAGCCATCTGCCTCTCTCACAGGCCCACAAATTTTTCACAGAGTTTTTCTTTCGAATGCCCTTACATTATTCATATCTGCTTCGGGCATTGTCCAGATATATAACCCATATGTAGCAACTGATTGTACCTGGAAGTACTATACTCTAAACTTGGTTGTTTTTTAAAATAGGGAATTCTTAAATGCCAGTAAGTTTGCAGAACAGGGCCTGTTTCCTGCTCATATCCATTCTCTAATACATAATCTCATATTATTTTCACTGGTTAAGAGTAAATCAGTAGTTCTAGTCAGGTGTACTGGTGGGTGATTATTAGAGTGCTTTTGCCGGACTGTCAGTCACATGCACTTCATAGTCACGTCCACCTCTATAACTCGTTGTAACTGTGTTTTTGCAGTGAAATATTGATTCAGGCTGTGTCAGTCATGTCTTAATGTAAGCAATATGACTATACATTGCTTTAATTTGAAAATTTTTTAAAAACCATGTCATTGAATTCCTTATTTGCCATCTGATGTGGGAAAAATTATTATATACAACATTAGGTGTTATATGTCTATATGAATTGGAAATGTGTGTAAATTGGTCACAAAAATGCATATTGGGATCAAAATATACACTATGTGATCAAAAGTATTCGGCCACCCCCAAAAACATACGTTTTTCATATTAGGTGCATTGTGCTGCCACCTACTGCCAGGTACTCCATATCAGCAACCTCAGTAGTCATTAGACATTGTGAGAGAGCAGAATGGGGTGCTCCTCAGAACTTGTGGACTTCGAACGTGGTGAGGTGACTGGGTGTTACTTGTGTCTTACATCTCTACACGATATTTCCACACTCCTAAACATCCATAGGTCCACTGTTTTCGATGTGATAGTGAAGTGGGGATGTGAAGGGACACGTACAGCCCAAACGTGTACAGGCTGACCTCGTCTGTTGACTGACAGAGACCACCGACAGCTGAAGAGCGTTGTAATATGCAATAGGCAGACATCTATCCTGACTATCACACAGGAATTCCAAACTGCATCAAGATTCACTGCAAGTACTGTGACAGTTATGTGGGAGGTGAGAAAACTCGGGTTTCATGCTTGAGTGGCTGCTCACAAGCCACACATCACGCCGGTAAATGCCAAACGACACCTCACTTGGTGCAAGGAGCGTGTAAATTGGACAATTGAACAGTGGAAAAATGTTGTGGGGAGTGACGAATCACAATACACAATGTGGCGATCTAATGGCAGGTGTGGGTATGGTGAATGTCATCTGCCAGTGTGTGTAGTGTCAACAGTAAAATTCGGAGGCGGTGGTGTTATGGTGTAGTCGTGTTTTTCGTGGAGGGGGCTTGCACCCCTTGTTGTTTTGCGTGTCACTATCACAGCACAGGCCTACATTGATGTTTTAAGCACCTTCTTGCTTCCCACTGTTGAAGAACAATTCGGAGATGGCGATTGCATTTTTCAACACAATCGAGTACATGTTCATAATGCACAGCATGTGGCGGAGTGGTTACGCAACAATAACATCCTCGTAATGGACTGGCCTGCACAGAGTCCTGACCTGAATCCTATAGAACACCTTTGGAATGTTTGGGAACACTGACTTTGTGTCAGGCCTCAATGAACAACATTGATACCTCTTCTCAGTGCAGTACTTCATGAAGATTGGGCTGCCATTCCCCAAGAAACCTTCCACCACCTGCACAAGTGGAAGCTGTCATCAAGGCTAAGGGTGGGCCAACACCATATTGAATTCCAGCATTACCAATGGAGGGCGCCATGAACTTGGCGAGTCATTTTCAGCCAGGTGTCCGGATACTTTTGATCATATAGTGTATCTACTAGAATATCAAGAAAATTAGCACACCAATGAAAAGCTTAATTGATCATTATGACATACTCCAAATGCACTGCTGTTATCTGTAAAATAGCTGAAATCTAGATCTGCGATAAAACCAGATTGCTATGTTACTTATTGCTCTAAGTGCCTACCTTGTATTCAAAGTCCTATATACCCGCTGAGCACACCAGTTCCCTATGGAATCCAGTGTGGTGTATATGGGTTTTGGACGTGAATGAATTCAAAATACTGACAATATGATTTGGTTACAATACATTATTCTCTTACACTGTTATGTACGAAATGTTGATGTTATAATAGCACAGTATATTGGGCGAGAAGTGTAAAATGTTTCAAATGACCCATCTCGGTTGTCTTCAGTTGGCTCACCCTCCTCATCCCATTTTTCTTATGTCTTATTCTTCATTGCTCTCATTGTCTGTTGTTGAGTCCTCATTACGTTTGATGACTATGGGTTCTATTACAGTGTCTCAGATGACTTCTTTATCAAAACCTCCTTGCCATCGACAACGTGCCGAACACATTTCTGTCATTGTTCTGTTGTGATGTTTTCCAGGGCCCCCTGAAGTAAGTGCTCAACATCTGCAATTTTTAACCAGTTATTTTTCATGGCTACTTTTCTCTTGACTTGGGTTCAGATGAGCTCAATCAGCTTGAACTGGCAGTGATAAGGTGGTAAGCATTCTACTTTGGTGTCCACTCTCATGTGCTATGACAGGTAGCTCGTAAATAGGTTGTTCTTCATTTAAATGAACCCTATCCAACATCTCAGCTCTTGTTTCTGTAGGTGAGAAGGCAGTGTTTTGTGTAGTTAGCCAATATGCTATGTCAGCCTTCTGTGTTTTCATTGTCGGTGCTCGGTTCATGATTACGGAAAGATACTTGGTATTGTCCATGATGATAATTGAACCTTCCTCCAATAAATTCAAAACATTCTCCTCAAACCAGTTGTTAACTTAGCTGTGTCCATTTCTTAATGATAATCTTCTGATTTGTTTGTAAACTAATGTATTTATGTATTTATTTTTATTTTTTTATTTTTATTTAAGAAATTCAGTCATTGCTGACCCCACATGCACAATGATCAATCTGGCCCCTTTACCAACAGTTACCTTAAGGCCTCCACTTGGGCTTGAATACTACCAGATGGTTTTGAGTGAAGTTTTATCCTCATAGAGTATAGGTTGCATATCACCTGAAGACTGCAGCAAGTTCATCGTCTGCAAAAATTTAATTCTGGAGGCTACTATGTCATTGTGTTGAAGTAAAACTTGTGTAATCATTCTGAAGCTTGCATTTAAATCCTATATTGCTTAATATGCACCTCTAGTAGCTCCCCGTTACCTTTTTTCTCGATTTTCCTGATGTTGGATATTCACCATTGACGTAAAATTCTTAGACTGTCCACCTGACAGTGCCTTTATCAAAGTTGTTTAATTTGGTTAAAGACCTGTGTTGCTTTATATTTTTCCTAGGAGAAGTGAACATGGGGATTTTCCCCTCACAACACATGCACTAGATGGTTCTTAAACCAATGCCATAAGTTCCAGCACAAATAGCCTGTACATCAGCAAGGCTTCTTCTTACAATGGCTGTTTTTTTGTTACATCGTATTGCATTTCTTGATATCATCACTACCATTTTTCGATATCATTGCTACTGATTACATATACCTTATGCTAATCTTTCCAGAGGGTGCGTGTAGATGCCAACACTTCACCAGCATTATCTACAAGATGTTTTAAGTATTGATAAACATTGTGGATTTGCTTTGCTGCAGAAACTCAGTTGCTTTTTCCAGTCACATTCTTCATGCTGTCAAAGTGTGTCTTAATGGAGTTGTTTGCTAATCCGACCCACATGGCAAAGGGGAAATCTCTCATTCTTTCTGCCCTTCCATTTTCAACTTACACTAATACTTTCACTCAGTAAATAAATTACACAAGTAACAAAAATATGTTTTTTACTTCAAGTAAAATTGCCAAAAGTAATAAATCAGTAAGGAAGGGAAAACGAAAACTCTGCAAAATCAGCACACCATCTTGTTACTGACACTCAGCTGGCACTCAAACTGGGCATCTGCTGATGCTAAGAATTGCCATTTTCAAATGTTAGAGAGAGAGCACTGTGCAAGACCAGGCATAAGTGTGGCATCACCACACTTGAAGCCACTGCTGGTATGCCGGGCCAGAGCTATAGGTAATGGAAGCAGCTACAAGCTTTAAAACACTTATTAGAGGTCTTCAGGTCATGCCTTGTGAGAATTGGACATTACCATGTATTTTGTCTTTTCTCATTTATAATTAAGTCCAATTTGTACTCCTCCTGCTTTCATTATTTCAAACATTTCATTATGGGTGTTTACATTTCTTGCCATAACTGCAATGTCATCTGCATATGTACAGATTTAACTGGATTTCATGATTATTGTCCCTCTCTTGTCTGTTTTTTGTATCAGACTGTGCAGTGCTAAGTTAAATACTGCTCCAGAGAGACCATCGCCCTGTTTCACTCCATCTATGGTTCAAGCTCTCTCTCTTTTTTTTATTTTTTTTTATTTTATTTTTTTTATTTTTACTTGAAAGTACATGTAGTAAAGTAAAACCTATTGCCAGCTTTGGGAGGCTTTAATGTACAGGTTGGGCAAAATGAAAGCAGAGGAGTGTCAGGAAGATATACTTTACTTGAAGAAAGTAATGAGAATGGAGCTGTGTTATATCAGTTAAAGCATCTATTGATCAAGCAATACTTTTAAGAATAATAATTATGATGGAAGTTTGCTCGGGAGCATGTGTCTTAGCTAGTCTAGTGCAGCTACGACACTCCAGTCAGTCAGGCTTATGATTTTCCAACGTATAATATTGTATTATTAGTTGATAGTTGTTTGAGCCTGAAGTTATTTACCTCCTCCTCTTCTTCTTTGAATACAATGTTATGACATCCAGCTTGCTATGCTTAAATTTCTTGCTTGTATGAAGTATTACATTTAACAATGATGCAGATAGATAGAGCAGGTGAAATAAGGAACTAGTAAGACTCATTGACTTCATAACATAAGGGTTAATATATTTCACATTATTAGTGAACTAAACAGAAATTCATGTCCTCTCTCTGTCATAAACAGGAAAAGACAATCAGTACAAGATTGATGAAACATCCAATAAGAGTGTTTACAAACTGAAGAAAATTAATGTTTTTCATCTTTTCTTGCTAGTTTCACAGGCTTGATTGCTGTGGGCATACTTTAACATAAACTACTGAGGCAAATGAAGTAAAAAATAAAACATAGGTAAACTAGTATATGTTCCAATACAGGCACAATACACCTCATTGGTCTCACATGTATGGAGACTACTGCATGATAGATATGCAGAGACTACTGCATAATAAGTGTAAAACAAAGCATAGGACTATAGATAGAGAGGTGCTCAAAGCATTTCACTGTCAAGAGAGCAGTGTGTAAAGCCTTCAATGACAACTGTAGCAGGATATTGTCAAAGGATCTTTCATAAAACCCATTGAAATTCTGGTCTTCTGTAAAAGCTTTTAATGGCACAAAAGTTAGTGTTTAGCCAATAGCGAATGAGACAGGAACTGAATTTGAGGGTAGCAAAGCAACAGCTGAAATGGGTAACTCCATTTTCAAATATTTCTTTACAGAGTGAACTGCAGAAGAATTGTCCGAATTTAATCCCCGTACTACTACGAAGATGAATGAAACAAGTGTCAGTGGTGTTGAGAGACAGTTGGAATTGTTAAAATAGAACGAAGCTCCAATAGAATCCGTATCAGATACTATACTGAATTTGCGGTTGACTTAGCCCCCCTCATGGCATTCACCTGCTTTATTTCTTTGTTGGTAGTCCTCAGTGTCTGCCTACTGCATTGTTACACTGGCTGAGAAATGGGGGAAAAAGAAAGGGGGGGGGGGGGGGGTGGAAGTTCAACACTGACTACTGCAAATGATGTAGCTGGCAGTTGAACAGTTGAGTTTCACAATTCTTTACTTTCACTGTTCGCAGCCCCCCCCCCCCCCCCCCCCACCCCCCCTGATATTACACAGTTAATATGGCCAGTTCGCTATTGATTAACTTTTGATAAGCCTCATTAATAGTTTGCAGGCAAACGTCAGCATAATACTGCTACAGTAGTTTGCCGTTGAACATCTGTGGCACAGTAAAAAACCTAATCACACAGTTCCTGCAGAATAATGCGGTATGTGTGGCACTATTGAACAGACACTGTCATTATTTTAACACACGACCTGTTTGTGTTACACTTATTTTGTAGTTAAGTTGATGCATTGTTGTTGATCTAACCAATACAGGTTTCTCATCCGAAAATTGATCTGTCTCAGGACCAAAAATCAAGCCTTTATATACCCTCACAATAATGGGCACTGGAACTATACATTGTTCGATGTTTAAGTTACAGAAACTACAATTAAAACATAACTCATTCAATTAACTGAATATATAGAAAAATTCCTACTTAAAACAGTTTCTTCTACTGCAAGGGTTAAGCTGAATTATTTGTTTAAATGATAAAATTAACAGATATAGTTATACAAACAATACTTTTGACAAAACTGATAATTGCTTTGGAATTAATTGAGTTCTGGTTTTGCAAATATATTTTCGAATATAGCCAAATAAATACTTTAATAATGCTAGTAGTTCTTCTTCCAAATGTTTATAACTAGTACAGAATTTATATTTGTTTATAAGTCAACAATAGAATTTAAGTCACAAAACAATTACTGATTTCACCTATAACGAAAGATATTAACTAGGAGTAGTCAAAGTAAATTAGGAAATTGATGAAATACACAAAACTAAGCACAAAATGAGATATGGTGCTGTATTGAGGGCCAGCCTTTCTCTTTTATGGAAATGCAGATTATACTCATGTATGTTAATGGTAATTAGTCATAAATGAAAATAAAATGAATTTAAGGAGGCAGATGACAGAAGAAGAGAGGAAGTAAAAAGATTCCCGCTTGCTTTGTCTCTCTTTCTAACTATAATCTATCGCAGATCCCTTGAACAAAAAATATGTTCAGTAGTTGGAAGAAGCACACCCATTTACAGGAAGGGTAATAGAAGAGATCCACAAAACTACCATCCAGTATCCTCGACATCGATTTGTTGTAGAACCTTTAAACATATTCTGAGTTCAAACATAATGAGATACCTCGAACAGAGCAACCTCCTCCACTCCAATCAGCATGGATTCCAAAAACATTTATCATGCGAAATTCAACCCACAGTTTTCTCATCTGACATACTGATGGCTTTGGTAGATGCAGTATTTCTTGATTTTCGAAAAAATTTTACTCAGTAGCACATATATGCTTATTATCAAAAGTATGATCAAAGTGGTATCAAGCAAAAGGACACATTATATTCCTTGGATGTTCTCCAGGGAAGTGTTGGGACTCTTGCTGTTCATGTTGTATATTAATGGCCTTGCTGACAAAATTAATAATAACCTCAGACTTTCTGCAAATGATGGAGTTGTCTGTAGTGAAGTGCTTTCTGAAAGAATCTGCATAAATATTCAGTCAGAACTCGGTGAGATTTCAAAGTGGTGCAGTGACTGTAAACTTTTTTTAAATGTTCAAAAATGTAAAATTGTGCACTTCACAAAATGGTTTCTATGACTGTAATGGCAATGAGTCACAGTTGGAATTGACCAAGTCATACCAATACCTGCGTGTAACACTTTCTAGGGATATAAAATGGAATGACCATACAAGCACAGTCATGAGTAAAACAAGTGATACTCTTTGGTTTATTGGTAGAATACCAGGGAAGTGCAATCAGTATTATGCAGAGGAGATTGCGTACAAATCACTTGAGCAGCCCGTTCTGGACTACTGTTCAACTGCATGAGGCCCATACCAAATAGGACTAAAAGAGGATATTAAAGATGTATAGAAAAGGGCAGCATGAATGGCCACAGATTTGTTTGACATATGAGAGAATGTCTCAGAGATTCTGAAGAAGCTGATCTGGCACTGTTTTGAAGGTAGACATAAACTAACGTGAGAAAGCCTACTTACAAAGTTTCAAGAATGGACTTTAAATGACGACTCTAGGGATTTACTACAATCCCCTAGGTATCACTCACATAAGGATCATGTGGACAAGATTAAATTAATTACAGCATGCTTTGAGGCATTTAAACAATCATTCTTCTGTCACTCCACATGTTAATAGAACAGGAAAAGACCCTAATAACTGGTACAGTAGGACACATACTTCTGCCATGCACTTCAAAGTGCAAAAAGACTCTCTCACTTTTTTGTTGTTGTGCCTATCTGTGACTCAGTATCTCCGCTATATGGTGGGTAACAACTTTCCTTCTCGTAATGTTGCTACATTCCATCCTGTATTTTCCATTGTTTGAGAAAGACATTTTATTTATTTTTGAAAATTTAAGAGATTTTTGTAAAGAAATTTTTCTAAATAGGAAGAGTTAGTCATAAAAAAAATCTTACAACACTAATATCAGGATGTATTCTAGTAGAATTGAGACTATATAGAAAGAGGATTTCACTTGATGCACCTTGTCAGACAGGGTGGACTCAGCTCTGCAGAACTAACTCTTTTCTGTTGAATTGGGTTTTTCACCATATGCTGTGAACTTCATTAGTAGGCAAGTGTACTTTATTTTATGTTTGGTAAGTGTTGAAATTAGCTAGTCATCACATGAAAATTAAATGTAACACCAATTAGTAGACAGTTGCAGTGTAACTGCTGCTTCTGATGTGAGGTGGTTGTGTTTGTTGTACTTACCAGAAGTTTGATAGTGTGCTGCCCACATTGATCTTCTCTACTTCATTACTGTTGTATTTATTCTTATAAACTCAAAAAGTCTTACCTCTTGTACACCACAGAAATAAACATTTGGTACCAGTTGTAATCTAACATTGGACATATCTGTCCAGGCATCAAATAAATTAATAACTTGCACAAATGGGAGATGTTTGTGCCTCAGACTATGACAGCTCTCTCTCACACAGATGGTGCTCTAGCTTTCTTTTCAAGACACTTGTATTGTTGTGATGCATTTTCTGGGGAAGTCAGCACATATCCAGAGTGGAACAATGATCCATGGATTACTTACTGTCATGTACGAGCAGGTATTTCATCTTGCCAAATTGCCATGACCACCATCACATGCTGAAGACATGTGTTATCATTCAATATAGCTTGCCGCGTGTACAATAAAATAAAACAATCCACAATGTCTGAATATTTAATGAGATATTAATTTATATTGTTGTTTTATTGCTGAATAAATTACTTTTGTTGCAGATGTCATTTGTAGATAAGAAGGTGTAGTGATATCTCAGTCCCATAGAGTGCTGTGTATCAGTACAAAGTATAGCATTTCTTTATTAACTAGCTCTTTTGGGTGTTAATAGTGTCACTATATTGTAATCAATCACTTACTTTCCACTGATTTTCTTTTTTCAGTTCTGCTGTTTTAGTATGTGCAGATCTCTGGCTTCATTTGTGGTTTATTTGTAGTCTCAGGCCATCCACTCAGGCTGTGTTATTAAAAAAATTGGGGCTGTTGGAGGAGGGTGTTGCACACGTGAACTATTATTTGATAGATAGCTAAGCTACAATCTCTACATTTATCTCAATGCTCGCTGTAGAATGCTGTTTCTTTGTGATAGAAAGTTGTTTGCTCTCATTCAGTTATTTACAACTCGTCCAAAATTTTCCATTATGCTATATGTGATTGATTGTATGTACTGTCCAAAAGATAAATAAAAGAATTAATAATTTTGATGACAAATAATTGACACTTTCATATTCTTCTTCTTGCTCTGAGTGTGAATTAGTCTCGAGTTCAGTAAATAAACTGTTATCCTCATGGAATTTAGTTTTTTGTTTACTTAATACTATGTACTACATAAAAATTGTTTGGAAACCTATTTTCATGTTGTTTTCCTCCTACAGGGAAGTGCGACAAATGGAATTACAGTGAATTTAGGATCACTAGGCAGTTTGGCACCACTAGGTCCTCTAAGGCTAGGACATGTGGCTGGCAGTGATTCGCAGCAGCTGACTGAAACAGAACGGCAGCCTGTGGCACATGGCCGTGGTACTGGTGGCACTTCACTCACAATTCAAGGAGGTGTCGTGTCATCAGGAGGAATAGGAGTTGCGGAGACTCGTGTAGGTGGAAGGGGATCTGGAAAGCCCAGTGTTAGCCTACAAGGAAAGCATGCACGCACAGTGGGAGCAGCAACTGGAAAAACTCTACCTGACAATCAGCTAACATCATTGTCATCTCTACTGCAAGGTGGTGCTGCACGCCTTGTTGTCTCTTCTGCCTCTAGCTTGCTTTTGGGGCAGGCCTCTTCTGCAGTTAGTCCTGTTACAACCACTGCTGGACAACAAGCTAAAGGTACTGTTATATTTTGTACATGTTGCGTAACTGATATATCTTTCCTCAAATCTGATTAATCTAATGTAGACAATTGCTGTTTCTTATTAAAAAAAATAAATAAATTAAAAAATTAAAAAAAATCCCTCAAAAATAAAGGCAATCCACTGAAGAAAACATGTTTGTATATTCGTTGGAATAAATGCTAAATATTTTAAACGGATAGAAAATGTTTTGAGGGGAGTGAAAAACTCGCTTTTGTATTCCCCTCTCCCCACAAGTAGATTGTGCATCTCAATTTCAGTACTACGCAGTTATAGAAGTCATTTCATCAGATACAATCATGTAGAAACATAACTAACATCTTTACAATGAAATGCTTGTCTTTTTGGGACCTATGCGTGCTTTAAAAGACTGTCTTCCATAATTTTACTGGCACACTTTCTTGACATTATCTTTCATTTTTATGTATACAGCGTACTGTAATAACTAAATAGTAAAATCATTCAGCAATGATGAGCATGTGGAAGTTAGTGCATTTATGCTAACTTGTCTGTTTTTGTAAAGAGTGCAAATACAGGTGAAATTACTTAAAAGTTATGTACTTAACCCAAACATTTGAACCTATGCAAACTTCAGTCATAACCGAGCCAGGTTATGTTGTGGAAGTTTATGGTAAAGAATATTGGCTAAAGTTTGGCTGTTAAATCACCTAGACTTGAATACAATACAACAAGCACAGTATACCACCACAATGAGAGCTTAGTGTGACAAATTAATTTTGTCATATTCGCCCAGCTCGGTCTCCTTAGCAGGCAAACTTCTCCGTGCTCATTGCTAACTGATTGTCGTTGTACACCCATAGCTCACAATGGTGCATCTGCTAACTTTATTTTGAAATATTTTCTTGACTCAACATCCTTTACACTGCTTCACCCCTAATATGAAAGACCCTCCCTCTCGTTTTTCCTTTTCATACAGCCATTGTGCTTATGGTTCCTGCATCGCTTGACCCCACCAAGTGAGGTTGCACAATCGTTAGCACACTGGATTCACAGTCGGTAGGGACAGTGGTTCAAACCTCAGTCCAGCCATCCAGATTTAAGTTTTTATTGATTTTCCTAAACCACTCAAGGCAAATACTGGGATGGCTCCTTTGAAAGGGCACTACTGAGTTCCTTTCCCATCCATGCAAAAGTCAGAGCTTGAGCTGTATCTCTAAAGACTTTGATGTCAGTGGAACATTACACCCTAGTCTCTTCTTTCCTTCCTCTTTCTCTCAACCTCTCAGTAGAAATAGTAATTCATACAGGAGTCCCTAAATGGCGCTCTTATGCAGCAAGAGCATGATTGTTTCCCTGCTGTGTTCAGGTATGTCAGTATGATAGTGCGTAGTTTCATTAATGCTGCAGTTGTTTACAGCTCATCCAACAATATGAAAAGCAGTGGCGAATCTGTCCCCTCCTACTCTTAGCCATTTTCTCTCTCAGACAGTGCAGTGTTGATGAAGACTTGTGGTGTAATACATTTGATAAGATTTTAAGCAGAAAATGATGAAATCACAATACTAACCATTTGTGTGAAATTGCAATTATAAGAAATTTTACTGTAATTCTGAAGTGATTCTGTGTATACGTATGACCTCCTTTGAATTAGACACAATGACAGGATGTATACGACCGGGGAGATCCGGGATAAAACTGGGAATTTTTTCATCGGGGAAGAAACCGGGAAAAACCTGGGAATCTTTTAGAATTCTGGGAATTTTTCATTGTTTTAGTTTTCAGTTAAATTTTTGTAATTTTGACTGGTAAGAACCAATCCTCTAACAAAAGAAATTAGTGTATCTTGCTACTGCAGAATAATAGTGCAGCAATATAACATGAATGAGAGAAAAAACAAAAATAAAACTTAAGTTGCAAAGGAAATGCGCCATATACAACAACAAAACACAGTGCTCATACAAGCGTCTGCCAACAGCAAAATGTGTCAAAGCTTTAGGAAGACAATGCAATGCTTTATAGTAACAAGTTGCCTCCAATGAGTGTGACATCACAACTGTTTACCTTAGTTTCGTTTGAGCGGTTGCGAATGGGCCCTTGCACATGCGCTGTTGAGTTGCGTATGAATAGTACCTTCTCCTGCTTCTGGATACAGAAGTGTGACTGTTAGCTGTACAAGCAGCAGCAAACAGCCAGATGTTACCCGGAAAAATTTTACTAGCGCACCCTAGCTGCCAGTTTCACCCATGCGCAGCAGGCCTGGATGTAGGGGTCGGGAGGGGGACGGGGGCATTTGATATTGGTACGTCGTGAATTATATTCTGTTGTATTATAAAAATGACCATTTGTGCCAAAAAAGTCTTGTTATTTTGATGTGTTACAATGGCTGCAATATTAGAAAGGCCTATTTCATTTTATCTAGGAGACAGTGACAAAATAGACATAATCAGATCGAGAAACCACACAAATCTTGGGTACTATTTCTGTTAACAGCTCTTTAACTGGATTTTTCATCTAGCAAAACATTTGACAAACTTTGATGAGGTAATAGATTCTTTCCCAGAAAGGAAAGCATGCCGTGTAAAGCTATATCAAGATTAGAGAGAAAAAAATGCTCGGACCTAAGGATTGAACAAATGTATACTGTCTTGTGTGTTTCTTGTCTTTACTGGTTTTATGTATCCTATATTTAATTTTATGTCACACAAAACAGCAAGTTATTAGCTAATAGGCAATAAAGAGTGCACATTTTCTGAAGAGTTATTGTTCTCCTGCTTACAAATAATCCAATCCAGTATTAATTGTGAGGTTTTTTTTAAAGAGGGGTAGGCTGTCAAACCTGTCCTGAATATAGTTTGATGGCATCCATTACAAAATATACATGTTTAAATTCCACAGAATGAAATACAGTGACATGCAATAGAATAATACTGTGTGAAGACGCATGGTGCTGCACTTTGGCACACCTAAATAATAAGTCTTACATGTCCGCGAACGTATATGTTTTATGTATCAGTCTCTTCAGAAAGGTGTGTACTACAAAATGAACATATTTTTGAAAAGTCCTAGCTCAAACACTCATGGGAGGGTGTGGGGGCACTATCTAGTATTGCCCCAGTTGGGAATATCGTAAATCCGAGGGTGATGCACAGAGCAATCTGAGTTATAGTGGGGAGGTGGGTAGCCTCCACCTGACCTGTGTTTACGTTTAGTAATTTTGCTGTTCCCTTTTCGTTTACTGGTCTTGTGTCAAATAAAAACAGAACAGATTTTTGTGGTCGGTAGCTATCAAGTGAATCAAAATACATTCACATAATTACGGAAGGCTAAAATGTATTGTTAGTATTAATCACCTTGCAGAACAATGAGGTTTTTATGTTGGTTTGCTACAGAAATTTGGCTTTTATTAATCTTTTCCACTGAGTCAGTCAATTTATTTGAAATGAAGTGTTTAATTTGACACTATTGGCTAGTTTCAACTGTTTGCAGCATTTCAAGTGCACATTTTCATCTTCTAGTTCATATGGCATTATGCCATAATACAGAACTAAACATGAGATAATACAATACCGGTACTCCAAGGAAATTCACATCATGAAAAGCACACTGAAAAGCCTACTTCATTGGGGATCTGGACATAGAAATGTGCACCTTAAGCCAGATCATGCATTTTAGTTTGATTCATGGAATTCCGATGCTCTTGGAGTATGCTCTGATGTCATGTTTCTTTTATGACATAATGAAAGATCTTTCAATGTTTTACACATACGAACATACGGGCTTCCTATGTCATCTTAGCTGCACAAATGCAGTGACACCTATCTGGCGCTCTCTGGCAAGTGGAACAAAGCTGTTTCTAACAGGTCGCGGGAAAATATTGGGAATGGTGGTTTGAAAAGCATTACTTTCAAAGTAAATTTCCTTTTACGCAAGATGAACTATGTGCGAGAATGTATGATGTATATGTTATATCACAGAGCATTTGACTCCCATTCAAAAATCAACTCTTTGATGACGAGCCAGTTAGAAGAATTTTGAGATCAGAAGATCAGACATTTATGTTGTTATTAAAAATTTGACTGTCACATTTGTGTGATGTATCTTAAAGTGTAACACATGCAAAGAAGATCAACATTATATGTGAAAGCTTAGCTTCTCTTGCAGCTTATTAATCTTTGAGACCAATATTATATGTGAAAGCTTTGTTGTTCTTGTAGCAACACTATGTATATTAATTTAAACCATTAACTTTTCCTATTTGTGTGTTCACACTGCTAAACAGTAATGTTGCTGTTGGCTGACTAAATCACGTGTCCTATGCTCTGAATATCCGCTGTCATTGGCTGGCAAGATCACGTGACATGAGATGTGACTGGCTTATAAAGGCACATTGCAATCTCTAGTTTGATGCTTCAGAAAGTAACATGCAGTGTGTAGTGGAATTCAGATTTAAATAATACGAAAATATGCAGCGTACTTGTTATAGCACGTCAAAGATCTTTCCAAAATGTGTTTTTCCCCTGAGTTTCATTTTCTAAAATGCTTGGAAATTCTACACTGGTGTATAAAACCATAACCATTCAAAGGATTGATATGTTTTACACTTCCGACGAAAAGTATACTGTCACTTAACACGGAAAAAGTGTATTTAAATGGGAAATCTGGAAAAAATCCAGGAATTTTTTTCCTTTGTCCGTGTACGCTCCCTGAGTAAGGAAAGCTCTGGCTAAATGTAAATATCTTACAAATAACGAAGACCACTCACAGAATAGCTACCCCCCCCCCCCCCCCAAAACACACACACACACACACACACACACACACACACACACACACACACATATGCACCTGTGCAAGCTAGACACACAATATCTGTATAGCAGTTCAACAGGTGAACAAGTGTGGGGTGGCAGTTGTTTCAGATGGGGGTGGGGGGTGGGTAGAGGGAGAAACAGGAAGAGTGTTTGGGGATAGGTACCTAGTGGCTCAGAATGCCCAGCAGATGTGCTGGCTAGGAATGCAGAAGGGAAGGTTATGTCGGCAGATGCACTGGCTGGGCATGTGATAGACAGGTACTGAAGTTAGTGAGTGTGATGCATAAGGATGGTGATGACAACATGAAGGTGTTGATTGAGAAGGGGTGACAGGACAAAGGAAAGGGTAATTATTGGATAGAGGGTGCGGGGTGAGTGGGTTAGGGGAGATTGAGGCCAGGAGGATTATGGGAGGGAAGGACATATTGAAAGGATAACTCTCATCTGCATGGTTCAGAGAAGCTGGTGCTGGAGGGAGGGATCAAGGTGGCATTGGTTGTGAAGCAGCCATTGAACTCGAACATGTTATGCTCAGCAGCGTTTTGTGCCATGGGTGGTCAGCTTTGTCACAGCAACTATTCATTGTGGTGGACAGCTGGTTGGCTGCCACACAAACATAAAAAAAACTGTGTAGCAATTGCAGCAGAGTTGGTACATGACATGGCTGCCTTTACAAGTGGCCCTGCCTCTGATGGGATGGGATAAGCTTGTGACGAGACTGGAGTAGGAGGGAGATAAACTCAGAGGTGAGATTCTGGGAGGGATATAAGGATTCACTGGTAGTTTGAGGTAATGTTGGACTTCTGGGATGGGATCACTAATGGTGGAAATTTAGGTGGAACAGTCAGTTGGCAGAAGCCGCCTGTCAATAACTGTGACATCGTGATGGTGGTGGGACCTTTGTCTGCAGGGATGATTATTAAGTCAGGATTGGTTTTGAGGTTGTGAATGGCTATCCTTTCTTCTGAAAAGAGGTTTGTGTTCTTTGGCAGGGACCTAGAGAAGGCTGATGAGGCCAAGTTAGAGGTCAGGAATTCCTGGAAGGTGGGTAGGGGGTGGTTAGGTGGGAGAGGAGGGGAGGGGCAGAGTGTTACTTTTGGATAGTGGTATGAACTGGAAGAGGCCAGCTTCAGTGGTGGGATTAGGTTGGCTTTGGTTGAAAGGATTGGTAGCAAAGAAGCGTTTCCATCCTAGGTATCGAGAGAAGGAGAGGCTTGGCTTTGGGTAATTGGTTTGAGGAGTTGGTTGATAAGGATGGATATTCTTTCAGTGGGGACACAGTAACCAGCAGCAATGGGTTTTCCAGGATTGTTGGGTTTGTACATTTTGGGAGGCATGTAGAATGTGGGTGTGTGGGTAATTGTTGAGTGAGGAGGGAGATGGACTCAGCAGAGAGGTTATGGTCTGGGCTTAAAGATTTCAGGATTTGATGAGTCTGTCTAGGTTGACTTGAATGTGGGACTGAAGATGAGGCCTTTGGATAGGAGTTGAACATCTCCAGGATTGAGCTTTTAGGTAGAAAGGTTAATAACAGTGTTTTGGATTCTGAATTTCGTGGAGTGTTGGGAGAGAGTTTTGGAGGATGTGACAAATAGAAAACTTCTGCCAGGCAGGGTCTGGGTGCTGTGCAGTATTGGTGAGGGAGTTAACTGTAGGTAGGATAGGTGTTAAAGGATCAAGGTGGGAGTAGGATGTCACCACATCGGATAATTTATAGGGATGATGTCTGGTGTGCTGTTCGTGGTGTCCGAGGGCTGGAAGGGCTTCGATTTTGGATATGTGGTGTATGTAGTTGAGATTGCATGGTAACAGTATCTCCCATCTTTGAAGTCCAACATAATCTTCATTCCCTGCTGAAATCCTGAACAATCTCTCCATTGAGTCCATCTCCCTCCTCACCTCCAACAATTCCCGACACACTCACATTCTACAGGCCGCCAAAATCCACAAACCCAACAATCCTGGACAAATCATTGTAGCTGCTTATTGGGTCCCATTGAAACAATATCCACCCTTGTCGACCAACTCCTCCAACCAATTACCCAAAGCAAAGCCTCTCAAATCAAAGATATTAATCACTTCCTTCACCAACTCTCTGTCATCCCTGCCCCTTTACCACCTGGATCCCTAGTTGTCAATGTTAATGCCACTAACATATACACCAACATCCCTCATATCCATGGCCTTAACACTATTGGATACTCTCTTTTACAGTGCCCTCATTCCTTGCTCATTAACAAATATATCTTCAAATACAACTGTTTCCATGGACCATCTAAAGGAAAGCTTCCTGACCTCTTAAAATCCCAAACCCCTTGTCTGTATCAGGTGCATTGATGGTATCTTCATCATGTGGACTCGATGCGAAAACACCAGCATTTTGTGTAGGTTTAGTAGTCGAACAGAATACCAGTCCCTCATTTCTAGGCATGATGACAGATATTCTGAGTCCTGGCAAATGATGTGATTCAGCTGCTCCAGTCCAGGGTACATTGTAGATGATTCTTGGAAAGTGCGAAGATAAAGGATATGTGAGGATATGGCATGGGAAATCTTTATGCAGACTATGATTGAGTGGTTGAGGATATGGCCTAAAGATTTCAGGATTTAATGAGTCCAACCTCGTTGAAACTGGTTGTAGTGATGAAGATGAGGCCTTTGGATAGGAGTGGAACATCTGTAGGATTGAGCTTTTAGGTAGAAAGGTTAATACCAGTGTTTTGGATTCTGGATTTCATATAGTGTTGGAAGAGAGTTTGGAGAATGTGACAAATAGAAATTTTCTACCAGACAGAACTTCTCCCCCATCTGCTTCACCTGCCCTCCTCAATGCGACCTACCATCTTCCTGGACATTGACCTCCTCTCCAATGGCTTCAGCACTGCCATATTAAACCCACTAACCACCAACAGTGCCTGTTGAGAGCATAGGTTGACTTAAGAATAGATTCTGAGTACTGTCTAGGTCAAGGGTATTAGCACAGTTCTATAAATGGTTAGGAGGTTATGTTTAGGCTAGACATCATGCTGTTCATACTAGTGGCTGTTTGTTGTTGTTGTTGTGGTCTTCAGTCCTGAGACTGGTTTGATGCAGCTCTCCATGCTACTCTGTCCTGTGCAAGCTTTTTCATCTCCCAGTACCTACTGCAACCTACATCCTCCTGAATCTGCTTAGTGTATCCATCTCTTGGTCTCCCCCTACGATTTTTACCCTCCACACTGCCCTCCAATACTAAATTGGTGATCCCTTGATGCCTCAGAACATGTCCTATCAACCGATCCCTTCTTCTGGTCAAGTTGTGCCACAAACTTCTCTTCTCCCCAATCCTGTTCAATACTTCCTCATTAGTTATGTGATCTACCCATCTAATCTTCAGCATTCTTCTGTAGCACCACATTTCGAAAGCTTCTATTCTCTTCTTGTCCAAACTATTTATCGTCCATGTTTCACTTCCATACATGGCTACACTCCATACGAATACTTTCAGAAATGACTTCCTGACACTTAAATCAATACTGGATGTTAACAAATTTCTCTTCTTCAGAAACGCTTTCCTTGCCATTGCCAGCCTACATTTTATATCCTCTCTACTTCGACCATCATCAGTTATTTTGCTCCCCAAATAGCAAAACTCCTTTACTACTTTAAGTGCCTCATTTCCTAATCTAATTCCCTCAGCATCACCCGACTTAATTAGACTACATTCCATTATCCTTGTTTTGCTTTTGTTGATGTTCATCTTATATCCTCCTTTCAAGACACTGTCCATTCCATTCAACTGCACTTCCAAGTCCTTTGCTGTCTCTGACAGAATTGCAATGTCATCGGCGAACCTCAAAGTTTTTATTTCTTCTCCATGAATTTTAATACCTACTCCTAATTTTTCTTTTGTTTCCTTTACTGCTTGCTCAATATACAGATTGAACAACATCGGGGAGAGGCTACAACCCTGTCTTACTCCCTTCCCAACCACTGCTTCCCTTTCATGTCCCTCGACTCTTATAACTGCCATCTGGTTTCTGTACAAATTGTAAATAGCCTTTCGCTCCCTGTATTTTACCCCTGCCACCTTTAGAATTTGAAAGAGAGTATTCCAGTCAACATTGTCAAAAGCTTTCTCTAAGTCTACAAATGCTAGAAACGTAGGTTTGCCTTTCCTTAATCTTTCTTCTAAGATAAGTCGTAAGGTCAGTATTGCCTCACGTGTTCCAGTGTTTCTACGGAATCCAAACTGATCTTCCCCGAGGTTGGCTTCTACTAGTTTTTCCATTCGTCTGTAAAGAATTCGTGTTGGTATTTTGCAGCTGTGACTTATTAAGCTGATAGTTCGGTAATTTTCACATCTGTCAACACCTGCTTTCTTTGGGATTGGAATTATTATATTCTTCTTGAAGTCTGAGGAAATTTCGCCTGTTTCATACATCTTGCTCACCAGATGGTAGAGTTTTGTCAGGACTGGCTCTCCCACGGCTGTCAGTAGTTCCAATGGAATATTGTCTACTCCAGGGGCCTTGTTTCGACTCAGGTCTTTCAGTGCTCTGTCAAACTCTTCACGCAGTATCATATCTCCCATTTCATCTTCATCTACATCCTCTTCCATTTCCATAATATTGTCCTCAAGTACATCACCCTTGTATAGACCCTCTATATACTCCTTCCACCTTTCTGCTTTCCCTTCTTTGCTTAGAACTGGGTTTCCATCTGAGCTCTTGATATTCATACAAGTCGTTCTCTTATCTCCAAAGGTCTCTTTAATTTTCCTGTAGGCGGTATCTATCTTACCCCTAGTGAGATAGGCCTCTACATCCTTACATTTGTCCTCTAGCCATCCCTGCTTAGCCATTTTGCACTTCCTGTCGATCTCATTTTTGAGACGTTTGTATTCCTTTTTGCCTGTTTCACTTACTGCATTTTTATATTTTCTCCTTTCATCAATTAAATTCAGTATTTCTTCTGTTACCCAAGGATTTCTACTAGCCCTCGTCTTTTTACCTACTTGATCCTCTGCTGCCTTCACTACTTCATCCCTCAAAGCTACCCATTCTTCTTCTACTGTATTTCTTTCCCCCCTTCCTGTCAATTGCTCCCTTATGCTCTCCCTGAATCTCTGTACAACCTCTGGTTCTTTTAGTTTATCCAGGTCCCATCTCCTTAAATTCCCACCTTTTTGCAGTTTCTTCAGTTTTAATCTACAGGTCATAACCAATAGATTGTGGTCAGAGTCCACATCTGCCCCTGGAAATGTCTTACAATTTAAAACCTGGTTCCTAAATCTCTGTCTTACCATTATATAATCTATCTGATACCTTTTAGTATCTCCAGGGTTCTTCCATGTATACAACCTTCTTTCATGATTCTTAAACCAAGTGTTAGCTATGATTATGTTGTGCTCTGTGCAAAATTCTACCAGGCGGCTTCCTTTTTCATTTCTGTCCCCCAATCCATATTCACCTACTATGTTTCCTTCTCACCCTTTTCCTACACTTGAATTCCAGTCACCCATGACTATTAAATTTTCGTCTCCGTTCACAATCTGAATAATTTCTTTTATTTCATCATACATTTCTTCAATTTCTTCGTCATCTGCAGAGCTAGGTGGCATATAAACTTGTACTACTGTAGTAGGTGTGGGCTTCGTGTCTATCTTGGCCACAATAATGCGTGCACTATGCTGTTTGTAGTAGCTTACCCGCATTCCTATTTTCCTATTCATTATTAAACCTACTCCTGCATTACCCCTATTTGATTTTGTGTTTATAACCCTGTAGTCACCTGACCAGAAGTCTTGTTCCTCCTGCCACCGAACTTCACTAATTCCCACTATATCTAACTTCAACCTATCCATTTCCCTTTTTAAATTTTCTAACCTACCTGCCCGATTAAGGGATCTGACATTCCACGCTCCGATCCGTAGAACGCCAGTTTTCTTTCTCCTGATAACGACATCCTCTTGAGTAGTCCCCACCCGGAGATCCGAATGGGGGACTATTTTACCTCCGGAATATTTTACCGAAGAGGATGCCATCATCATGTAATCATACAGTAAAGCTGCATGCCCTCGGGAAAAATTACGGCTGTAGTTTCCCCTTGCTTTCAGCCGTTCGCAGTACCAGCACAGCAAGGCCGTTTTGGTTATTGTTACAAGGCCAGATCAGTCAATCATCCAGACTGTTGCCCTTGCAACTACTGAAAAGGCTGCTGCCCCTCTTCAGGAACCACACGTTTGTCTGGCCTCTCAACACATACCCCTCCGTTGTGGTTGCACCTACGGTACGGCTATCTGTATCGCTGAGGCACGCAAGCCTCCCCACCAACGGCAGGGTCCATGGTTCATGGGGGGCTGTTAATAAAGGGTAAAGATTGGGGAAGTTCATTTCATGAATACCAATATACAAGAACAATGACAGTGGGTAGTGGAAGAAAGGTGAGATGAGCAGGAAGAGGGTTTAGGGATGGGTACATAGCAATTTGGAGGGGGCAGCAAGTGTGCTAGGTAAGGACGTGGGAGGGGAGGGTGCTAGGTGCATGGGCTAGGCATGTGATTTACAGATATCTGAGTTTGTAAGGCACAGTGTGCTATGAAGATGATGTGGAGGTGTGAATTGGGAGAGGCTGACAGGATGAAGGAAGAGAAACTGTTGGGTAGAGGGTGTGGGGACAGGGGTTAGTGGAGACTGAGGCCATGTTGAAAGGGTAACTCTCATTTGCATAATTCATGAAAGCTCGTGCTGGAGGAAGGAAAAAACATGGCACACATTGTGAAGCAGCCTTTGAAGTTGACCGTGTTGGGCATGGAAGCATATTGTGCCACTGGGTGGTCAACTTCATTCTTAGCCACAGTTTGGCGGTAGCCATTCATTCTGGTAGACAGCTGATTGGTTGTCACACCGACATAAAATTGTAAGCAGTAATTGCAGCTGAGTTGGTATATGACACGGCTGCTTTCACAGATGACAGAGCCTGTGGTGGGATAGGATGAGCCTGTGACAGGAGTGAATTAGGAAGTACTGGGTGGGTGAATCAGCAGGTTTTGCTCCTGTTTCCACCATGGGGATATGACCCCTGTGGTGAAGGAGTGGGAGGGGCATAGGGATGGACCAGCACGTTGTGTGGGTTGGGTAGTCAACAGAATACCACTTGGGTAAGAAGTCCCTCATTTCCAGGCATGGTGATAGATAATCTGAGCCCGGGCAGATTATGTGCTTCATTTGCTCCCATCCAGGATGTATTGGTTGACGAGGAGGATGCTCCTTTGTAGATGATTCTTGGAGAGTGGGAAGATTACAGGCATGTAAAGATACGGCATGGGAAATCTATCTGCACACTACGCTCAAGGGTGTGAGGATATGGCATGACAAATCTGTTTGTGGAGATAGTGCCTGTCTATGAAGACCCTCAAGAGACCTTCAACATATTTGGCAAGGAAATTCTCATCACTGCTGATACACTGCCCACGAGTGGCCACGCTGTATGGGAGCAGTGTTTTTGTGTGAAAGGGTGACAGCTGTTCAAATGCAAGTGCTGTTGGTGGTTAGTGGGTTTAAACGTAATAAACAGTTTTATTAGCTTGCCACATAACCAACACCACCTATTATTAGGAGAAGTCTGATTGAGTGCAAACACGGCACAAAAATCACTAAAAGCATATAACTTAATAATAACATTTAAATCAAACAATGGAAACTCCAGGTTGGAATTTCAACAGTGTAGGAAAAGATAGATTGCAACTTACCATACATATGACAAACTAAGTTGCTGACAGCCACAATTAAAAGACACTTACACATAAGCTTTCGGACACAGCCTTTATTGGAGAAAGAGAAACAAATTCCTTTCATTCACACAAGAAAGCACATCTCAAGCACACGACTGCCAACTCCAGCAGCTCGGGAGAATGCAACTATCACGTGGGATAGATACAAAAATCTGGAGGGAGTGGGGAAGGGACAATGGTGTACGAAGGAGGGAAGAGAGGAGCACTGTCTGGTGTAATGAGCAGGACTAGACCAGATGCCAACAGGTGCAGCGTCAGGTGATTGTGGGACAGGGAGGTAGGGAAAACTGAGCAGAAAAGGAGAGGAGCAGGGATAGATGGGTGGGTGCATTGGCAAAGGGTGGGAGATGATAATGGAGAGCAGGTGATAGGGTAGAGGAGGTGGAAACTGTTGAGTGAAGGGAATGGGGATAGTATGTTACCATAGGTTGAAGCTGGGATAGTTATGGGAACATAAAATATGTTGTAAGGATAATTCCCATCTGCACAGTTCAGAAAAGCTTGTGACGGTGGAGGGGAGGGGATCTAGGTGGTTCAGGTAGTGAAGCGGCCATTGAAATCAAGCATGTTATTTTCAGTTGCATTTTGTGCCACTTTGCTCTTGGCCACAGTTCGGCTGGTTGGTAATCATACCAACATGAAAAGCTGTGCAATAATTGTAGCAGAGCTGGTAAATGACTTGGCTGCTTTTACAGGTGGCCCGGCCCCTGATGGGATAGGATAAACCTGTGACGGGACTGAAATAGAAAGTGCTGGCTAGTTGGATTGGGCAGATCTTGCACATGGGTCTTTCAGAGTGATATGATCCTTGTGGCAAGAGGTTGGGACTGGGAGTGGCATAGGGATGGACTAAGATGTTATGGAAGTCGTACAGGTGATGGAACACCACTTTTGGAGGGGTGGAAGGATCTCAGGCAGGATGTCCCTCATTTCAGAGCATGATGATAGGTTAATCAATGCCTTGACAAAGGATGTGGTTCAGGTGTTCCAGTCCAGGATAGTATTGGGTGACAAAGGACGCACTCTGAAATGCAGGTACTGTTTGTGCTTGGTGGGTTTACTGTAGATAGAGGTGTGCCAATGGAGCCATCAAAGAAGAGGAGGTCAAAGTCTAGGAAGTCAGCACACTGGGTTGAGGAGAACTAGGTGAATTGGATGAGAGAGAAGGTATTAATATTTTGAGGGAATCAAGATCAGGTGTCTTGGCTCTGAGTCCACGCTAGGTGTTTGCCATATTGAGATGCAAGGAAAGTCTCCTCTAGATGGCACATAAACAGGTTGGCATAGGAGGGTGCCATGTGGATGCCAGTGGCTGCATCACAGATTTTTTTGTGTACCTTCCTTCAAAGAAGAAATAGTTGTGGGTTAGGATAAAGTTAGTAAGGTGTATGAGAAATGAGGTAGTGGGTTTGGAGTCTGAAGCACATTGAGAAAGGTAGTGTTCAGGAGCAGTAAGGCCATGGGCATGAGGGATGTTGGTGTATAGGGATCTGATGTCAACAGTTGCAAGTAAGGATCCACGAGGTAAAGGGGTGGGGATGGTTGAGAGTTGGTGAAGGAAGTGGTTGGTTTCTTTGACATGGGAGGCTATATTACAGGCAATTGGTTGGAGGTGTTGGTCAGTGATGGCCGAAATTCTTTCATTGCGGACACATCAACCAGCCACAACGGGCCTCCAGAATTGTTGGGTTTATGGATTTTGGGGAGCATGTAGAAGGTGGGTGTACAGGATATCATAGGGGTGAAAGGAAAGGGATTTAGGGAAGAGGTTCTATGAAGAGTCTAAGGCTTTAAGCAGTGATTGGAGGTTGTGTTGACCTCATTGTTGATAACAAAGCCTCATAAAGCAGTTATTTCCATGATATACCACTGTTTCATCTTGCCCACATGTTTGACCGCAGGACACAATCAGTAAATTACCGCAGCTTGTGTAGCAGTTTGTAAAATGAGTGTACTTAGTGCATAAATCAGATCTATCACGAATAATAAACAGACAAACACTCTTTTGAAAGTAAACTGAGAGACATGTAAAATTGATAATGGTACATTTGTGCATCATTTTAGAGAGTTAAGTTCATACACATTTGGTTGTTATTTCAGTGAGGTTGTAAAGATTGTCTTTCAAAAACAACAGCAGCACCTGTTCTTTCCAGCACCTTTTCTTCCAGTTATTATTTATCTTCCTTTCTTTTGTATTATGTCATCTCCCTATACTGGTTTGTAAATTTATGCTAAACTACTTCTGTATTACCATCAAAGATTCAACGTAGTTATAGTTCCCTTGATGCACTAAAAAGGTTCTATATTAGTGACAAGAATATAACTCAACTCCTTATACACAAATAAGATTTACTGTAGTTCTTCATAGAAAATTCTTGAGAGAGTGGATCTGTAATGACTGATTAAATAAGCTTGTAGTTTATGTCACTGTTTACCACAGTTGCACAAGAGGCATTTCTAGGACTTACAATGAAGATTCACACGTACTAAATTCACATCTGTTTCCATTAAGTTTTCATGATTACTTATCTAAGCACTTGTAATAATAATCTTGAAGTGCGGTCAGAGTGTTTTCATTTTGCTACTTATTCTTCAGCCAAACCACATTAATATAGCTCAGATGTCAAGTCTTTAATGCCAAACTGGGTCTTCACTGTCATCTCACATCTTAAAGACATATTATCATATCTTTGCACCTATATAGATTGTCTGACTTCCTTAGACGTTTTAATACATCTTGGACTCTAAGAAAGTCTCTTCCCATTGATAAACCACACCTTCCTAGGTATTTAATATTTTCATATTAACAGAATCTTCCGTCAGTTCTTGGTACAACAACATTATAATAATAAATGAAAAGCAGCAGTTTGCTTTTGTTCTACAATATGTAGAACAAAAGCAAACTGGTGCTTTTCATTTATTACTTAATATTTGTCGAGCTGCCAGTGTAATAAGTGATTTCCTTATTATTATATAAAAACAAAATTGTTTCTAAAGTTTTCTCTCTCACACACAATACATGTTCCTGCACATGTTTTCTTGTCAGTAACGATACCTAAAACATATAAACACATTACCCAATTTATTACTTTAACACACAGAGTAGTTTGCATATTTTCACATGTCAGGTTGCTCTTAAATATCTTACAGAATTAGATCAATAAGATCTGTAGCTGTTAGCATCACCTGGTGATAGTCAGTGACTTGAGAGTTTAGCTGCACTACATTAATCACACATGTATACTTTTTGTTATTTACACACCTGACACACACATTCATGTGCATATGCATACATAATTCACCCCTTGGCTGCAGAGTGTGTGAGCATCCATACTTTTTTTCAAATGCAATGTGATTCATTGATACATTACACACTATGTATCCCTTATCACACATGCCACACAGTTTGTTTACCAATTTAATTTTTTTAATAGAGATATAATGTAGCTGATATGTATATAGAGATAGATATCCCAGATTCTAATACTGTCCTAAAATTTGTGTCTAAATGTTGTGAACTGTAATTTGATTCTGTTCAAGGCCACTTTGAGTAGTTTTATTTGCCATAGTTAGTCTCTGAATACCCTGCAACAAAGTAACTGGAAAACTTGTTTATAGCATTATCTGTAGAGGTCTGACAGAATTCAAATAGTGCACAATAAGATTTAGCGTAGCAGTGTTATTGAGGCTGACATGGAGAAAATATTCTTTGGAAAAAATTAGGAAGACCTAGGATAGAAGCCAAACAAAAAACAGTATGTTGTGTGCTTATGCAGAGGCTAAAAATGAAAGCACAGACTGAATCTTATGATTTGTTGATTGCCACTTCAGTACACTGTATTCATATACAGTTTTTCTATTTTCTTTTTTAATTTTTTTTTTTAAATCAGTGTTGTGAAAACTCAAAATATTTGTAGAGCAGATACACTGCCTTGAGGAGGAAAGTTTATTTTTTAATTCCTGTATGACCTAGTATTATATGAGCCACCTCAGAAGAGTTGCACTAGTTTAAAATATAGTAAGAACTCGGTTTTTCAATTTATGTCTGTGTATTGGCACCCAATGTTGCTTGAGTTGAGGTGAACAACTGGAAGAGCCTGTTTTTAAACAAATATGCATGTAGAGGTAGAGGCAATATAGCAAAGAATGAGAGAAGAAATAAGAGAAATGGTAATAGAAGAAAAATAATATAATTAATGTATGATGAGGCATAAGTACAGTGGCAAAGATGCGAAATATGACAATGAAAATAATCAATTTTTGACAATATAATGTAATTGGATAGATAAAAAGTTGACTCAGAAAGTGGCATTAGGAGAACACATCTATAAAAAAAGGTTCTACTTACACAAGCTGTAGGATCCAGTGGCTCCTTCTTCCAGCAGAACAGTCGAAGGGGAAGGAAGAGGGATGAAGAGAAGGTAACTGGAGAGGTTTAGGAAAAGGGGTAGAGTTCAGAACTGGGTGACTTTTCCAAACTTTACCTCTTTTCCTAAACCTCTCCAATTCTCTTCCCTTCACCCCTCTTGCTTCCCCCTCATCTCTTCTGCCAGGAGAAGGAGCCACTGGCTCCGAAAGCTTGGGTAAGTAAAAACTTTTTTGCATGTGTGTTCTGCTGCTGCCACTTGGTGAGTAAACTTTTTATCTATCCAATTACATTGTACTGTCAAAGATGAGAAAGAGTTACAGAATATGTGACAATACATTGCTACAAACAATATCACTGTGTAAACAGCCACATGTAAAAATTGTCTTGTATCAGTCAGCTCAAAAATGAGTGTTGCATAAAAATACTTCTGTCTTTCTCTTGAAAGCCTCTTCCTTTCAACTAGTTTGGGAAGAGATTTCTGTTGTCGCCATTCAGTACCCAATAGCCATTTTTATTTCTTAGCAGAAACAACTGTAATTTAATATTTATTTCATGCCTCGAGTAAATTTGATTGCTCTCCCAAAGTAATTATAGGTCAGAATTTTCCCTAGAGGTAACTGATTGCTTCCAGTTATCTTCTGAGGTACAACTGTTTCTTATTTATTGTATTATCATTTTTCCTACCCTTCTGCATCTTTTTGTTGTACCTTCATCCCCTTTAAAATCTATCTCATTTTCTCTTTCTTACCTTTTCTGACTCTTTCATAAATGTGAAGACAACCTCACTTTCATAAATTTTTTTTTCACTCACTTTCATTTTAGAATTTTATCTTACTTCCCCCTCTCCCCTCTCAGACTACATCTTGGCTCTACCTTCTTCTTTCAGTTGCAGTCACTAATTGCTCACACTTGACAACCTTGTCTTTGCTGTATTGTATGTTTTGCATATATTTGAATATTTTCTGTTATTTGCACTCTATTCAGCCAGAATATTCCACATTATACATGTGGGGTTGTAACTGCCACACACTTCAACTGCAATCTCACAGCATCCCAACACCCACTCACCTCCTGGCCTTCCCCCTTGCTTTGATACACCAGTAATGACTACCAAAACATGCCTAAGTATGTTTCAGTTTATTACATCACCTTTATTCTTCCTTTAACATCATGTTAGCTCTGGTGTTTTGTGATTTTGTTTTTAGAACCATAACCTTGAACTTTACAAGAGTCCAATGGTTTATAAAGGTGCTACTGTAGGATTGTCAGCCTCCAGAGCTGAAAGATCAATGTGGCTGACTTCCATGTGGAGGACCTGGTTTTGACTTCTGGTAGTGCTGGGGCTTTCCCCTGGTGGGAGTACTCGACCTCATGATGCCAGTTGAGGAGCTACTTGACCGAGCAGCAGCAACTCCTGGTCACAAAAACTGACAATGCTAGGGAGAACTGTGTGCTGATCCCACACCCCTCCATGCTGCATCCAGTGACGCCATTGGCAGAGGATGACACTACAGTCAGTCGGTACCCATAGAGTCGCCAGGGCCTGTGAATGGAATTGGATTATTTTAATTGCTTGTTTCCTAAATTCAAAGTTGAATTAAATATTTTTGATTAGTCAGAATGATCACTTGTTCATGTCTTAATTACTTAAAGCAATAATTAATGACATGAAGACTTGACAGCGCTGTGGGCAATGTTTGAAAAAAAAGTTAAAATAACAGGCTAGAAGCTGAATGTTTTTGTATTTAACTTCCACATTTTTATGTATTGACATTGTATTAATAATGTTTACACATTGGAAAGATGGTAAATTATTGTATAGTTTTTATCATGTTACACACTTAATGTCAAATGCACTTTACATATGTACTTTCAGTATCAACTGTACCAAAATGTATTTCTGTAAAGAACTGCCATTGAGGCCAGTAACAGAGATATTTTTACTGGTGTAAATCATATTTTTCTTTTCTTTCTTTTTCTAGCACAAGGTAGTGGAACACGTGTTCGCACATCCAGTGGTCGTGTAGTGGACCTGTCAAAACTGACTGTGCTGACTTCTGGGGCAAGCGGTATAACATCAACTACAGCCAAGAATGTACTAGGCACAACATCATCAGGCAATGTTGTCATGCTAGCTAGCACAAGCAATGCAAACACTGGTGTAAGAGTCGGAGGACAACAAGTGCTAGTTCCTGTATCTGGTAATCAGTCTTTTACTGTGCTGCCCCGACAAAGATCATATGCTGTTGTACCTAAAATATCTGTGCCTTCTTTAAAGTTGAGTAATGAACAACAGTTAAGCCACACTGGAACAAAGTTGCCTGGGTACACTGTGGCACCTACACAATTGAGAAACACCCATCAGCGAGAAGAATCTTCAGTGCCACCAACAGTTACTTCAAAAGCTCGAGATGATGATGATACTCTGACACCTGATAAAATCCTGGAATTACCTATAATTTTTGCCAAGGATGGAGATAATCTGTTTTTGGATCCAAAATCAGAATCAGCCATTGCTGACACAGCAGCAGTTTCAATGAATTCTTGCACTACTTCTGATGTATCATTGCAACAGAAAGTTACTGTTGGTGACACTATTTCTTTCCCATTGGAAGACAGCGAGAGGGAGGGTGCACTTGAGACTAAAACATGTAGTTCCGTTGGGAACATGCCTAATGTTTACATAATTAGGAGTAACAGAGGTAGAGGTCGGGGTAGTCGCAGGTATGTACCAAAAGCTCAGAGAGTACTTCAGACAGCAAATAAAACCAGTCATATAACTGCAAATCAGAATCAAGGTGTCAAGTACACAAAAATAATTTTAACTAATAAAAATTCTCCTCTTAAGATAGGGGAAAGGGATGCCCAGGGAAAGGACATCCATTCCTTGCAGCAAGGAATTAGCCGTATAGACAGTGATCAGTCAAGTGATGAAATATGTGACAGCCCTTCTAATCCTATACATAGCTGAGAATATTGGTAGTCATAGATTGCAGTTGATGCCACATTTTTTTCCGTTCTGAGTCTCATCATTGTTTAAAATAGTTTGGACAAAAGAAAGATGTTATATAGCAATGGAAGAATCTAGTCTATTAAAATTAAGGTAATGCACTGTGTTGCTTGTCAAGTACTTCTCAGGTTATAGGCAGATATTTTCATACATAATTCAAACAGTATCATTAAACTGCCCATTATTCCTTTCTTCATTGCTTCACTTCCTATAGTCTTTGAAATCTTGTAGTTTGTTTGACCAGACAGTCACTCAAAATGCCACACTGAAGGAGATATGAAAAAGAGAGAAAAAAGTGAGCAAATGGGAAAGAATTCTATTATTGAGACAAGTTAAAATGAAAACTGATTATATTACTCCATGAAGTATTTCATTGTCACTTGTTGCAGTGTTTTGTTATGATTTTGAACTTAAGTTTATTCTCTGTTCCTGTGTCCACGTGTCATGGTGCCATCTTTGATAAGATGTCATCCTTTTTTTGTAAAATAAAGAATTCAGTTATTGTTGAAATTGCAGAATTTGTTTATCTCCCCCTCCTCCTCTCCCCTGACCACCGCCTAACCCCCTCCCCCCGAAGATATCTATAAAAATGACAAAAGGGTAGTGCTTTGGCATTTTATTAACTGCAGTAGATTATTAAATTATGTGTGCAATGCAGGATAGCTGGTTCCAGAGGTGGCAAAGGTGGGCAGCAGCAACATAGAGAAAGTCTGAGAGTGTTTTTGTTTCATTTATTGATACATTTAGGGTACTGGGTAAGTGAGACATGGTTTTGTGATTATGATGAGCTGTGTACTTGATCAAGGGCTGCACACATCAAAAAGATGTTGTACTTGTCATAGTGTATGATACTCTTGCAACTAGTGTGTTTAGAACAGCAATCATGCTTGATACTACCTGTTTGTGTTCACTTTTCCATAATAGTACACACGAATTGACTTGAAGAGAAGCTTTTGTCTAACATGTTCACTGGGTAATGATGGAGGATGTAATAGATTGCAATAACAGCTTTGTGCTTTCCGTAAATATTATACCTCACATTTTGACCGACTGCCATGACCATAGAATATTTTAATTATCAGTCATACAAGCAAGGGAAAATATTCAGTCCCCTCCAGCAGGGGAGGGCAAACACATCTGTGTGTTCTTCTCGCAACACACAGGTGTGCAGAACATTTAGAGAAATTGTTATGACTGAGAATAGCAGCAGTTCTGTGGTAAACATTGCAAGGCCATGGGAGTTAGATATTTATAAGCTTATACACTCATCTTAGGAACATTTTGACCAGGAAGTCAATGTATCAGAAAGAAAAGAACCAAGGACATGAAGAGATGAAGTATTCTGAAAGCCGTGAAAAACAAGATGGTACTGGATGGAAACCAGGGACAAGGCACTGTACACATTGAGAAGGGCCTTCACAAGGCATGTAAAAGAGTAACGCTGGCAGGAGCAAGTCAGACATCATCGAGCATTCAAGGTTGAGACAGTGAAAAGTGACACTCATAGGGAAGAAGTTACTGTTATAACTGCAGCAGCAACTGACAGAGAAGCTCCATTAAAAGATGGTAATAATTCAGCAAAGACCCACAACTGTAGATAAACAGCAAATGCACTACCATGTGATATACTTTCATTTTTAGTGTCTAACAAGGAAGTTGGCCTTTGTCTCACTTAGGTGGCCCCCGGTACTCAGTTGTTAAGTAGGAACAAGTAGCTGCATAATACTTGTCTCCTGTGTTGTCCGCATCTGTTGTAATTGGCATGTTTAAATAAGAGTAAAGACATCGCAGATTAGTGCAAGAACCGAGTGGAAGCAGCTCAGACAATGATCAGCCGGACATGTCTGTCTCATCTACAATTGTGAAACAACCCAAGGAGCCCACTGATTCAGTAGAAGAGAGAGTGAATGGCAATAATTACATCTAACTCTGAGTTAGACATCCACGTAATTGCATCTGACAGTGATAAGACAGTGAAAAGGTCAGGATGGAATAACAATAATATTAGAAAAGAATAGATTGCTACTCCCCACATAGAGGAGACAGAATCACAGATAAGTTCAACAAAAAGACTTCTACACATTTTAGCTTGTGACCATAAACCTGCCTTCTAAAGTTGGCCAAAAGCTAAAATGTCTACTTCTACACATTTTAGCTTTTGGCCAACTGTAGAAGGCAGTTTTTGGTCAAAAGCTAAAATGTGTAGAAGTCTTTTTGTTGCACTTACCCACGATTCTGTCTTTCAGCCATAGTAAGAACAAGACACTATATACCTCTGGTTCTTGATAGGGTGAAAGGGTGATACCCGTGCTTAATATCTGTGATTCTGTCTTTCAGCCATAATTAGAACAAGACACTATATATATCTGTTTCGTGGAAGGATGAAAGGGTGATACCTTTGCATAATATGACTGTTGAGGACACTATCAGTTTAAGGACACACACAGCAGGGCAATTAACCTGTGGAAAGGTAATGAAAGATGTTTCATTTGACACACCGTTCATGGGGTTGTTTGTCAGATGTCTCACGTGTAAATATATTTGGCAGTGAATAAACTTATTTAGAAGTAATTAAGAATTTGTGTCACCTTGCTACCTTGACAGATCATCATTCCTATTGTGTACCCTTATCTATGCCCCTGAAACAACCCTGAGCAACCAAGGAGCTGTCTCTCAACCCCACTGTAAAGGTTAATTAGGTGAACCCCCCTCACTACAGAATGAAACTGTCATCAACATTTTGACTGTGCTATGCATACCACACTAACTATATATTGGTAGACTGGACCTGTGCTGTAACAGAACAAAAAATTTAAGGGCCAGATGTCGGGATTGTGGGATAAAAATCTGATTTCTTAATAACTAAAAAGTAGATCAGGGAACACAGGAGAACCTAGCAGATCTATCAGAAATTTTGTGAATTATTGCTTTAAAAAGAAGCAATGCCTGAGAATAGAAGACAAGCCCAGCAAGAAACAGAAGACCAGAAGAGCACAGCAGGTTGGACAAAGCAAATGACAACATCAGGACAGAACAGGCAAGACAGCATGACAAATAAATGTAAGGTTCATTGTAATTATGTAGAATTTTGTCCTCCAGTAGTGATAGACATAGTGTTAGTGCAAGTAGTGCATTAGTATTAATCACAAACACTTTCAAGGGTGACAAGAGAACTACAGATGGTCATTCAGAAGGTGAACATGGATTTCACTGTTGTTAAAAGTGAGAATAAGGAACTATTATTTCAATATGTGAAGTCAAAAATTATGGGAAATACAAGGACCAAGCTAACAGTTACAAGTAATGTGAATAATTGACCAGACATACAAAAACATACAAAAAAAAACTATTCGAATAAGCAGATGATTGCTTTTAAGTCAGACAATATACAGAGGAATAGGTAGCTTCATGGGAAAATTGGATAGATGAACTATCCGTATCATTTGGGAAAGCTATAACTCGGGTAATGGAAAAGGCTCAGTTGAAAGGTGTGGCAGAATTATTTTATGTATTGGACATGCATGTTTTATTCAGGTGCCAGCAAATAATCAGATACCGACCATTGTGCTCAGTAGGGGCGAGGGTATGAGTCTGAGAGATGCAGTTACGACAGCACTGCAAGAAGAAAGCACTAAGATTTCCATGAAGGAGAAGAATCAAATTTCTATAAGAACATGTTAGAAGGTTAAGAACAAGCAGACATCTAGTGCGAAGTGTTACAATTGTATTAAAATCCGGCATGTAGCTAGATACTGTGCCAAGTCCCAAAGAACACCATGGTAAAATGGTTGCAGGCACCCACCAGAACAGAACAAGGTAGGACATGTCACAATTTCTGTTACCATAGTGATGTCAGAGGTGTGGACATAAAGCACAGGACTGTTGGACTCCCAGATGTTATAAATGTAATAAGTGTGAACACATAGGGCCTCAGTGTAAAGAAAAGCTGGGAAAGGCCCCCGGCAAAAAGATGGGAAAATAAACAGGAGGTACATGCAGCAGTAATGTGTCACCAGAGTTAAATGGCCTGAAGTTGTGGTTGTAGACTGCAAGGCAGAGAGTGGTGTAATGAAGGCCAGTTGCAAAGAATTAGGTAAAGAAATGAATTTTCTGATAGACTCAGCTGCACATATCAGTTTAATTGCAGAAGAAGCTATGAACATGCATGTGCTGGTTAATAGTTGTGAGGTTTGGAGATTGAAAGGTGCCACACATGGAACAGTGAGCATGTTTGTGATGGTGATCCTGAATTTATGGATAATCAGCAATTAGTTGTAAAGCACAAATTCCATGTTTTGAGGAAGGGGTCCCTTGTAATGGTTTGGTAGGAAAGAATTTCCTAAAAAGAAAAGATCTGTCATTACCTATAAGAGCAGACAGCTAGAAGTCAATGGTTAGGACTCCCTGTTGTTGATGGTACACAAAGTTGAGGCACAGAAAGAGCTAACAGAACCACAACAGGCTATTGGTAGAAGGATGTGAAAAATGAGACACCAAACTTTTACAAGGGGAAGAGACAAAGAAACAAGTCAGGTTAAAGGAATTTGAAGGTGTAGAAGATTGTCAGTGAAAGTGACAGATTGAAGCAGTTGTGAGGTAAGAGAGAGTCACATGGCATGATACATGGATTTTTATTTGCACTGTATAATCCCCAACTGCCCTGTCTATTTCTTAGAAAAAACTGTGGCTTAATTTTTATTTGAAGCCTCGAGTAAATTTTATTGCTCTCCTAAATAATTATAGGTCAGAACTATTCCTCCTAGAGGTACGTGATGGCTTCCTGCCATCTGCAAGGGTGTAACTTTTTCTTATTTATTGTACTACTATCTTTCCTACCCTTCTCCACCTTTTTTTACCTCCTTCTCCTTTAAAATCTATACTATTTTCTCTTTCTTACCTTTTCCAACTCTTTTCGTAAATGTGAGGATAACTTCACTTTCTTCATGTTTTTGTATCACTCCCTTTCATTTAGGATTTATTCGTACTTTTTGTGTTTTCTCCCTCAACTTTTTTTTAAATTTTTTACTTTATTTACTTTTTTTTCTATTTTAGCACCTTCCAAGACTCAATCACTGTCTTGGATCTATTTCCTGTTTCTTGAAATCAGTAACTGCTCCAAACTGACAGCCTTCTCTTTGCTGTATTAGCTCTTTTCTGTTGATAGTCGTTAGGTTCGAAGATTGAAAGTGAGCACTGTTTTGATGGGAATGCTGAATTCAAGGATAAACAGCATGTTTTTAGAAGAGCACAAATTCCACTTTTTGAGAAAGGGATCTGACATCCCTAATAGTGGTTTCGTAGGAAATTATTTCCAAAAAGGACAGATAGTGATGATTAGCTATAGGACTAGACAGCTAGAATTCAGTTACTGGGACACACTGTTGTTTAGAGCACCCAAATGCAAGACACCAAAAGGATCAATGGAACTATGAGAGGCTATTAGGAGAAGGAAGAGAAGGGTGTGATTAATGAGACACCAAAGACATACAAGGGACCAACCAAAACAGCTGTGGGTTATGAGTGAGTCACATGGGATGATGCACAGATTTCTGTTAGCACCGTACAGTACCAAACTGTCATGTTTACTTCTTACCAGAAAGAACTATGACTTAATATTTATTTCTATGATATTATGAAAATGATACTTGCTGCTAACCATACAGCAGAGTCACAGATAGGCACAACAAAAAGACTGTCAAAAAATGAGCTTTCGGTCAACAAGACCTTCGTTGAAGATAGAACATCCAAATGTACATGCACGCAAATGCAGCTCATACACACATGACTGCAGTCTCTGGTTGCTGAAGCCACACTGCGAGCAGCAGCATATGATGGGAGATGCAACCAGGTGGTAGGTGTAGGGAGGAGGCTGGGGCAGGGAGGGGAGTGATAGCAGGATACAGGTGGGGGACAGTAAAGTGCTGCTTGTGGGTGCATATAGGAACAGCATGGAGAGAGGGTAGTGCAGCTAGGTTCAGTAGGGAGATTAGATGGAAGGTGGGGAAGGGTTAGCAGAAAAGGAGAGGTGAAAAGACTGTGGGTGCATTGGTGGACTAGAGGACAGTGTACTGCAGGAATGAAAAGTGAAAGGGGCTAAAAGGTAATGACAAAGACTAATGAGGGATGAGGCCAGGAGAGTTATGGAAACATAGGATATATTGCAGGGAGAATTCCCAGATGCATTATTCAGAAAAGCTGATGTTGGTGAGAAGGATCCAGATGGCACAGGCTGGGAAACAGTCATTGAAGTGAAGAGCGTTGTGTAGGTGTGCTCAGCAGTGGGTGGTCCTGCTGTTTTTTGGGCACAGTTTGTTGGTGGCCATTCATGCGGACAGACAGCTTGTTGGTTGTTATGTCCATGCAGAATGCAGCACAGTGATTGCAGTTTAGCTTGTAGATCACATGACTGGTTCACAGGTAGGTGATGCTTGTGACGAGATTGGAGTAGGTGGCAGTGGGGCGGTGTAATGGTACAGGTCTTGCAATTAGGTCTATTACAGGTATATGAACCATGAGGCGAGGGGCTGGGTGAAAAAGTTGTGTGGGGATGGACAAGGATATTGTGTAGGTTCAGTAGGCAACCGAATACCACTGTGGGAGGGGTGGGAAGGATAGAGCGTAAGACATTCCTCATTTTAGGGCACAGCGAGAGGTAGTCAAAACCCTGGTGGAAAATGTGATTCACTTGCTCCAGTCTAGGATGGTACTGAATCATGAGGGAATGCTCCTCTGAGACTGGATGATGGGTCAATGGGAGGTGGTGGGTGACTGGAGAGTTACGGTCTGTGAAGGTCTCAGTGAGACCCGCGATGAAGTTCGAAAGGGACTGCTCATCACTACAGATGTGTCAGGCACAAGTGACAAGGTAGTATGGAAGGGACTTTGTGATATGGAATGGGTTGCAGCTGTCGAAGTGGAGGCATTGCTATATGCTCCCACAAATGGCACATCACCATTCCCCACCCCTATCCTGCTAGCTCTCCCGCTTCTGGCCCCAAGCTCCTGCCTAACTCCACCATCCCGTTGTGTCTCCAATCATGCACTGCTGCTTGCAGTGTGGTCTCAGCATCCAGAGACTGTGGTCGTGTGTGTGTGTGTGTGTGTGTGTGTGTGTGTGTGTGTGTGTGTGTGTGTGAGTTGCATTTGCGCAAATGTGTGTGGATGTTTTATTTTGATAAAGGCTCAGAGCTTATTTTCTGACTGTCTTTTTGTTGTTCCTATCTGCGACTCAGCATCTCCACTGTATGGTGAGTATCAATTATCCTTTCTGTAATATTATTACATTCCATCCTCAATTTTCCATTGTTAATATTTATTTAATGCTCCAAGTAAATTGGATTGCTCTCCCTAAATAAAGGGGAAGTGAACTACACGGTTGGGAGGCAAATATCAGGCCAAAGGAAGAGAAGGTCATGAAGATGCAAATAAAGAAACACGGTGCAAGATCTCCCTTTGATACTGAGCCACCATAAAAGTTTCTCGGTCTAGCCATGAGTCCATAGAAAGTGGTACAACTGAAAACCTATCTACATTTATACTCCGCAAGCCACCCAACGGTGTGTGGCAGAGGGCACTTTACGTGCCACTGTCATTACCTCCGTTTCCTGTTCCAGTCGCGTATGGTTTGTGGGAAGAACGACTGCCGGAAAGCCTCCGTGCACGCTCAAATCTCACTAATTTTATGTTCGTGATCTCCTCGGGAGGTATAAGTAGGGGGAAGCAATATATTCAATACCTCATCCAGAAATGCACCCTCTCGAAACCTGGACAACAAGCTACACCGTGATGCAGAGCGCCCCTCTTGCAGAGTCTGCCACTTGAGTTTGCTAAACATCTCTGTAACGCTATCACGCTTACCAAATAACCCTGTGACGAAACTCGCCATTCTTCTTTGGATCTTCTCTATCTCCTCCGTCAACCCGACCTGGTACGGATCCCACACTGATGAGCAATACTCAAGTATAGGTCGAACGAGCATTTTGTAAGCCACCTCCTTTGTTGATGGACTACATTTTCTAAGGACTCTCCCAATGAATCTCAACCTGGTACCCGCCTTACCAACAATTAATTTTATATGATCATTCCACTTCAGATCGTTCCGCACGCATACTCCCAGATATTTTACAGAAGTAACTGCTACCAGTGTTTGTTCCACTATCGTATAATCATACAATAAAGGATCCTTCTTTCTATGTATTCACAATACATTACATTTGTCTATGTTAAGGGTCAGTTGCCACTCCCTGCGCCAAGTGCCTATCCGCTGCAGATCTTCCTGCATTTCGCTGCAATTTTCTAATGCTGCAACTTCTCTGTATATTACAGCATCATCTGCGCAAAGCTGCATGGAACTCCCGACACTATCTACTATGTCATTTATATACAGGGTTATTACAAATGATTGAAGCGATTTCACACCTCTACAATAACTTTATTATTTGAGATATTTTCACAATGCTTTGCACACACATACAAAAGCTCAAAAAGTTTTTTAGGCATTCACAAATGTTCGATATGTGCCCCTTTAGTGATTCGGCAGACATCAAGCCGATAATCAAGTTCCTCCCACACTCGGTGCAGCATGTCCCCATCAATGAGTTCGAAAGCATTGTTGATGCGAGCTCACAGTTCTGTCACGTTTCTTGGTAGTGGAGATTTAAACACTGAATCTTTCACATAACCCCACAGAAAGAAATTGCATGGGGTTAAGTCGGGAGAGCGTGGAGGCCATGACATGAATTGCTGATCATGATCTCCACCACGACCGATCCATCGATTTTCCAATCTCCTGTTTAAGAAATGCCGAACATCATGATGGAAGTGCGGTGGAGCACCATCCTGTGGTACGTTTAGCTCCCTGCTTGCTTTATTTGTCGACTTCCGCGGGCTACGCGTGAAACTTGCCTGCATGCGTTCAACCGTTTCTTCGCTCACTGCAGGCCGACCCGTTGATTTCCCCTTACAGAGGCATCCAGAAGCTTTAAACTGCGCATACCATCGCCGAATGGAGTTAGCAGTTGGTGGATCTTTGTTGAACTTCCTCCTGAAGTGTCGTTGCACTGTTATGACTGACTGATGTGAGTGAATTTCAAGCACGACATACGCTTTCTCGGCTCCTGTCACCATTTTGTCTCACTGCGCTCTCGAGCGCTCTGGCGGCAGAAACCTGAAGTGCGGCTTCAGCCGAACAAAAATTTATGAGTTTTTCTACTTATCTGTAGTGTGTCGTGACCATATGTCAATGAATGGAGCTACAGTGAATTTATGAAATCGCTTCAATCATTTGTAATAGCCCTGTATATTGTGAAAAGCAATGGTCCCATAACACTCCCCTGTGGCACACCAGAGGCTACTTCAACGTCTGTAGATGTCTCTCCATTGAGAACAACATGCTGTGTTCTGTTTGCTAAAAACTCTTCAATCCAGCCACACAGCTGGTCTGATATTCTGTAGGCTCTTACTTTGTTTATCAGGCGACAGTGCGCAACTGTATCGAACGCCTTCCGGAAGTCAAGGAAAATGGCATCTACCTGGGAGCCTGTATCTAATATTTTCTGGGTCTCATGAACAAATAAAGTGAGTTGGGTCTCACACGATCGCTGTTTCTGGAATCCATGTTGATTCCTACAGAGTAGATTCTGTGTTTCCAGAAACAACATGATTCGCGAGCAATAACTATGTTCTAAAATTCCACAACAGATCGACATCAGAGATATATGTCTATAGTTTTGTGCATCTGCTCGACGACCTTTCTTGAAAACTGGGACTACCTGTGCTCTTTTCCAATCATTTGGAACCTTCCGTTCCTCTAGAGACTTGCTGTACACAGCTGTTAAAAGGGGGCAAGCTCTTTCGCGTACTCTATGTAGAATCGAATTGGTATCCCGTCAGGTCCAGTGGACTTTCCTCTGTTGAGTGATTCCAGTTGCTTTTCTATTCCTTGGACACTTATTTCGATGTCAGCCATTTTTTCGTTTGTGCGAGGATTTAGAGAAGGAACTGCAGTGCGGTCTTCCTCTGTGAAACAGCTTTGGAAAAAGGTGTTTAGTATTTCAGCTTTACGCGTGTCATCCTCTGTTTCAATGCCATCATCATCCCGGAGTGTCTGGATATGCTGTTTCGAGCCACTTACTGATTTAACGTAAGACCAGAACTTCCTAGGATTTTCTGTCAAGTCGGTACATAGAATTTTAGTGTCGAATTCACTGAACGCTTCCCGCATAGCCCTCCTTATGCTAACTTTGACATCGTTTAGCTTCTGTTTGTCTGAGAGGTTTTGGCTGCATTTAAACTTGCAGTGAAGTTTTCTTTGCTTTCACAGTAGTTTCCTAACTTTGTTGTTGAACCACGGTGGGTTTTTCCCATCCCTCATAGTTTTATATAGTTTTATTCGGCATGTACCTGTCTAAAACGCATTTTACCATTGCCTTGAACTTTTTCCATAAACACTCAACATTGTCAGTGTCAGAACAGAAATTTTTGTTTTTAACTGTTAGGTAGTCTGAAATCTGCCTTCTATTACTCTTGCTAAACAGATAAACCTTCCTCCCTTTTTTTTATATTCCTATTTATTTCCATATTCAGGGATGCTGCAACGGCCTCATGATCACTGATTCCCTGTTCTGCGCTTACAGAGTCAAAAAGTTCAGGTCTGTTTGTTATCAGTAGGTCCAAGAAATTATCTCCACGAGTCGGTTCTCTGCTTAATTGCTCAAGGTAATTTTCGGATTGTGCACTCAGTATAATGTCACTCGATGCTCTGCCCCTACCACCCGTCCTAAACATCTGAGTATCCCAGTCTATATCTGGTAAATTAAAATCTCCACCTAAGACTATAACATGCTGAGAAAATTTATGTGAAATGTAGTCCAGATTTTCTCTCAGTTGTTCTGCCACTAATGCTGCTGAGCCGGGAGGTCAGTAAAAGGAGCCAATTATTAACCTAGCTCGGTTGTTGAGTGTAACCTCCACCCATAATAATTCACGGGAACTACCCACTTCTATTTCACTACAGGATAAACTACTACTACCACCACCGGTTGCATGCAATCTATCATTTCTAAACACCATCTGTGCCTTTGTAAAAATGTCAACAGAATTTATCTCTGGCTTCAGCCAGCTTTTCGTACCTATAACGATTTCAGCTTCGGTGCTTTCTATCAGCGCTTGAAGTTCCGGTACTTTACCAATGCAACTTTGACAGTTTACAATTACAATACCGATTGCTGCATGGTCCCCGCATGTCCTGACTTTGCCCCACACCCTTTTAGGTTGTTGCTCTTTCTGTACTTGCCTCCAGGCCATCTAACCAAAAAAACCACCCGTCCCACCCGAGACTGCAAATGTAAACACATTCCTGGATCAACTTAGTGAACTGATGCTTTGAACTCCTCCCTACCAGTTCTATACCATTCCTCCTCTGACATAGTCCCTTGAAGCATTTATCCTAGCACTATTGGACTCATTCATAGCTCCAAGAAGTCTGCTTCCATTACTATGAATGGAAATGTGGGTAGCTAATCTACTTTAACTAACTTCCAGGATTCAATTATAGTGAGTTTATTGACAAACACCATAAAGTAGTTAACAATCATACACTTAAACATAAATAACTTCAAAATTGCTTAAAATCAAGAGCAAGTTTTGCATTGGGATCATGTCTGGATTGCTTCCTAAAGCCAACGGAAGAGCTTGATGCACAAAAGAAATCTTTAGTTAAGTTCATAGAACTTTGGAGCTACTCATACATTGCTGGGAAATTAATAATTGTCATTTGTTCCCTGAAGTAAATAGTTTAGTGCACATTAACACAATAGAAGCAAGGCTTGAATGACACTTTTGCTCCACCCAGCATTTAATATGCCAAAAGCGGGTTCTAACAATTAACATTTGATACAGAAAATGACTTAATTTTGTTCCTGTATGTTGATGGTCCCCATCATTCAGTCACTGGGTCAGAGCCACTCTCATGCCAGTGGTAGTGGCATACTTCATACTTCAGTCCCATATGATGTAGCCAGCCTCGCTTATTATGTTCCAAATGTAGGAACTGCTTGTTATTCATTGCTATAGCTTTCTATGCTGTTGCTCAAGAAATCAAACTACTGCTGTTAACTACAGTGTCCTAATACAGTGTTAAAATTAGCATGTAAAATGTTGTCCAAAGTAAGAGCACTATCACAACAAGATTGTTTCAGAAGGTAAAGAAATTATAGTAACAAAGCAAGTAGTACAAAATGAGGTTTCATTTCAGAAGTTCTAGGATGAACTATACAAGGAAAGTGCATTATCAATGCTGTGAATACAAATGAGGAAGTGTGTGATGTAAGTTCAGTATATGAAATTGCCGGAGCTCTATGCAAAGCAGCAACAGTAAGAAGGGTTCAAAATATGCTGGAACAGGCACATCAATGTGAGAACCACATTTTGCAGGTGCTTGATGCTCTGCAAACAGGACATCTAAATGCTTAAGAAAAGAATGAATTAGGAAAATTGTGCAATGCTTGTTGAGGTATTTCCATTTGAAGGGTGACAGATTGTCATCTGCCAAAACTGTGAGGCATATACTTCCTATACTGCTGGAACATAAAAGCTGGGTTATAAATGATCAAGATCCCAGAGGCACAGAAGAAAGAATTAAAAGAACATCCAGAAGAAATGCTCCCAGATGATACTGTGGAGAGTCAAAGCTTGTGGAACACACCAGTATTACTGTTCTTTAAAAAGGTAGATACTAGTGGACAAATTATATACAGTAAAACTTTGTGTATACATTTTTGAAGGGGGATGATAAAATAAATGTATTAGTGTGATTAACATTAAAATGAAACTCTTTAATATATTTCTATTAAACTCAAGTGCACACAAACAGATGATACATATACTGTACTGTAATAATACAGTAGTTCAAACAGGCTTGTGCCTAAGTTAGGGACAATTAAAGTTATTTAGAGCTAAAGAATGAATCAGTTGTAGTTTTTTTGGAAGCAATACTGCATTCATAAATCAAGTTTTCTTATGCAACCACTGGGCACATCTTGTCATCACTAATGTTTCTTGATCTTATGTAATGTTATGTTATGTCCAATGCAGTAAGTGCTTCTGACAGATTGGGAGGTTCCACAGATTCACCATCTGATTCTTTGGATTCCTCAGAACTATTTATTTTAACTTAGACTGACACTGCTTTTTTAATCATTTCATTCTTATTTCATACGCAACGCACAACAGTATCAGCATCACAATCAACAAAACCATCAAAATCAATTCCATGTCAAATACGAGTCCAGTCATTATCTTCCGGTATATTGAAATCTACATCAAAATGTTCAGCATTTTCAGGGTCAGCTTGAATTTCATCTTTCATGAGGTCAACTTTCGGAAAGTACTTGAGTTTTGTGTTTGGATTCAATTGATCCCAAGCAGTCCTTATACACTGCACTGCCTATATAAGAAAAATAAATTAAAATGCTACATATACATATCTGTGCCAAATTTAATTTAATTTATAGATCTATTCTAAAAATTTTAGTGAAGTTCAGAGGCAACTAACAGGGTATGCTATATATATGTAGTGTATCTGCAAAGAGCGTCGTAACCGGCAATACAATTCTTTGGTTTACCTGCAACATGTCCAGTTTAGGATCTTCCTTCCAGCTGTTGAGATGTGTGATAACACATTGAACGAGCATTTTCCTGTATTTTGCTTTTGTGGCAGTAGGGATGCTCAAGTCTGGACTGAACATGGCTTGTGCAACTTGCTGCAAAGAAGTTCTATGTTGCTAAGCTGTAGTGCTGAAGAATTAGCCAACAATTGTCTAGAAGCAAATGTATTTTCCTCTTCTCATGATGCATGTGGGCACTAAGCTTATTGAGGTGACTTTTGAAGAGGTTTGCAGTCATCCTTAGCTTCTTGTTTGACTCATACTAGGTGGGATATGATTTTGTGCCCTTGAAACATCGAGGCTTTGCTGACTTCCTTTCACTAGTGGACGGAGTTTATCAGAGCCTTCTGTGTGTACAGTAAGGAGTACCATCACTCTTTTGTTGCTTCTCTTTCCTCCACAGCAGGGACTGCCCATAAATGCCAATGTTTTGTCCAGCAACAAGTTTAAAAAAAGTTCTGTTTCGTCTGTGTTGTAAATATATTTCAGACCGTATTTTGCAATTGTACTTGGGAGATGATGCTCTTTCCAATATCCTATGGTGACATTATCCACACTGTTAGCCTCCCCACAAACTCTTCTGCCAGTAATGCCACATCTTAGTTTGAATCAGTGTAACGAACCAGAAGAAGAACGAAAGTTTCCAACATTTAACTTTTTTGCAAATTCTACAGCCTTTTCTTTCAGTTTTGTGCTTGAGATGGGTACATTAGCTGCACGCTGTAACTGAAACAAAGTCTGTAGGTATTTTTCCATTTCTGCAAACTTTCCACCTTTGATACGTGTGTGTTTCTCACCACTTGGCCTGGCTTTCGAAGCACTAGATCTTATCTGCGTTTCATTAGTCAGTATGGTAGTTACCGTATTTACTCGAATCTAAGCCGCACCTGAAAAATGAGACTCGAAATAAAGGGGAAAAAAAAATTCCCGAATCTAAGCCGCACCTGAAATTTGAGGCTCGAAATTCAATGGGAGAGAAAAGTTTTAGGCCGCACCTCCAAATCGAAACAAAGTTGGTCCATTGTAATATGAGACACAATTTAGGTCGAATGAAAGACGATACAGCTACAGTAGTTTGGTTCGAGTCGTAAGCTTAGCAGTTAAGCTTTACCAGGTAGCCATTGCTATGCGTCAGGCGCTCCGTCCGTATTTATACGGGTACCCTTCCTTTTTCACGTGCTTCGTCTGGTTTGAATCGATTGCTTATTTTGCTTTGATCTGATAAGTGCCGTTTTCTTTGTTATAGGTGTTTACGTCACTCTAAGCTGAAAATGCATTACTGTACTGTGTCATGCATTGTTTGTCGCATTTTGATAGTGCGTGTTTACGGCCTGTCGCCGCTCGCGGCATGACTTGCTTTTGTGCGCGCTACCGCCGCTTAAAAAAAAGGGGGAATCGTCTCATTAGCGAAACAATGGCAAGAGACGGCTATTTGTTGTTACTTACACTGCTGCTTTCTTTGATAATGATCAACAAGAACCAAATAATAGATTGCGTATGATAGAAAATGTTCTGAACGAGAGTTTAGCGAAAATTTTTCTCCGTTTGAAAATCTTTGCGGCCGCTTCTTTAGTACATCAAATTCTGCACAGAAATTAGTCATCTTACATTTAAAATTTAGTCAGTTGCCGTGCTTCATTTCTGACTGTATCACTATTAGGCATAAGAATAATACGAATATAAACATGACACGATACGTATATTCTTCCGCGTTTGCTGTTGTCTCACTCTAGTTTCGTAGTTTATTAGGCAGACAGGATTTAAATGAGATCGCAGCAAACACGAAAGAATACATGGCAAAATGTTTATATTCGTATTATTCTTATGGTGAAGAGAATACTGCATGTGATTCACATTTCATCAGGTTCCTATTAGCAACCATCTCTTCTCACAGGTAGGAAAAAACTTGGAACGTTGAGTTGGCCATATTGACAAACATCCCAAACAGTCTTGCCAGTCGGATTTTCGTAGTACACTGAAATTCTGCTACATTCGAAGATGAACAATACGGAATTTGTATTTACTTCGTTGGATAATGTATGAAAATGCAGTGGTCGAAACTCGGGGTGGCGAAAAAAAAAGCTTGTCTTCTACCTTTTTTTTAAATTTATTTACTGATGCAGAGGTTTTGGCGCCAGTATTTATCGTTATGCCCACAAAGCATGCTTGTGTAGCGCTACATATATTCGACGGCAGAAGTTAGTTGTGGCGGCACCTATCAACATTTTTCAGAACTCCCTCTTGCTTTGCACTCGATTCTAAGCCGCAGGCGGTTTTTTGGATTACAAAAACCGGAAAAAAAGTGCGGCTTAGATTCGAGTAAATACGGTAAGGTAGAATATGGGATACTTTGCAATGCTCACTTTAGGTTCACTAGGACGTCTTTGCACTTCTTCGATTTCGTTTATTTTCTCCTGCATGGAAAGACACCTCTAATTTTGTGACAAACTCTATCATTTTCACATGCATAAAAATTGAAAACTACACTAAAAAAATTAAGTTCACCCCTTACAAAAACAGTCCTAGTTTTACTCATTGTGCCTTTCCACCTGCTTACACTACCATCAAGTGCCACTTGTATGTACTGTGTTGTGTGATTGTTGGACTGCGGGACCCGCCCTTAGGTCCCCATTACGTGACACCACTCTGCAACACTCATGAATTCACATGGTGCAGCATGTCATGCCACTACTGAGAACAGGTGCAGCTGTTGCTGTGAGCAACTTTGATGCTGCCGCAACTGCTATTATATTTGCTGACGTCTTGTGCCGATTGTTCATAAGCAACTACCCGCTACAAGTATTTAAGAAGAAATTAAAAGAATTTCTGAATGACAACTCCTTCTACTCCATAGAGGAATTTTTAGATATAAATTAAGGAAAAAAAAAGAAAAAAATATTTAAAAAATAAAAAAAAATAAAAAAAAAATAAAGTTGTTATATTAACTTAAGTATGTTGTTAAATTAACCTAATTATGTCATGTATTGGAAAATTTGACTCGTTCCACATCATTACGAAGTATCGTATTCATGATCCATGGAACTAGTATTAATCTAATCTAATCTAATCTAATCTACGTGGCTAATCAACAGCCCCCTGTGTGGCGTCGTGTGGAGGCCGTTATTGGGAACAGTGTTCCCACCAAGTTACACAATCTGAAACCGACTGCCACAAGGTCAACAACAGTGTCGCCATGTGTATTGTACCAAAGGCCTGCAATAGCAACTGGGCTTTGCATGCAGACAACAAATCTACAATCACTGACCACACCATACACGAAACATTTCAAAACAATTTCTTGGTCTTTATAATGTATAAGTGAAACAAAAATTACTGCAGAGTAAAAATAACAGTGTAAAAGTACAAAAACATATAAATGGAAAAAATGAAGGTGGGGTAACTTTGCATGCAAAATCGAAAAAAGTGCACATTATAAAATGTACAAGTGCAAAAAACACAGAGCTGAGGAACGTATAAATGAGGTTTCACTGTGTAGGTTAGTGGTGGACTACTATAAATTGATTGACGTTTTGGTAGAGGAGGCATTCCCAGTTCCAAACATATCTGAAATACAGGTCCTGTTAGGAAAGACCAAATATTTTCCCACTTTGGGTTTTGCAAGTGAGTATCACCAGATATTAATGGACTCCACTGGGCAGAGAGAAAACTGCTTTTAGTGCTAACTGCTAGCACTATGAATCCAAGAGGATGCCAGTGGGATTGAAAGGTGCACTTAAGTACATTCCAAAGGTTAATGAATTTAATGAATGTTGTATTAGCAGAGTTGCAGGAAACAAAATTTTTAGTATATCTCGATTATATTATTCACTATGGAAATTCTGTGGGAGAAATTATGAGAGATTTTTGACAGACTAATGGAACATATGCTGAAGCTACAATCAGACAAGTGTGAGTTTCTGTGAAGGGTCTTATTCTTTGGACATAAGATGTGGACATTAGACTACAGCCAGATGAGCAAAATGTAGAGAAAGTGAAGAAGTTCCTAGCTGTTGGTAATTGATGTAATCAACATTAAAATATTTATTTCTCTGATTGTTAGTGCTGATTTATAGTGTATGACTTGTAAACTCTTTCATTAAATGTCTTCTGTGGCTTGTAAATTCTTTTGTTATATGTGCTCTGTGACTTGGACATAAAGAGTTGTGACAGACTGCAAATTGCTGCCTCCTACTGTCACTCACAGCATAAAAACTGCTGCCAAAACCTGGGAAGATTTCCATAATAGTTGCTGAGTCACCATCACTTTTAGAATGCACACCATGTGATGATGCTGTGATGGCCCACTGCAGTAATTTGTCAAGCCAGGCACCAAACTCATCTGATGATGACCGACTGCATAGGTAGCTAAGTTTAACTGAATTTTCATGGCTCATGTTTTGTAGTGCCACTTGTAAACAGTTGATTCTCTGTTGTGTTCTATACTGTTATTGTGGCTTCTTGGTTGACACTTTAATAGTGTCAGATCTTACAGTAAGCCTGTCGCTTGCTTATGGCTTATATTTTTTTATCAAACTGTGTACTGCATTGCCCGCTTAGACAATTGCAATCAGTTCAGAAAGTCGGACACAGAAAATGGTGATAGCAAAAATCAGTCCACCTGTGTCCAGCCATCCTGATTTAGGTTTTCCATGATTGTTAACATCCAGTATTGATTTAAGTGTCAGGAAGTCATTTCTGAAAGTATTCGTATGAAGTGTAGCCATGTATGGAAGTGAAACATGGACGATAAATAGTTTGGACAAGAAGAGAATAGAAGCTTTCGAAATGTGGTGCTACAGAAGAATGCTGAAGATTAGATGGGTAGATCACATAACTAATGAGGAAGTATTGAATAGGATTGGGGAGAAGAGAAGTTTGTGGCACAACTTGACCAGAAGAAGGGCTCGGTTGGTAGGACATGTTCTGAGGCATCAAGGGATCACCAATTTAGTATTGGAGGGCAGTGTGGAGGGTAAAAATCGTAGGGGGAGACCAAGAGATGGATACACTAAGCAGATTCAGAAGGATGTAGGTTGCAGTAGGTACTGGGAGATGAAAAAGCTTGCACAGGATAGAGTAGCATGGAGAGCTGCATCAAACCAGTCTCAGGACTGAAGACCACAACAACAACAACATGATTTCTGTAAATTGTTTCAGGCAAATGCCAGAATGGTTCCTTTAAAAGGGCACAGCTGACTTCCTTCCCCATCCTCCCCTTATGCGGCGGGATGGATGACCTCACTGTTTGGTCCCCTCATTCCAAGTCAACCAACAAACCAACAATCAGTTATAGTTTTTGAGACCTGATCTTGTTTTTGGCAACAGTTCCAGCAATCAACTGATTAGGATCCCATGATACCACCATTCATAAATTCACATTTCTCCATGGCTGCTTATAAGGGGAACCGAAGTATTTTTCTGGCAGCATCTCCGACCTACGAAAAAAGTGAAAGAATCATCACAGCATGCTAGGACGATAAAAATACCATAAGGTTATTACTAAACTTTCCCTATTTAACACATTATAACACAGAAACTAATTACTGTACAAGTACCAAATGTGCCCCATTAATGTCAAGGACATGGGGAAGAAAAATAATGCAGACTCAATTCAATTAAAACACTTTTAATGTGCTGCTATGGTACATCATACCATTACATACTGATACCATTACTGTTACCAAAGGGGCTTAGTATGGCATCTATAAGAGTCAAGAAGAGTCTGAAAGTGCAAGATTGCATTCTGCACAGCAGAATGAAACCTATCTGTAGGTATTCTGGCTACCTCTCTTGATATGCTACGCTTCAGATCAGCACATACATGAATGGTCCCCGTTCTTCAAGTAGCCCCTCAACCAGAAATCACAGGGAGTGAGATCATGTGATTGTGCTGGCCCAGCATTTGGAAAGGATTGGCTAATAATTCAATTGTTTCCAAATGTATTTCTGAGAAGCAAGTGAACTTCATGAACGATGTGCGGTGTTGCCCCATCTTCTATGAAAACTGTTGAGTTCAATGCATCTCATTCCTGCAGGGTGGGTACGACATGCTGGCAAAGCATATCGCAGTAACACTGGCCATGTCTTCGGTCTTTGAGCTCCAGACTGTTTAAGGAAGAATGGGCCAATGACGAACATAGTCATGAAGCCACAGCATATGGTGACATGTTCACCATGCAGAAGAGCTTCATGCACAGTGACAGAAGGTGAAGATCCTCACACTCAACAATTCTGTGTGTTTACCTCACCCCTCAGAGAAAAAATGAGCTTTGTCTGACCATAGGATGGTCCAGGGCCAGCCCTCGTCAACTTCAGTCCTCACGAGAAAGTGGAGACTGAAGGCAACACATTGTTGTGTGCCCTTTGGTGCAAACTTCTGTATGATATGGATCTTGTACTGATACCATTTGAGAATGGTTTGGAGCACCTTCTGTACAGTGGACCATGGGATGTTCAACTGTCGTGACAGCACGCACTCTGCCTGATGAACGGGAATTGTACACAGCGTTTTCTGCTATAGTAACAACGATTTCATCAACCACTTGTGGTGCAGCCGGTTGTCGGCCTCTTCCCAGTGTGACACCCAGTTCTCCAATTGATTCAAACTTCTTCATCATGCTCCGCACAGCAGGTGGAGAAAGAGGATCATTCCACAATCCTTTCAGCCGGCAATATTGTTGAAGTGCAGCTGCAGCATTACTGTTGTTTCGATAATAGAGCTTTACCAATAATGCCCTGTTCCTTTGCACTGCAACTGGTCAGATGTATGAAGCTATGAATTACGATGGCTGCTCCCTGTACCTGGTGGCCATAGTTGGAACTGGATGGTGGCACTGTAACACATGGAAATCACGCACCCCATACTGTGGACATTAATGCTACCAAATTTGGCACTTGTATGGTAATTAGTTTCCATGTTATAATGTGTTAAATAAGGAAAGTTTAATTATAACCACCTAGTAGAATTATGCAAACTCATCTGGATTATTTGGAATATATTAAGGCCAAACACTTTCCAAACCCAAATCACTGCAGTTAGCTCATCCACAAACAGATTCCCAAGATATGCCCATCAAGCTTATAATGATGATTGCTGGAACATTGTAACTGAATGTTTATCAGCAGTTAAGAAGGAAAAACTTGATAAAATAAAGTGGAGGATTGTATTCAATGTGTCTTATCATAAGCTCAACATCTTACAACAACATGTTATAGGTGGGAACAAATCTTCTGTCAGAAATACATTCCTGGAAATTGAAATAAGAACACCGTGAATTCATTGTCCCAGGAAGGGGAAACTTTATTGACACATTCCTGGGGTCAGATACATCACATGATCACACTGACAGAACCACAGGCACATAGACACAGGCAACAGAGCATGCACAATGTCGGCACTAGTACAGTGTATATCCACCTTTCGCAGTAATGCAGGCTGCTATTCTCCCATGGAGACGATCGTAGAGATGCTGGATGTAGTCCTGTGGAACGGCTTGCCATGCCATTTCCACCTGGCGCCTCAGTTGGACCAGCGTTCGTGCTGGATGTGCAGACCGCGTGAGACGACGCTTCATCCAGTCCCAAACATGCTCAATGGGGGACAGATCCGGAGATCTTGCTGGCCAGGGTAGTTGACTTACACCTTCTAGAGCACGTTGGGTGGCACGGGATACATGCGGACGTGCATTGTCCTGTTGGAACAGCAAGTTCCCTTGCCGGTCTAGGAATGGTAGAACGATGGGTTCGATGAAGGTTTGGATGTACCATACAATATTCAGTGTCCCCTCGACGATCACCAGTGGTGTACGGCCAGTGTAGGAGATCGCTCCCCACACCATGATGCCGGGTGTTGGCCCTGTGCGCCTCGGTCGTATGCAGTCCTGATTGTGGCGCTCACCTGCACGGCGCCAAACACGCATACGACCATCATTGGCACCAAGGCAGAAGCGACTCTCATCGCTGAAGACGACACGTCTCCATTCGTCCCTCCATTCATGCCTGTCGCGACACCACTGGAGGCGGGCTTCACGATGTTAGGGCGTGAGCGGAAGACGGCCTAACGGTGTGCGGGACCGTAGCCCAGCTTCATGGAGACGGTTGCGAATGGTCCTCGCCGATACCCCAGGAGCAACAGTGTCCCTAATTTGCTGGGAAGTGGCGGTGCGGTCCCCTACGGCACTGCGTAGGATCCTACGGTCTTGGCGTGCATCCGTGCGTCGCTGCGGTCCGGTCCCAGGTCGACGGGCACGTGCACCTTCCGCCGACCACTGGCGACAACATCGATGTACTGTGGAGACCTCACGCCCCACGTGTTGAGCAATTCGGCGGTACGTCCACCTGGCCTCCCGCATGCCCACTATACGCCCTCGCTCAAAGTCCATCAACTGCACATACAGTTCACGTCCACGCTGTCGCGGCATGCTACCAGTGTTAAAGACTGCGATGGAGCTCCGTATGCCACGGCAAACTGGCTGACACTGACGGCGGCGGTGCACAAATGCTGCGCAGCTAGCGCCATTCGACGGCCAACACCACGGATCCTGGTGTGTCCGCTGTGCCGTGCGTGTGATCATTGCTTTTACAGCCCTCTCGCAGTGTCCGGAGCAAGTATGGTGGGTCTGACACACCGGTGTCAATGTGTTCTTTTTTCCATTTCCAGGAGTGTAATTACTGTTCTGTTATGGTTCCAAGCACATCGCATGACTACTATTAATGATATTATGGAAGGACTTCTGCAACTTGTCTTGCACAAGAACATCAGGGATTTTACATGTTTTCTATCGCACAACATTTTTCGAGGTAGTCACAGAAATGATCATACCACGATCAAAGTAACGACTTATGGTTTCACTTGAATTACATTCAACCTGACATGCCATCCATTCTTGCTTTCTCATCTACTTAATTACTGGCTGGTGCTACTGTCCTCATAGAACGGCCTCCTTTGTTGCCTGCCTCCATTCTTCTCTGTCCATTGCCTTCCTTCTCCGTAGCTTTGAGGTCCTCCTCCATATTATCAAGCCACCTTTTCTTGCATCTTTCTCTTCTCCTTCCTCCTTCGGGCATTCCTATAAACACTCCCTTAACGCTAAGTTTCTGTCTTTCTGTGTACTTGACCAGCCCATCTTATTCTTCCTTGCTTGATTTTCACTATAATATTCATGTGTCCAAAAAGTGTCTGTGGCCCTGCATTCGCACTTATTCTCCAACTTCCTTCCTCTCTCACTTCGCCAAATATCTTTCTCAAAGTCTTTCTTTCCCACCTTAAGAACCAGCCTTCCTTCTTTGTATCATCACCCAACCTTCTGACACGTACATTACTATAGGTCTTAATATAGTCAAATATATTTGAGTTTTTGTGTTCCTACTAACATTTCTGAACTTAAATGTATTCTGCAAGGATTAATAATTGAAATCTTATTAAACACCTTATATGCTGTATCTGAGGGAGTGATTGCATGGTAATTGCTGCACTCTGCCTTATCAACTTTCTTATGTGATGGGCAGGTTATTCTCATCAGGCATTTTTTCCTTTATCCATACAAACTTTATTAGTTGATGAACAGCCATTTCCACCTTCTTTTACTCAAACTGTAATAATTTGGCCTCTATGCCATCTTCCCCTGCTGTTAAATTATTCTTTTAGTTTTTAATTGCATTCTTCACTTCCCCTAAGTCTGGTGATTTGACTTCGTGCTCCTCCGCTTCTGTTTCTAATTCCAATTCCAAATGCAGTTCCTCTTCTTTGTCATTCAAGGTTTCTCCTCTCTGTTCCCTCTCCAATTTCCATTAAGTAACTCAACAAAATACCCTTGCCATATTAGGTTTCAATCTTTACCCTTATAGAAGACTGCTCACAGTTCGAACTCTCTCATCATTTCTCTAGATCTCTTATAGAACTTTCATATCTTATTATTATCCATAATTTTGTCCAACTGCTCTATCTTCCTCCTTTCTTTTTGTCTTTTCTTCACTCTAGTAACTTACCCAGTCTTTCCCTCTTCTCTCTCAAGTCTTCCACTGTTAGCCTCGTTTTCACTTCTCTGTTGGATTACCACTAAGTATTTCCCACTGAGTGACTTCTTCGTTCTTTGGTATTTTCACTTCCCTAGCATTTCTTCCATGGCTACACTGATGGCTGTTTTCAGTATGCCCATTTAGTTTCCACATCCCATTCATTTCATGTGCTCTCTCTTGTCTTGGTAATCTGTAATCTCTTCTCATATTCTTCCTGTTTTTCTTTCATTTGTAGACTTTCTGTATTGTGATTCACTTTTCCCCTACTCATTTTTTTCGTGACACTTCTATCTATTGATAATTCTGTGTCTCCTCCTGCCCATCTACAGCTACTAACTTCCATAATGTGTAATGAATGCATTTATCTATAATAACATGGTCTATCTTGTTTCTTGTAATTCTGTCTGGCAATTCCCATGTACTTTCTTGGATTCCATTTGCTTTTTATCAACAACTCCTTGCCACTAGCAAAGTCTGTCAGCCTCAGTCCTTTACCATTACTGACTTCATGCAGGGTTTCTTTTCCTTTATGTTTCTACAGACTACTACTTTTCCAAGTGTTTGTCTTCAGATCACGTGACCAATGTGTGTTATCTGTAACAATCTCATCTTACATTGTGACGTGTTAGCCCCGCGCCCAACCCCCAACCTGGAGTACCAGTATTTTCCTTTGGAGTTTACTCTCATAGATAGGTTGACTTCCTTTAACCTGTAGAAGACATTCCCCTGCCCTAAGTGAGACACAATTTGTCTGGTACCTCTGTTGAGTCCTGTCCGGCTTGGGTGACCCTGCCTGCATCTATGCTACCGTCGACATGCTGGAGTGTGCAAACCCTCCCACCTGGCACTGAAGGTGCCTTCAGTATGGTTGCATCTCGTGGGAGACCATTCTTGCTTTTTGCAGTGCTAGGCATGAGAATACATTTTCCATCACCACACAGATACAAGCCAACAATGTGTTGATGACTTCACATATAGTGCAGATAATGATACTGAAACTATTGCTGTGTGTTATCAACTAATGGCTCTCATGAAATTATTGAGCCTTAAATAAATGAAATGGGCCAGTTCCAAGACAAATGAAGAACCTAAGGGCAAGAGATTAATACATATAGTCAAGATGGAGGTGTGTAATGGAATGCGGCAATGGACAGTTTGTTCATTTACACAAATGGTGTCACAGAAAAATCACATGATGCACCTACTACCAAAAGGAAACTATTACAGACTGTAGTTAAATTTTGACACACACTAGCACTATTCTAGCCAAAGTCAATCATGGCAAAACTATTATTCCAAGAAACTTGGTGTAGGGGAATTTACTGGAATGAAATGCTACCCAACAACCTCACAACACTTAGTTGCCTTGCATTCATGTCTCATAATGGTTATCAATTACTAAGTCACAATGTTCAGATTCACATATTTTGTGATGCTTCAGAATGAGTTTATGCAGCAGCTCTATACATCCACAGTGTTTCCCAGAGCAACACTTTATTCGGGAGGACGACGGTTCAATCCCGTCTCCGGCCATCCTGATTTAGGTTTTCCGTGATTTCCCTAAATCGTTTCAGGCAAATGCCGGGATGGTTCCTTTGAAAGGGCACGGCCGATTTCCTTCCCAATCCTTCCCTAACCCGAGCTTTCGCTCCGTCTCTAATGACCTCGTTGTCGACGGGACGTTAAACACTAACCACCACCACCACCACCAGCAACACTTTGATTCACTTGGCCTGCAGTAAGAGCGGGCTGGCATCTATTAAAAGAATAACACTGCTAGGTGCAATTGTTGGCGCAGGATTTCTAAGATAACAGTATTACTTATGCAATGTTGTGGATGGATGCTACAATGATCTTAGGTTGGATACTTGGTGATGCTAATCGATGGAAGACTTTCATCCATGACAGAGTGACAGAAATTCATACATATACATCACCTAGTCAGTAGAGACATTGTCCTGGACATGATACTCCAGTGAACTCCTTAACATGGGGACTTCTTGGCAGTCACATACAATATATGTATGTTGGTGGAAAGAACAAATATGACCCCCTCCTCCTCTACCACCACCACCACCACCACCACCATAGACTTTGCAAGCCCTCTCTCTGCCAATATGGACATGGCTATAGAAAAGGCCAGTGTAACGCTCTTCACATGTGCAACAAGACACACAGTAGGTTTAAAGCATTAGAACTCTGCTCCAACATTAATAGCGACACATTTTTGTGGCTTTATGGAGATTTGCCAATAGTAGTGGATTGGTGAGCACCATCTACACGGACAACCCAAAGTCCTTTCACGCTGCCAACACAGAATTGTTGGAACTATGGAACTTCCTGACAAACTTGCAGACCCACTGCTTCCTCATCATAAATGGAATTACTTGGAAATTCATTGCACTGGGGCTGTGTTGGTGGGAGTGAATAGTGGAAACTGTCAAGCAATGCTTACAGAAAGTGTTGGGACGATCAAGACTAACTGCAGAACAACTCTATACCCCCTTGGTTAGTATGGATGCTGCAGTAAACTCCAGGCCTACCTGATCAAAAAATTTAAACTATGTCAGAAACTAGCAATCAGCTTCTAGAAAAGGTGGACCAAGGAACATCTCATGGAGCTTAGGAGCTTTCACAAAGTTAGAGGCCCATCTACAAGATGTAGCGACACCCATCCTGGTGACCTGGCTTTGATTCAAGAGAGTGGGTGCCCGCAACATGTCTGAAGGAAAGACAAAATGGAAAGACATGTACAGGGAAGAGACAATGCAAGTGGTGAAGAAGTAAGAGCAGTTCTATCATAAGGAAATATTGGAGGTGATCTACCGATAAAGCGTGCTTTGTGATTGCTAAATAAAGCAGAAAAAGACTACTCAGCAACTGAGATGGAGTGTTTGGTAATGGATTGAGCAACGAAGCAACTTCAGGTATAGAAGGAAATTCATGATCATAAACCGCTAACTTGGATCATCAGTATAAAAGATCCATCCTCCCATTTTTTGAAATGGAGACTGAAACTCGAAACATATTCATATGTAGTTGCATTCAAGCCAGGTCACTTAAACACTAGTGCAGATGCATTTAGTGGAATGAGATAAGCACATGATGATCCAACAAGAAGGGAGATGGAGGGGCAGATAAAAATAGTAACCAATCATGAAGAACTGTATGAGGACACACTAGAAGTTACCAATAAGGAGAAAGCGGAAATCGTGAAAGCAGTATGCAACAGCCTATTAGGTAGTCACCAAGGGATCCACAGAGTGCGGGATTGACTACAGAAATATTGCACATGGAAAAGAATGAAAAGGAATCCAGGGAAATATATTACAGCGTGGGACCAATGCTGAAAGAATAAGTATACGCAAAGTACGACAAAGATGCCGTTAGTGATTATAGACATTGTTTTGTAAACCCTCATCACCAGTTGCATAAAGACCTTGTCACTTCTGCTGTGGAGGCAGAGTTTCCACTGTTGTTACGGTAGGCCAAGTTTGTGAGTTCATGAAACAGCTTCTGGTGCAGTGCACCACTAAGACAATTTCTCCCTGACACTATTACACAGCTATGCCCCAGGGTTAGGTAACAGGATCTGAGAAGGAGGTTCTACAACACTCCAACAAATTATTAACAAAGTCACACAAATGAGTTAAAAAGGCTTACTTATCTTTGTGACCTTTTAAATAATGAAGTTTGCAACACTGTAGGTAATATAACACAAAAAAGGCCCTCAGTGGCTAAGAGCAAATAATCGTTGGTAAAGTTCACAGTATATAGCACATGCAATTTACAACAACTGTCTGTTCACTTCTAAAAGCTCACTAAATGACATTCCCTGTCTAAGTCAGCCACGGGCAATGATCTATAACGAAGCGGGTGAGAGCTGCTGCTCTGTCTTCTGAGCAGGCTTCTGTTCATCATTGTCTGGTCATTGGAAAATTGTACTTGGCCAATAACTGGCCAAGGCAAAGTTGATATCTTCATCCTCAGTGCCACCTTTGGCACTGGTAGAACTTGCGCAAGTAGTAAGTCTCTATGGTACTGGCACCAGCTTGCATGTTTGCACATGTGGTGCTTTTGCCCTCACTGCGTCTTGTTCGGACAACACAGCACACTGCAGAAACCATTTTTGACAAATGTAATTCTGACATAGCAGGTCCATTAGACTTAGAAACAGAGCTATAGATGTATTTTGACATTTCAGGATAATTTGCAGAAGTTTGCAGTAGCTATTCCACTAGAAAGACAAGATGCAGCCACAGTGGCAGGAGATTATATTAAGGTATGGTGTTTTTTTAATGGATAATGACTCTAGTTTTTTGATTAAAGTATTTAAGAGAGTGTGTAAATTATTAAGAATAAAGAATATACAGACAAATGCCTTGCACCCCCAGACAGACGGAGCGTTGTGTAGTAGTGGTGCTCCTATCTCTCTTTCTTATCATTGAATATGATACTCACATTTAAGTTCTGGCATGATCCAGCAGAATCAAAACTGTAAATTTAAAAACCAAAATTATTCTCATACTTTCTCATGGATTGAATTAAAATATTAAAAATTATGTAAGATTTATTACCAAATAATTTGAAATTGTAATTATTAAAACTGTAATTTAAAACTGTCATTATTCATGTTTGTATGACTTATTCTGAAAACATTTAACAAGAAGTGTTTGAATGTGCAAGAAACGTTTTTGATGTGAAAGATTTATTCATCTTCGACCACTGAACTGTGACTTCATGTGTTGCTGCAGTTGTTGATAACTGTGTAGCAAGTAGCATGGACTCAGTTATGGAGTAGTGAGTTGGTTGGCATGTTACGGCATTAGTTGTTGGGCTATAAACTTGACTGATGTGTACCTTACAATAAATCTTTAATTTTGGGGAAATGAAGAAAATAAAACAGCTGATGAAGAAACAGATGGAATCAGTATCTGAATTATATACTGAACCAAATCAAGTCCAGTAGATATGAACATTGTTTTTTAGAGTGGCTCACAGTATCTTACGAACAAGATATTTATCAAGGGGCAGCAAGGAACGGGTTTGAACACTTATCCTTCTCACCTAATATTTATAATGTAGCTGGACAGATAAAAAAAATCTGCTCTCCAACTAGCAGTAGGATAACACACTTGTAAAGGTATTAAAGTTCACAAACTTTCAGAGCCAGTGGCTCCTTCTTCTGGCAGAAGGGTTGAAGAGGAAGGAGGACAGCTGAAAGAAAAAGACTGGTGAGGTCTAGGAAAGGGGTAGAGTCCAGAAAAGCCGGCCATACCACTGTGGGTAAGGGCAAATTCATCATAAGGAATGAGAAGGAAAGACTGATTGTTGGAGTCTGCACTGGACAAGATTTGAAAATCTGAGAGCTGAAAAGTGGAAGATAGGGTGACAGTGGTGGGGGGGGCAGTGAAAAGTAGACAGATCAGTAAATGAAAGATATAGAACACTACAAGGTTGTGAGGAAACAAATAGCTACTGTAAGGAAATGCTGAGACTGAAGAAATTAATGTAAATGAAGGTAAGGTGGATGGCGAGAAACAAGGACATGTTGTAATGCCAATTCCTACTTATGGAGTTCTGAGAAACTGGTGTCTTGGGGAAGAATTCAGATGGCACATGTGGTGAAAAAGGCACCAAGGTCATGACTATCATGTTGTACAACATGCCTGCAGTAGGATCTTGTGTGGTGTCAATATACACCCTCTGCCTATGCCCATTCATCTTAACTGATAACTTGGCACTAGTCATGCTGATGTATATGATGTGTCATTTCACATATGTCTCTCACTTTGATAGTGTATGTTTTGCCAGTTACAGTGCTGATATAGGTGGAAGTAGGAGGGTGCATAGGGCTAAGGCAGATATACATTTGGTGGGTGGTTGCTTTGAGACCAACAACTATGAGACGACCAGGGTGATTGGGTTGTGACTCTTAGGAGGAACATAAAAGATGGGGGTGCATGTTTTGGGGGGGAGGGGGTAAGAAGTTCTATGGATTGAGATATTGGTCATTGTGAGGGGCCTGAGGTTTTAAGGAGGGACTACAGTCAGTTTGAATCATGGCATTGGGATCTTGATGGCAGATGCTGTACATAGAGGTGTCAGACAGCTAGCATAGACCTTTGCTTATGTACTCCCATCAGTCAAGTACCACAGTGGTAGATCCATTGACTGCTGGGAGGATAGTAACAGAGTATTCAGCTTTTAGTAAATGGAGAACCTGGAGTTCTGCAGAGGACAGGTTAGCGTCATGTTGCAGGGACCTGAGGAACGGTTGTGAAGCTATGCTGCACGTGAGGAAGGCTTGTAAGGGATGATTTTGAGATAGTGGTTGTGGATAAAGTTGGGATCATGGTCAGAACTGTTTGAGGCAGGGTTCAATGTCAGGATTGCTGTTGGAATGGTTTTGGGATTAGGTTGCAAAGTGATATTTCCAGTTGACATTACATGTGAAGGAAAATAGGTACTTCACCAAAGCAACATGATTAAATGCAGGTTTATGGCTAAAACTGAGACCACTGGATAATACAGACAATTCAGGAGGGGACAATGTTTTGGATGAAAGGTAGCAAGACTGACACTCATGGCATGTGATATGAAAAACAATAAGTAACATTTTGAAGGCAAAGGTTTTCTCTCTGTTTTTCTATGTCCCTCAGACAACAGGTAGTAGCTTGTTCAATGCGAAAGACAAACAATCAGCCAAAATAAAGAGGAGGGTTTATAAAATCACATGTTTTGAGTGTCAGTCTTGCTACATTGGACAGATGGGAGGTCAATCTGCACCAGGCTAAAAGCTGGAGATTGAAGAAGCTTGATTCAGCCTTTGCAGAACATTGCCTGAACAACAACCACAAATACATAATAGATGTACAAATCTTACATGCAGAGGAAAAGGGGGCTAAACTCAACCAATTAGAAATTTTAGAAATTAAAAGACAGCTGTGTACATCCCCACACCTATCATTAAACAATCAAACCAATTTAATTATTCACCTCTTTTAGATGAGATCACAACCCCAGGATAAAAGCAAAACATTGGACCTAAGTCCATTAGTAGATAAAAAGTTATTGGCTGATGCATAACTTTAGTCCTGTCATGTTAGTGTAATTGCTGAATTGTGTAATGACATATGTAATTTGTTAAAAAATGGTCATTAATATAATTTTACATTCAGCTATGGATTGATACCTGAAGAAGTTGAGATGATTATCCTTGCCCTGTCATCATGTTTATCTGTACATTATCATCTTTGGGAATTAGTAATGTACCTGAAAATGGGCTTATAACCCGAAACTTAGTAGTGCAGTAACATTAATAATAAAATTTGTGAAACAAGGCAAAAGACAGTGTTTGTTTAGTTAAATTTACAAGGTTTCACCAAGAATCCACAGTTGAGTCATTTAAAATGATTAAAATGACATTGTATAAAATTACAATTGTCAATACACTCTTTGTGAAAAGTAGCAGCATCACTCCTTAAGAAGCGAGTAGGTAGTGAAAGAAAGTCTAGAGAGCCAGGAACACCTGTGTAACCTACACTCAAAATACCATATGCATTAAGACTGTAAAAGTAGATGGGTAAAGTAACATGTTTTATTTTAAGTGTGTTTTCTTGTTGAAGGAGTTTTTATTATATTTTTGCTTGTAGGAATTTTGCTTGAATTGTTGAATTAGGGTTTGTGTATAAGATTCATGGGAATCAAAGCTAATGGTTGTATCTTGCTTGTGTAACTTTTTCTTGCAATATTGCTTTGCTAAGGTAAAGAGTTTGAGGTTTATCCTTTTTTATTTATTCTGTTAGTGCTATTCATGAGGTAGATCATGGTTACTTACTAAGTAAGGCAAGAGTGTGATAACATATGGGAGATTTTATGTAATTGATAGTGTATCAATGAATGTGGATCACAAACATTGGATCTTTTGAGAAGAGGGAGGAAGAGTGATTGCAGCTTCCCTTCCACCCAAGCAGCATCACCATAATTGTGGACAGTGAGAGGGTCCTTTTTTATGCAGAGTTGAATCTAATGGTGTTTTATTTTCATGTGTGTGAACTTTTGTTGGCAATGGCAAGAGAGGGTTTGTTATTGTATTTTGTGTGAACATTTGTTGAGGTTAATGGTAGGTGTATGTTTTTCCATGGTTGTGGGTTTGTTTAACATATTAACGTTATAGATTCTTTGGGTGTTCATCGTGCTATAGTCTACTGATGGGGGCATAGGAAATAGTGTCTCTAATCCATTTTTGTGTGATGTTTAGTAATAGGTTTATACACTCTATCACATGTTGAGCCTGCCAGCACAGCCCCCTTCACTGACCACCATTCATTCACTGCCTGACCCTGAACCAGGGTCAGCACAACCAGAGTGCTGTCCTCACAGTCTTGCCATGCCCCCACTGGCTAGTGAGCATGCTTCACTGATCTAGCCACAGCCTGTGTCCTGTGAGCATTGGCCTCTGCCCAGTGCCCCCATGACCGTTGTTGTTTGTTATACGGAATAAAAAGAATATTTAACAATGCTGTTTCTATGATGGGACATGTGCAACCACCTGGCACCAACCCACCACACCACTGCAACCATGCATTGGCTGGTGAAATGCAGACCTACTGACCACCAGCAGCTCAGCTCCACAACCCACCGTAGAGGTCATCCACCCCTGACACCAACAAGTGGTGTCACAAGTGTCTGTCATCTCTAAACCTCTGAAGCAAGCCAGGCAACTTTTTGATTTAATATGAAACAGGACAGGTGGCAGTAATTACACTTGTCTTTAAGATAGAGACCCAAGTTACTGCATCTAATAGCAATAGGAACAAGACACTAGGTAGATCTTCCTCTTGGAATGCCGATACCCTTGTGTATTAGGACTACTGAGGAAGCACTATCAGTTAAAGGACAAGCAGGGTGGACCAGAAGTGGGCCAATTAAACAGTGGATTGGCAGTGACTGATGTTTCATTTGACACATAGCAGGAGTCTGAAGATTGGGGATTTTGCTTGCCTATGCTTCCTCAAGTGCACAATGCTTGAGGAATGGAGTGTTTGAGTATGAATACCCAGAGCGGGCAGGAGGCATAGTGTGTTTGAACAAGGAACCATGAGGAGCGGAGGACTGCCACCTGGCCCAGCAGACGTATCGCTCTGTTGTTGTGGCCGTCATAGCAGCTCTGTGTATATGCAGGCTGGTGTTGCTTTTGTTACATTCCCATCAGCTGATGGAACTACACTTGGATCACTTTAGCTATGCCATACATTTATATTTCTGCATTGTAGCATCTAATATTCTTGGTGACAAAGAAAACATGGGAGCAGTTTTGCAGAAAAACTAAGCAACTACCAATTTACATAATGAAAAATCATATTGCTGTTTTTTTTTTTTTTTTGCCATCTGCTGTATTGATCCAAATTTGCACACATGAATGTTACCATATAATAAATTAGAAATATAATAGAAATAAAATGGTCTACAAACTATTATCAGTTAGCATTGTAATTACAATGATTAGTCAAGACATCATAGATGCATTTCAAAAATCATGTCTGCTTTTCTGTGCAAGATAATATTCCTCAGCACACTGAAATTTGTTTCACTGGTTGTATTTAAGGCTGGAACACACATACTCTTTTCACTTGAATAGCAAGCTTGTCAGTAGATTGAGTATCACTTGACCCACAGTCAAGCCACTCTGAAAACAGACACTTAATTTTTTATTTTTTTTTACTCTGCCTTACCGGGAACTGATATTTCGTCACAGATTTGACACATTTCATTGAACGTCTCATTTCTATCAGCAGTGGATGTCATTTTTAGTAGTCAGAAGGGTGGCCACAGAAATATTGCTATTCTGTGTGACGCCCCTATTTCCACTTTCTCTTCTATGAGGTGGAGATAATACTCTTTCAGCACTCATGGTACCTACTGTTAACATAAGATAACATGAAAGTTGAACAGTATTATGTAAAACATTCATGGTTTTCTTCAGTTCGAGATAAAATCTCAAGCTTTTGATCATAGCCTCCATCATCATCGTCAGGAGCAACTGACTGTCTTCACTGCTGCTGTGGTGGCCTTATATAGCCCGTGGACTGCTTCTGATTGATCAGCTTGTGATTGCTCAGCGATTACGTTCTGCTGTCACAGACAGTGTCAAAGTCTGTGCTGGTGGCACCACCGCTTCCATGGAAATGTAAACCCTGCAAGGAATGTCTCTGCTGCTTCTCTGCATTGAGCGCTCATTTCCATGCACTGCTCATATAGTATCTGCTATCATGGTTGAAGTTCTTCTCACTCATTCTTATTTCAACAGCCTCCTTAATAACAGAATCCCAGTATGTGGAGGCATGGGACAATTTTTGTTTCATCAAACAGTATTTTATGTTTGTTCATGAGGCTGTGCTCTGCAATTGTCGATTTCTCCAGTTCTATATTTTTAATATGTTGTTGGATTCTGCACAGTGGTATGAATGGTTTGACCTATATAACTGAAACTGGTGTTTTGCAACTAAATATGATTTGCGTTTGCTGGACACATGATGTGTATTAAACAAGAGAACTGGGGCTATACTAATTTAAACAAACATATATCTCTGGCTCTTGCATTGTAATGACTCTCCAGTTTATGCACATATAACAATACAACCTGAATTTTAGGATACGTCTCGAATTTGAGCAGCCACCTTCATTGGCCATCATTCGCTGTTTGACTCTGAACTAGAGTCATCACCACAAAAGTGCTGCTCTTGCAGCAATCAGCTGATGATGCAAATAGTACACAGAGGCTCATCTCGGACTCACTAAGCCCACACAAAGCACATTGGCAGTGCAGTGCAGCTTGCTGTGCACCCGATTAGGTGAATTGTAAACAGCCTCAAGTTTAATTTATTTTAGTAATCTGTTGTGAAGAGTTGAAGAAATATGTTTCAATGTAATTAAGTATTTTTTTTACTGGATGCCAGTGCCTATTACTGCTCACAGAATGGAACGCAATATGTAAGAAACCTCAAGGAAACTAAAAGAATTGTCAAAAAGTAGTAAAGCTCAAGTAGAGAAATTAAAGAAATTAGAAGAACTAGACAAACTGACAAATGGCGTTAAAGCCACCAAAAAAGAATTATCAAATAGTTTTAAAAGTTTAAAAGCAGAAGAGTGGGAAGTAGCCAGTACAGTGAATAAAATTTTTAAGATAGAGGAAACCCTATTAAACTTATCTGAGGAGCTACATCTCGAAGTAGAGAATCAGTGTGATTTGGTATAAAAAAATGTAAGGAACAGTTTAATAAACTATAAAATGAAACAATTGGAGGATTCTTCAAATCAGGAACTTGAAGGCACACTTAGTCAATTGTTGAAGATTTGAGACCAGGTAGAGGAACTAGAACAAAATTGCTTTTGTTTCAAAGTGATTAGTGCCTCAAATCCTTTGGCAAGTTTGGAGGAGATACTACAAGAGTTAGTCAAGCAAAAAATACAAGATAATGCTGAACCTGTCAGATCTAGTGCTGCCATAAATTCTATGGACTGTACGGTAACATGTCAGCAGGAATTGCAGAAGTTGTGGGCAGCCACAGAAAGCACCCAGTGTGAACTTAAGGTGAGTGGTTTATGAACACAAGGAGAAATCTTGAAAAATTTTTAAGTTTTCTAAATAATATAGCTCAAAGAAAATAGTTATAAACCCATGTAATGCTTGCCATCCTTTAACAGATCTTTTGGGAACATTTTGATGTGTGAACCACAGCTTTTGGTCTCAAATTTTTTTTCTGAACTGTATTTTGTGTTGCAAGTGAAATAGAGTATATTAACTATGAGAGCTATTCAATAAAGAATGGTAATAATTTTTTTGACAACATACCATTACTCATCCTCATAATTTTGATGGTCCTTCTGAAAGTAGTCTCCCATGAATGTGATGCACTAATCCCAGCATTTCTGTGTCTTCAAATGCATGCTGAAAACCATTTTTTGAGAGGTCCTTCAAAATCGCCTCTGCAGCCTTCACAACTGCTTCTGATGATTGATAACACCTCCCATGAAGGCGTTTCTTCATGTTAGGGAATAGACTACAGGGAGGGTGAGGTATGGGCTTCACATTGATTTTTGTAAGATATACAACAACAACATTGGCAATGTGATGCTGCCCATTATCATGGTGCAGCATCCTGCCTGCTTTACAGAAATGTGGTCTTTTGCACCTGATATAGACTCGCAATGTTTTCAGGATATTGCCGGCCGGGGTGGTCAAACGGTTCTAGGCACTACAGTCTGGAACCACATGACTGCTACGGTCACAGGTTCAAATCCTGCCTCGGGTATGGATGTGTGTGATGTCCTTAGGTTAGTTAGGTTAAAGTAGATCTAAGTTCTAGGGGACTGATGACCTCAGAAGTTAAGTCCCATAGTGCTCAGAGCCATTTGAACCATTTTTTTCAGGATATCCCTGTAGTATTGTCCAGTTACTGATGTGTGTGCAAGTACAACATGCTGATAAACCATGCCATGAATATCAAAGAATGAGATGACCATAACTTTCCCAGCAGAAGCAACCACTTTTGCTTTTGTGTGGGTTAGTGATGAAGGAGATTTCCACACTCAGCTTTGCTGTTTGCTCTCAGGATCAAAATGATGTAGCTGAGTTTCATCAGCAGTGATTAAATTCGAAAGTAACTCTGGATTGTGTGTGTGTGTGTGTGTGTAGGGGGGGGGGGGGGGGGGGGGGGCAGGGCACATGTTTGCATGTGTGTGTGCACCATTGCTACATGGTGAGTAGCGGCTATCCTTTTCTTATTACTATCATTGTAGAATGAACAACATAACTTAGGTATAATGAGATTTCTTTTATACTTTTTCTATACTATGACACATTATAGTTGTGTTTCTACGACTTTTTTATATGAGAGGTGACATACCATAAGCCAGTAGCAACTTGGGGAGCCAGTGAAAACACGCTAATTAACTTGTAACATTGGCTGCTTGATGAACTGCAATCATTTTGTTACTCCATATCATCATACTTACAATAGGGATGTGTTAAAATAAATTTTCAGGGCCTGTATAGGAGAAGCTGATACAAGTTCATTCTGTAGGGTATGCTGATCATGCTTCATGTCTTCTTCCTCCCTTTGATTCTGAACAACTCATTCTTAATTTTCTTTTCCATATGTCTCTGACTGGAGTACCTATTATGTTATCCCTCTTTCTACATTTGTACATTTCTACCACAGAAACCAATCTTTTCTGCAGACCACATCATGGTAATTTCAACCTACTAATGTAGCACAGTATGGGACAGTAACAAGTGTACAATGGCAAGGCACAAACGGTTAACTGACACAGTATGCACAGCCTCAAACCCCTTTTCCTTCTGCATTCTAACGGTGAAGTTTCTCTGCAGAATAGTAACTCCACCTTTTCATTCCAAATGTGTGTTTCCTACTTCCCTTACAATGTTGCAGCCACATCTAAAAACAGGGTGAACAGAAACAGGAGCTTTTTCTAGATGACATCAGTTATGACATATTAACATATAAGCATTCTGGAGATTTCAAATCATTGAGCAAATGCTTTATACTTACAGAGAAGAGTAAATATAGCATAAAAGCAAATATAGGATTATAATCAATAGAACCTGAGAAACTATCATTTAATATATTGTGAGTGGTGGTGTGACAGGCTGAAAAAGTATGTCTGGTACTTTTGGTCCCATTCATTTGTATCAAACATTTAGGAGTAGGTGAAGACCATGTAGAAAAGTGCAGGAATGTTGTCGGTAACAAGAAAAACAACAAACATTGGAAGAATACTTTGAGACCTGACCTCTTATTAGTTACTTTCTTATATGTAACTTATAACATTGCAAGAGAAGTGGATAAAAACTATAAAAGGAGTAGTTAGGAAACACATGTTTGGAATAAATGGACAAAGTACTGTGCTGCAGAATAACTTCATCATTAGAATGTAGAGGGAAAAGTGATTTCATCCTGTGCATATTGTTGAAGTTTTTAGAAGGAGTGTGCCTGATTTTGGCAGATATTGGAGAGTAAACGGTAGGCAAAATCATAGAAGGGATGACCTGCATCTAGGTCAATTGAATCCATCGAAGGAATTATCTATACCATTCCCTTAATGTAGAGATATCAGGAGAGAGACACTCACATCGAAAATACTAAAAAAATATGTACACAGCATCATCTATAGGATAAGGAGTGAGTGCAACTCTTACAGGGGTATGAAGCTGTGCAGTGATAGTTAACCATACTGTTGAAAGGTTCTCCAAAGTAGTCAAACATTAACAGTCTTACCTCAATAATGATATTACTCAGAATTTTCATTTCCATAAATGTTTGATGTACCACAGATTTGAGATTTGAAATACTGGACAGAGGTGTAGATTAATATGTCAGTACATATCTCCTTATGGTATATAAAGACTTAAAATTTGTTTGCCTCAATAAATTTGGGAATATTGTACTGTTACAGGCCATGATTTAGAAACAGTGTAAAGCAAATAATATATGAGTAAAAGTAACAAGATAATAATGAAGTCTGGTCGAATAGGACCAATACCTCCCATGGGATTTCTTTAACTACAAAAATCTATTAGTTTACGCATGAAATAGTTGGAGAGTGATAGTAGTACAATAAAGTGTGCAAGATGAAAGTAATTTATTAGAATAGGATATAAGAAACAACGTAATAGTTAAATAGATATTCAGTAGTAATTATATTATAAAGAAATGAGGTGGCAGCGTAACATCTTTGATTCTGTGAAGGAGGACCACTGCCCCAGGAGGCAGTAGGAAAGGAGTATGCTCTGTATGCTTGTAACACATATGCATGTTACGTATATGCGCTTACTAATAAATAGTGTGGAACTGGCATGACTATACTGTGCCACTCACTATTCTGCTATCACACCATTGGTATCCCATTTCCCACAATGGCGACCCCAGATTTGTGCATTGTATCACAGTTCTGCTGTTGAGTTGAAAATCTACTGTGCTGGTTATACCATTGAGAATGCTGCTGTTACAGACAGTACAACCTCACTGTTTCTTCAGCAATGACAACAACATCTCTCAACAAGTGCTCATGAATTCCATGAACTCCCATTTGAAAACTGTTAAATATCTGCCTAGGCTTGGACAATACTACAGTGCCAAATGACATAGCAACAGTTGTTAATCTCTTCAAACAAGAACTGAACAACGGCTCTGTGCCAGCACTGAATAAAGGCCTCAATGTTTCACCAATCTCACTATGTCTGCCAATTTTGGATATTATTAGTGGAATAGAGCATGGCAATTTGCACCTCTCACATGATGCAGCTGAGGATGTCAGCCTAATCGCCAGCCATATACTGGCGAAAGCTAAGCCACCAAAATCTAATATTAGCCAGGAGGAATGACATGGCTTACACTTACTGCATGAGAACAAGGACTTAGTTATCTTGCTAGTCAGCATAGGAAATTCCACTGTGGTTTTGAACACTGAAGACAACCACCTGAAGGAGCCACATTTATTACAAGATGATGCGTACCAGAAGCTTAGTCATGATCTGAAATGAGGCCATAGTCAGGAAGACAGGGAAGTTATTAAAGAACTCTTGTTTACCAGATGAAGTGGTGGTGAAATTAATGCCTTATGCCACCAGACATCTCAGACTTTATGGACTGCCGAAGATACATAAGGGAAATGTCCCTTTTAGGCCAATTGTTAGTGCAATTAGCTCATGCACCTACAGACTGGCACAACATCTTGCAGGATTATTAGCACCAAAACTGGGGCATTGTGAACACCACATTGTAAAATTGCAGACGTTTATGGAAACACTCAATAACATCGAAATAACATAATGATTAGTCCTGGACATAGTGTAACTTTTATGAGGTTGACAGTACAAGACACACTGGATCTTTTGGCCCAACGTGTTTCTATCTGGAATTGTCAAGTTGTACTGTCATGTTCTAATGACAACATACTTCTTGTAACATGATGAATATTATGAAGTGATCAATGGCACAGTGATGGGCACACCACTGTCTCCTGCAGTCGCAAATTTCTTCACGGAGCACTTTGAGGAGTAGTCTCTGAACTCTGCGTTTTGCGTCCATCTTGCTTCCTAAGGTATATCAGTGACACCTTCCTGATATGGCCTCATAGTGAAAGCACACTGTACCAGTTCATGGATCACATGTATGGTGTCCATCCCAACATTAAATTTACTATACAGATGGAGAAGGATTGCAAGCTACCATTCTCGGATGTTTTAATCGAGCAGAAGGCAGGAGGCTGGCTTGGTAATTCAGTGTGCAGGAAACCAATGCACACTAACTGATATTTGAATGCTGATAGTTTCCACCACCCTGTGCACAGAAAGTGGTTCTGCACACGTTAATACACAGAGCAAAAGTTATTTCTCACAATGAACAATGAACACCTACAGTCCGAATTGCAGCACTTGAGACACATTTTTAGAAAGAATGGTTATAGGAAGAGAGAAATTGCAAATGTTTTCAGGTGTCACTGAAGAAAGATGCCTTGTGAATCAGCAGAAGAAGCCAAGCTGATGGCTTTCCTGGGCAATGAGAAGCAAGCTACGATGTGTATTGCAGAGACATGGATTGAGACCAGTGTTGTAGGCCACCCCAAGATAAGAGATATGCTGTGCCCTGATAAAGACAATGTAGCTCTTGTGAATGTGGCAGCAGCTATATAGGTCAGACAGTTCACAGAGTTGCAGAACATGGTTCTGCTTCATCATCCATCTGCCAACAGACTGCAGATCAAGGTTTAAATTACCTTTCAGTGGCTGTGCCTTCTGATTTTCCAAAACCTTTTCTGACTATTGTGGCTAAATTCAAGTTCCACAAGACAGACTATGGCGTCACTCACATCCCAGCCTCACCAGCAATTTCAGATACCCCTGCCTCCCAGTTTGAGTGACACTACACCAGCATCAACCATGCTACAAATGACTGCACATGTGCACAAAATCCATGAGCCACAGACAGTGCTGCTGGATAATAAATGGACTATGCCTTCCTTCTTTATGGAGCCAGGACCCCATGCACACTCTCACATGCATTTTCCGGTGTCTCAGGCATCTGACATTGGCAAAGCCATACCTATCTTGTTGGCCCTGGAACTTCACTCTCACGTGCAACCGTTCTTTGAACAGCCACCTGAGTTCTATGTACATTATTGTGTGATGCTGACATCACCCAAGGTGTGAGATGCACTACCCCACATAGAGCTGCATTTCCTGCCCATCTTGTGCACCAATGCTCCCATGCCTCCTGCATCACCCATGCGGTGCCACACCCACATCGTGATGGTGCCTTACAATTAAACTACTGACAACCATCATACCGACCATTACCATCCAAAACTACCATTGCTCCATGTAGATTCTCCTTCAATGTGGATTGTCCTTAGTGAGTGTTTGACATCAATGAGTGGTATCATTGGGGACAATTGGAAATTCATTACCTGTCTTAACCACCTCAGAGACAGTGCAGACCATATTATCGACTTACTTTTGGGCATTCCGACTTCTTACAAATACAAAACAGCCAAGATCCTACTGCTACAATAACTAACATGCACATCTGACCAGAAGCTACTCTTGCCATCAGCAAGACTACTTTGGGCAATAATACACTGTCTCTATGTGGCAAAGATTTACTGTTCAATTTGCCTTTTTGTTGTACCTATCTAGATGACATAATAATCTTTTTGCAAAACATGCAAGACCACGATGACCACCTGCATATTGCCCTTGATAAGCTGCTCTCTCATGGGGTTATCATAAAAAATAACAAGTGCTAACTTTGGCAACCCTCCATTACCTTTGTCGGACACTATGTCGATGTGTCTGGGATGCATCCTAATCCAGAGCAAAATGAAAATGACCAAATATGCCTCCATCTGCCTCCCAAAAACTGCCAGGAAATGCTATTTTTTTTTTAAAAAAAAAGCACTGTGCAGCAAAAATACATCTGGCAAATGATGCCTTGGTTGGATGCCAAAAATCCAAGCAATCTTTGAGAAAATAAAAGAACACATGTTACAGGCCACAGTGCTCACCCAGCCATCATCTGACACACATCTAATTATCTCATCTGATGCTAGCAATTATCCAATCAGGGCTGCTTTACAGGAAGAGGTAGTTGAAATCACTCAGCTGTTCATATTTCTCTTGTGCAAAATAACCTACCTCCCCCCCCCCCCCCCTCCCCCAAAGAAAAAGGTCTACATTTGACTGTAAACTGCTAGCCATATATAAAGCAGTTTGTCACTTCCAAGATGATGTTGAGAGGAGATCCCTTACTATATTTACAGATTATTGCTCGTTGGCAGATGCATTCCGCAACCTTTTGGCAGATTCTATGCCCAAGAGATTCCGCTGCCTACATTTCGTAGCACCAGTCACTATCAACCTGTGATACTTTGAAGGTGCCAATAATATTGTGGTGGACTGTTTTTCCTGTATCGCAACTGCCTCCACACAGTTGGGCTTCGATGCATAAGTGACAGGTGCTGATATCCATAGCTTGTTCAACAAACCAGACACCGGGTCCCAATTGCAACAATGCATGCTACTCAGCACAACCAAACAAGTTTGTTGTGAAGCTTTGAATGAACAGGTTTGGGCAGTTGTTCTGGAGCCATATTGCAGGACAGTTTTTGAGCTTCTCCACAACCCTGCTCATCTGGGCGTGCACCCTACCACACACCTCATCATGGAATGATTTGTCTGGTGTAACATTTAAAAGGATTATTTCATGTAGACCAGGACTTGCATCGTAGCCAACAGGCAAAACTGACCACCATGCGCAGCCCCCTTTTGGTAAATTCCTGATTCCAAATGGGCTGTTCAAGCATGTTCACATTGACACTATAGAGCCACTCCCCGAATCGCAGGGTTACCATTACATTCTGTCAATGACAGATTGCGTGGCATGATGGGAAAAGCCACGCCAATTTCTGACACACAATTAGAAACAGTAACAAAAACTTTCATCACAGTTGGATTGCAAGATTTGGCTGATTGGCCTCTTTAACATCAGACTAGGGTCAGCAGTTGGATTCTCAACTGTTCAATAACTTATGCCACCTATGCAGATGCCACTGGTTCCACACAACCCTCTACTATTCCCAATCCAATGGCTCATGGAATAGTGGCATCAGATGATGAAAGCTGCTCTCATGTGCCACTCAGAACCTTGGTTGGTTCCATGGGTTCTCCTGGTCATTTGCATGGCTCATAACGATGACCATGCATCGCTTGCCAAAATATGTGCTCCTCACTCTACCCACTGAATTTGTAGCACAAGAAAAGGTCCCCACAGACAGGACTTACCAGACTTAATTGCATGCGTGTGCACACATACAAAGCATGTGTGTGCCACACCCTTCCATCACATGACACAATAAATTTTTATTCATAAAGACCTCGCCATGTGTTCTCATGTGATGTTACATACAGACACAGTGAAATCCACCCTACAACCACCATTTACAGGACAATACTAAGAGCTGAATTGTGATACAAACATTTTTGATATAGTAATCACTGGAAAACAAACGACAGTGTTAGTGAACCAGCTTAAGCTGATGTGGACTTTAGCAGGTCACAACAGATATTTCCCACCCCCCCCCCCCCCCCCACCTCCTACTCATCCGCTAATCAAAGTGTGTGTGAATCTCTACGATTTTCTGCCTGATGACATATGCATCATGTTACATGATACTGACCTCTTGATTACTGCTACCTGCATGGACAGACACTTGGGTGTAAGCACTGTCACACACAGTTTTGCGTACACCACTCATGTCTCACTGTAAGTTGACACGGCAGGACTCACCTCCTGTTTTCAGCAGGTGGCACACTCGCCACACTGGCTTTAAATGCCACCAGCCCTGCAACACTTCTTGTGGTCACAACAATGCGAGGCCATGCCACCAATGTGTCTCTCTCCTCAAATTCTGCAGCTTGAGCCAGCAACAATTATAGGTGCCACTGAGACTACTTCCTTGTCTGTTAATGCTGGCAGTGGCAAACCATTAGTCTCACTGCTGCCGTAGTGCTTTGGGCAGGCCCTGTACCCCACCACCCCCTCCCCCAGCACACCCTGGTGACTATGTGTCTTCCATTGCACCCACACGTGCTACACACTGTGGGGAGTGCCTCTCTGGCAGCGTAACATCTCTGACTCTGTAAATGAGGATTGCTGCCCCGCAAAGTAATAGGAAAAGGAGTATGCTAACATTTGTTAATGCTAACATTTGTTGTGTATATGTGCTCACTAATAAATAGCGTGGAAATCATGTCTCTACATTGTGTCACTTTTCTGCTATTACACTGCAAGTATGCCATTTCCCACAAGGTTATTAAAAACACAATCAAGTTTTCAACTGAGTAAGTGTTCCCCAGAAGGGAAGTGCAATTCTTGGTAGATTGAGTGATAATAAACTGAAGAGACTGAGCTAAGAAATATGCCCACATGTGTTTCACGTTGTGAAGGAATAAAATTGAATTTGGTTTTGTAAGACTGTAATTTTAATAATGAAAGCAAGTCAACAAAAGTATAGATTATAAAATGACTGTAACTGGTCATGTAAATTACATTACACATGTTCCATCTATGTGAGGGAACCTGTGGTGTAACATGGGATTCTTTGGAATAACACGTTCCACTCTGATCCTCTTTGGCCAACAAATGGTATTTGTGAGAGCTGAAAACATAGTTTAGGTACATGTAAAGTAGAAAACATCCCAATGTACCTGCTATAGGTTTATATCTGTGCAGATAAAGTGTAATTCGAGCCAGCTCTGGACATTGGCAAGGGGTACCAATGAATAAACTTCTCTACCTGCTGTGGCAGAGCACTTGTTCTTTTGATATCATGGCTTGCCAGTGTCTTTGAGTTCAAGGAGCAAAGAGAGTGAGCACAAGAATGTAAACAATCATAAAGAACTGAAAAATCATTATAAGAACTGCCTCTTTCAGTTCCTAATGTTCAAGCAAAATGCATGTGTGTTGCAATAGGCTGTCATAAGCTATAAAACCTGTTCACCCATCATTGTAACTGAAGATCTATACCAAAAACAATGAATATAAAATAGACAATAGCTATGCTAAGCTGTTTGGGTTATTTAGTGGTTTGGACAGATTAATGCTCCCATCCAGCAACCACACCTTGTAACAAGGAAAAGTCCGGCAGCATGGCATTGTCGTACTGCATAGCAGGGCTGTGAAAGAAAGTAATTAACTTCAAGAACAGTGACCAGAAATTATTTGTCAGGTTAAATTGATACACACACATCAGGGTGGCAGATCACATTGACTGTAACTACCAATCGAGTAAGCAATGACAAAACTCTTCAATATTTCTTTGTGGATAATTGATGATGTATCCCTCAAAAAGATTAGTTCTTGTGAAAGAAAATGATTAAAATTCAATCCTCCAAAACCTAAATTTTTGGAGTCAGGTTACATCATAGTGACCTCTCCAGGAGTAAAATAAAGAAGTATGCATCATTAGATTATCAATAGTCATTATTGATGTCAATTGTTCTACTTGGCCAAAATGTCTCTGTTACCTGCTGTTATAATTTTTTCTTGGATTCAGGTTCAGGGTTATCATTGGGGAGTGGAAAGGCTATGTGATGGCAGACCATTGCCATATGTTGTATTTTACAACAGAATATTCTGCATTACACAAAAACAGTAATGAGACTACATGCCAAGAAAGTTAGATAGAACTACTTGGCATATAAAGAATGCAAATGTACATACTATAATTGTTTGTGGATGGCACATAATCAACATTTTGCAAAACCAGTTACTTCCCAATGTTATTGAAATCTGAAACATAGACAAATAATTTACAGATTATTATTAAAGGGCATTGGTACTTTTCTAAGAAATAAAACATATCATGTCCTAATTAATCTTATTATCATAGCAATATTAAAGAAAGCAAGAAAAATGGCAGGCTTACATGATACAAGATGTAAGAACACAGTGAAGAACACAAGGCATTTTGTGCCTCAATTATTTAAAAAAGTGAAAAACAAAATTATTTAAAAATGGCATATATTTGTATCGGTACAGGGTACAATTTAATCTCTGATTTTGAGAGAGAGTTAATATGTTACAATTCCATATTGAATGGCTACGGCAACATTTGTTAATAAAGTTGGAAAAGTCATTCAACTGTTCTCCTGTTGCTGTTTTTCAAATACACTCTTGGTACAAAACAATAGTAGCTACATTTAATCAATTATGAAGCTGCTTCATCAATTGGTGTCTGGCATGTTTGTGGGCAGTGTTAGATAATTGAGGGGTGAGAGTAGACATGGTGCAAGTGCTTGCTGAAGCAAACCGAGTACATTACTGCCAACATTAAATGGCTATTTATAAAATACGAGCGTGACTATCGAAAGATCAGATATTTTTTTCTAATGGTCAGTTAGTCTGTGTATAGTTGGAGGTATTGCTAGAATTGTAGGTCCCCACCATTATTTCTTTTATAAAACTGGTAGATTAAAATTTCATTTTAAAACTTCTTGGAATAAAACAGTAGGTAAATAGCAAATACTATTTAAATCAGCAATCACATATTTTACATTGAATTTTATATATACTGTACCTGGATTTAAATATATGATTGGTTTCGTTTGTCTGGAGTGTAGTAGTTTTAGATGATAGTGTCATGTCTGCTATGCAGATCTGACATTAGTGGGTTTTAGTAGTGTGTTGATCCCATGCAGTATCGTGCCTAAGTATCTAGAAGTACATGTTTAAACTTTTGTTTTGATTTTGATTCTCTTGTTAGCATTGTTTCCTTATGTATGATGGATTGACTAGACGTAATGCATTTATTGTGTAGGTATGTGACAATTTTAGGTTCAAAATCATTTTGTTCTGCAACATATTTTAGGACTTGTATCTCTTTTTGTATGGTGTCATCCTCCAAAGGCAGGTTTAGTAACCAGTAGAGACCAGATGTTACGCATCATTAAAACCTTAAAATGTGCATGAAAAATGCTTAAAAATGCATGGAAAGTGTCGAAACATGAAAATTCAAATAATAAAAAAACACAGTATTTACTGTGTGCATTATATCTCAAAGTCAAACCTGTGCATATCAATTATGAGGAAGAGCACCGGCCATACAAAAAATTGGTACATTTAGAATGCTGATATCATTTTCTGAATACTTGATAGTAGAGACTGGGGAGGGGTTCTTTCTGGGATTATTTTCTAAAAAATTGCAAATTGGTAATGCTTGCCGTGTTTCAAGAACTGTTCCTTCTTTTCTATTGTTGTCGATAACAAGCGGATGTGATACGAGAGAGTCACAGCAAAACAATCAAGACGTATATGTCCAACTTTGAGATATATGGCACGCAGAGGGCCACACTCAAAAACTCCACATTATTTTATTTAAAAAACAACATACAATCATGAATTTTTTTGAACAGCATGAACTTTTAATTAATACTATTAGACCAATGCATCATTTACAATTTATTTTACATTTTTCTACTATTCTAAACCTAAACGACCAATTACTGTTCAAAATGTTCGGTAGTAAGATTTTGTCTCCGATCACTCAAAACATTTTGATAAGCAGAAAATCCTGCATCTGGCCATCCTGATTTAGGTTTTCCGTGATTTCTCTAACTCACTCCAGGCAAATGCCAGGATGGTTCCTTTGAAAAGGCATGCCGACTTCCTTCCCCGTCCTTCCCATCTCCAATGAGACCAATGACCTCACCGTCTTGTCTCCTTGCGCCCCCCCCCCCCCCCCCCCTGCCCCCACAACAACCCATAAGCAGAAAAGGATTATTCAACATCAACTGAGATAACTGGGCAGTATTTGAATTTGGGTGCTATATTGGAATTTACTCTTTCTGGTAAAAGTGCACCCATCCCATTAATAATCAATGTGGCACAAGGGTTCAAAGCCTGTGTTATTGTTTAAGATGTTTTCAGACTTCTCTTCAAGTTTTTTTTGGGGGGGGAATACCTCCAGCAATGAGGAGTTCACTAGAATAATTTTATTCATTAACTGAATACATTCTTTCAATGCCAAATCTTGAGTTTCAAGCTTTTTAATATTTGCAGGTATATGGGAAAAATGAGTACCAGAATCATTGAAGGCTTCCTTGCACTGGCATACTGCCAAAGCCTCTCGGAGTCATTTACTGCCCCTCTAATGGCCTCAAAATGTTCACTGAAACAACACAGCTTTGACCCATGTACCCCAACAAGATACCACTGGTTTGGGAGTTAAAAAAGCACATTTGGTGGTTTTTCTATGTAGGTCTTGATGTGAGCAGGAGCCTTTAGAAACTCTCTCGTTGTGGATGAAATTAATTTATTTACATTCACAAATGTGGAATGTACTTCTTCAGCAGAAAAGCAATTCACGTGACTCAAATTGGGATAAAATACTCAGAGAGCTTTTACTGATATAGGGAGCAGCATCTGAAATAAACACAAACACCCTTTCATCTGCAGCAGGTTCTGGAAATATTTTTCTAATACCCTCATTCACAAATCTGGTGATCGTAGACTGATTTCCTTTTTCAAGTTATTTGCAGGCCACTAAATAGGAAGAAAGGCTCTTCTTTTATAGCACCAACATTTAAAATTGCAATGTAATGGCCACAAGTGTCTGTAGTTTCATCATCTGGAATCCAGATAATGCTATTCTTGAGTTCATTGCGTATTTCTTCCAGAACATTTACGTAAATTGTTGATATGTAATTTTTACGCGATGTTGATTCATCAGCTATATTTTGATTTAAGCAATATTTGTGCAGGAAGCCTTTGAGGGTATGGTTTGTGAAGAGGAATATTGCTTGCAATGAATGCTTTACACAGATCCATGTTAAACTGACTTTTTTGGTTACCTTTGGACAAATCCCTGGTACTGCAATTTTCTGTTGTCAGAAGTAGTTGTTGGGCTCCTTTCTTCTGCATTCCTGTGAAATGAAGACTTGTCTTGACAGCCTGGTCTTTTTGAAACTTTTTTTGCATGAAATGTATTTCTCCCAAACTTGATAGTATGAAACAATTCCGTCATATGTAAAAGTTCCAGCATGGTCACCTATCCACGAAACAACGTTCCTTTTTTTGGGTGGCATGGTGCACAACACGTTACACACTAAATGTTGTAAACACGTTTAACTGTGTACAAGTAAATAGAAAGCTAAATTGAAACAGTGGATGTGCGACTAAAAGTTTGCATAGTTTAATTTAATTGTTGCCGATGCGTACAGTGTGACAATGGAGGGGATTAACTGGGGGTGCGGGTGCAGGAGCATTGTCTGTGTCTGCCTGTTGCTGTTCCTGTTCCTCTTCTGTAATGATTTTGATTGGCAGTGGCCTCTCGGTTAGTGATTGCATGCAGTTCTAGGCCCCGGTCAATCTGTGAGACATCAAAACTAGATCGAGCTAGAGACCACCCATCTAAATTTTTAAAATATTGTAAATGTAGAGCAAAGGTATGCATCGTCACTAGTTTTTAGATAAAATGCTCAATAATCAGTGAAAAGGAGCCAAACATGTAAATGCATATGCAACATGCAAGAGCATATAATCCGGTCTCTTCCAGTTAATCATAACATGGAAATACACATACCATACTTTGCAGTTTTGGGTGACAGGAATGTGCATTAATAATGGTGTATTTCTGCGCAGTTTCGGATAAATCTCAAAATTGTGTGCATAATTGATGTTTATTATGGTCAAACACAGGTAATTTATTGTTTTGTTATTTTGTAGTTCTATGGTAATTTTATTTTGTGGTGCAGATGTATTAGTTGTTTGTCTTCATTATTTCCATCATTTTTAAGATGCCATCAACATACCAGTATCTGTTGTAATATACGATTTTGGAAATTTTGAGTTTGTGGCATGAAGTACTTCTCTTCTACATTATTTAAGAAAATGTACGCTATTCAGCTTGTGATGCTACATGGCATGGCTACACGATCTGGTTGAATATAAAATTTACTGTCTTAATGAAAGAAATTTTGGTTCAGTATTAAGTTTATTAATTGAATGAACTCATATTTTACACTTGTTGAATTTTATGCTTTCAAGTAATTTAACCAGTTTTATATTCAACTGGATAAATTGTAAGAATTTAACCATTATATTGTATGATGTTAAGGTTAACAATTTGTACTCATCTGGGCCCACTGCATCATATATATTATAGGTCTATTGTAATAAACAATATAATAAACACAGCAGCATGTTTGATCTCACAACATAATATAGTAATCTCCTTATATGACATATAGGGTTCAAATGGCCAAGATGAGAACAAATTGTTGACGTTAGTGTCGTGTAATATAATGGGAAAACACTTGCAATTTCTCTGATTGAAGATAAAAATTGTTGAATTACTGGAAGACTTAAAATTTAACATGTTATGCATAAAGAAGAAAATTAATCATACTTATGTCAGCATCAATATTGTCACAATACCTGCAATAATACCAACCAATGCATGGCAAATTCATTGATAAGGACAAAATCAATCACACAATTATATAAAAGAACAGAAAACCTGGATGACATAGTATCCACAAAGGATGAGTAAAGTCTGTTAATCTAGAACCCATATTCCACAGCACTATCAAGAAACGAGATATATTAACAACTAAAAAAGCAATTGATGCATATAGATTACACAAGAAACAACAGACTTAAATTGGTATTGGGACATTGAAAGGAAGAGAAAAAGAAGGCACCAATAATTGCAAAAAGCACTACAAAGACTACCTGATGTTACATCATATTAATGATAATCTAAAAGAATAGAATAGAATAGAATTGAATAGATCTAATAACACAACAACAATAAAATCAGGCAACTATAATAGTTCAGTCAGCTTAAACGAAATGACTATTTACAAATTATAGAGATCTTACAAATAAATATACAGCACAAACAAAGATAATCATCAAACAGTGTAAACTACTCTACCCAGTTGTGAAAAAAGGAGCATGTTTGGTAGTGAATCCTAGAACACCTAAATTACATGGACATCTGAAAATTCATATAATATTGTCCAGACCCATCCAGTTGTTGATAGTACAAACAGTTCCATGTATTTACTTAGCGGAGAACTGCACAAAATTCTAAATTATTGTTGTTGTCTTCAGTCCAGAGACTGGTTTGATGCAGCTCTCCATGCTTCTCTATTCCGTGCAAGCTTCTTCACATCCAAGTAACTGCTGCAATCTACATTCTTCAAACTCTGCTTAAAGCATTCATCTCTTGTTCTCCCTCTACAATTTTAACCCTTCACACTTCCCTCCAGAACTAAATTAGTGATCCCTCAGGGCCTCAGAACATGTCCTATCAACTGATCCCTTCTTCTAGTCAAGTGATGCACAAATTCCTCTTCTCCTCAGTTATATTCAGTAACTCCCCATTAGTTATGTGATCTACCCATCTAATCTTCAGCATTATTCTGTAGCACCACATTTCAAAAGCTTCTATTCTCTTCTTGTCTAAACTATTTATCGTCCACATTTCACTTCCATGCATGGCTACACTCCATACAAATACTTTCAGAAAGGACTTCCTGACACTTAAATCTATACTCAATGTTAACAAGTTTCTCTTCTTCAGAAACTCTTTCCTTGCCGTACCCAGTCTACATTTTATATCCTCTCTACTTTGATCATCATCAGTTATTTTGCTTCCCAATTACAAAACTCATCTACTACTTTAATCTCATTTCCTAATCTAATTCTCTCTGCATCAACTGATTTAATTTGACTACATTCCATTTTCCTCATTTTACTCTTGTTGATGTTCGTCTTATATCCTCCTTTCAAGACACTGTCCATTCCGTTCAACTGCTCTTCCAAGTCCTTTACTGTCTCTGACAGAATTACAATGTCATCATCAAGTTTTTATTTCTTCTCCATGGATTTTAATTCCTAATCCAAATTTTTCTTTCGTTTTCTGTACTGCTTGCTCAATATACAGATTGAATACCAAAGAAGCAAACTGCCTGTAACCATGTAACATTGCTGACTCAACTGTTATAGCTGTCTTGAAACACCTTTATGAAATAAACTTTCATAATTTGACAGTTACATAAATAACCATCCCAACAAAAATTTACATCTACTGTAGCCCCAGCATCATCAAAGGAGCAAACTCATAAAATAACATTGCAGCAACTGAGACATCAATGTCACATGGATATGAAGACCATCTGATGTACATAGCAAGCCATAATTCTATAAGTGACATTCAAAAAGAAACTAGCCAAAGTCAGGAATGCACAAACCGGTGACAGGAGGGTAATATCGTGGCATGTGTAATGAGATGTGGTCCCGACCAGAGTGTGGAAGTTCAAAGCCCATCTCTAGAGGGCACGCATACATGTCATGTGACTATACAGAGCTAGCAGCAGCATGCATCAATCATCCAACGCTTCCAGTCGCATTGCAAACAGTGACATGGAGGCATCAACAGAAGAGCAAAGAGGTGTTGTTCGTTTTCTGACAGTGGAAGGAGTAGGAGGAACATACATTCATCAACGAATGTCACAAGTTTACGGCGAACACTGCATGTCCCTTGCAAGGGTCAAGGCATGGCGCAAGTGCTTCATGGAAGGACGGGTGTCATTAGCCAATGATGGTTGGTCTGGAGCACCACACTGCATTACTGATGACATATTCCAGCTGGTGGATGCATTCATTACCCAGGGCCACCGAGTGACAGTGAAAGCCATAACTGTCAGATTAAGTGTTGGAAGTGTTCATACCATCATGAAGGAATGACTCCACATGTGCAAAGTGTGTGCCCAATTCCCCACAGTCTTCAACCACACCAGGAAGCATGTCGAATGGCCCACTGTCTTGCTCATCTGCAGTGCTATGCTCGGGAAGGGAATTAGTTCCTGGTACGATGGTGGCTGGACCAGAATCAAAACAACAAAGTCCTCAGAGGAAGCACCCAGGGTCACCACCACCAAAAAAGCCAAGGCCATTCACATGAGTGCAGGAAAGGTTATCCTGACGTTCTTCTTTGACCTAGATGATCCCCTTCTGATTCACTTCCTGCAACACAGGACAACAGTCAATGCCCAGCATTACTTGCAAGCCTTGACCACCCTTCGCCAAGCGATGAAATCAAAATGACCAGGCAATCTCACCTGTGGGGTCATTCTGCTCCATGACAATGCAAAGTATCATATGGCCAACACTGTCACAGCACTCCTCCAGAAATTCAAATGGGAAGTTCTCGACCACCTTCCATACAGCCCGGACCTCTCTCCCTGTGATTACGCCATTTTTGGTCCCCTTAAAAAGGCTCTGAGGAGCAAACAATTCACCTCTTATGATGACCTCCAGCTGAACATGCAGAACTGGTTAACATTGCAGCCTCAGGAATTTTATTAGATAACCATTCACTGCCTTGTGTCACAGTGGGGACAAGTGTCTCAACAGCCAGGGTCAGTACTTAGAACATACTGGTTTCTGAAATTATGCCTCCGGCTCATTTCTTTTTGAACACCCCTTATATAATAAGTTAAATTATGTCCTTAAAAATTAGAAATATTTTATCAAACTGTGTGCTTTTCACAGATAACCTGAAGATGGCAATCATGCCAACATAGGACTATTTTAAGAAACAATATCATCAAACACAGCAGTGTCTTTGGTCCTGACAGCAAAATATGAAAATATATTAGTGTAGTTCCAGCACATATGAGAGATTATTCATAGTCACATTCTATAGTCCCCTCGCCATCAGTGCCTACTGAATGATAATAAAAATGTAAATGTTGTGTGACTAGGGCCTCCCGTCGGGTAGACCATTCATCGGGTGCAAGTCTTTCAATTTGACGCCACTTCGGCAACTTGGGCATCGATGGGGATGAAATGACAATGATTAGGACAACACAACACCCATACCCTGAGCAGAGAAAATTGCTGACCCAGCCGGGAATCGAATTCGGGCCCTTAGGATTGACATTCTGTTGTGCTGACCACTCAGCTACCAGGGGCAGACACTGAATGATAATCATTTCCTTGTATGGTACCTCTTGAAGAATGTCATGATTGGGCAACACTTGTGATTCTGTGCCATTATGTTCTGCATTTTTCAGTCTTCCTCATCTCCTTCTTTGACTGCATCTTCTTCTTTCTTCACTCCTTCGTCTTACACCCATGGTAACTGCTGTCTGGGTATGGGATTTTTTATAGAACTCATGCTCAAGTGGAGGGATATAGTTCTTTGTGTCCTGAAGAATTTTCTGTTTCACAAATTTTAATTCAAACTCATCTTGGTGCCAAGAGGTATTGATGGGGGATCAATATTACGTCTTCTAAAATCTGCTTCTATAAATTCCAGAACACAGTTTAATGAATGCTTGAACTGCAGCATTAGAGGATTTTCTTTGCTGATTTAGACCCACCTGGTATTCATCCATTCTATTTTGTATCCTTCTGTGTCTCTAGCAACTTTATTCTTTGCCATGGCTTCCTTGGCATTAATTGAAAGAAAGTTTTCTGTTTTCATTTCCACTACAGAAAACTTTCTGCTGACCTGCTTTGCTGCTTACACCATGTCTTAGGGAACAAATACATGTTTGAAGTGTTTTTTGCCTGTTCAGCAAGACCAAAACCTTTATCATATTCCTTACATGCAAGGTCAGGTTCAAGGACCCGCTGATCCAATGTGTCCTGGTAATTTTTCCTCATGATGTACAAGCAATATTTTAAATTGTGGCCCATTTAAATATGCATTAGGTATTCTTGTAAGCAAAGCTTGGTTTGTGATGGTACACACTATTACTCTATACTGGTACCTCAAAAAAAAAAAAAAAAAAAGAAAAAATGGCACTCCGTCTACAGGCCACAAGTGGCCCCTAGGGACCACCTGACCGCTGTGTCATCTTCTGTATTGGTACCTCTGGGAAAAAAAATTGGAACCACTGATCTTTAGATGGGGTGCAATAGAATTTTGTTTTTTACTAATACAAATGTTGTATCCAAGCTTTTAATACATCTTAAAATTACATTTTAGGAAGTCAAAATTTCATAAGCAGTCCCACCCCCACCCCTCCCCCACTATCAGAAGGTCACAGTTCTGGAACCTCTTTTTTTTTAAAAAAAATCAGTCACTGCCCTAACTATTCTTAAAATCATATACATTAGGTTATTACCTTACATTAAAAAAATACATACCTTAACTTTCATTAAAGATAGCAGTAATTCTCCTCCATTCCACAATTTCACTTATACACTGATGAAACAAAATTGCAACTCCAAGAAGGAGTTACATGACAAATAAGAATGTTCTTAGGCATGTTTCTAGATCTGAAGGATGATGTCTACTCAAATTTCATGTGAGTCACATAAGAATGTCACTAGTAGCACCATTATGAGGGTGCAAATCTCGTTTACTTTAAATACACACTTCAACAGTCTTGAGCATTACACACCTTTGAGATTGCATATGGTGGGTTGACGTTATTCAAGAATGCCTTTAAGGCAACAAGGACACCACTATCAATGTGTCAATGAGTTTGATTGAGGCTGTGTAATAGGGCTACAAGAAATTGGATGTTCTTTCTGCAATATTGCATAAAGACTTTGCAAAAATTTAGCTGCTGTACATGCTTGTAGGCAGAGGTGGTCATGAGAATGTTTACTGCTTATTAATGTATAAACATTTCACATTTCCAATTTCTTATCTCATGCTTGCGTTAACCTGTGATCTTACAAAGTTAATCACTTAAATATGTTTCCTAAACAAATACATTTCTGGAATTTCATTACTCTACATCTACATCTACATCTACATACATACTCCGCAATCCACCATACAGTGCATGGTGGAGGATACCTCCTACCACAACTAGCATCTTCTCTCCCTGTTTCACTCCCAAACAGAACGAGGGAAAAATGACCTTCTATATGCCTCTGTATGAGCCCTAATCTCTCTTATCTTATCTTTGTGGTCTTTCCGCGAAATATAAGTTGGTAGCAGTAAAATTATACTGCAGTCAGCCTCAAATGATGGGTCTCTAAATTTCCTCAGTAGCAGTTCATGAAAAGAATGCCTCTTTTCCTCCAGAGACTCCCACCTGAGTTCCTGAAGCATTTCCGTAACACTCGCGTGATGATCAAACCTACCAGTAACAAATCTAGCAGCCTGCCTCTGAATTGCTTCCATGTCCTCCCTCAATCTGACCTTATAGATATCCCATACGCTCGAGCAGTACTCAAGACTAGTTCATATTAGTGTTTTTTAAGCGGTCTCCTTTACAGATAAACCACATCTTCCCAAAATTCTACCAATGAACCAAAGACGACTATCTGCCTTCCCCACAACTGCCATTACATGCTTGTCCCACTTCATATCGGTCTGCAATGTTATGCCCAAATATTTAATCAACTTGACTGTGTGAAGCGCTACACTACTAATGGAGTATTAAAACATTATGGGATTATTTTTCCTATTCATCTGCATTAATTTACATTTATCTATATTTAGAGTTAGCTGCAATTCTTTACACCAATCACAAATCCTGTCCAAGTCATCTTGTATCCTCCTACAGACACTCAACGACGACACCTTCCCATACACCACAGCATCATCAGCAAACAGCCGCACATTGCTATCCACCCTATCCAAAAGATCATTTATGTAGACAGAAAACAACAACGGACCTACCACACTTCCCTGGGGCACACCAGATGATACCCTCACCTCTGATGAACACTCACCATCGAGGACAAGGTACTGAGTTCTATTCCTTAAGAAGTCTTCGAGCCACTCACATATTTGGGGAACCAATTCCATATGCTCGCACCTTAGTTAGGAGTCTGCAGTGGGGCACCGAGTCAAACACTTGCCGGAAGTCAAGGAATATGGCATCCATCTGATACCCTTCATCCATGGTTCGCAAGATATCATGTGAAAAACGGGCGAGTTGCGTTTCGCAGGAGCGATGCTTTCTAAAGCCGTGCTGATGCATGGACAGCAACTTCTCTGTCTCAAGGAAATTCATTATATTTGAACTGAGAATATGTTCAAGAATCCTGCAACAAACCAATGTTAAGGATAATTGTCTGTAATTTTGATGATCCGTCCTTCTACCCTTCTTATATACAGGTGTCACCTGCGCTTTTTTCCAGTCGCTCGGGACTTTATGTTGGGCAAGAGATTCACGATAAATGCAAGCTAAGTAAGGAGCCAGTGCAGTAGAGTACTCTCTGTAAAACCAAATTGGAATCCCATCAGGACCTGGTGATTTATTTATTTTCAACCCATTCAGCTGCTTCACAACCCCAGGGATGTCTATCACTATGTCCTCCATACGGGAATCTGTACGAGACTCAAACAGCGGTATGTTTGTATGATCCTCCTGCATGAAAGATTTCTCAAATGCTGAATTTGAAATTTCACATTTCATTTTGCTGTCTTCCGTTGCCAAACCAGGCTGATCAGTGAGTGACTGGATGGAAGCCTTCACCCTGCTTACTGATTTTACGTAAGACCAGAATTTTCTTGGGTTTTCGGCAAGATCTCTTGCTAAGGTATGACAGTGGTGGTGGTTGTATGCTTCGCGCATCACTATTTTCACAGCAGCACGAATCTCTACTAACTTTTGCCTGGCCTCATTCTCCCGATCTTTCTTGTACCACGAGGGCAACTGTCTTTGCTTCCTGAGCATTCTCCAAATTGCGCTGTTAAACCATGATGGGCCTATTCCGTCCGTAACCCACTTTTTCAGCACATACTTGTCCATTGCGTGATTTACAATGTGTTTAAAATTTGCCCATAATTCTTCCACATCCATGGTACCGAAAGTAAATGTAATCGATTCATTTACTAAGTGGGATGGTAACAACTGCTTATCTGCTCTTTCTAGTAAGAATACTGTCCTAGCCTTCTTGATCAACTTTTTAACTTTTGTAACCATAATCATAATGACAACATCTCAATACAGACACCGTCGATGAAGTCTGATCTATTTGTGGCTACCAGATCTAAAATATTTCCATTACACATTGGCTGTCGATTTAGCTGCTCAAGACAGTTTTCAGATAATGTGGTCAAAAGTAATTCACATGATGGCTTGTCTGTACCACCTGTAATGAATCCATAGACATCCCAGTCTATACTAGGTAGGATGAAGTTACCTCCAACTAATATAGCATAATCCGGGTACTTCTGCGATACAGAGTGTAGACTCCCTTTGAATGATTCTAGAACTGTCACAGTGGAACCTGGTGGCCGGTAATAACACCCAACAATTAACTTTATTTCTCCTAGCCCTGTTAAACGTGCCCAGATAACTTCACAATCACACTCTACTTTGACCTCAGTAGACACAATATTTTTGTCAACTGCAATGAAGACACCACCTCCTATGGTGTCTAATCTGCCTTTCCGATACACATTCCAACCCTCACTAAATATTTCAGAACTTCCTATCTCAGGGTTCAGCCAGGTCTCAGTCCCGAGAATAATTTGCATGCTACACGCTTCCTGGAGGGCAGTAAATTCAGGAACTTTTTTCCGAACACTCTGAAAATTTACTGCTAATATCTTGATAGCTGAAGTGTCTTTACACTGAGCGTGTCCTGATTCCCTGCTTGTATGTCGAGTGGTGAGTGTTCATCAGGACACCTTGCACTACTGCCTAGCCTAAAAACCCCCATGTTCATGTCACAAGTACTCTGCTACCCGAGTAGCCGCTTCATTTGTGTAGTGCACCCGTGACCTATCTAGGGGCATCCTACAATTCCCCACCCAATAGCGCAAGTCTAGAAATCTGCAGCCAAGACCATCACAGAGTCAACGAAGCCTCTGGTTGAGGCCCTCCACTCGGCTCCAAACCAAAGGACCCCGATCCACTCAGGGAACGAAGCTGCAAGCAGAGAGCTCTGCTTGCACCCCACGTGCGAGGCCAGCGGTCTTCACCAAATCTGCCAGCCACCCGTACGAACTGAGGATCACCTCAGAACCCAAGCGACAGGCATCATTGGTGCCGACGTGAGCAACTACTTGCAGACGACTGCACCCTGTATGCTCGATAGCCGCAGGCAAGGCCGCCTCCACATCTTGGATGAGGCAGACAAACTGAGTGCACGTTGGAATTCTTTCCAGCTCTGTACGCTATTTCCCTAAGAAGCTCCATCACCCGCCTAACGTTAATCTGAATGCTTATGTTCCCTCTTTCCCAATATGCCCTCCTCTGCTTCTAAATGTGTTTAAAAATCTAAACTATACACAATGAGGTAAATTTATGACTTCCACTGACAACCATTCCAAACAAAATACAGCCACAAACCCCCAACAATATGATTTAAAGGGAAGAAAAATCTGAAAAATAGAATCTCTGTTCAATTGTAGAGGTAGTATCAAAATTAGTATGTGAAAAATAATTGCAATCTTGGGCCAATTATAATTTTTGATGTGCATAATGTACGAGGTGCATTCAAGTTCTAAGGCCTCCGATTTTTTTTCTAATTAACTACTCATCCGAAATCGATGAAACTGGCGTTACTTCTCGACGCAATCGCCCTGCAGACGTACACATTGTTCACAATGCTGACGCCATGATTCCATGGCAGCGGCGAAGGCTTCTTTAGGAGTCTGTTTTGACCACTGGAAAATCGCTGAGGCAATAGCAGCATGGCTGGTGAATGTGCGGCCACGGAGAGTGTCTTTCATTGTTGGAAAAAGCCAAAAGTCACTAGGAGCCAGGTCAGGTGAGTAGGGAGCATGAGGAATCACTTCAAAGTTGTTATCATGAAGAAACTGTTGCGTAACGTTAGCTCGATGTACGGGTGTGTTGTCTTGGTGAAACAGCACATGCACAGCCTTTCCCGGACGTTTTTGTTGCAGTGCAGGAAGGAATTTGTTCTTCAAAACATTTTCGTAGGATGCACCTGTTACCGTAGTGCCCTTTGGAATGCAATGGGTAAGGATTACGCCTTCGCTTTCCCAGAACATGGACACCATCATTTTTTCAGCACTGGTGGTTACCCGAAATTTTTTTGGTGGCGGTGAATCTGTGTGCTTCCATTGAGCTGACTGGCACTTTGTTTCTGCATTGAAAAATGGCATCCACGTCTCATCCATTGTCACAACCGATGGAAAGAAAGTCCCATTCATGCTGTCGTTGCGTGTCAACATTGCTTGGCAACATGCCACACGGGTAGCCATGTGGTCGTCCGTCAGCATTCGTGGCACCCACCTGGATGACACTTTTAGCATTTTCAGGTCGTCATGCAGGATTGTGTGCACAGTACCCACAGAAATTCCAACTCTGGAGGTGATCTGTTCAACAGTCATTTGGCGATCCCCCAAAACAATTCTCTCCACTTTCTCGATCATGTCGTCAGACCGGCTTGTGCGAGCCCGAGGTTGTTTCGGTTTGTTGTCACATGATGTTCTGCCTTCATTAAACTGTCGCACCCACGAATGCACTTTCGACACATCCATAACCCCATCACCACATGTCTCCTTCAACTGTCGATGAATTTCAATTGGTTTCACACCACGCAAATTCAGAAAACGAATGATTGCATGCTGTTCAAGTAAGGAAAACGTCGCCATTTTAAGTATTTAAAACAGTTCTCATTCTCGCCGCTGGCGGTAAAATTCCATCTGCCATACGGTGCTGCCATCTCTGGGACATATTGACAATGAACGCGGCCTCATTTTAAAACAATGCGCATATTTCTATCTCTTTCCAGTCCGGAGAAAAAAAATCGGAGGCCTTAGAACTTGAATGCACCTCGTATACATATGCACCCACACACAGTGAGCAACATTTATATTTTTTTAAATATATACAGTATGTTCCTCCTAAGAGTGAAGAGACATATTTTCTTTAGTTTTTCAGCAGATATTTGCAATCTCATATTTGCATTATGTAGCTGGAGTCAGCCCAAACAAACAGTACTCATCACGGCTTTCATGCAATACCCAGTGTTGACTGAAAGCATCAGTTTCTTTCCTTTTACAAGCAAAATGATCCTTACAGTGGAATTTTTTGTGCCCATTTGATAGAGTGATCCCAGATTAATCTAGTGTGGTACCTGTTTTATCAATCCGTATTAATACGGACAATGAAACTTAAATAATAAACAATACTCCAGCAGTGACTGCACCATCCTGTATCACACTGACTGCTGCCTTCGAACATGCAGCATTACTGAGTCACTGCTGGATTTTTAAAGTTTTTCTGTTTCTGTTTATAGATATTGATAAAATAACTATCTCACTACTAGACTAATTTGGGACTGCTCTATTGCATGGGAACATAAAATTTTACTTCAAAATATCATTTTGTTTGTAACTGGAAACTAACGGATGCTTTCTGCTGATGCTAGGAATCACCAGAAAAATTGCTGAGTATGTATGTAGATGTAGATTCAGATGTAGATACACACCAGGGCACTCCAGCAAATGTATTTAAACTTTGTTATACTTTGGAACACTCAACAAGAGACTTCCAATAATTTGCATATGTAATCAATGATTTATGAAAAATTGCTTTATTTGATACTTTTAAACAAACTGCAGAAATGTATGTCAACACCAGGACTTTTAATTTACTGTTCATGATACCATGATTACCATGAGATCATGATTATCATAAGACTTTCCTGTTGTTCATGGAAGTTAAGTTTCAAAGTGCAATTTCAACATGTATGTTACATTTTTCTGAATGCCTGAAGCTTCCATAAATTCCTTCAGCCTTGTAATTATGTTTATTATGGAGTAACATGGAATCTTTGTTGAAATACTCTATACCTTCTAGCGATTTTTTCATCCTTGCTGACTGCTCCTATCTTCTTGTTAAATGTTTGAGTTATTGGAATACCCTGGTGTGCAAAACATAGCACTTAACTCACAAGATGATTTGATGCAAATTCACAAATTTTGTGTGGTTTTTAAATAGTACACATAAATAAACTGATAGAGAACTGGATTTTACATTCTGAAAAATTATATCCCTGTGGCAAGTAAATTTTCACATAAAACTAAATCAGAGGAATTAAACTTGCACACAAAACTGCCCTTGATTGGTACGAAAGAGTCTGCAAAAGTAACATTCAGTGCTGGTCTCTTTAGGTTTCTTTGTCTTTACAGAGCATAAATTTGGTTTTACTTAACACTTTAAGCAATGTACTGAAAAAACAGAGCACCCCATCAGAATTGCCCTGAAGCTCTTCCCTTTGCTAGCAGAACTGTGATCGTTGGCTATTGTAAAATCATAGCCTTTTGAGCTATTCCTTGATGTATATCACTGACGCCTTCCTCCATCCATTGACAAACAATTTCGTATCAAACTTAGGATCATAAAGCTGCCACAACCTGTGAGCACATTTTGCACTATACTGAAGAAAACAGGTATGTTAGTAACATGAGTCAACAACAAAAAAAGAAGGTGATAAAGAAACTGACAACAAAACATTGTAGGATTGGTGATTTAAGGAGGGGGGGCAGGGGGGGGGGGGGGTGAGCAGGGATATAGAAGCAGTCTGCCATTACTGATCTTGGAGAGTGAGTTCAAAAATTTTTGCTTGGTCTGAGGGACCACACCTATGTGGGGTATGGGTTAAGGATGAAAGTAACTGTCACATGAACTTTCACTGCTAAGTAACATACTTCGATGGAACTTGGACCACACAGAGAAACAGTTACTATAGTATAGTATGGAAGGTATCCAAAAGAAATACACTATGAGACAAAAAGAAGTGAAACTTTTACTCATAAATAATAACTACACCAAAGTCGCCATGATTTATGATGGTTCCCTGGACATTACAGAAGGATGGGTATGGTTCTTAATGGGTGAGTGATCACTTTGGACAGGAGACCACAGGGTTGATCAGTAGCTCTTCTGGTAAGGCATTCCATTCTTCCCCCAGTGTGGTTGACAACTTCTGGAGGGTTATTGGTGCATGTGGATGTGCTGCAATACATCTCCCCAATGCATCACACATGTGCTCGATGCGATTTAAGTCAAGGAAATGGGATGGCCAATCTATTCATTAAATATCTTCTTATTCGAAGAGCTTCTTTACATGTGCTATTTGATGCAGTTGTGAATTATTGTCCATAAAAATTGAGTCAGAGCCAAATGCAGCCAGAGAAACTGCATCTGGGGAAGGAGTACAGTTTCACAATAATGTTGATCAGTGTGTGTATAGTTTTCAAAGATGTGGAGGTTAGCGTACCCATGCAACATTATGCTTCCTGCAGTGGAACTGATCAGCAAATCACTTCTTTATATTCTGGAGTACTTAATACGTACAAGTACTCAGAATACTCAAAACTATAAAATAACCAGATCATATGATATTTATTTTCGGTTTATAGTTATTATGTTTTTCTACAGTTTAAAAAGGTATTTAAAATTAATAATTATTATAGTCATTATTGTTGTTTCTATAATTTGTTCTGAGTAATAATTAGAAAAGAAAGAATTAATCATGTACAAATTTCTTTGGACGTAAAAGTCAATACTTCATTACACTACTGTGCTACTAGTTCTTATAACTTTGTTCTTCAGTCATCATGTTTTGGCATGTGTTAGTTGTTATCTTTTTTTAGCCTGGAACCTGCTTGTGCTATTGTAAGATGAAGTTGTCATGATGAACCATTGTAATGTTATTCATGTTGAGACATGAAATTACTAAATATGAAATATAGGAAATGCATGGATGAAATTCTACCACATTCTTATTTCAAAGAAAAGCATGGACCATACTTCCTAGATGAACAGTTATTTTTCCAGCAAGCCATATTTTTCATCAAGCCACATTTTTGACATTGAGCTTTAGGAAAGAGAGGAAACTATGGTTTATCATCACATAATCTTCCTTCTTACACAATTATTAGCTGCACTACAATAGTGTTAAAATAGCTAAAAATGTACAATTGATTTGACAATTTTTGAATATGAACAATTCCAGATGGTTTTTTGTAATAATAGTGGGAAAGGTCATTGTGCTCCTCACACTGTAACACAAGGACCATCAAAATGGTCATGCTCAACAATGCTGGATGTACCATCATATGGCTATAGGTGGGAACATTTAATTTGTCCAGGTACATCGACAAACATAATTCAAAAATGGTTCAAATGACTCTGAGCACTATGGGACTTAACATCTAAGGTCATCAGTCCCATAGAACTTAGAATTACTTAAACCTCACTAACCTAAGCACAGCACACACACCCATGCCCGAGGCAGGATTCTAACCTGCGACTGTAGCGGTCGCATGGTTCCAGACTGTAGCCCCTAGAACCGCTCGGCCACACCGGCTGGCCGACAAACATAGTTGTTTTGGTGGTTGAAGTGTTATGGTGCGTGGAGGCATAATGTTGCATGGGCATCGGCCCTGACTTCATTGTTATAGATGACAAGGTGCAGCTGCATTGAACGGTGCAGGTGTAGGGTCTCTTGGAATGAGAGGACATTCAGTGAATGGACTGGCTTGCTAATCCCCCAACTTAAATCCCATTATGTGTGGGATGCGTAGGGGAGACATACTGCACCACATCCAAATGCACAAGCTATCATCCAGGAGTTGTCATATGGGCTGGTGGAGGAATGGAACATCCTCCTCTGAGAATTCCTTACCAGCCTTGAGCCAGCGTGAAAGCACATTTCAGAGTATGCAGTGCCATTTGTGGGTATCACACACACTATTGAGAACCAAGTCCATCCTTTTGTAATGTCTGTGGGACCATCATAGTTGCAGTAAGTTCAGTGTAATAGGGGACTAACATAAATCACAGTGACTTCAGTGTAATTATTGTCTTTGAATAAAAATGTGACATTTCTGTTTGTCTCACTGTGTATTTCTTTCATTTACCTTCTGTACTACACTGTAGCAGTACTTTCTATGTATCATCCAAGTTTCATTGAACTATGTTACTTGGCAGTGCCATGTCACAGAAAGTTTCTTTTGTCCTTTTGTGGATGAGTGTACAATCATGAGTTTACAAAACAGCGATTGTCTCTAAATATCTAAATATCCTTTTCCAAAGCACACTTAGTCATGAATCTTTTACTTTTTACATTTTTGTGTTGTATATGTTTTCTTTTTGCTTTTTGGCTTTCTGCTCCCTGCTCCCTGCTCACTCCAGACGCTGAATTTGTTAGAATTTCCCTATTTATGTCACATGGATATGAAGACCATCTGATGTACATAGCAAGCCATAATTCTATAAGTGACATTCAAAAAGAAACTAGCCAAAGTCAGGAATGCACAAACCGGTGACAGGAGGGTAATATCGTGGCATGTGTAATGAGATGTGGTCCCGACCAGAGTGTGGAAGTTCAAAGCCCATCTCTAGAGGGCACGCATACATGTCATGTGACTATACAGAGCTAGCAGCAGCATGCATCAATCATCCAACGCTTCCAGTCGCATTGCAAACAGTGACATGGAGGCATCAACAGAAGAGCAAAGAGGTGTTGTTCGTTTTCTGACAGTGGAAGGAGTAGGAGGAACATACATTCATCAACGAATGTCACAAGTTTACGGCGAACACTGCATGTCCCTTGCAAGGGTCAAGGCATGGCGCAAGTGCTTCATGGAAGGACGGGTGTCATTAGCCAATGATGGTTGGTCTGGAGCACCACACTGCATTACTGATGACATATTCCAGCTGGTGGATGCATTCATTACCCAGGGCCACCGAGTGACAGTGAAAGCCATAACTGTCAGATTAAGTGTTGGAAGTGTTCATACCATCATGAAGGAATGACTCCACATGTGCAAAGTGTGTGCCCAATTCCCCACAGTCTTCAACCACACCAGGAAGCATGTCGAATGGCCCACTGTCTTGCTCATCTGCAGTGCTATGCTCGGGAAGGGAATTAGTTCCTGGTACGATGGTGGCTGGACCAGAATCAAAACAACAAAGTCCTCAGAGGAAGCACCCAGGGTCACCACCACCAAAAAAGCCAAGGCCATTCACATGAGTGCAGGAAAGGTTATCCTGACGTTCTTCTTTGACCTAGATGATCCCCTTCTGATTCACTTCCTGCAACACAGGACAACAGTCAATGCCCAGCATTACTTGCAAGCCTTGACCACCCTTCGCCAAGCGATGAAATCAAAATGACCAGGCAATCTCACCTGTGGGGTCATTCTGCTCCATGACAATGCAAAGTATCATATGGCCAACACTGTCACAGCACTCCTCCAGAAATTCAAATGGGAAGTTCTCGACCACCTTCCATACAGCCCGGACCTCTCTCCCTGTGATTACGCCATTTTTGGTCCCCTTAAAAAGGCTCTGAGGAGCAAACAATTCACCTCTTATGATGACCTCCAGCTGAACATGCAGAACTGGTTAACATTGCAGCCTCAGGAATTTTATTAGATAACCATTCACTGCCTTGTGTCACAGTGGGGACAAGTGTCTCAACAGCCAGGGTCAGTACTTAGAACATACTGGTTTCTGAAATTATGCCTCCGGCTCATTTCTTTTTGAACACCCCTTATATAATAAGTTAAATTATGTCCTTAAAAATTAGAAATATTTTATCAAACTGTGTGCTTTTCACAGATAACCTGAAGATGGCAATCATGCCAACATAGGACTATTTTAAGAAACAATATCATCAAACACAGCAGTGTCTTTGGTCCTGACAGCAAAATATGAAAATATATTAGTGTAGTTCCAGCACATATGAGAGATTATTCATAGTCACATTCTATAGTCCCCTCGCCATCAGTGCCTACTGAATGATAATAAAAATGTAAATGTTGTGTGACTAGGGCCTCCCGTCGGGTAGACCATTCATCGGGTGCAAGTCTTTCAATTTGACGCCACTTCGGCAACTTGGGCATCGATGGGGATGAAATGACAATGATTAGGACAACACAACACCCATACCCTGAGCAGAGAAAATTGCTGACCCAGCCGGGAATCGAATTCGGGCCCTTAGGATTGACATTCTGTTGTGCTGACCACTCAGCTACCAGGGGCAGACACTGAATGATAATCATTTCCTTGTATGGTACCTCTTGAAGAATGTCATGATTGGGCAACACTTGTGATTCTGTGCCATTATGTTCTGCATTTTTCAGTCTTCCTCATCTCCTTCTTTGACTGCATCTTCTTCTTTCTTCACTCCTTCGTCTTACACCCATGGTAACTGCTGTCTGGGTATGGGATTTTTTATAGAACTCATGCTCAAGTGGAGGGATATAGTTCTTTGTGTCCTGAAGAATTTTCTGTTTCACAAATTTTAATTCAAACTCATCTTGGTGCCAAGAGGTATTGATGGGGGATCAATATTACGTCTTCTAAAATCTGCTTCTATAAATTCCAGAACACAGTTTAATGAATGCTTGAACTGCAGCATTAGAGGATTTTCTTTGCTGATTTAGACCCACCTGGTATTCATCCATTCTATTTTGTATCCTTCTGTGTCTCTAGCAACTTTATTCTTTGCCATGGCTTCCTTGGCATTAATTGAAAGAAAGTTTTCTGTTTTCATTTCCACTACAGAAAACTTTCTGCTGACCTGCTTTGCTGCTTACACCATGTCTTAGGGAACAAATACATGTTTGAAGTGTTTTTTGCCTGTTCAGCAAGACCAAAACCTTTATCATATTCCTTACATGCAAGGTCAGGTTCAAGGACCCGCTGATCCAATGTGTCCTGGTAATTTTTCCTCATGATGTACAAGCAATATTTTAAATTGTGGCCCATTTAAATATGCATTAGGTATTCTTGTAAGCAAAGCTTGGTTTGTGATGGTACACACTATTACTCTATACTGGTACCTCAAAAAAAAAAAAAAAAAAAAGAAAAAATGGCACTCCGTCTACAGGCCACAAGTGGCCCCTAGGGACCACCTGACCGCTGTGTCATCTTCTGTATTGGTACCTCTGGGAAAAAAAATTGGAACCACTGATCTTTAGATGGGGTGCAATAGAATTTTGTTTTTTACTAATACAAATGTTGTATCCAAGCTTTTAATACATCTTAAAATTACATTTTAGGAAGTCAAAATTTCATAAGCAGTCCCACCCCCACCCCTCCCCCACTATCAGAAGGTCACAGTTCTGGAACCTCTTTTTTTTTAAAAAAAATCAGTCACTGCCCTAACTATTCTTAAAATCATATACATTAGGTTATTACCTTACATTAAAAAAATACATACCTTAACTTTCATTAAAGATAGCAGTAATTCTCCTCCATTCCACAATTTCACTTATACACTGATGAAACAAAATTGCAACTCCAAGAAGGAGTTACATGACAAATAAGAATGTTCTTAGGCATGTTTCTAGATCTGAAGGATGATGTCTACTCAAATTTCATGTGAGTCACATAAGAATGTCACTAGTAGCACCATTATGAGGGTGCAAATCTCGTTTACTTTAAATACACACTTCAACAGTCTTGAGCATTACACACCTTTGAGATTGCATATGGTGGGTTGACGTTATTCAAGAATGCCTTTAAGGCAACAAGGACACCACTATCAATGTGTCAATGAGTTTGATTGAGGCTGTGTAATAGGGCTACAAGAAATTGGATGTTCTTTCTGCAATATTGCATAAAGACTTTGCAAAAATTTAGCTGCTGTACATGCTTGTAGGCAGAGGTGGTCATGAGAATGTTTACTGCTTATTAATGTATAAACATTTCACATTTCCAATTTCTTATCTCATGCTTGCGTTAACCTGTGATCTTACAAAGTTAATCACTTAAATATGTTTCCTAAACAAATACATTTCTGGAATTTCATTACTCTACATCTACATCTACATCTACATACATACTCCGCAATCCACCATACAGTGCATGGTGGAGGATACCTCCTACCACAACTAGCATCTTCTCTCCCTGTTTCACTCCCAAACAGAACGAGGGAAAAATGACCTTCTATATGCCTCTGTATGAGCCCTAATCTCTCTTATCTTATCTTTGTGGTCTTTCCGCGAAATATAAGTTGGTAGCAGTAAAATTATACTGCAGTCAGCCTCAAATGATGGGTCTCTAAATTTCCTCAGTAGCAGTTCATGAAAAGAATGCCTCTTTTCCTCCAGAGACTCCCACCTGAGTTCCTGAAGCATTTCCGTAACACTCGCGTGATGATCAAACCTACCAGTAACAAATCTAGCAGCCTGCCTCTGAATTGCTTCCATGTCCTCCCTCAATCTGACCTTATAGATATCCCATACGCTCGAGCAGTACTCAAGACTAGTTCATATTAGTGTTTTTTAAGCGGTCTCCTTTACAGATAAACCACATCTTCCCAAAATTCTACCAATGAACCAAAGACGACTATCTGCCTTCCCCACAACTGCCATTACATGCTTGTCCCACTTCATATCGGTCTGCAATGTTATGCCCAAATATTTAATCAACTTGACTGTGTGAAGCGCTACACTACTAATGGAGTATTAAAACATTATGGGATTATTTTTCCTATTCATCTGCATTAATTTACATTTATCTATATTTAGAGTTAGCTGCAATTCTTTACACCAATCACAAATCCTGTCCAAGTCATCTTGTATCCTCCTACAGACACTCAACGACGACACCTTCCCATACACCACAGCATCATCAGCAAACAGCCGCACATTGCTATCCACCCTATCCAAAAGATCATTTATGTAGACAGAAAACAACAACGGACCTACCACACTTCCCTGGGGCACACCAGATGATACCCTCACCTCTGATGAACACTCACCATCGAGGACAAGGTACTGAGTTCTATTCCTTAAGAAGTCTTCGAGCCACTCACATATTTGGGGAACCAATTCCATATGCTCGCACCTTAGTTAGGAGTCTGCAGTGGGGCACCGAGTCAAACACTTGCCGGAAGTCAAGGAATATGGCATCCATCTGATACCCTTCATCCATGGTTCGCAAGATATCATGTGAAAAACGGGCGAGTTGCGTTTCGCAGGAGCGATGCTTTCTAAAGCCGTGCTGATGCATGGACAGCAACTTCTCTGTCTCAAGGAAATTCATTATATTTGAACTGAGAATATGTTCAAGAATCCTGCAACAAACCAATGTTAAGGATATTTGTCTGTAATTTTGATGATCCGTCCTTCTACCCTTCTTATATACAGGTGTCACCTGCGCTTTTTTCCAGTCGCTCGGGACTTTATGTTGGGCAAGAGATTCACGATAAATGCAAGCTAAGTAAGGAGCCAGTGCAGTAGAGTACTCTCTGTAAAACCAAATTGGAATCCCATCAGGACCTGGTGATTTATTTATTTTCAACCCATTCAGCTGCTTCACAACCCCAGGGATGTCTATCACTATGTCCTCCATACGGGAATCTGTACGAGACTCAAACAGCGGTATGTTTGTACGATCCTCCTGCATGAAAGATTTCTCAAATGCTGAATTTGAAATTTCACATTTCATTTTGCTGTCTTCCGTTGCCAAACCAGGCTGATCAGTGAGTGACTGGATGGAAGCCTTCACCCTGCTTACTGATTTTACGTAAGACCAGAATTTTCTTGGGTTTTCGGCAAGATCTCTTGCTAAGGTATGACAGTGGTGGTGGTTGTATGCTTCGCGCATCACTATTTTCACAGCAGCACGAATCTCTACTAACTTTTGCCTGGCCTCATTCTCCCGATCTTTCTTGTACCACGAGGGCAACTGTCTTTGCTTCCTGAGCATTCTCCAAATTGCGCTGTTAAACCATGATGGGCCTATTCCGTCCGTAACCCACTTTTTCAGCACATACTTGTCCATTGCGTGATTTACAATGTGTTTAAAATTTGCCCATAATTCTTCCACATCCATGGTACCGAAAGTAAATGTAATCGATTCATTTACTAAGTGGGATGGTAACAACTGCTTATCTGCTCTTTCTAGTAAGAATACTGTCCTAGCCTTCTTGATCAACTTTTTAACTTTTGTAACCATAATCATAATGACAACATCTCAATACAGACACCGTCGATGAAGTCTGATCTATTTGTGGCTACCAGATCTAAAATATTTCCATTACACATTGGCTGTCGATTTAGCTGCTCAAGACAGTTTTCAGATAATGTGGTCAAAAGTAATTCACATGATGGCCTGTCTGTACCACCTGTAATGAATCCATAGACATCCCAGTCTATACTAGGTAGGATGAAGTTACCTCCAACTAATATAGCATAATCCGGGTACTTCTGCGATACAGAGTGTAGACTCCCTTTGAATGATTCTAGAACTGTCACAGTGGAACCTGGTGGCCGGTAATAACACCCAACAATTAACTTTATTTCTCCTAGCCCTGTTAAACGTGCCCAGATAACTTCACAATCACACTCTACTTTGACCTCAGTAGACACAATATTTTTGTCAACTGCAATGAAGACACCACCTCCTATGGTGTCTAATCTGCCTTTCCGATACACATTCCAACCCTCACTAAATATTTCAGAACTTCCTATCTCAGGGTTCAGCCAGGTCTCAGTCCCGAGAATAATTTGCATGCTACACGCTTCCTGGAGGGCAGTAAATTCAGGAACTTTTTTCCGAACACTCTGAAAATTTACTGCTAATATCTTGATAGCTGAAGTGTCTTTACACTGAGCGTGTCCTGATTCCCTGCTTGTATGTCGAGTGGTGAGTGTTCATCAGGACACCTTGCACTACTGCCTAGCCTAAAAACCCCCATGTTCATGTCACAAGTACTCTGCTACCCGAGTAGCCGCTTCATTTGTGTAGTGCACCCGTGACCTATCTAGGGGCATCCTACAATTCCCCACCCAATAGCGCAAGTCTAGAAATCTGCAGCCAAGACCATCACAGAGTCAACGAAGCCTCTGGTTGAGGCCCTCCACTCGGCTCCAAACCAAAGGACCCCGATCCACTCAGGGAACGAAGCTGCAAGCAGAGAGCTCTGCTTGCACCCCACGTGCGAGGCCAGCGGTCTTCACCAAATCTGCCAGCCACCCGTACGAACTGAGGATCACCTCAGAACCCAAGCGACAGGCATCATTGGTGCCGACGTGAGCAACTACTTGCAGACGACTGCACCCTGTATGCTCGATAGCCGCAGGCAAGGCCGCCTCCACATCTTGGATGAGGCAGACAAACTGAGTGCACGTTGGAATTCTTTCCAGCTCTGTACGCTATTTCCCTAAGAAGCTCCATCACCCGCCTAACGTTAATCTGAATGCTTATGTTCCCTCTTTCCCAATATGCCCTCCTCTGCTTCTAAATGTGTTTAAAAATCTAAACTATACACAATGAGGTAAATTTATGACTTCCACTGACAACCATTCCAAACAAAATACAGCCACAAACCCCCAACAATATGATTTAAAGGGAAGAAAAATCTGAAAAATAGAATCTCTGTTCAATTGTAGAGGTAGTATCAAAATTAGTATGTGAAAAATAATTGCAATCTTGGGCCAATTATAATTTTTGATGTGCATAATGTACGAGGTGCATTCAAGTTCTAAGGCCTCCGATTTTTTTTCTAATTAACTACTCATCCGAAATCGATGAAACTGGCGTTACTTCTCGACGCAATCGCCCTGCAGACGTACACATTGTTCACAATGCTGACGCCATGATTCCATGGCAGCGGCGAAGGCTTCTTTAGGAGTCTGTTTTGACCACTGGAAAATCGCTGAGGCAATAGCAGCATGGCTGGTGAATGTGCGGCCACGGAGAGTGTCTTTCATTGTTGGAAAAAGCCAAAAGTCACTAGGAGCCAGGTCAGGTGAGTAGGGAGCATGAGGAATCACTTCAAAGTTGTTATCATGAAGAAACTGTTGCGTAACGTTAGCTCGATGTACGGGTGTGTTGTCTTGGTGAAACAGCACATGCACAGCCTTTCCCGGACGTTTTTGTTGCAGTGCAGGAAGGAATTTGTTCTTCAAAACATTTTCGTAGGATGCACCTGTTACCGTAGTGCCCTTTGGAATGCAATGGGTAAGGATTACGCCTTCGCTTTCCCAGAACATGGACACCATCATTTTTTCAGCACTGGTGGTTACCCGAAATTTTTTTGGTGGCGGTGAATCTGTGTGCTTCCATTGAGCTGACTGGCACTTTGTTTCTGCATTGAAAAATGGCATCCACGTCTCATCCATTGTCACAACCGATGGAAAGAAAGTCCCATTCATGCTGTCGTTGCGTGTCAACATTGCTTGGCAACATGCCACACGGGTAGCCATGTGGTCGTCCGTCAGCATTCGTGGCACCCACCTGGATGACACTTTTAGCATTTTCAGGTCGTCATGCAGGATTGTGTGCACAGTACCCACAGAAATTCCAACTCTGGAGGTGATCTGTTCAACAGTCATTTGGCGATCCCCCAAAACAATTCTCTCCACTTTCTCGATCATGTCGTCAGACCGGCTTGTGCGAGCCCGAGGTTGTTTCGGTTTGTTGTCACATGATGTTCTGCCTTCATTAAACTGTCGCACCCACGAATGCACTTTCGACACATCCATAACCCCATCACCACATGTCTCCTTCAACTGTCGATGAATTTCAATTGGTTTCACACCACGCAAATTCAGAAAACGAATGATTGCATGCTGTTCAAGTAAGGAAAACGTCGCCATTTTAAGTATTTAAAACAGTTCTCATTCTCGCCGCTGGCGGTAAAATTCCATCTGCCATACGGTGCTGCCATCTCTGGGACATATTGACAATGAACGCGGCCTCATTTTAAAACAATGCGCATATTTCTATCTCTTTCCAGTCCGGAGAAAAAAAATCGGAGGCCTTAGAACTTGAATGCACCTCGTATACATATGCACCCACACACAGTGAGCAACATTTATATTTTTTTAAATATATACAGTATGTTCCTCCTAAGAGTGAAGAGACATATTTTCTTTAGTTTTTCAGCAGATATTTGCAATCTCATATTTGCATTATGTAGCTGGAGTCAGCCCAAACAAACAGTACTCATCACGGCTTTCATGCAATACCCAGTGTTGACTGAAAGCATCAGTTTCTTTCCTTTTACAAGCAAAATGATCCTTACAGTGGAATTTTTTGTGCCCATTTGATAGAGTGATCCCAGATTAATCTAGTGTGGTACCTGTTTTATCAATCCGTATTAATACGGACAATGAAACTTAAATAATAAACAATACTCCAGCAGTGACTGCACCATCCTGTATCACACTGACTGCTGCCTTCGAACATGCAGCATTACTGAGTCACTGCTGGATTTTTAAAGTTTTTCTGTTTCTGTTTATAGATATTGATAAAATAACTATCTCACTACTAGACTAATTTGGGACTGCTCTATTGCATGGGAACATAAAATTTTACTTCAAAATATCATTTTGTTTGTAACTGGAAACTAACGGATGCTTTCTGCTGATGCTAGGAATCACCAGAAAAATTGCTGAGTATGTATGTAGATGTAGATTCAGATGTAGATACACACCAGGGCACTCCAGCAAATGTATTTAAACTTTGTTATACTTTGGAACACTCAACAAGAGACTTCCAATAATTTGCATATGTAATCAATGATTTATGAAAAATTGCTTTATTTGATACTTTTAAACAAACTGCAGAAATGTATGTCAACACCAGGACTTTTAATTTACTGTTCATGATACCATGATTACCATGAGATCATGATTATCATAAGACTTTCCTGTTGTTCATGGAAGTTAAGTTTCAAAGTGCAATTTCAACATGTATGTTACATTTTTCTGAATGCCTGAAGCTTCCATAAATTCCTTCAGCCTTGTAATTATGTTTATTATGGAGTAACATGGAATCTTTGTTGAAATACTCTATACCTTCTAGCGATTTTTTCATCCTTGCTGACTGCTCCTATCTTCTTGTTAAATGTTTGAGTTATTGGAATACCCTGGTGTGCAAAACATAGCACTTAACTCACAAGATGATTTGATGCAAATTCACAAATTTTGTGTGGTTTTTAAATAGTACACATAAATAAACTGATAGAGAACTGGATTTTACATTCTGAAAAATTATATCCCTGTGGCAAGTAAATTTTCACATAAAACTAAATCAGAGGAATTAAACTTGCACACAAAACTGCCCTTGATTGGTACGAAAGAGTCTGCAAAAGTAACATTCAGTGCTGGTCTCTTTAGGTTTCTTTGTCTTTACAGAGCATAAATTTGGTTTTACTTAACACTTTAAGCAATGTACTGAAAAAACAGAGCACCCCATCAGAATTGCCCTGAAGCTCTTCCCTTTGCTAGCAGAACTGTGATCGTTGGCTATTGTAAAATCATAGCCTTTTGAGCTATTCCTTGATGTATATCACTGACGCCTTCCTCCATCCATTGACAAACAATTTCGTATCAAACTTAGGATCATAAAGCTGCCACAACCTGTGAGCACATTTTGCACTATACTGAAGAAAACAGGTATGTTAGTAACATGAGTCAACAACAAAAAAAGAAGGTGATAAAGAAACTGACAACAAAACATTGTAGGATTGGTGATTTAAGGAGGGGGGGCAGGGGGGGGGGGGGTGAGCAGGGATATAGAAGCAGTCTGCCATTACTGATCTTGGAGAGTGAGTTCAAAAATTTTTGCTTGGTCTGAGGGACCACACCTATGTGGGGTATGGGTTAAGGATGAAAGTAACTGTCACATGAACTTTCACTGCTAAGTAACATACTTCGATGGAACTTGGACCACACAGAGAAACAGTTACTATAGTATAGTATGGAAGGTATCCAAAAGAAATACACTATGAGACAAAAAGAAGTGAAACTTTTACTCATAAATAATAACTACACCAAAGTCGCCATGATTTATGATGGTTCCCTGGACATTACAGAAGGATGGGTATGGTTCTTAATGGGTGAGTGATCACTTTGGACAGGAGACCACAGGGTTGATCAGTAGCTCTTCTGGTAAGGCATTCCATTCTTCCCCCAGTGTGGTTGACAACTTCTGGAGGGTTATTGGTGCATGTGGATGTGCTGCAATACATCTCCCCAATGCATCACACATGTGCTCGATGCGATTTAAGTCAAGGAAATGGGATGGCCAATCTATTCATTAAATATCTTCTTATTCGAAGAGCTTCTTTACATGTGCTATTTGATGCAGTTGTGAATTATTGTCCATAAAAATTGAGTCAGAGCCAAATGCAGCCAGAGAAACTGCATCTGGGGAAGGAGTACAGTTTCACAATAATGTTGATCAGTGTGTGTATAGTTTTCAAAGATGTGGAGGTTAGCGTACCCATGCAACATTATGCTTCCTGCAGTGGAACTGATCAGCAAATCACTTCTTTATATTCTGGAGTACTTAATACGTACAAGTACTCAGAATACTCAAAACTATAAAATAACCAGATCATATGATATTTATTTTCGGTTTATAGTTATTATGTTTTTCTACAGTTTAAAAAGGTATTTAAAATTAATAATTATTATAGTCATTATTGTTGTTTCTATAATTTGTTCTGAGTAATAATTAGAAAAGAAAGAATTAATCATGTACAAATTTCTTTGGACGTAAAAGTCAATACTTCATTACACTACTGTGCTACTAGTTCTTATAACTTTGTTCTTCAGTCATCATGTTTTGGCATGTGTTAGTTGTTATCTTTTTTTAGCCTGGAACCTGCTTGTGCTATTGTAAGATGAAGTTGTCATGATGAACCATTGTAATGTTATTCATGTTGAGACATGAAATTACTAAATATGAAATATAGGAAATGCATGGATGAAATTCTACCACATTCTTATTTCAAAGAAAAGCATGGACCATACTTCCTAGATGAACAGTTATTTTTCCAGCAAGCCATATTTTTCATCAAGCCACATTTTTGACATTGAGCTTTAGGAAAGAGAGGAAACTATGGTTTATCATCACATAATCTTCCTTCTTACACAATTATTAGCTGCACTACAATAGTGTTAAAATAGCTAAAAATGTACAATTGATTTGACAATTTTTGAATATGAACAATTCCAGATGGTTTTTTGTAATAATAGTGGGAAAGGTCATCGTGCTCCTCACACTGTAACACAAGGACCATCAAAATGGTCATGCTCAACAATGCTGGATGTACCATCATATGGCTATAGGTGGGAACATTTAATTTGTCCAGGTACATCGACAAACATAATTCAAAAATGGTTCAAATGACTCTGAGCACTATGGGACTTAACATCTAAGGTCATCAGTCCCATAGAACTTAGAATTACTTAAACCTCACTAACCTAAGCACAGCACACACACCCATGCCCGAGGCAGGATTCTAACCTGCGACTGTAGCGGTCGCATGGTTCCAGACTGTAGCCCCTAGAACCGCTCGGCCACACCGGCTGGCCGACAAACATAGTTGTTTTGGTGGTTGAAGTGTTATGGTGCGTGGAGGCATAATGTTGCATGGGCATCGGCCCTGACTTCATTGTTATAGATGACAAGGTGCAGCTGCATTGAACGGTGCAGGTGTAGGGTCTCTTGGAATGAGAGGACATTCAGTGAATGGACTGGCTTGCTAATCCCCCAACTTAAATCCCATTATGTGTGGGATGCGTAGGGGAGACATACTGCACCACATCCAAATGCACAAGCTATCATCCAGGAGTTGTCATATGGGCTGGTGGAGGAATGGAACATCCTCCTCTGAGAATTCCTTACCAGCCTTGAGCCAGCGTGAAAGCACATTTCAGAGTATGCAGTGCCATTTGTGGGTATCACACACACTATTGAGAACCAAGTCCATCCTTTTGTAATGTCTGTGGGACCATCATAGTTGCAGTAAGTTCAGTGTAATAGGGGACTAACATAAATCACAGTGACTTCAGTGTAATTATTGTCTTTGAATAAAAATGTGACATTTCTGTTTGTCTCACTGTGTATTTCTTTCATTTACCTTCTGTACTACACTGTAGCAGTACTTTCTATGTATCATCCAAGTTTCATTGAACTATGTTACTTGGCAGTGCCATGTCACAGAAAGTTTCTTTTGTCCTTTTGTGGATGAGTGTACAATCATGAGTTTACAAAACAGCGATTGTCTCTAAATATCTAAATATCCTTTTCCAAAGCACACTTAGTCATGAATCTTTTACTTTTTACATTTTTGTGTTGTATATGTTTTCTTTTTGCTTTTTGGCTTTCTGCTCCCTGCTCCCTGCTCACTCCAGACGCTGAATTTGTTAGAATTTCCCTATTTATGTTGCTGTTAACTATGGAATACAGTGCTTGTTGGGTCTGCTTTATAAAGATAGCTAGTTTGATGTTTTGATACTTACCCAGAAGTTTTTTGTTTTATGTGTGCTTGTTTTAATGTTCTTTCCTGTGCTGGAAATCTTTTTTTCTGTGTCCAGCGAGCTCTTTTGTCTTTGCCTCCCTGCTTTGTCTCAGCAGGGTGAGAGACCTACCTCTCCTTTCTAGTGAGTGCCTTTTTAATTCCCTGAGAAAGGGATTAACAATTCTGAAAGTTGAAAACAGCTTTTTCTAGAGTAGTCTTTTGATGATAATAATGGTTGAGTGTTTTTTTTCTGGATTTACAATGTGAGTACATTTTTCCAGCACCTATTCTAGATTACAGTAAGTCACTAATTATTGTTCTCCACTCTTCTCTATTTGTCCATAAATGTTCAGGAATGTTGTTCTTCCTCATTGCTGACTGAACTCCCTGTATCCATGTATCAGGTGGTCGTCCCCTTTTTCTTCTTCCAATTGGTACCCAGTCGATTATGCATTTTGGTAGCCTTTCCTGTTCCATTCGTCTGATGTGTCCATACCATTTAAGTTGTTTGTGCTCGATGAAATCAATAATTGAATTTTTACATTTCATCTTGTCTCTGATTACTTCATTTCTTATTCTTTCTCGTCTTGATATTCTTGCTGAACATCTCCAGAAATCCATTTCTGTGGCTAATAATTTTGATTTCAGTTGCCATTTTGTTGTCCACACTTCTGAACCATATGTAATAATGCTCCTAACTATTGTTTTAAAAATCCTTATTTTGTTATCAGTTGTTATGTGTTTGTCCCAGAGAATTCCATTCAATAAAGAGATTGTCGTCTTTCCAGAATTTATTCTTGATCTAATTTCTTTGTCCTGTTTCCCATCATTTGTAATTTTCACACCTAAATATTTATATTCCTCAGTAGCTGTTATTGTTCCCATCCCTTCTTCTAATATTAAGTCTCCATTCACTCCACCAATTACCATGTACTTTGTTTTATTCATGTTTACATTTAGACCTGATTTTTTATATTCTTGAATCAATTTTCTGGTCATATACTCTATGTCCTCATAGTCTTGGGCTATAATCAGTTGGTCATCTGCAAATTGTAACGAGTATATTGTTCTATCATTTATTGGTATTCCCATAGCGTGACATTTTTTCTTCCAATTCTGTAAAGTTACTTCTGTATATATTTTATACAATGTAGGTGAGATGCTACATCCTTGATGTAATCCTTTTGTGACTTGGAATCCATGTGATAGATATTTACCAATTTTTATTTTTGAAATAGAATTTTTATATAAATTTTGAATTGCTTTAATTATTCTTGGATTTATTCCTATTGATATTAAAGCTTTCCATAAACTGGATAAAGGCACACTATCATAGGCTTTTTCTATATCTATGAATACTAAATGTATAGGTTGTGCCCGAACCATTTTTTTTTCAATAATTTGTTGTAGGCAAAAGATATGATCAATTGTTGATCTTCCAGTTCTAAAACCTGCTTGTTCTTCAGCCTCCTTTTCTTTGTATTCTTGTTCTAACAAATATTTAATAATTCTTCCATATAATCTACTGAAGGTATTGGTCACTGTTATTCCCCTATAATTTTTACACTCATCTTTCGCTCCTTTTTTATGTATCACTGAAATATATCCTACTTTCAAATCATTTGGGACATCTTCCCCATTTAAACATCTTTCGAAAAGGTTTCTTAACAATTCCATTAATTTCTTTGTTCCTAATTTTAATAATTCTGCAGGAATACCTCCAATGCCTGTAGCCCTTCCACTCTTTAAAGATTTTATTGCAGCTTTTACTGTCTCTATTTCCAAATGGATGTAATTCTCTGCTTGTAGATCTGTCATTTCATTATATTCAGGGTTTCCCAAGTATTCTTCCCTGTTTTCTGTTAATAAACTTTTAAAATATTTTTCCCAAGAGTCATGAGTAATATATTTAATATGTGTTGTTTCTTTGGAATTCCTTCTTAAATGCAATGGTTGAGTGTTGTGGCTACATATTAAATTACTTGAATAAGTCCAACAAAATACCAAGAAGAATTTACATTTTCACCCATTTTCAGCTGGTGTAATACATGTATATCTTCATAAGTAGTAATCTTTTGTTGATTGCGTTTTGAATGCTGCAGCTGCATTTTAGTCTGAAGCTTGTAATGTCTTGTTTTGATTTTGTATCCACAATATACACTTTTAGCTACACTGGAGTATTGATGCAATGCAATATTCTCACTGTTGCCTTCTGAAGATAATTAGTGCCTCCTTGTAATTTACATTTCTTACTGTCTCCTACATGTCATCACATCATTTATGACATAAACATCACTTTATAATCAGACAGCAGCTTATTTATCCCCAAATTTGTCAAAGATTTATGTCATTTATCAATAGCATCCTTTGTACAGATGTAGGTAGGTGTAGTAATGAATAAGCTTTGCACTGATTTGAATTGCATTTTCGGATCAACATTATGGCAACTAGATCATCAAGAAACTTCTAAAACAAAGTATTCTAGATTCTAAATCACCATTATTTCCAAAAGGTTTCCCTCCATTGTCTGAGGTTGTATATGGGATTTAATCTTTCAGCATGTAATCTCTCTTGCAAACCTAGCAGGTTTAAATGTTTCGTAATATTCTGACACCTCCTAAACCTCCAGTTCCCTATTCTCTTTCTCTCACTTTTGTATCTTGGCCGTACTTTATTGTAAAATATTTACAATATATTTTTTTCTTTACTCCTTCCTTCAGTTATTGTACTTCACATTATTGAAAGTTTTGTATACTTTGTTTATTTTTGAACTATTTTCTATCACTACTCCTCACTTCTTGTTTGCTTTATACCTCCTTTTCTTGATATTAGTTTTTACTCTCTTCTCTTTTTGAACTGACACTCTCAAAAAATATTAATGATTACACTTAGTAAGTTAGTTCTTATATGTAGAAAAGTATGTACTCTTATGCGTTTACCTTCAGTTTTCAAAATTAATTGAAAATCTTGATAATCCAGCTACCTTTTTCTTTAAAATACCCCATTCACTATGTACTTACAAGTTATTACTGTGTAGACCATTTGGTAAAACATTCGTTAACATAAATGCAGTAGCTTGACTGTTGTTTTTCCTGTCTCCTATTATGTCCAAACACAGAAAGAAATGAGATATTCATAATACTGACAATTTCAGTCTGCTGTTAGATTGCGCATCACAAATGTGCAGAACAGATTGTCTACAGAAGACTATATTTTCCCTTTTTTTGTTATAATAGTATCAAGGTGACAGTACTACATAAATTATGCATGGTTGTTGAGTTTTTTACATATTCCACAGTAATACAAATTTTAAGGTCACTTACATAATATTTTTGACTTTGGTTTTTGTATTTTTATTTTACATCATTTTTGTTTTCTCTCCGTCTGTATTGCTCAATGTCAGCAGTTAAAAGCAAATGAAAGGAATAGTGTTTTATGGGTTATTAAACATTAATAACAATAAAAGATTGTATAATAAACTTTATTTTTATAAATAGAAGTAAATAAAAGCTATGTCTTTGGCTTTAAAAAATATTTTCTCCCTAGGGCAGCAAGTATGGTCTCTCTCCTTTTATGTTTTGACCATCATTTGATTTGAATCCTTTGTGTGCTAACTCAAAGATAATACAGTACACAAAACATTCATAGCACAAATTACTTTGAGGTCATTTGTTACAACATTCACATTATGTGGTTGACACATTTCCAACTGTGTAAAGCAAAAATACAAATTGACAGTTCATGTGGCATGATGCTTCATCACTTTTGGTAATGTCCAATGAGTCCATGAAAAGTAAATTGCATCATTAAACCTAATCATAGTTGTTGTGTCAGATTTCCTTTGCATTGATGGTCTACTGTTCTGACTGTGATTCAATGATATTTCTGGAACTTTCACAGTACTGGCAGAGTTATTTTTCAAGAAAGCTGGCTCAATAACAAGTATGAGGAACTATGTCACATTTTCAAGTATCCATGGTACAAATTTCGATATCCGTGTGCAAACTCCAGGCAGGTTGGCTTCAGCACATCCGATGCCCCAACTGATGATTCCTGCTAGAAAGTAATGCCCATCTTTACCACGAACTTGCAGTGGGCCACCGGAATCACCCTGTCAACAGAAATTGTTTTGGCATGTCTGGGTTTCATTGTGATAAAAATAGTGAGCAGAGCATACAAAATAATTGTGGTTTGCTAATAGTCAAGTAATAATTTTTCAGGCTTATGTTTTCTACTTGAGAAGAAAGCACAATTTTTTATGGCTTATAATCTTTGCAAAGTGCTTACACATTAATGTTATGTGTCATTTCAAAGATTCACAAAATCAGTTAACACATTACTTGCAATAAAAATTTGTTATTGCTTATAATCAAATATTGTGCATATTAGACACATTAGTGAGTCTCTATCACATAGCTGTAGCTTGGAAATTATGAAGACAGTTTGCTTATTTGGTAGTAACAGATAAATGTAATTCCTTTAATTAGAAAAAAAGTTTATATTTTTAATATGTTAATAGCCTACTTTTAAAGTGATAAGAAAGAGTGAATACTATGTAATTTGTGACCGAGAAGCATCCACTGATAAGGCTCCTAAGTAGAGTAATCTGGATAAGTGGATAAAAAGCCACACACAAATATTGAACTATGACTGGCTGTCAATATTTAAGAATTTTCTAATTTTTTTCATCGGGATGAAGGTATAGGCACAGCTTCTAAAGAGAAGGTAAAATTGGCCCCTATCCCAGACATGGAAAGACATAAATTACAGGAAATGAATAGACAGTAACTATCCATGATTTAAATATCGGATGACCCATAATAATAATCTGTTGGTAATGTATAAGTCAAAGATTAAATCTACACTACGAGAAACTGAATATAAAATTGGAATAAAGGAGGGTAAAGAAAAGGGCAAGCTTGGTATCAGTAATAGAATATTGGACAAAACACACAAGCTAATTGGTGGTACTTATAGGCACAGCTTATAGGCACAGCTTCTAAAGAGAAGGTAAAATTGGCCCCTATCCCAGACATGGAAAGACATAAATTACAGGAAATGAATAGACAGTAACTATCCATGATTTAAATATCGGATGACCCATAATAATAATCTGTTGGTAATGTATAAGTCAAAGATTAAATCTACACTACGAGAAACTGAATATAAAATTGGGATAAAGGAGGGTAAAGAAAAGGGCAAGCTTGGTATCAGTAATAGAATATTGGACAAAACACACAAGCTAATTGGTGGTACTTGGATGTGTTCTCACAGTCAATCCGTCCTGGACCAACAAAATATTTACACTGTAGTGAAGCTGGAATGTTAGATACAGTCAAGGTTTGGATTACAAGTTTTTGCAACAAAGCATCGCAGAGTTGAAAGCTGGGGGTAAGATTTGATTGCTAGTGGAAGCCCACTCTGGTGGCAGTGGAAGTGGTGTTAGGTCATGTTGATCTAATTTTAGTGTATGATGTATAGAAGCTGGTTACATCCATGGCATGGATACTGCCTTATAGGCATTAGCCACATCTGTAACATAGATGCTGACTGATAGGCACTACCCAATGGATGCTTTGTGTGTTGCCCTCCTAACCTCTATCAGATCCTTATGAAAGTATATGATAATTATATTTGCCCCAAAATTCTTACCCCTGCAATCATTCTCACTATGAAACCTGCCCCCATGCTCCCACTGACTACTACTTACTCTAGTCCCACCACTGGTATTTTCTACAATATCAAAGGTAGAGTGAGATGGGAAACCACACAAGTTGTTTCATAACTAACTTGAATTCATTGCAGGGCTTTTCATATAGGAATGAGCACACCCAAAGTGGCTGAGCACACGGGTATACATAGAAGTATGTACAGTTGAGAAACCCGGTACCCAGTTTGCTGAGTATACTCCACAACATGATTCAAGGGATCTGAGTAACTGCAAAGCCAAATGGGCCATTTAGATCCTCTGCCCTCTATTAGTTTCCCTCAATACCAAAGTCAATAATTTACCCTCCAAAATTCCTCACATCCTGACATAATTCTGGACTCCTCTCCATTAACCCTCAAATGGGTGCACCTGTGTATAAAATGTGCCAATCACAAATAACATTTTCTTGTTCTGTTCCACTGTTGTTTTACGATTGTGAATCCATACCTATTCCTTCAGTATTGCTTCAGTTAACAGGGTAATAAGTTGTGTTGTCGTAAGTTTAAATGAGCAGCATTAACTTAGAATAAACAGCAACCTAAGTCAGAAAAAAATTTGCGATCCATGTGAGAAAATCCCATAATGAGGCAGTTATCTATGAGATAATTAGTAATTAAATATGCAGTTGGCAGGGATCTATTTCAGCTCTGCAGTTAAATGCTTCAAGTGGGTTGTCACTGTGGGGTAACACTTGTATGTGGCATCAGAGCGATATAAGATTTATTTGATTATTGTTTAAGAAAACAGTGATTTAGCTCTTATAATGTATGCCATTTTACCATTCTTTAGTTAAACTAAGATTAAACTGTGATTTTGCTCTTACATGTTTCATACATGGAAGAACCCTGGAGATACTAAAAGATACTAAAAGGTATCAGATAGATTATATAATGGTAAGACAGAGATTTAGGAACCAGGTTTTAAATTGTAAGACATTTCCAGGGGCAGATGTGGACTCTGACCACAATCTATTGGTTATGACCTGTAGATTAAAACTGAAGAAACTGCAAAAAGTTGGGAATTTCAGGAGATGGGACCTGGATAAACTAAAAGAACCAGAGGTTGTACAGAGATTCAGGGAGAGCATAAGGGAGCAATTGACAGGAATGGGGGAAATAAATACAGTAGAAGAAGAATGGGTAGCTTTGAGGGATGAAGTAGTGAAGGCAGCAGAGGATCAAGTAGGTAAAAAGACTAGGGCTAGTAGAAATCCTTGGGTAACAGAAGAAATATTGAATTTAATTGATGAAAGGAGAAAATATAAAAATGCAGTAAGTGAAACAGGCAAAAAGGAATACAAACGTCTCAAAAATGAGATCGACAGGAAGTGCAAAATGGCTAAGCAGGGATGGCTAGAGGACAAATGTAAGGATGTAGAGGCCTATCTCACTAGGGGTAAGATAGATACCGCCTACAGGAAAATTAAAGAGGCCTTTGGAGATAAGAGAACGACTTGTATGAATATCAAGAGCTCAGATGGAAACCCAGTTCTAAGCAAAGAAGGGAAAGCAGAAAGGTGGAAGGAGTATATAGAGGGTCTATACAAGGGCGATGTACTTGAGGACAATATTATGGAAATGGAAGAGGATGTAGATGAAGATGAAATGGGAGATATGATACTGCGTGAAGAGTTTGACAGAGCACTGAAAGACCTGAGTCGAAACAAGGCTCCCGGAGTAGACAATATTCCATTGGAACTACTGACGGCCGTGGGAGAGCCAGTCCTGACAAAACTCTACCATCTGGTGAGCAAGATGTATGAAACAGGCGAAATACCCTCAGACTTCAAGAAGAATATAATAATTCCAATCCCAAAGAAAGCAGGTGTTGACAGATGTGAAAATTGCCGAACTATCAGCTTAATAAGTCACAGCTGCAAAATACTAACACGAATTCTTTACAGACGAATGGAAAAACTAGTAGAAGCCAACCTCGGGGAAGATCAGTTTGGATTCCGTAGAAACACTGGAACACGTGAGGCAATACTGACCTTACGACTTATCTTAGAAGAAAGATTAAGGAAAGGCAAACCTACGTTTCTAGCATTTGTAGATTTAGAGAAAGCTTTTGACAATGTTGACTGGAATACTCTCTTTCAAATTCTAAAGGTGGCAGGGGTAAAATACAGGGAGCGAAAGGCTATTTACAATTTGTACAGAAACCAGATGGCAGTTATAAGAGTCGAGGGACATGAAAGGGAAGCAATGGTTGGGAAGGGAGTAAGACAGGGTTGTAGCCTCTCCCCGATGTTATTCAATCTGTATATTGAGCAAGCAGTAAAGGAAACAAAAGAAAAATTCGGAGTAGGTATTAAAATTCATGGAGAAGAAATAAAAACTTTGAGGTTCGCCGATGACATTGTAATTCTGTCAGAGACAGCAAAGGACTTGGAAGAGCAGTTGAATGGAATGGACAGTGTCTTGAAAGGAGGATATAAGATGAACATCAACAAAAGCAAAACAAGGATAATGGAATGTAGTCTAATTAAGTCGGGTGATGCTGAGGGAATTAGATTAGGAAATGAGGCACTTAAAGTAGTAAAGGAGTTTTGCTATTTGGGGAGCAAAATAACTGATGATGGTCGAAGTAGAGAGGATATAAAATGTAGGCTGGCAATGGCAAGGAAAGCGTTTCTGAAGAAGAGAAATTTGTTAACATCGAGTATAGATTTAAGTGTCAGGAAGTCATTTCTGAAAGTATACGTATGGAGTGTAGCCATGTATGGAAGTGAAACATGGACGATAAATAGTTTGGACAAGAAGAGAATAGAAGCTTTCGAAATGTGGTGCTACAGAAGAATGCTGAAGATTAGATGGGTAGATCACATAACTAATGAGGAAGTATTGAATAGGATTGGGGAGAAGAGAAGTTTGTGGCACAACTTGACCAGAAGAAGGGATCGGTTGGTAGGACATGTTCTGAGGCATGAAGGGATCACCAATTTAGTATTGGAGGGCAGCGTGGAGGGTAAAAATCGTAGAGGGAGACCAAGAGATGAATACACTAAGCAGATTCAGAAGGATGTAGGTTGCAGTAGGTACTGGGAGATGAAAAAGCTTGCACAGGATAGAGTAGCATGGAGAGCTGCATCAAACCAGTCTCAGGACTGAAGACCACAACAACAACAACATGTTTACCTTGGTAACATAAAGACAACTATTCATTACATGTGTACAAAATGCACCATATGCGTGCTCATGTTATGAAAAATGGCGCACCCACTCAAGTGTCAAAAATACATTCTCCCCCCTATTTTCCCAACTGTTGGATTTTTTTTAAATAATAGGGTTTCATTAGTTTCTCTGCTACTTTGTGGGGACCTTACCATTGATAAAGAAAGTGCAGATCAAAAAGAATCTTTGCTCAGTGGTTGAGTTTCTGAAGGAGAGTATTTTTGATGATGCCGTTCTGCTGTATGTTATTGTATCGTGTACATGCATCTTGTTGTATCTACATATTAAGCAATGAAGTGCCAGTGAATTCCATCCATCTGCTCTCTGAATTTCACTATGAGCATTTCCACCAGGAATACTCACAGTGGTGATCCTGCAGTGAACAACAACAGCTACTCTATCTTAATCAGTGTACACCGATTGACTATCTTCACTATGACTATGGAGCTATCCCACAACTGGTACTCTTGTGAACAACAGGTACAAGAAAGAGACTCTCATGGTGCTTTGTATAAAGTTTTTCAGTACCCAGATCAGCCTACAGTATATGTGAAACACAAAACGACATTCTGTCATGCCATTGCATGGACTACAGTAATGATGCACATGTACATGAACAGTGTGTGTGGATTTCTGACCTTCTCATTGATTTTAGTGCTAACTTTAATGTGTCCGAACACCATCAAGTCAATATTCTGCATACCTACTGTATGTCTACACAGCAGCAACCCATGTAATTTTACCACTCTTTCCACATTGATCACAGCCCAGTCAAATGCATTCATAAGCTCAAGAAGGACCCAGGCAGCCGAACCAAGTGAGAAGATTCTCATGTTGTCACCTGCAGTGCACAAAGCCATAGATCTTCGTCTATGTGAAAAATTTTCATGGCAGCTTTTGTTCACTGACGTTTGAGAACAGCTCTTCAGCACATATTTCCTTTGTTGCTCACATCTCCCCAGATTTGTCATGAGGAATCCTTATACAAACTAGTAGCAGAGAATCTGAACACTCCATCATCAGTAGTTCACCACTTTATATGCAGCTGCCTGCAGAGGACACTAGTCTGCAGGCAGCTTCCCGCATGATCCACAGATATGAGACAGAAACCATCATAGAGTCAGCAGCAGACACTCACATACAGATGAGATAGGATGTAATATCTATTCCATTGCAGACATAGGCCAGTATGGTGAGTACTTCTGGCAGTGTGCATGTATCCTTCTAGTGTGATCCCCCTGTCCTTTGGCACTCACATGTGACGATTCAACAGAGTAGTATTTAATACGAAACTGCACATAGAATCCCTTCTACAACAAGTTGCTTGGTCAATACACAGCATGAGAAATGAAAGTTTGACAACAGTTTTATTTCCAGACAGTTTTTGCACAGCTGCAATCTGCTCAGTGGCATCAGACTGGCCACTTTTACATCAAGATTATCAGTTGACAGGTTCCTAACCATCATGGCTCACAGGACAAAACACTTGCCTCTAAGCAAACAAGCAGAGCCTGATGGAACTGCACCCACTACCCCACCACTTCTGCAACCCAGCATTCCCCAACAGCAACATGGTGATCTCAATGCAGACTGGGAATGTTGCTATGGCCATCCTCACCAGCTTCTGCCCTACCTCAGCCTGTATCACCTGTATGGAGATGGGGAAAAACTCACAACATCAGACTTTTTTCTTCTCTCTTGCCAATATATAGTCCAGTTGTGATCTGCATAGCAGCCAGCTATGGTACAGTTGGTCATGTGCTCCTATGCAACATAATATACACAGATGTGACCTCTGGTCACCTCCTCCCCCAGTGCTCTACTTGCCCACTGGGGATGTAAAGTGGTGGACTATGTTGGGACCTCATCATTGGTAATGCAAATGCAAGATAATTAAATTCTTTGGTCAGTGGCTGAGTTTGCATAAGGGGAAAATCTTTGATGTTGTCAGTCGTCTGTATGCTGTCATACTGTATGCACGTGTGTTGTTGTATCTCCATATTAGGCAATGAAGTGTGTATTAATCCCACTCATCTGCTCCTTACATTTTGCAATGGACATCCCCACCAAGAATTCCCTCAACTTATGTATATTGTATTTTCATATTTCCCTATCTCTTTAGTTTTTCCCTATCTCCTTTCACACATTCCTTTCAGTTCCTACTTGCACTTCTCATTGTTTTTCCTTTTAACCCATCGTCACTTCTCACTATCCCCTATCATATCTCAACTGAGCCTGTGGAAATGGATATGTTTCTTCAGTTACAAATATTACATATTATTATAATGAAATTATCAGTTCAGATGTATTTGACGTACAACTACAAAGTAAAACATGGTCTAGGAAAACACAATAAACTGTGTTAATGAAGAGTGTGTTGTTCATCTGATGCCCTTAGAAGTACTAATATATTGTAATGAACAAAAATGAAGATTTACTATTAATGTTTCTAAACATACTACATTATTAATGTTTCTAAACATAGTACATTCACTGTCAACACACTTTTACTGTTATTTCTCACTTTTTTAGAAGTAACAAAATTCAATAAAGGATTGCGTTCTTCACAAATGAAGGTTTCTGATCATACTGAAACATCTCCACATGTATGAAGATGAGGCATCATTTGATTATTGTCTGATAATAAAGTAAATAAATCCCATTAGCTTATAATGTAAATATTGGAACAAAAATGGTAGAAAGAAGACTCTTATGGGGTAGATATGAAAAAAAACAAGAAATAAAAACACTATAGTACAGTTAATAATTCATATATGGTGCTTATTCCTGTTTCCTTGTTCTTCATGTCAGTAACAGTGTTGGATGGTATACTGACCTGGCAGGAGTCCTGTCCTCCATTTTCATAGCCTGCACACAAGAATATTTCTGGAATGAACTCATGTCTACCAGCACGGAGAAACATTGACTTGCATTTGTCGTTGCTTACAATTGGAACTGAGACCTGTGACAAACAAATCTGATTATAGTAATTACATTTGCAACATGTTGATTTCAATATTATTCTATCTATTGCTAAAGAAAAATTTAAGTATAAATGCTAATATTTCATGAGAGCTGCTTGCCACGGTAGCCTAATACTTTTGTGTATTCTGAACGTTGATTTCTAACATTTCTAGCATCAGATAAAGGCAATCCATGTTGTAAGAAAATTCAACAAAAATAAATAGCCCTTTATGAAGGGTGAAATGTTTCCCTCAAGTGAATCCAAGGATGAGGATCATCTGAGAAGGAAACATGAAAAATGGAACACGAGCATGAGGTCCATTTGATTGAGAAGAACAGAACTGACATGAGAAATTCTTCTTGACTTGTATGACCCAGAACTGTCATGAATTATACAGCAATAGAAATGGTGTAGACTGAGAGAGATGGTGAAAATTCATGCCAACAGTTAAAGCTGAAGCAGAAGTGTTTTGGAAGAGATATAAATGCAAGAACAAATTGAATAAAAACTAAAAATGCTGCCTTAATCAGATGAAGATAGGACACGATCTGGAAATATAACAATGAGAAACAGAACCAAACTGAAGAGTTTTGAGGGGCTGCATAGTGCACCACATAAAACGAAATTAATCCACAGGAATGAAAAGGCAAGAATAGAAATCTTAACCTTCAATAGAGTATATAGATTTTTTTGTGTAGAAATTTACTGCAAGTGGACCAAACTGTTAACTTTTTATTCCATGCATGAGAAATCTTGCACTTCTTAATGTCGTAGATAAGGACATTATTATGCTTACTACAGATTAAACTTATCATGTATCCCAGTTTCATGTCTTTTTTATGTTGTTGTTGTTGTGGTCTTCAGTCCTGAGACTGGTTTGATGCAGCTCTCCATGCTACTCTATCCAGTGCAAGCTGCTTCATCTCCCAGTACGTTCTGCAGCCTACATCCTTCTGAATCTGCTTAGTGTATTCATCTCTTGGTCTCCCTCTACGATTTTTACCCTCCACACTGCCCTCCAATACTAAATTGGTTATCCCTTGATGCCTCAGAACATGTCCTACCAACCGATCCCTTCTTCTAGTCAAGTTGTGCCACAAATTTCTCTTCTCCCCAATTCTGCACTCCTGGAAATTGAAATAAGAACACCGTGAATTCATTGTCCCAGGAAGGGGAAACTTTATTGACACATTCCGGGGGTCAGATACATCACATGATCACACTGACAGAACCACAGGCACATAGTCACAGGCAACAGAGCATGCACAATGTCGGCACTAGTACAGTGTATATCCACCTTTCGCAGCAATGCAGGCTGCTATTCTCCCATGGAAACGATCGTAGAGATGCTGGATGTAGTCCTGTGGAACGGCTTGCCATGCCATTTCCACCTGGCGCCTCAGTTGGACCAGCGTTCGTGCTGGACGTGCAGACCGCGTGAGACGACGCTTCATCCAGTCCCAAACATGTCCAATGGGGGACAGATCTGGAGATCTTGCTTGCCAGGGTAGTTGACTTACACCTTCTAGAGCACGTTGGGTGGCACGGGATACATGCGGACGTGCATTGTCCTGTTGGAACAGCAAGTTCCCTTGCCGGTCTAGGAATGGTAGAACGATGGGTTCGATGACAGTTTGGATGTACCGTGCACTATTCAGTGTCCCCTGTGCACTATTCAGTGTCCCCTCGACGATCACCAGTGGTGTACGGCCAGTGTAGGGGATCGCTCCCCACACCATGATGCCGGGTGTTGGCCCTGTGTGCCTCGGTCGTATGCAGTCCTGATTGTGGCGCTCACCTGCACGGCGCCAAACATGCATACGACCATCATTGGCACCAAGGCAGAAGCGACTCTCATCGCTGAAGACGACACGTCTCCATTCGTCCCTCCATTCACGCCTGTCGCGACACCACTGGAGGCGGGCTGCACGATGTTGGGGCGTGAGCGGAAGACGGCCTAACGGTGTGCGGGACCGTAGCCCAGCTTCATGGAGATGGTTGCCAATGGTCCTCGCCGATACCCCAGGAGCAACAGTGTCCCTAATTTGCTGGGAAGTGGCGGTGCGGTCCCCTACGGCACTGCGTAGGATCCTACGGTCTTGGCGTGCATCCGTGCGTCGCTGCGGTCCGGTCCCAGGTCGACGGGCACGTGCACCTTCCGCCGACCACTGGCGACAACATCGATGTACTGTGGAGACCTCACGCCCCACGTGTTGAGCAATTCGGCGGTATGTCCACCCAGCCTCCCGCATGCCCACTATACGCCCTCGCTCAAAGTCCGTCAACTGCACATACGGTTCATGTCCACGCTGTCGCGGCATGCTACCAGTGTTAAAGACTGCGATGGAGCTCCGTATGCCATGGCAAACTGGCTGACACTGACGGCGGCGGTGCACAAATGCTGCGCAGCTAGCGCCATTCGATGGCCAACACCGCGATTCCTGGTGTGTCCGCTGTGCCGTGCGTGTGATCATTGCTTGTACAGCCCTCTCGCAGTGTCCGGAGCAAGTATGGTGGGTCTGACACACCGGTGTCAATGTGTTCTTTTTTCCATTTCCAGGAGTGTATTCAGTACCTCCTCATTAGTTATGTGATCTACCCACCTAATCTTCAGCATTCTTCTGCAGCACCACATTTCAAAAGCATTTATTCTCTTCTTGTCCAAACTATTTATCGTCCATGTTTCACTTCCGTACATGGCTACACTCCATACAAATACTTTCAGAAACGGCTTCCTGACACTTAAATGTATACTCGATGTTAACAAATTTCTCTTCTTCAGAAACGCTTTCCTTGTCATTGGCAGTCTACATTTTATATCCTCCCTACTTCGACCATCATCAGTTATTTTTCTCCCCAAATAGCAAAACTCCTTTACTACTTTATGTGTCTCATTTCCTAATCTAATTCTCTCTGCATCACCTAAGTTAACTCAACTACATTCCATTATCCTCGTTTTGCTTTTGTTGATGTTCATCTTATACCCTCCTTTCAAGACACTGTCCATTCTGTTCAACTGCTATTCCAAGTCCTTTGCTGTCTCTGACAGAATTACAATGTCATTGGCGAACCTTAAAGTTTTTATTTTTTCTCCATGGATTTTAATACCTACTCCGAATTTTTCTTTTGTTTCCTGCACTGCTTGCTCAATATACAGATTGAATAACATCAGGGAGAGGCTACACCCCTGTCTCGCTTCCTTCCCAACCACTGCTTCTCTTTCATGTCCCTTGACTCTTATAACTGCCATCTGGTTTCTGTACAAATTGTAAATAGCCTTTCACTCCCTTTATTTTACCCCTGCCACCTTCAGAATTTGAAAGAGAGTATTCCAATCAACATTGTCAAAAGCTTTCTCTAAGTCTACAAATGCTAGAAATGTAGGTTTGCCTTTTCTTAATATAGCGTCTAAGATAAGCCATAGGGTCAGTATTGCCTCACGTGTTTTTCTTATATGCGCAGTAAAATATTGTCAAAAGAATCTTTTAATTTTTTTGCCTTGTTAGCTACACAGCAAAAAATGATGTGAGAAAGGTGTTAAATACTGTACAAAATGTAATTTAAACTTCAGATTCAGAAGTTATTCTTGTTTTTGTAATGAACTCTTGTTATGGGCCACTTTTTGTCAGGTTGGGCGAGAGAAATTGTGAGGAAGAGGGCAAATTTATGCCAGTGTGTATAGCGAAACTGTGGTTACATTGATAGGTGTTTATTTTCATCAGCCATGTACAGTGTGGGGCCCAGCATTTTTGTGAAACTGGGTGCCTTATGTAAATATTATTTATGAAATGAGTATGTACTGATTATATTATATGAAGTGCCCAAAAGAGAAGGAGAAAACATAATCAAACTTCATGACTTGAGAGGCATGTGATGCTATTTCAGCAATTACAATATCAAGCAGAGTTAATGAAGAACTTAGCAGTATGAGCCCACTTTCCAGTATGAGATTGCACCCCCTCTGATCTGGATGCATGCACTGCTTCAGTTGGGAAGTTGTCATAAAACTGTTGTATCTTCTCCTGTGGTAGGTTGGTCCACAGATATTTCAACTGGTATTGATATCCTTGGTACTGGCAATGGAACAGAGTTGACATCAAAGATAGTTTTCCACACATTCTATTAGGACCAGTTCGCAGGTACATGTGCCATATGTGGTTGAGCAGTATCCTGTGAATGTTGCAATAGAGGTAACACATTAGAACGCAGGATGTCCATGACATATTGTTGTACTGCCAGAGTTCCTTCAGTAAATTACTGTGACCTGAAATCATATACAATGGTTCCCCACACCAATGATCCCAGGACAGGCTGTTCCAACTCAGCACTTGCCAGTGAGCTGGGGAGAGTGTTCACTTGCCTGTGAGGCACTACCTCTCAGCCCTGGGCTGCAGCAAACATGTGTACAAGTGAAGGGGCAGGCTGGGGCCTGATGTGACGAGAAACTGCAGCTGCACTCAAAATCCTGTCTCAGGCATGGCTGTATGTGAAATCCCTCTAATTTAATCTACATGAAATTAGTCGGAGTAAAAAACTGAGGGCCATGGACATGTAACAGCTGGTAAGGGATGAACTGGCTGTGTGGAAATGATGAGCAGAGCAAATTAATGAGTATCCATTGCACATATAACAACAAATTGATTGATTTACAGATCTTTTGGGAGACAAGTGCACTTTTGTCAGGTGATACCTGATTTACTGCAGTGATGCACAGCATACTCTTCACTGTAGGGTCCTGAAGCAATTATCTGTCTCTGTTTTTAATTCTCGTCATTTCAGAGAATAACTCCTCATAATACATATGTTGATCTTAACATGCACATAATCACAGTTGTATTCCTGTGTTACTTTGTATGTTTCTGTCTTTAAGTTTTAAGACAAATTTAAACAACTGTAGTACATGTCCTTTAAAAATGTTGAATTTTGCAAGCTAGTTTTAGATGTCACGGAATCAGGTAACCTGAAAAAGGAGTACCAAACAACTGATATTCCTTCTCTTAAAAGTTTAGTTTTTGGAACCACAACTAGCTATTAGCTGATTAATTATGCATTTGTAGTTTTAAATGGGAACAGGGCAGGTAAAGGTATAGAATCAAGGTTTCTGTTCCTCATTTGTCTTTCATATAAACAGAACTTATCTTTGAATGTCCTGAGTTTGTCTTGCATTTGTACTATCAAAAATCTTCCCTCTGTAACGGCACATTCAGTGCATTTAGGTTCATTTTTATATCAACCAGAAAGCAAAAAAGAACCTTGAAGAACCTTACTTATGCTTATACACTGAACTATGCACTGGTAAGGCATAACTCCACATACAGATTCATTATCATAAACAGACCCTTTGAACTGATGATGGCTGACACTGTACCTTTGTACAGAATTCATACAGGTCACCACAATTTCCATTACATCACGAAGTTCCTCAGTCTCAGCACACAATGCCTCCAGATGAAATAAACACTGTACACTGTAGATGCCCTTTCCGAAGTCACTCTTAAATTTATTTTTTAAGTGAGAGACAAAATCTTGCTAGCCATTTGTGGAACACTGGCTGTGGCCACAAAATGAAGGTTTCCCCACAGCAAATTCATGCTGTCTGCTGAGTCACATACAGCTTCAAAAATTTTGAGCTCTGTTGTCATGTAATCCAGTGGTACCATATCTAGCAGCTCCTCCGTGACATGCAGTTGCACATCCACACTACATAAAGGACAGCAAATTGAGCACATTCAGATATATCTGTGCTCTCATAGAGTGTGAGAGGAAAAACTGTGAAACTCTGGGTGCTATTCCTGAGTTGTGCCTCCAAATCAGCTTCCATTTCAAGGATTCAATGGGACACCATTTGTTTTGAGAGACAAATGCCTTTGAAGTTCCTAATTCCCTTGGAACTAAGCATTCTGCTAATGCTACCAGACATGATTTAATGCAAGGTCTCAAAGAGAATGGTTTGCCAGTCAGTGCTACAATGGGAGCTACTTTCTAATTTGCATGAATTACAGCTTCATTTAGGATTCCTTCAGCAGTATTACCTAAAATGAGTAAACATACTCCTCAGTCACAATATGTTTTAACTTAAAAATCTTCCTGTATGTTGACCTTCAAATTGTAAATCAAATTACTTGCAAGCATACCCTTCTATTCAGTCATAGCCTATTGCATGAAGGCAGTTGTAATGGTGCTGTAAATTGTATTTCTTTGCAGAAACAAGCATTTTGTGACACATCAGGCACTGTGGGCTTCCATCTCTGTCATTGAATAGATATGTTTCTTGTAATGAGCTTTTTATTGCTGTCACATTTACACATCCACAATATCTAAATAGGCAGAGGCAAATCTGTTTGCTTCTGCCTCCAGAGTACTAGTGTGCATGACATCAGCTCCCCTCACCATCACCTCTCTGAGATGAGGCCCTGAGTACTTATAAATGCTCCTGCCCATGGAGCATGTGTTGTAACAATCAGCCCTAGGAGAATTACTTCTGTGTCTCTCCTAATGATTGGAAGAACAGAATCTCTAACCATGTCACTTCCATACTCACTGACGATGATCATCTGGGGTAATGCAAAACTGCAGGCCATCTCTCAACTTAGCGGAAAGCCACTCATCAGTTCATGCTTCCTGGACACACCACCACTCCAAAAACAGCCGTTTGTGTTGTGGTGTTAACAGCAGGCTCTGTATGGGACAATAATTCCCTAGTCTGGCCGCTTCTAGTCTTCGACCACTGAAGCTGGATGACATAACATGTTGCAGGACATGTATTACTTGTTCTCAGGTGGCAGGCACATATGCGAAGGGGATGCACTGTGCTTGGTGCAAAATATATTAATCATCCCGTGTAGTGGTCAGACATGGTCACCCGGAATTTTGATGATGAGTGTGTCTGACCTCACATACCCATGGAGCCATACATTAGGCCATTGTCACATCTGAATACCCCACAAATCTGAATACTGCACATTTCGATCAGTTAGCCAAATGGAAATCCATGATGAGGCCGCTTTCAAACTCTCTCATGTGCTGATAATGCTACTTCATGCATGCATGCGGCACCTCTATCTCCTTCACAGTGATCATCGAACATCTGAGACTGTTCATATTCCTCATATAACCTCCCACGCCTGGTAACAACACTAAATACAAACAACAGTACGATTATGCCATAGGTGGTAAATCATTGGAAGCGGTAACGACCGTAAAATACTTAGGAGTTACTATCCGGAGCGATCTGAAGTGGAATGATCACATAAAACAAATAGTGGGAAAAGCAGGTGCCAGGTTGAGATTCATAGGAAGAATTCTAAGAAACTGTGACTCATCGACGAAAGAAGTAGCTTACAAAACGCTTGTTCGTCCGATTCTTGAGTATTGCTCATCAGTATGGGACCCTTACCAGGTTGGATTAATAGAAGAGATAGACATGATCCAGCGAAAAGCAGCGCGATTCGTCATGGGGACATTTAGTCAGCGCGAGAGCGTTACGGAGATGCTGAACAAGCTCCAGTGGCGGACACTTCAAGAAAGGCGTTACGCAATACGGAGAGGTTTATTATCGAAATTACGAGAGAGCACATTCCGGGAAGAGATGGGCAACATATTACTACCGCCCACATATATCTTGCGTAATGATCACAACGAAAAGATCCGAGAAATTAGAGCAAATACGGAGACTTACAAGCAGTCGTTCTTCCCACGCACAATTCGTGAATGGAACAGGGAAGGGGGGATCAGATAGTGGTACAATAAGTACCCTCTGCCACACACCGTAAGGTGGCTCGCGGAGTATTAAAAAAAAAAAAAAAAAAAAAAAAAAAAAAAAAAAAAAAAAAAAAAAAACTCTAATACACTCTGGTGGCTGTACTACCTGTCACAGGGAATTGCTTCTTTAATAATATACATACCCACCAACAGTGTGTACACGTAGGAAGTTACACTGACATCCACCCATGTCTCATATGGGCTTCACTTTTTTGTCAGGCAGTAAGCTTGTATTTAGGCATGTACTTCTACATCTACATCTATATCTACAAACATACTCACAAGCCACTGTACAAAGCATGGCAGAGGGTGCCCTGAACCATTACTAGTCATTTCCTTTCCTGTTCTGCTCACAAATAGAACATGGGAAAAATGACCGTCTCTCTGCCTCCATACAAGCCCTTATTTCTCATGTCTTACCTTCATGGTCCTTAAGCACAATGTATGTTGGCATCAGTAGATTCCTTTGGCAGTCAGCTTCAAATGCTAGTTCTCTAAATTTTCTGAATAGTTTTTCTCGAAAAGAATGTTGCCTTCCCTCCAGGGATTCCCATTTGAATACTCAAAGCATCTTTGTAACCCTTATATGTTGTTCAAACCTACTGGTAGCAAATACAGCAGCCCATCTGTTAATTGCTTCATTGTCTTCCTTCAATCCAACCTAGTACGGATCCCAGATACTCAAGCAGTACTCAAGAATATGTCACACCAGCATCCTGTATACAGTCTCTTTTAAAGGTGAACCACTGTTCCCTGAAATTCTCCCAGTAAACTAACTACAGCTGATCATTCACCTTCCCTGCCGCAGTCCTCACATGTTCGCTCCATTTCATATCATTTTGCAGTGCTATACACAGATATTTAAACAACTTGATTGTCTCAAGGAAGACACTAGTAATAGTGCATCTGAACATTACAGATTTGTTCTTCCTACACATATGCATTAACTCACTAGGGTGTAGAAAAATATCCGCTACCAGTCACAATAAAAGGTTTTTTATTTGTCACACAACCGGTTTCGGTCTTGCGCCAATCCTCAGGTGTTTATACATTCATGTACATGTTCATACTGTTGGAGATCAATAAAGATTAAGCACCATTATTACAGTTACGCTGTGGTGACAGTTTTGCCACTTAGTTACACACTTATTATCATTTCACGTCCATATTTCAGTTTTACTAAGATTAGCTTCATATTTCACTATTACGATGTGCACTCGTGAAATACACTATACATACAAACATGCGAGCTGTGGTCAAAGAACTTATTTTTCTGCACCCTATAAAGGAACAGTCATGGAGTTCGACAGCACGCACTATGGATAAAATGCATTTACTTCCGTTTTCCCACATTTAGAGTTACCTGCCATTCGTCACACCAAAAAGAAATTTTGTCCAAGTTGTCTTGTATCTTCCTATAGTAACTCAACTTTGGCATCTTACTGCACACCACAGCATCATCACCAAACAATTGCAGATTGCTGTCCACCTTGTTTACCAAATCATTTATGTATATAGAGAACAACGGCAGTCTTATCATACTTCCCTGGGGCTCCTGACGATAACCTCATCTCTGGTGAACACTTGTCATTGAGGATAATATACTGGGTTCTCTTACTTAAGAAGGCTTCAAGCTACTCACATATCTGTGAACATATTCCATAACATATGGAATATGTCTGTTGTCCTTCATCCATAGTTCACAGTACATCATGTGAGAAAAGGGCAAGCTGAGTTTTGTATGAATGATGATTTCTAAAACCATGGTGAGTTATGGACTTACGCTTCTCAGTCTCAAGAAAGCCTTTTACAACACAAACTACAATCACCAACCAATCACACTTCATAACACTTATTTTATGCAGCAACAGCAGCAACAACAACTAATTTCCTTCCTCTTCCATCCTCCTACATCTGACTCAGCCTTTTATCCTTTCCATTGGGTCAATGTTTTATGTAACTCTCTGTTGCTGTTGTGGTCTTCAGTCCTGAGACTGGTTTGATGCAGCTCTCCATGCTACTCTATCCTGTGCAAAAACTTCTTCATCTCCCAGTACCTACTGCAACCTACATCCTTCTGAATCTGCTTGGTGTATTCATCCCTTGGTCTCCCTCTACAATTTTTACCCTTCACGCTGCCCTCCAATACCAAATTGGTGATCCCTTGATGCCTCAGAACATGTTCTACCAACCGATCCCTTCTTCTAGTCAAGTTGTGCCACAAACTTCTCTTCTCCCCAATCCTATTCAACACCTCCTCATTAGTTATGTGACCTACCCATCTAATCTTCAGCATTCTACTGTAGCACCACATTTTGAAAGCTTCTATTCTCTTCTTGTCTAACCTATTTATCGTCCATGTTTCACTTCGATACATGGCTACACTCCATACAAATACTTTCAGAAATGACTTCCTGACACTTAAATCCATACTCGATGTTAACAAATTTCTCTTCTTCAGAAACGCTTTCCTTCCCATTGCCAGTCTACATTTTATATCCTCTCTACTTCAACCATCATCACTCTCTATTTTTATGTTTATTTATTATTTTAGTATATATTCTATTAAATTTGTACATGAGCATCACATTTCACTTCATTACACAGTCTGTGGCAATTTGCCTAATGCAAAATTAGTTTTGTAATACCTTACAAATGACAATGTTTGGGGGTGTTTTTCACCTCATTCAGTACTAAAAGCTAATTACACAACCCTTCACTGGAACAGTGACAGGTGAATGTTTATATAAGCATTACTTAGTTTTGTAGTTTCCAAAAACAAAGAAATTTGTGGGGCAGGGTGGATTCTTTTGCTTAATAAGTAGCTGATTCTGCAAGAGAACTGTCTTACAATGTGTTCATCTTACAATTTGACTCTTGTATTTCCTACTTACAGATACTTTTTTTTGCTTTCTATATTAAATACTGAACTGTGCCAATTACACTGTCTTACTATTGTGTCTCCAGCTAAGCACATTTGCTATAGATTTGAACAGATGATTTCATCTTCCTCAACAGTTCAACAGCCTACCACGGTTTCTGTATAAATTGGGCTGTTCACTTCACAATAATTAACTACTGTCATCACATAAGCATTATTGATTAGAAATAAAGGAATTGCAAATCCATAAAATTTACTAGCTTCTATCGGTGGTTAGCTAGATTTAAAGATTACAAGACAAAACTTTTATTGTATAATCAGTCATTTTCCCATTGATATAGGGAACATTAAGAGTAACATACTTCTCCAATCTTTTCGTACAATTTCAAAAGTTGCCACCAAATCTAGTTTTAGCATACATTTGCCACAATATTCCCTGAAAGAAATGTCCTTTTATGATTGTCCTCCCTGTTGGGAAAAAATCACATGGTTTAAGATTACTGTCTGGGGCAGGGATGGGGGGCAGGTGGTGGTGGGTTGGGAGGAGAGAGAAAAATATGTAATACTGGAACAAAAATAATCATGACAGCTGTAGGCATATGCAGCCATATGATGTCATTATGAAGCTTCCCCTTGCTAAATCAGTGTCTTCAATATTTCATGGCACTGTCTTTCATCAGTGTACTCTTTTTTCTTGTTTTGATTTATATATTTACTTCACAGTAGTCATCAGCTATGATAATGCTTCTTTCAGGATGTACTGCTTCCTGAATTTGCAACTTAATTTTCCTTGTAACTGTTAAGCATTATCGTCAGATCCCAGTGAATATGTTATTTAAGTTAGTGTTCAATGTTGTGTGAATGTTCAAACCAAAATATTTAGACTTTACATATGATTCTTGATGGTTTAACTGGAAAGAATGATACACGAGGCATCACAACAACGTTTCACCGGGCAATGCTGGTCAACTGCTGTTTGTGTATGAGAAATCAGTTGGAAACTTTCCTCATGTCAGCCCGTTGTAGTTGTTGCCACCGGCGTCAACCTTGTGTGAATGCTCTGAAAAGCTAATCATTTGCATATCACAGCATCTTCTTCCTGTCGGTTAAATTTCGCATCTGTAGCACATCATCTAAGTGGTGTAGCAATTTTAATGGCCAGTAGTGTATGTAGATTTTATCATAGAACTGTAATCTGCAGTTAAAAATGGGCCTCCCATTGAAGATTTCAAAGTTGCCCCACAACCACCCATGCACATGGTGGGGTGGCGTATTGAGTGTGGTATCATTGGATATCCCCCTCCGAGACAAGCAAGTTGGAATTATAATTTTTTTTATCCAAAGTGAGTTTTTGAGATCTTTCAATGAAAGATGTGTAGGCAGAGTCCTATGTGCTATTGGATATTCAAGGGCCATTGAGTAATGTGTCATAAATTATGATGGTATCTGTGGCAAAATGAAGAAATGCTTCAGACAAAACATATGTAGATTTGCCTTGGAATCATAAGTTGTAATAAAAAACAGGGCTTCCCATTGAAGATTTCAAAGTTAAAGTTGCCCCCCACCACCACCACAACCTACACACGGAGTGGGGTGGGGGATTCAGTATGGTATCATTGGATGTTCCCCTCCAATACAAACAAGTTGTAATTATAACTTTTTTTGATCCAATGTGTAGTTTTTGAGACTTTTCAATATCTTCAGTTAAAATGAACACCCTGCATAATGTTTGAACTACAACAATGAAAGAATGACCATTTTATAGTTTCAGCAGACACAGAAGTGATAGTTACATATTTATAATAAGTGATTGTGATAATTGTTGAATATCTCAGGCTAAAATTTAACATCTTTTGTTGGTATCATGAGACAAGCACAAATTTCTTGATTTATAAAAACATGATTTTAAAGAAGGAATGAAATATTTGGCTAATAAAAACCAGATATTGCAGATAATAGGTTGATCTGAAATATTTCATTATATCAATTTATTCCAGACTTTATATGATTCTGTAAGCATTGCTTGTATGAAAATCATTACAGATGGAGTACAAACTCAGAATGGGCAAGGAAATGAGCCTTGTCCTTTTAGAGGAAGAGTGATGTGTAGAAACCACAGAAAACTTAAATCAGGGTGGCTGATTGGGGATTTGAATAACAGTCCTCCCAAATATGAGTCTAGTGTCTTATCACAGCACCACCTGCTCAGTTTGATTTGGATAATGATATTGATTTTTTTTTTTGAGTCATCAGTCTTCTGACTGGCTTGTTGCAGCCCACCACAATGCCTCACTTGTGCTAACCCCTTCATCTCAGAGAAGTATTTACACACTATGTCCTCAGTTATTTGTTAGATGTATTTCAATATCTGTCTTTCCCTACAGTTTCTGCCCTCTGCAGTTGCCTCTAGTATGATGGAAGTTATTCCTTAATGTCTTAACACATATCCTATAATCCTGCCTCTCCTTCTTGTCAGCGTTTTCTGTATGATCCTTTCTTATCCAGTTTGGCAGAGAACCTCCACATTGCTTATTTTATCAGTCCATCAAATTTTCAGCATGATTCTATAATACTACATCTCAACTGCTTTGTTTCTCTTCTTTTCCAATTTTCCCACAGTTCATCATTCACTACAATACAGTACTGTGCCCCAAACATACATTCTCAGAAATTTCTTCTTGAGCATATGGCCAGTGTTTGATACTAGCAGACTTCTCATGGTCATGAATGTCCTCTTTGCCTACACTAAGCTATTTTTTCATGTCTTCCTTGCTTAACCCATCATATGCTATTTTGCTTCCTAGGTAAAGGAATTCCTTTACTTGATCTACTTAGTTGTCCTCAATTTTGATGTTAAGTGTATTGCTAATCTCATTTCTGCCACCCCTTATTACTCTCATCTTTCTTCAGGTTATCTTCATTACACTGTTCATTCCATACATGTCCTTCCATTCATATCCTGTGTTTCTTCTTCAGTTTCACGATAGCAGTGACATCAGTGATTCTTATTGTTCATAACTTTTTACGTTAAATTTTAATCTCAATCTTGAACCTTTCTTTTATTTCTGTCATTGCTTTTTCGAAGTATAGATTAAACAATAGGGGTGAAAGGCTGCAACCCAGTCTTACACCATTTTTAAACTGAGCCCTTCATTCTTGGTCTTCCATTCTTATTGTTCCCTCTTTGTTCTTGTATATGTTGTATATTATCCATCTTTCCCTATAGTTTGCTCTTGTTTTCCTTAAAATTGTGATCATCATGCTCCATTTTAAACTGTCAGACACTTTTTCTAGAAACAAAAGATCCTGTAAATGTGTCTCGATTGTTCTTAAGTCTTGCTACCATTAACAAAAACAGCTTCAAAACTGCTCTCTGGTATCTATACCATTCTGAAAGCCAAACCGATCATCATCTAACATATCCTCAATTTTCTTTTCCATTTTTCTATATACTATTCTTTCAGCAATATCAATGCATGATCCATTCAGCTGATATTGTACTGTAGTTCTCACACTTATCTGTTTTTACTATCTTTGAGATGGTATGGTTGAGTGGGTGATGTTTTCCTGAACATCTGATGAAATGTCTCTAGACTCATAGATTCTACACACCATCTTGAATAGTTGCTTGGTTGCCACTCCCCACCCTACCCCCCCTCCCCCCCCAACCCAGTGATCACAGAAATCCCAAAGTAATGTCATCTGTCCCTCCTTCTTATTTGACTGCAAGTCTTCCAAAGCTCTATTAAACTGACTCTAATACTAGATTCACTATGTCTTCTGTATTGATTCTGACTTATTCCTCAGTCACGTCACCAAACAAGTCTTCCGCCTTGTAGAGGCCATCAATGTAGTCTTTCCACTTAACCGTTCTCTCCTCTGCATGTAACAGGGTAATTCCCATTCCACTTTTGATGTTAACACCCTTGTTTTTAATTTTAATGATGGTTGTTTTGACGTTTCTAGTTGTTTAACCAATCATTCTGATGATCATTTGCTTTCCAGTATTGTGGCATTTCTCCTTACACTTCCTATTTATTTCATTCCTAAGTGACTTATCATATTGTATTCCTGCCTTTCCTTGACCATTTTTGTACCTCATTGTTTCGTTGATCAATTGAAGTATTTCTTTTGTAAGCAAAGGTTTCTTCATAACTACATTCCTTGTACCTATATTTGTCTTATCAAATTATATACCTTGGTTCCCGTATTTGGAATTGCAGATCTATAGCCTTAGAGAACTTCAAATGCCTCTTGTCAGTCCTCAGTTCTCCAGTTTCCCATTTATTTCCACATTGATATTTCCAATGAGTCTCTTAAACTTCATGTGTTTTACTCTACATTTCACATTGCTTTTATGAGATATACTGAAGTTGCAGTGTTTATCTTTGGTACACTAGAGTAAAAGGGGATCACTGCCACAGGGATTCTCAGGACAAGATCAAAGTAATTACAGCACACAAAGAGGAATTTAAACAATCATTTTGCCCAAGCTCCATATGCAAATAGAACCGGGAATAAGCCCCAACAAATTGTACAGTGGGACATACCTTCTACCATACTCTTCACAGTGGTGTGCTGAGTAGGTATGGTTGTAGATGTAGAAACTTCAGACTACTCTTCATCATTACTAAATTGCAATGTGAATCTGTATCCACTCAATCCAGTACCTGATTTCGAATCCCTGATTCTGAAGTAATCCAACTGGAATCTTCCCATGTCTCCAGGCTTTTTCCAAGGCTTTTTCCAAGTATACCTCCTCCTCTTGTGATTTTTGAACACCGTATTTGCCACTAAGAGCTAAAATTTATCAGAAAGCTCAATAGACTTTCTCTTCTCACATTACTCCTACAAAGTCCATATTCTCTCATAACTTTTTCTTCTGTTCCTTACCGTACTACCTGCTCCAATCCGCCATGGTTATTAGAGTATCATGTCCTTTCACTTAATGAATTACTCGTTTAATGTCCTCTGATTTCTCTCATTTTATTCCATTGATAATTTCTCTCTATGTAGACTCGCAAAAAAAAAAAAGAAAAAAAAGAAGACGAAGCACCACAAAAGAATTATCTGAATGGGACAGATGTGATATACATGTACAGACGAACAAATGATTACAATTTCAGAAAAATTGGTTTATTTATTCAGAAGAAAGAGTATCAGAAATTGGGCAAGTCATTAATGCCTTCATCCTCATCTGGTCCTTTTGATAGCAGTTCTTTGGCTTGACACTGATTGACAGAGGTGTTGGATGTCCTCCTCAGAGATATCGTGCCAAATTCTGTCCAATTGGTGCGTTAGATCGTCGAAATCCAGATCTGGATGGAGAGCCGTGCCCATAATACACCGAACGTTCTCAATTGGAGAGAGATCCGGCGACCTTGCTGACCAAGGTAGGGCTTAGCACGCACAAAGACTAACAGCAGTAACTCTCACCGTGTGCAAGCGGACATTATCTTGCTGAAATGTAAACCCGGGGTGCCTTGCCATAAAGGGCAACAAAATGTGCTGTAAAATACCATAGGCAAACCGCTGTGTTGTTGAGGGCGCCTGCTATGAAAAGAAATGGCACCCCAGACCATCACATTTGACTGTGGTGCCTTATTGTGGGTGACAGGTTGGTGCCCTACCGCTGTCCGGGGCGACTGTGGACGTGTCTTTGGCTGGGAATCTCATTGACTAGAACTGAACTGTCTTCAGTGATGAACACTGCTTCGAACTGAGCATGTGTGTGGAGATACCCAGACAACAGTGGGATACCAACCTGATTGTCGCGCACTTTATGGCCCGACAACCAGGTGTGATGGTCTGTGGCGCCATTTCTTTTCACAGGAGGACGGCTTTAGCTGTCATCCGTGGCACTATTACAAAACAGCGGAACGTCGACGATATTATATGCTCCGTTTTATTGCCCTTCATGGCGAACCATCCTGGGTTTACATTGCAGGAAGATAATGCCCACTCACACACTGCGAGGGTTTTTGCTGCCTATCCTCGTGCTTGGCAAACTCTGCTTTGGCCAGCAAGATCGCTGTATCTCACCACAACTGAGAATGTTTGAAGCATTATGGGCAGGACCCTCCAACCAGCTTGCGATTAAGACGATCTGAAGCGCCAATTGGACAGAATTCGGTACTATATCCCTCAGGAGGACGTCCAGCCGAATAACTGCTTGCATAAGGGCCAGAGGTGGACGAATGCGTCCTTGAATTATTCAGTTTGTGAAACTCTTTCTTTTGAATAAATCATACAATTTTCCTGAAACTGTAATCATTTGTTTGATTGTACATGTACATCACCTGTACCAGTTTCCGTCCAATTAGAATAATTCTTTCGTGGTGTGCCTTTTTGTGTCTTAGTGTGGATTTTCGCATTCAGAGGTGAAAGTTAGTGACTGAAATTTCGAAATTTCGTGAAGAACTCTCGCCGAAACAGAAAACGCTTTTGTTCAGTGATTGCCACCCCAACTCGCTTGGCATATCCGTGACACTCTCTCCCCTGTTTCGCAATAATAGAAAACGAGCTGGCCTTCTTTGGACTTTTCGAACGTCCTCCTTAAATTCTATCTGATAAGGGTCCCATATTGCACAGCAGTACTCAAGCAGAAGACTGACAAGGATAGTGTAAGCAGTCCCTTTAGTAGACCTGTTGCCTCCCCTGACAAATGTTCTGCCAATAAAACTCAGTCTTTGCTTTGCCTTCCCCAGAACATTATTTATGTGATCGTTCCAGTTTAACATATTTTCTCCATCTCGTCATCATCTGCTTGTGACGTCGACATGTATACGTGGTTTATTGTTGTTGGCCTTGGTTTTCTGTCAATTCTGATGAGAACGAACCTATCATTGAACTGTTCGCAATAACTCATTTTCTGCCTTACTTTCTTATTTTTAACGAACTCCACTCCCGTTATACCATTTTCTTCTGTTGTTCAAATTATCCTGTATTCACCTGACCAGAAATCCTTATATTGTTTTTGTATCACTTCACTGCCGCTCATTTTATCAAGACTTAGCCTTTACATTTGTCTTTTCAGATTTGCTGACTTATCTATCTTTTTCAAACTTCTGACATTCGACACGCCAAGTCTTAGTACCGTGCGTTATCCTTTTGTTTTTGATTCAATCTTTTTCTTCCAGAGGTCTGAATGAGGGATTAATCTGGAAGCTTTTGCCAATGGAGAAATTGTCAGACAATTTTTAATTACAAGCCACATATCCTGTTGATAAACATTATTTGGCTTTAATTATGTTTCCATTGTCTTCTGCATCGAAGACAGTAGACAAGAGGTCGTCCTGAAGCTCTGTCCGCTCCTCTGCCATCTTTGACAAGGCCATCAAAGGAACGAGGGTGACTCCTTACGCCGGGAATCTTCGACTGCCATTGCTGAAGGTTTTTATTCAGAATATAAGCAATGGTTGGATTAGAAGCGGGGACCCATGGCATTTTGGTTACGGTCAAAGACACTACGCCTAGACCACAGTTCCACAACGTTGCCTTTTTTTGTGATGATGGTGGGGGGCAGGATTCCTCAGTCTTCTACATGGTTCGATGCAGCCCACCACGAATTTCTTTCATGTGGCAAGCTCTTCGTCTCAGAATAGGCTACAGTGAATATAAATGTTGTTTTCAACGAAAAGAACTTGGTACCAGTGCAAGTATATCTTTCTTAATAGGGAGACATTGTCCGAAACGAAAGCAGCATTTGATGTACCCCAAAGAAAAGTGATGAGATCGTTACTGTTGAAGATTACGTCTGCAGGGTGTTTCAGAAGGATTAGTTAATATTTCTGGATGTGGTAGAATAGAGTAAATCGAATCCTTATAATATACAGGTTGGTCCGTTGATCGTGACCGGGCCAAATATCTCAAGAAATAAGCGTCAAACGAAAAAACTACAAAGAACGAAACTTGTCTAGCTTGAAGGGGGAAACCAGATGGCACTATGGTTGGCCCGCGAGATGGCGCTGCCATAGGTCAAACGGATATCAACTGCGATTTGTAAAATAGGAACCCCCATTTTTTATTACATATTCGTGTAGTACATAAAGAAATATGAATGTTTTAGTTTGACCACTTTTTTCGCTTTGTGACAGATGCCGCTGTAATAGTCACAAGCATATGGTTCACAATTTTAGACGGATAGTTGGTAACAGGTAGGTTTTTAAAATTAAAATACAGAACGTAGGTACGTTTGAACATTTTATTTCTGAGAACGGATGCTGTTACAGCGTGATAACCTGTAAATACCACATTAAGGCAATAAATGCTCAAAATGATGTCCGCCAATCTCAATGCATTTGGCAATACGTGTAACGACATTCCTCCCAACAGCGAGTAGTTCGCCTTCCGCAATGTTCGCACATGCCTTGCCAATGAGCTGACGCATGTTGTCAGGCGTTGTCGGTGGATCACGACAGCAAATATCCTTCAACTTTCCCCACAAAAAGACATCCGGGGACGTCAGATCCGCTGAACGTACGGGCCATGGTATGGTGCTTCGACGATCAATCCACCTGTCATGAAACATGCTGTTCAGTACCGCTTCAACCACACGCGAGCTATGTGCCGGACATCCGTCATGTTGGAAGTACAACGCCATTCTGTCATGCAATGAAACATCTAGTAGTAACATCGGTAGAACATTAGTAGGAAATCAGCATACATTACACCATTTAGATTGCCATCGATAAAAGGGGGCCAATTATCCTTCCTCCCATAATGTCGCACCATACATTAACCTGCCAAAGTCGCCGATGTTCCACTTGTCGCAGCCATCGTGGATTTTCCGTTGCCCAGTAGTGCATATTTTGCCGGTTTACGTTATCGCTGTTGGTGAATGACGCTTCGTCGCTAAATAGAACGCGTGCAAAAAATCTATCATTGTCCCGTAATTTCTCTTGTGCCCAGTGGCAGACCTGTACACGACGTTCAAAGTCGTCGCCATGCAATTCCCGGTGCATAGAAATATGGTATGGGTGCAATCGATGTTGATGTAGCATTCTCAACACCGACGTTTCTGAGATTCCCGATTATCGCGCAATTTGTCTGCTACTGATGTGCGGATTAGCCGCGACAGCAGCAAAAACACCTACCTGCGAATCATCATTTGTTGCAGGTCATGGCTGACGTTATACATGTGGCTGAACACTTCCTGTTTCCTTAAATAACGTAACTATCCGGCGAACGGTCCGGACACTTGGATAATGTCATCCAGGATACAGAGCAGCATACACAGCACACTCCCGTTGGGCATTTTGATCCCAATAGCCATACATCAACACGATATCGACCTTTTCCGCAATTGGTAAACGGTTCATTTTAACAGGGGTAATGTATCATGAAGCAAATACCGTCCGCACTGGCGGAATGTTACTTGATACCACGTACTTATACGTTTGTGACTTTACAGCGCCATCTATCACAAAGCGAAAAAAGTGATCCAACTAAAACATTCATATTTCTTTACGTACTACACGAATATGTAATAAAAATGGGGGTTCCTATTTTTAAAAAAACGCAGTTGATATCCGTTTGACCTACGGCAGCGCCATCTAGCGGGCCAGCCATAGCCCATAGCGCCATCTGGTTTCCCCCTTCAAGCTAGACGAGTTTCGTTCTTTGTAATTTTTTCGTTTGATGCTTATTTCGTGAGATATTTGGCCCGGTCACTATCAATGGACCACCCTGTACGTCCAATTTGTATTGCTTACTGAGATACAGCGATTAGAATGCAACCCAGACAAATACTCACAGCAAAGGCAAATGATTAAGTTTAAAGTTGATTTTCATGAATTCTAGCTCTGTCTTCATTGCACTTTCGAATCCTCGTGATAAAACTACATGCCATATAGCTCCTCTGATGTTGTCTTGGAATTCTTTCATGACTGCAGCAGTTTTCAAAATTCGAACGACCAGTGCGTCTCTTGTGTCTACCTTTTCTTTGTAGACTTCACCTTTCAGCCATTCCCAAGAGCAAAAAACAAAAGGGGTAACGTCAGGGGACCTTGGCGCCTAGGAAATGTGACCGTTTCTGTCGATTCGTCTTCTAGCAAACATTAAGTTTTGTATCCGCGGACCCAAACGAATAGCGCGCGCGCCCTTGCCACCGCATCTCTTGCCACAGTTTCCTGTCGCGACCGCCGGCGGCGCATGGCGTTGCCGCCGACCGAAGACATCGCGCCAGTGCTGAGCTGGGGCCTACAGCGCCCTCTGGCTACACGATATAACAGGAGCGCTGGCCCCGAGTCAGGGGGTCTTGCAGACAGCTCGTTGCAGTCGTCAGTGCCGTCGTTCGTTGTCTGGTTAGCTAGCTCGCTGTGTGATTCAGCATTGTATAACGACTTAGGCCACGAATAAGGAATATTCTTTGGACACTAATTGGAACTGTATCTACGGTACACTCTTCGCTGTCAGTAAAGCTAAGTAACTGTTTTATACTAGCTGGCGCTTATTTGTCACTAATCGTTTTCCTGCCACCAGATTTTAGTCACAACCTGGTCACGTCCTACTCCATATCCAAATTATGGTTGCCACGCCCGGGCAGCCATAAAATTAGGTTTAGATGATGTGTCACCTGACAACTAGAATGTGGCAGGACTCGTCGTACTGGAAGATCTTATCTATCATTGTGGCTAAAGAGACGTCTTTCAATAATACTGGGAGCTCATTTTGAAGAAAGTCTAGATACTGCAACAGAACAGAGTCAGTCAACCAATTGTGTTTCATATCACACGAGAAACTGACAGAGAACCGTTCTTGAAAATGTGTCGCCACAAAGGGGTGTAGGTTTTCGTTGGACGACCGATGTTGTTTACAGGGGTTATTGATTCCGTCCCTAGGGAAAGTTGCTTCATCAGTAAACTTTATTAACGGAATTACTAGCGGATTTACAACTAGCCAGTTGTATGATTTCGTCTTCATCTCGAAGGTGTTCAGTCCGCTCTAAGTGATAAGGATACAGGCGGTGCATACGTAATGTCCGCTATATTCTTACATGCGGAACACCGATACGTGAAGAAATTGTGCACGTGCTTGTTAAAAGGCATGTTCTACCAACTGAATAACGTCATCTACCTGAACCATACATTGTCCATTTTCACGTTGAAATTAAATTAGACTGCTGGTCACTGTACCAATCTCAAGCAGTTTAGAGAAAATGCGTAACATCCTTGAATCTGCGGTTAGGGAATTATATACTGTATTCTCTACAAGTAACAAATTTGTGAAAACATGTATAAACACTCTAGAATCTGATACTTTGCACATAGAAAATCGCTTCTGTATTCTCTACAAGCACCAGCATCCTTTCCATTGCAAAACCGTACACAAACACCACACTGGTATACTCAGAGTTTGTAGGTAAATGCAGCATGCCCAATCGGTACAGCAGAATTGGCGAACAATCCCAATCACAATAACAGTTTTCAAATTCACTAATGTAAGCTCAATTGCAACTTCGCAACTTGAACTTCAAAACAAAATGACGGTCGATAAATAAACCCACGCGAAATAAAAACTTACGTATGTAATCAGCTATATCTCTGTATCCAATAATAAAAATGGGACATTGTGTATACACTGGGTGTATCTCCCAAAAGTATTCCTCTGGTGTTTCAACAGTAAGCGAAATACACTGCCGGAAAAAAATTAATACGCCTGGAAAGACGACGTCGATTTTCATCAGATAACGGCAAACGCCTCCTGGGGGATAGTAAATGTACTGACAATGGCTTCAATGTCGTGCACCCTCAGTTAGCGTAAAGGCGTAGCTACCAGAACACCATCAATATCTACACCTTAATAGGGAATGCCTACAGCCAGAGGGCTCAGTGTGGTGCAGGCGTGTGAACCAAGCAGGCAACCATGTCACGGAGACGCACTCGTGCTTCCTACAGCCAACTGAGCCGGTTTGGAAGCGGTCAAATAGCAGTGTTCCGAGTGGTGGGGCGGTCCTTTCGGAGAATTGCCACGCAAGTTGGACGTGCTGCGTCCTGAGCAGCGATGCTCACGTGAACATTCTCACACTAGTAGACGAGGTTCTGGACATCCACACAGAACAGATGTCCGCCAGGATCGTTGTATTGTAAGGGAAGCAGTGGCAGATCATACAGCTACCACAGTACAGATGAGGGGGATTATGAGCCCAAATGTTCAACATGAACTGTTGTGAACCGTTTGTTAGTAGTGGACCTACAAGCACGCATCTAGCCCATCGTCCACTGGAGCCAGAGCTTTGATGTGCATGGCTCGATTGGTGTTGTCAGAGGATTAGCTGGAATGACACACTGTGGTCTTTAGCAATGAAAGCAGATTCTGCGTGTGTGGGAGTGATGGTCGTTTGCATGTACTATGTAGACCAGGTGAGTGCTCTCTGGTGAGTGCTCCAAGACACACTGGTCCCAGACCAGGCCTAATGGCCTCGGGTGCGATAAGCTACAACTCTCGTTCAGCTATGATGTTTCTGGAGGAGACGCTAACCAGCGCTCGTTACATGCAGAATGTTACTAGACCTGTTCTTTTGCTGTTCTTGCAACAGGAAGGTGACGGGTTGTTCCAGCAGGATGATGCTCAGCCACACACTGTTCATGAAACTCAGTGTGCTCTGCAAACGGCCCAGCAACTTCCCTGGCCAGCACAATCTCCAGACTTGTCTCCAGTCGAGCCCGTGTGGGATACGAGGGGACGAGAAGCGACTTGGACAACTCGTCAGCCGATAATTCTTACAGAACTAGATGAACAGGGCGAAGAGGCGTGGCATAACGCATCCCTGCACATTATTCACTATCTGTAAAGTCGATTGGACGCCAGAGTCAGTGCCTACATTGCCGCCTGTGGAGGCTACACCGCATACGAATACGGATGTTTCAGCATGGGTCAATACCCGGTACCTCAGAACTGCTTGTGCTACTGATCTGTATATACAGTCATTTCATGTACTCCACATGCACTGTTGCAACATAAATCTCGAGTGAGAAGGAAACCTCTAAAAGGGTGCACTAATTATTCTTTCTCTGACAGTGTAAAAGGGGTGCAAGTTTTCGATGTTTGTTTCTCTCTCTCTCTGTGTCTCTCTCTCTCTCTCTCTCTCTCTCTCTCTCTCTCCCTCACACACACACACACACACACACACACACACACACACGCACACAAACAAAACTATGCAAGAGTTGAAGGTAGTGAAAACTGTCTTTGAGCGGTTCCACATCTTCATACATATTCTGTGAACCACTGACAAGGGAACGTCCCCATCGCACCCCCTCAGATTTGGCACAGTGGATAGGCCTTGAAAAACTGAACACAGATCAATCGAGAAAACAGGAAAAAGTTGTGTGGAACTATGAAAAAATAACCAAATTTTCAAACTGAGTAGTCCATGCGCAAGATATGCAACATCAAGTATATTGTGAGCTCAGGAGCGCCGTGGTCCCGTGGTTAGCGTGAGCAGCTGCGGAACGAGAGGTCCTTGGTTCAAGTCTTCCCTCGAGTGAAAAGTTTAATTATTTATTTTCAGACAATTATTATCTGTCCGTCCGTCCGTCCGATGCGAGGTAGCAACATATGTTTTGACAGAGCAAAAGGAAAACTGTTCGACTGTGAAACTGTTGCATTCATTTGTTGCAGTTTATGTGACAAACTCTTACGTTATCATCACTTTTTTGGGAGTGATTATCACATCCACAAGAAAACCTAAATCGGGCAAGGTAGAAGAATATTTTTACTCATTCACTAAGTGTACAAGTTAGGTGGGTCGACAACATATTCCTGCCATGTGGCGCACATGCCGTCACCAGTGTCGTATAGAATATATCAGACGTGTTTTCCTGTGGAGGAATCGGTTGACCTATGACCTTGCGATCAGATGTTTTCGGTTCCCATTGGAGAGGCACGTCCTTTCGTCTACTAATCGCACGGTTTTGCGGTGCAGTCGCAAAACACAGACACTAAACTTATTACAGTGAACAGAGACGTCAATGAGTGACCAGACAGATCAGAACTTTGCGAAAATAAAGAAAGTTAACTTTTCACTCGAGGGAAGACTTGAACCACATATTCTCTCGTTCCACAGCTGCTCACGCTAACCACGGGACCACGGTGCTCCTGAGCTCACACTATCTTTGATGTTACCTATCTTGCGCATGGACTACTCAGTTTGTATATTTTGCTTATTTTTTTCATAGTTCCACACAACTTTTTCTTGTTTTCTCGATTGATCTGTGTTCAGTTTTTCAAGGCCTATCCACTCTGCCAACTTATAACTACACTACTGGCCATTAAAATTGCTACACCAAGAAGAAATGCAGATGATAAACGAGTATTGATTGGACAAATATATTATACTAGAACTGACATGTGATTACATTTTCACGCAATTTCGGTGCATAGATCCTGAGAAATCAGTACACAGAACAACCACCTCAGGCCGTAATAACGGCCTTGATACGCCAGGGCAGTGAGTCAAACAGAGCTTGGATGGCGTGCACAGGTACAGCTGCCCATGCATCTTCAAAACGATAACACAGTTCATCAAGAGTAGTGACTGGCGTATTGTGACGAGCCGGTTGCTCGGCCACCATTGACCAGACGTTTTCAGTTGGTGAGAGATCTGGAGAATGTGCTGGCCAGAGCAGCAATCGAACATTTTCTGTATCCAGAAAGGCCTGTGCAGGACCTGCAACATGCGGTCGTGCATTATCCTGCTGAAATGTAGGCATTATCAGGGATAGAATGAAGGGTAGAGTCACTGGTCGTAACACATCTGGGATGTAACGTCCACTGTTCAAAGTGACGTCAATGCGAACAAGAGATGACCGAGACGTGTAACCGATGGCACCCTATATCATCACGCCGGGTCATACGCCAGTATGGCGATGACGAATACACGCTTCCAATGTGCGTTCACCGCGATGTCGCCAAACACGGATGCGACCATCATGATGCTGTAAACAGAACCTGGATTCATCCGAAAAAATGACGTTTTGCCATTCGTGCACCCAGGTTCGTCGTTGAGTACACCGTCGCAGGCGCTCGTGTCTGTGATGCAGCGTCAAGGATAACCGCAGCCATGGTCTCCGAGCTCATAGTCCATGCTGCTGCAAACGTCGTCGAACTGTTCGTGCAGATGGTTGTTGTCTTATAAACATCCCCATCTGTTGACTCAGGGATCGAGACGTGGCTGCACGATCCGTTACAGCCATGCGGATAAGATGCCTGTCATCTCGACTGCTAGTGATACGAGACCGTTGGGATCCAGCACGGCGTTCCGTATTACCCTCCTGAACGCACCGATTCCATATTCTGCTAACAGTTCTGGGATCTCGACCAACGCGAGCAGAAATGTCGCGATACGATAAACCACAATCGCGATAGGCTACAATCAGACCCTTATCTAAGTCGGAAAGGTGACGGTACGCATTTCTCCTCCTTACACGAGGCATCACAACAACGTTTCACCATGCAACTCCGGTCAACTGCTGTTTGTGCATGAGAAATCGGTTGGAAACTTTCCTCATGTCAGCACGTTGTAGGTGTCGCCACCGGCGCCACCATTGTGTGAATGCTCTGAAAAGCTAATCATTTGAATATCACAGCATCTTCTTCCTGTCGGTTAAATTTCGCGTCTGTATCACGTCATCTTCGTGGTGTAGCAATTTTAATGGCCAGTAGTGTAAATCTGAAGGGAGGTGCGATGGGGAGGTTCCCTTGTGAGAAGTAAATGGTAGAGATTACCTGCCATACACTATACGGTGGCGTAGCGAATATGAGGACATGGATATGGCATTTTTATTTCTTTACACTAGTGTACAGTGTGCAATATTAGGCGGGAAGCGCGAGCAGCGTACCTCCTGGAGGACGGAGGGCAGCGTGCCGCCCTCGCTGAGGCGGCCCCAGCCGGTGACGGTGGCGTTCTCACCGACGAGCAGGTCGTCCGTGGCGGGCAGGCAGATGGGCGCGATGTGCGGCGCGAACTCGAGCGCCCGCTCCAGCTGCACGAGCGCCAGGTCGTGCTCGTACGTGAAGAAGTTGTAGCGCGGGTGCACCACCTTGCGCGCCACGCCGCGCTCCACGAACGGCAGTGGCTCCTGCACGCTCGAGAAGTCGTACTCGCCCACGCGCACGCGGATCTGCGACGTCAGCAGGCTGTGCGCACACAAGAGCACACGGTGTCATTCGACCACGTACGGCCCGCCTGCTACGGCACTCAAAGTGATATTCATCGTGAGTTTGCTGAACAAGGACAAACAGCAGGAAACGGTTTGTGAGAGGATGAGGAGCAAGAAAGTTTATAATGGACTTAGGGCCAGAAATGCGATTCAAGGGAGGTACACCCACTTGATGGTAGATATAAGACTTTTGAAAGTGAGTACCGTAACAGTACTAGGCACGTGGCCACCATCATGGAGTAGGCCACGCGACCATGTGGAACATTCTGGACGACAGCTACCCGATCCGTATCGCTTACAAGCACACAGGCCTTATGGCTCAAATGGCTCTGAGCACTATGCGACTTAACTTCTGAGATGGTCAGTCGCCTGCACACAGGCCTTACTACTGGGTAATTATAGTTTAAGTGCAGCTACTCGTAGAGGTTCAGTGTAGGTTGTAATTATCGTGTGGCAGCGAAACTTGGTAGATATTCTAATGTGTTAACCCGGGCCTGATTTACACTGGAAAGAATAGGTCAAATTTTGGCCACCAGGTGCAAATCTGGCGCTGTGAATGCAAGAAAGGGTACAGAAATGTTTCCATATGTACTGGATTAGGAACGGATCGTGGGCAGAAAAGCTCAAACTTCACAGCAAACATAAACATAGCCAACGCCTTGCAGACAAACAAAAATTACGCGAAGCGAAATGTAGTTTGAGGAGGGCTACGCGAGACGCGTTCAATGAACTCGAAAGTAAAGTTCTATTTACTGACTTGACAGAAAATCCTAAGAAATTTTGGTCTTATGTCAAAGCGGTAGGTGGATCAAAACAAAATGTCCAGACACTCTGTTACCAAATTGGTACTGAAACAGAGGATGATAGACTAAAGGCCGAAATACTAAATGTCTTTTTCCAAAGCTGTTTCACAGAGGAAGACTGCACTGTAGTTCCTTCTCTAGATTTTCGCGCAGATGACAAAATGGTAGATATCGAAATAGACGACAGAAGGATAGAGAAACAATTAAAATCGCTCATAAGAGGAAAGACAGCTGGACCTGATGGGATACCAGTTCGATTTTACACAAGAGTACGCGAAGGAACTTGCCCCCTTCTTGCAGCGGTGTACCGTAGGTCTCTAAAAGAGCGTAGCGTTCCAAAGGATTTGAAGAAGGGACGTCGAACAGATCTGCAGAACTATAGACCTATATCTCTAACGTCGATCAGTTGTAGAATTTTGGAACACGTATTATGTTCGAGTATAATGACTTTTCTGGAGACTAGAAATCTACTCTGTAGGACTCAGCATGGGTTTCGAAAAAGACGATCGTGTGAAACCCAGCTCGCGCTATTCGTCCACGAGACTCAGAGGGTTCACAGGTAGATGCCGTGTTTCTTGACTTCCGCAAGGCGTTCGATACAGTTCCCTACAGTCGTTTAATGAACAAAGTAAGAGCATATGGACTATCAGACCAATTGTGTGATTGGATTGAAGAGTTCCTAGATAACAGAACGCAGCATGTCATTCTCAATGGAGAGAAGTCTTCCGAAGTAAGAGTGATTTCAGGTGTGCCGCAGGGGAGTGTCGTAAGACCGTTGCTATTCACAATATACATAAATGATCTTGTGAATGACATCGGAAGTTCACTGAGGCTTTTTGCGGACGATGCTGTGGTATATCGAGAGGTTGTGACAATGGAAAATTGTACTGAAATGCAGGAGGATCTGCAGCGAATTGACACATGGTGCAGGGAATGGCAATTGAATCTCAATGTAGACAAGTGTAATGTGCTGCGAATACATAGAAAGAAAGATCCCTATCACCCAGCTACAATATAGGAGGTCAGAAACTGGAAGCAGTTAATTCCATATATTATCTGGGAATACGCATTAGGAGTGATTTAAAATGGAATGATCATATAAAGTTGATCGTCGGTAAAGCAGATGCCAGACTCAGATTCATTGGAAGAATCCTAAGGAAATGCAATCCGAAAACAAAGGAAGTAGGTTACAGTACGCTTGTTCGCTCACTGCTTGAATACTGCTCAGCAGTGTGGGATCCGTACCAGGTAGGGTTGATAGAAGAGATAGAGAAGATCCAACGGAGAGCAGCGCGCTTCGTTACAGGATCATTTAGTAATCGCGAAAGCGTTACGGAGAAGAGAGATAAACTCCAGTGGAAGGCTCTGCAGGAGAGACGCTCAGTAGCTCGGTACGGGCTTTTGTTGAAGTTTCGAGAACATACCTTCACCCAGGAGTCAAGCAGTGTATTGCTCCCTCCTACGTATATCTCTCGAGGAGACCATGAGGATAAAATCAGGGAGATTAGAGCCCACACAGAGGCATACCGACATTCCTTCTTTCCACGAACAATACGAGACTGAAATAGAAGGGAGAACCGATAGAGGTACTCAAGGTACCCTCCGCCACACACCGTCATGTGGCTTGCGGAGTATGGATGTAGATGTAGATAGATGTAGAAACAAGTGAGAAAGGCACAGTATTGATGTTATTATTAACCACCGCTTATACAATTTGTTCTATATGAGCACTTCAGACGTCGACGGGATGCTGCATCCATGAAACGACGTTCTTGACAGTTACCCAGGGCAGTTGCTGTGGAACCTGAGTAACGTGTTCCTGAGCAACGTGTCCCTTCAGATCAGGTAGAGGCCGAACATGTCCCTGGTAAACCCATTCTTTTAGATGTCCCCAAAGCCAAAAATCACACGGATTCAAATCAGGTGATCTTACAGGCCATGCATATGGGAAAGGTTTGAAGATAATACGTTTGTCGGAAGTTGCATTAAGCAGATCAGTGTAAAACAGACTGCAAGACTTTCCATGCTGCTGACTGTGGGATGGACAATTCTCGTGATACTGCACGAGCACTGGTATTACCCGCAGCACTTACTGCATCATCGGTTACAGCAACTGCAACCTCGTCAATAACTTCCACTGGGATAGGACGCCTTCTCTTCCACGTGCCACACCAAACTCACCCGTGTTTTCCAGTTTCATTATCATCATCATCTAAAACCATTTAATGACATCATGTTTTTCCTCAGACCTTTCAGTCAGCGATACTCTATCAATACAGCGCTGTAATTGCTGCCGTTCACATAAAACAGTTCCCTAACAGCGCACGGTCTCTCTTCTCAATAGCCATACTGTTCACTCATGTTATATCTTGTCAAATGATAGCGTGGATGTCATACCGTCATACAATCAGTGTACAGCGCCACATTTGCATCTGACGGCCGCAAGTGGAACTAACGGTTTTTTCAGCATTAATCTGTTGCGCATTAACGCATTAGCATATTTACTACGGTGCCATACGATAATTACAGCCCACTCTGGCCCTCCGTGAGTAGCTACACTTTAATTGTAACCATCCATCACTTGGGGATTTACCTCGTGCGCGCGGATTACTGGCGACTGCGTCCGGGACCAGTCATCCGTCCGCAAAGTGACACTGGTGAAGTATATCTGCACTTGCCGCAGTTGACTCTGCTTCCTCTGCTGGAGACGTGCCTTTGGTGGTACGAAGGGTAAGGTGGTAGCTACATGATCTTTATCTCCACCTTCAAGTGGGTATACGTTCTTTGAAAGGCATTTCCACCCATGTGTCCATATGACCTGTTTTACACCTTATTCCTTCAGGGATTCGTTCTTACAGTTTGTCCTCTTTTACCAAAGTCATTCAGTGTTTAAGTTACTCATTTCCTCAGGGTTCGTGCTTCTGTAGTCATGGAACTACAGTGGAGTATCTGGGTATGGCAGCAAGGGGGAGTGTCATAGGTAGGGGCGCATATCTATGACAGCAGGATGATGGAAAAAAGGGAAAGACGGAGGGCAAGGTAGAAAGGGGAAGAAAAATTAGACGAAGAAGAGTAGAGGAAAGCACTGTAGGCCATTAAAATGGAGAAGGGGCAGTAATGTATAAAAGAAAAAAAAGAGGATCTTCGCGTTGGACTACTAATCATAAGACATATGTTGTTTTGATTGTTACGGATTTGTGTTGATCGTTACTGAAATAATGAAAATGACTCGTGTTACTGCTATAAGAATGCGACTTAGTCTCTGCATTCTCCATGTTTAAAAACGTAGCAAACAAAAAAGGATTACTGAAATGCATCCCTTTTACTTCATTATAAAGTCATGTCGATCTTAGTAAACGAATAAATATATTAACCAGCGATGAGGGCGAATCAAAAAATGAGGAAAATGAGACGATGGCGGCAAGGGCCCAGTTACACTGAGTGACGTAATTCTATTAAACTCGCCGCTATTTTCATAAATTTGAGATCAGTTGGGACCTGTAACATAACAAACACTTTTGGCTGCTACATAAAATTGATTGTCCTTTCCATATCTACCTCCTTTGACCAAACGGAATCGTTATATACATCACGGTAGTGTTCTGTTTGATTTTTATTTTGACATTCTTCTATTAGTCTTTGGTTTTCTCTGTTTCTAATCCTCCCACGCCCCTTTCAATCCAGTTCAACCAATGTTCACCATTTGCACGTGAACAGAATCTCGAATGGTTCGCAAGCTGACATGTGTTGATGACCCTGTATTGAAATATGCAACAATTTGGGGAAGGGTTGCACTTCCTTCATGCGTCTGCTTTAAGCGATTTGGCGGAAAACCTGAATAAGGGTGGCCAGTGTGCTAACCACTGCGCCACCCCGCCCGATGCTCCGCAACTGACGACACCTGTGCGATGCCGTGTTGACCCAATGACATAATCAATGAAAACGAGATCATTGATATTGGACCGTTGATCTCATTGGCTGGTAACGGCACTGATAAAAAATATGCGGATCGTATTTGAGTCGATTTAAAAAAAAAACACCGACAGTAACACGTGACGTGTCCTGAAAGAGTTTTGTACATCACGTGAAGAAGTGAGCAATGTTATATGATTCGACCGTAAAAAGTGCATTACCTTATTTAACAGATATCTTGCCTGCTGCTTTTTCGCCATATCCTGGCATCTACGTAGTACATATAACGTTATAAGAGCTAAGCTACTGAGAAAAATGGACAGCAGAAATTTGAATATCTGTTTGCTGTTGTGGTCTTAAGCCCGAAGAGTGGTTTGACGCAGTTCCCCATTTTAGTCTATCCTGTACAAGCCTCTCCATCACAGCCGCAGCCTACAACCATTTGAACCTACTCTCTCTGTTCAAGCCTTGACCTTACTACACATTTTTAACCCCACCCTTGCTTTCGTTACCAAACTGACAGTTCTTTGATGCTTTAGTCCGTGTCTATCATTTTTGATAGCCATGTTGTGGAGTAAATCTCTTTTTCCACAACTGTATTCGGTACCTTCTCGTTTTACTCATCTAATCTTTGACATTATTCTATAGTGTTGAGTGTTGTTATTCATAATGTTTATGAGCTGTGGTTGCGCTCCCCAGAAACTTGTTTATTTATTCTTTAGCACAAAATTTCGAAAGCTTCCATTCTCTTCTTGTCTGAATTGGCTGTCGCCCGCGTTTCACCTCCGTACAAGTCTACACTTCAGGCAAATATCTTCAGAAAATACTTCCTAACGCTTAAATTTATGGTGGATGTTAACAGATTCCATTATCTAAGAAACTATTTTGTTGTTTTTGCTAGTCTGCATTTTGTATCTTCCCTACGTCGGCCATCATGTGTTAATTTTCTTTCCAAATAACAAAATTCATCTACTACTTTTAGTGTCTCATTCTCTAATCTAATTCCCTCAGTATCGCCTGATTTACTTCGACTACATTCTATTACACGTGTTTTACTTTTATAGATGTATAATCTCTTTTCAAGACACTATCTACTCCGTTCAACTGTGTATAATCTCTTTTCAAGACACTATCTACTCCGTTCAACTGTTCTTCCAAGTCCTTAGCCGTCTCTGACAAAATTGTAACTCCATTGGCAAACGGTGAACCTTAATTCCTTTTCCAGATTTCTTCTTGGTTTCCTTCACAGCTCCGTAGACGCTCATAATGGTAATCAGTTTTTTTTTTTTTTACAAATTGTAAATAACTTCTCAGTCTCTGTATTTTATCTCTGCTGATTTCAAAATTTCGAAGAGAATAGCGCAGTCCACATTGTTAAGAGATTTCTCTATATCTACAAACGCTTATATGTATATTTGCCCTTTTTCGACTTATCTTCTAAAATAAACTATAGGGCCGGTATTGTATCGCGTATTCCTACATTTCTCTGGAGCCCAAAATCATCGCCCCCAAGGTTGACCCGTACTAGTTGCTGTTAGTCTATTCTTCTGTAAGTAATTCGTGTCAATATGCAATCATGACTTATTAAACTCATAGAAGAATATGTGTTAGAATTGATAAAACGCTGTAAGTATTTATTTCAATATCAACGTACCTCTGTGTGGTCTGCTTTCTGTTTTCAGTCAATTAACTGAGTGACTTAGTTGAAAAATCATTTCATATCCAACTCAAGTGTTAGGTATAGCCCAGGGAAAAGTAATGGTATGTAGGGCAGTGTCCTGTACCAAAAAACACTGCGCAACATAATCAAGTGTCACTTTGTTCAAACCTCATAGCTATCTCCCATGGCGACGCAGAAGTTTGAGCTTTGACTCTAAGGTGCCTACTACTTTTCTCTGCTATTGCGAAAGCATGACGCCCTGCACTTTCAACCTTGGCCTCGGGGACTCTTCAAACATCAGGGTGTCGACACATGCGAAAAAAAGGCCAGGGTTTATGTGCGGTGTAAGTTGTCTTAATTATGTCACAGTGACACCAAATTTCACCACCATTCTGCTCGACGCCACAATGAACGTTTCGCACGATGGGAAGGTCGTCACACGCCCTTGTACCCACATTTCACTCCTTCGTCTGACTCCTCTACGATGGAGGTCAGAATCACGACACCCAGTATTGAAATCACGCAGTTTTGTTATGGGAGACCGAGGAAAACATTTCAGATACACCGTCGCTCAGAGTCAACACGAAAAGGCCTCAGGACGTGGCATAATAGAGAGCGTCAATGAAATCATTCTTTCCCTTGTTGCTCGAAAACGACAGTTCTGAAATCATTCTTTCCCTTGATGCTCGAAAACGACAGTTCGCAGTGCTATGGGCACCGGGATAACGTTCTGGATAAATTTTGACACTGTTGATCCCCCTTCCCCCCTTCCCCCATCCCCGGATGATTCAACCCCTCTCTGCGGACATCGCGAGCTACAACCCTCTTGAATGTAATCTCACCTCTTTGGAGTGTAGCGTGACCACAATTTTTGCTCTCGTATACAGGGTGGACCGCTGGAGCCTGTACAAAACCATTCTATGATTTTTGGACGTGATCTGAAGCAAAATACCATATTTATGCTTTTTTCATCCCTTCCTTTTTCGCGCACTCCTGTGGCGTGTGCACTGGGGGCGGGGGGGGGGGGGGGGGAGGGGGGATGGCGGGGAGATGCTTCATTGATTGACAGACACGTGAATGAAATGGCAAAGAGTCTCTCTAAGACACCCACCCCATTCCCTCCCCCTCCCCCACCCCCGATTTCTGCACACCCTGGGTGCCATTCGAGCGCCTTTGCTGGGCGCTTTAAGAGGACCACACCGTGGTTCAGGTCGAAAAAAATCAATTTTCGGTTTTCATCATATTTCGATAGATTAACGTTTTATTTAAGTACTCTGACAAGGATTTTGCCGAAAAAAATTTTTCGAGCATTTAAAGAGCATTTTCGTACCACGTGTGTTTATGTGCCACGCACACTTCTCTGTCACCCACTTTGCTGCATATATTTGAGATCTTTACATACCCTACATTGCGCGTTAGGGATTTTTTTTTACTCCCGAGTGTGTTGGCTATCCTTGGAATGCAACTGTCGGTATTCTTTTGTTTCTGCTGTTTGTAAACAACACGCTTTCAAACACGCGGTTAGTTTTGTTAAAGTGTGATTGCGAGTAGTTGTTATACTTACGTTTGCAGTGCTTGTTTACGTGTGTTTTGTTGTGTTTATTGGTTCAAATGACTCTGAGCACTATCGGACTTAACATCTGTGGTCATCAGTCCCCTAGAACTTAGAACTACTTAAATCTAACTAACCTAAGGACATCACACACATCCATGCCCAAGGCAGGATTCGAACCTGCGACCGTAGCGGTCACGCGGTTCCAGACTGGTTGGTTCAAATAGCTCTGAGCACTATAGGACTTAACATCTGAGGTCATCAGTCCCCTAGAACTTAGAACTACCTAAACCTAACTAACCTAAGGACATCACACACACCCATGCCCGAGGCAGGATTCGAACCTGCGACCGTAGCGGTCGCGCGGTTCCAGACTGAAACGCCTAGAACCGCACGCCACACCGGCCGGCGTTGTGTTTATTGAAGATGACGATACGTAAAGGCATTTTCAAGAAACGACAATTTAGAGGAAACAAGTTTAGAAAGCTTTCTGTACAAGAGGTTATGTCGCCTAGCAACGATGTTTCTAATTGTAATTCTGCAACAAGTGCATCATCAAAGAAGCTCTCACCATTTCAAGAGAGTTACAACGAATTTACTGTAAGTGACAAGGGGTCCAGTAACATTATTATAAATTTGGGTATATTATCAGATGTAATTTCTAAATTTGTACAATGTAGACAGTGTGGTGAGTCACAGAGTGCGAAAATTTGTGAGAGTGCCGGTGGGAGAAAAGGCCTAGCAATTGCTTTGAATTTAATTTGCACTAAATGCTCAGCTGTGATTACATTTATGAGTTCTTCAAAACCAGATGCAAGTGGCCCTTATGAAATCAATATTAGATTAGTCTATGCCTTACGAGCCATTGGCAAGGGCATGGCTGCAGGGAGAAGATTTGGTTCAGTGATGAACTTATATCAACCACCAAATAAATTTGAAAAACTGACTGCAATATTAGAGATAGCTGTATGTGAGGTCAGTGAGGAAAGCATGAAAATGGCTGCTAGGGAGGCAGTGGAAGAAAATGATGGATGTTCGGATATTGCAGCTGCACTTGATGGAAGTTGGCAGAAAAGAGGACATACTTCTCTGAATGGAGTAGTGACTGCCACGAGTGTAGACACCGGTAAAGTGTTAGATGTGTAGATAATGTCTAAATATTGCAAATGTTGTAAAGTCAATTAACATAAAAAACACAACTGTGTGGCTAATTTTAGAGGAAGTGGTGGTATGGAAGTTCATGGAGTACAACAAATATTTCATCGCTCCGTAAAAACAGGAGGCGTACGGTACACCAAATGGTGGGCGATGGTGACGGTAAGGCATACAACAGTGTAGTGAACTCTAAGCCATACGGAGATGCCATTATTAGCAAAATATAATGTGTAGGCCATGTTCAAAAACTTTTGGGAACAAGGCTGAGAAAACTAACTGTTCATATGAGAGGAAAAAAATTAGAAGATGGAAAATTGTTGACCGGACTAAAACTGAAATAGAAAACTTGCAGGTATACTGTGGGCAGGCAATTAGGAGAAATAAAGAAAATCTGGAGGCAATGAAGAGTGATGTTTGGGCTATATTCTTCCATAAGTCCTCTACTGATGATAACTCATGTCATGTATTGTGTCCATCAGGAGAAATTTCGTGGTTCAAATACAATAGGGCTCAGGCAACTGGAGAATCTTATTCTCACCAGCATTCTCTTCCTGCTGCTGTTATTACAGCAATTAAACCTATTTTCAGAGACTTGGCTTATCCTGACCTTCTAAGGAAATGTCTGCATGGGCAGACACAGAACCCAAATGAATGTTTCAACAGCATAATTTGGAACCACCTTCCTAAAACTGTATTTGTAGACATGCATACAATGAAACTAGGAGTTCATGATGCTGTTATTACATTCAATTGTGGTAATATTGGAAATTGTTGGGTACTGAAAAAGCTGGGAATTAATCCCGGTGAAAATATGATCACTGGGCTGCAACATTGCGATAAAATGAGGATACCCGATGCAGACAGGCCTGCATCTAATATAGCCGAGAAAGCAAGACAAACATCAAGGAAGGTGAAAAAGAAGCTGGAAGACCTGCTAGATGCCAAAGAAGGGCCATCATATGCAGCAAGACAGTTTTAATTAACTGTAAGTAACAAATTTCAAAGTTTTTTTCTTTAAAGTCAATTTCCCGCAAACTAAAATTTTCAGTACTTATGCCCAATTATATCAGAAACTATCATAGGTAAATGAGTGAAATTTTCAGAGACTCTGAATAACATATAAAGTCACCTGTGGTACTACATTCGTTAATATTCCTCCATTAGGAAGTTCACAAAAATATTTTCTCCAGAAAAAACTTAATCTTTTTGTTAATAAACTTAAAAAAGTATTTCTTAAAAACTATAAAATGGACAAAGTAGATTTTAGTACAGTTGACTCTATTAGCATCATGTAACATACAGAAAAAATATTAAGGTCCTGCATCAAATAGTTTTTTCAGAAATGGGTCAAATACTTGCCCAAATTAACATGGATTAGATAGGCAGGGTGTGGTCCCCTTAAAAATGTACCCGCACAGAGACACTCATTTACGGATCTCTGCCCTCCGGCGAGACAGGCAACCCGCTCCACATACGTGGCTGCTGGCCGCATGCTATTTAAGAGGGGTGTCGAAACACAAGCAAAACTAATGCAGGTTGTCCTGAGAAAATGAAGCATGAGAGGCTGGGTCATAAAAACTGATTCGCATTTTTTGTGACGCGTTCATAAAGGTCAGGCGAAGTTCATAAATTTCACGGAATTTCTAGTGTGTATATTTCTTAAGAGAAACAGCAGAGGTCAAAAAATTTCCAAAATAGAGACAATAATTTTTGCTGTTGGCAAACTGTATATTTCTAAGCATACATTTTCAGCGAATTTTAATTCTGTTACTCCTACACATTAGCACATACAGAGATTATAGTTTAAGGATCAGTCTACATTTATGTTGGTGGTTTTTGGAAATTAGCACGCATTTTTTTAATATGTATTAAAACTCATCACATGTTCTAGGCATAAGACTCACTGTCAGGTATTCATGATAAAACAAAAAGATTTTAACGTGAGCATACACTATTTCACTTTTTGAATAAAAATACTCTTGCTGGATGTTCCGAGGAAAATCTGGAATACCGATATGTACACAATGAACGTTACAAAAAGTCTTTGTCTCCACGTAAGTGTTCGATTCTTTCCTCAGCAGACTATACGAAAGTATTATTATAGACATAATCAGCAATCCATGTTTCCCAGTCGTGGCACCATTCCAGACACAACTGTTTTTGCTGCGATGGTAGCGGCAGACTACGCATGGGACTATAATTATTATAGTCCAGCTGCTGGCATATGGTGCGGGAGGACACAGAGTGTTGCAGCGAGACATTCTCGGATGGCAGGTATAAATGTGAAAGAGTTACATTGTCGTTGGTGCACAGTACGACTTCCCTCACTTGGGACGGTCACACGGCGGTCGACCAGCACCTGGACGATGATTACGTCTGTACTCACTTTCCCTTGCAGCTCCATATCGGGCCACTGTCAAATACGAGTGCCCCACAAATCTGGGTACTTCATCATTTGACTAGCCGGCCAAATGAAACCCCTTTCAGACTTAGTCAGTTGATGATAACACTGTGTCTCACGAGTACGCAGTCTCTCTGTGTCCATCTACATCTACATTTATACTCTGGAAGCCACCCTGCGGTGTGTGGCGGAGGGTACTTTGTGTATCACTGTCACGTCCCCATTTCCTGTTCCAGTACCGAATAGTTCGCGGGAGAAACAATTGTTGGTGAGTATCCGTGTGAGCTCGAATCTCTTTAATTTTATCTTCTTGACCTTTTCGTGGTACATGCGTAGGAGGAAACAATATATTTGTTGACTGTTGTAAGAATTTGCGCTCTCGGAACTTTAACACTAAACCACGCCGTGACGCAGAACGCCCGTCTTGCACTGTCTGCCACTGCAGTTGGTTCATCATCTCTGTGACGCTTTCGTCCTTTCTAAATAAACCGATAGTGAAACACGCTGCTCTTTCTTGGATCTTCTCTATCTGCTCTATCAGTCCTGTTCGGTACGGATCCCGTACTGACGAGCAGTATTCAAATATTTGTCGAACGAATGTTTTTAAGCTACTGCTTTGTTGATGGACTACGTTTCCTGGGGATTCTTCCAATTAATCTCAGTCTGGCATCTGTCTCACTCGCGATTAATTTTATGTGGTCGTTCCACTTCAAATCGTCCGAACGCATACTTCTATATATTTTATGGAAGGAACTACTTCCAGTAATTGTTCTGCAGTTGTGTAATCATTCAGCACAGGGACTTTCTGTCTATGTACTTATAACACGTTACATTTATGTTGAGATTCAGTGCTGCTCCCTGCACCAAGCGTCAATCCTCTAAAGGTCTTCATGCATGTCGCTACAATTTTCTACTATCACGACTTTTCGTATACAACAGCATCATCCTCGAAAAATCTTATGGAACTTTCGACTTTATCTGATAGGCTGTTTACATATACTATGAAAAGTGATTGTACTACAGCACTCCTCTGGGACACGCCCGAACTTTATTTTACGTCTGAAGAATTCTCTCCGTTCAGAGTGACGTGCTGTGTTCTGTTTGCTAGAAACTGTTCAATCCAATCATACAGTTGGTCTAATGTTCTGTATTTTCTTTATTAGACGGCAGTGCGAAACTATATCGAATACCCTCCGGAAATCAAGCAACACGGCATCTACCTGGGCGCCTGTGTCCATTGCATTCTGTGTCTCGTGGACGAACTGAGCGAGCTGGGTTTCGCACGATCGTTGTTTGTGGAGCGGCCCCTATACGAAAAGAATATAAGCGCCGCTCCACGCTAGCTGTAGTTAAACTCCAAACCTACGCCCTTCCTGTCAACTACATCTGTCTGGTGGCCTCCTTCCTCTCCCGCCGCCCCTCTTATGTTACCATCCATAATGCCAATTCCCACACCTTCTACCCCTCTGCAGGTGTGCACCAGGGCTCTGTCCTCTCCCCTCTCCTCTACCTCCTGTACACGGCAGATATGCCCCAACCCTCCCCCCCACCCCCTCCAGTACACCTCTTGCAATATGCCGATGACACCGCATTCCTCGGCCTCGCTCCTACCCTCCAACAGTCCCAACGCCTTCTCCAGAATCACCTTGACCTTTTTGCTGCATGGTGTAACCAGTGGCTCCTGAAAATCAATCCTTCCAAGACCCAGGCAATCATCGCAGGTTGTATCATTCGCTCCTGCCGGCTCCTGGATTTCTCCCTTACCATCTGCGCCTGTCCTGTCCGCCTCACCCCCACCCTCACCTACCTTGGCCTCACCATTGACCGTCACCTCACCTGAACCCCTCATCTCCGCTCCATCCAATCCAAAGCCCACAACTGCCTCTGACCCCTCAAACTCCTCTCTGGGCGAACATGGGGGTTGCACCCCTCTACCATCCTCCACACCTACAAATCCTTAATCCATCCCATCCTCTTTTATGCCAGTCCCGCCTGGATATCTGCCGCCCCCAAATTCTATAAGTTCCTTCAAATCGATTAGCGTCATGTACTCCTCCTCGCCTTCCGTATACGCCTCCTGTCCCCCAAGCAGATCCTCTATTACCTCATTCCTTTCCCCATCTGCTCCTATTCCTCGAACATATCTGCATACTCTACACCTCCCGCCGCCTTGATCCCCCTCACCCCCTGGTTGCTCCTCTCCTGTCCTGTCCCCGTCCCCTGCCACACCTTCACTGTTGTGTTCCCCCGTACCCTCCATCTCTACACCCTTCATCTCCTTTCCCAAGGTGGCTTCCATCAACTCCCCCTCCCAGATGATGCCCTCTCTCCCTCCATTTATCCCTCCTATCAACTCTGATCCTCACTCCCCCTCCTTTCCTCCGTCCTTTCCCTGGGCTCCCTCTTCCCCCACTTCCATCCTGTGTTTTCTCCCCGCCTAACCTCTCCCTCCCTCCCTTCTCCCCCCCCCCCCGAGTCCTTTTGTAGTCCCCTCCTCTACCTTCCCCACTCCCTGTCGCGTCTGCTCAGCACCCCCCACCCCTCTTTTGGGTCCTCATCCTCCATTGGCTCCTTTCCCCCCTCCCCCCTTCGCTTTTCCTCTCCTTCCCCCCTTTTTTATTTTCCCATCATTTTTCCAGTTTCCCCCCACCTGCTCTCCGCTGTCTCAACTTTTTAGTGCACTGTTTAAGTGAGTGTTCAGTATCGTGCGTCTTTCCAAAGAGTTGCGAACAGAAATCATACTGTCGCTGGGTGTGAATTTTATATCTCTTGCGAACAGAAACCAGACTGTCGCCGTGTTTTTAATTGTCTGTCTATTATTTTTCTGCTTCCTGTGTATTTTATTAGCATCATCAACCCTTTGTTTTATGTTTTAAGTTCCACAATTTACCGCCATGTTACCTTTAAGTTACCGATTTTATCGCCAACTTGTATTATTTATTATCTTCATCTTTTTAAAACAAATTCTGTAGGCTGAAGAGCGGCGTAATAAGCTGCTGCCAGCCCGCCCCCTTCAGGGGGAATCGAAACCCAATAAAGAAAAAAAAACTAGCTGCAGTCTCACTAGAAGACGGGCAGTAGAAGAGCCGCACTAGAAGGCGAGCCGTGATCCAAACGATTTAGACGTGACTTGTGATCTCAGTTAACTGCTTGCATGGAAATTGTATATATCGAAGGACATTGATTGTTCGCATGTCGCCAATTGTTTGCGGTGCCTCTTTGTAAAAAGGCAAAGTTAAGTTTTGTCAGTTCAGTTTACTATAATAAGCTCCATTAATATGATTTGCTTGAATTGTTGTCTAGCTATCAGAGAAAACAGCTTCCTAGCCACCCTATTGTAGACGAGTGGGCCGGACACGACACCTTCCACAGTTATATCTGGCTACCAGTGACCCCTTTCTGTAGCGAGGTCGGTAACACGAATCTGTGCAGTGGAGTTCGACTCTAGAGTAGACGGTCCGAATTATGGAGGTGGGAAAAACTTTCACCGCCAGTGTTTGGCCGTCAGGTGAAGGAAATGTGGTAGGGTGAAGTTACTGGCCACCAGATTTTGTGCCAGTGTCCTTGATTAAATTATAAATCTCTTACCAGTGACACACAGACCCAGTTGACGGTGACCCGCCCATCGAATGGGGACGTTAAGCTCGGCGCTATTCGAAAGGAGTAGACTATGTGACGGCATCGAGATGCACCCTCTAACTTCTCTCATCATTGTTCAATACAAAAATGACACATGACACCACATTACACGCACGCGCATTGCAGCCACCCACACGAAACAGATGTAGTTAAGACACGACTGTCATACAACTCGAGGAAAGGGGCATTTATGCGCGGACAAAGAAAGCCTTTCCGACTGGGTCTATGTCTTCTAGCCAACAGCCACATACAATTTTTTTCTTTCTTGATTGAAGTCATTTCCCGGTGTAGGATGTTTCTATTTTACTTCATGCTTTTGTTATTAGCTAATTTCGGCCCCTTGTGTACTTTCAAGATACCTGGTGATAAAACAGTATCACAGTTTAAAGCAGCTTGAAGAACAGAAAGAATAAAATAAAAAATGTGCCTAATATTTATACACTCCTCCGCTATTTGTGTCACAGTGAAAAACTGGTCACATAGAGTCTTCCACACATTTGTGAGGAGGAAGATCCATCAAACGGCATCCTTAATAAATATCTCCTATGATCATGGTGGTTGTTGTTGTGGTCTTCAGTCCTGAGACTGGTTTGATGCAGCTCCCCATGCTACTCTATCCCGTGCAAGCTTCTTCATCTACCAGTACCTACCGCAACCTACATCCTTCTGAATCTGCTTAGTGTATTCATCTCTTGGTCTCCCTCTACGATTTTTACCCTCCACGCTGCCCTCCAATACTAAATTCGTGATCCCTTGATGCCTCAGAACATGTCCTACCAACCGACCCCTTCTTCTAGTCAAATTGTGCCACAAACTTCTCCCCAATTCTATTCAATACTTCCTTATTAGTTATGTGATCTACCCATCTAATCTTCAGCATTCTTCTGTAGCACCACATTTCAAAAGCTTCTATTCTCTTCTTGTCCAAACTATTTATCGTCCATGCTTCACTTCCATACATGGCTACACTCCATACAAATACGTTCAAAAATGATTTCCTGACACTTAAATCTATACTCGATGTTAACAAATTTCTCTTCTTCAGAAACGCTTTCCTTGCCATTGCCAGTCTACATTTTATATCCTCCCTACTTCGACTATCGTCAGTTATTTTTCTCCCCAAATAGCTAAACTCCTTTACTATTTTAAGTGTCTCATTTCCTAATCTAATTCCCTCAGCATCACCCGATTTAATTCGACTACATTCCATTATCCTCGTTTTGCTTTTGTCGATGTTCATCTTATATCCTCCTTTCAAGACAATATCCATTCCGTTCAACTGCTCTTCCAAGTACTTTGCTGTATCTGAGAGAGTTACAATGTCATCCGCGAACCTCAAAGTTTTTATTTCTTCTCCATGGATTTTAATACCTACTCCGAATTTTTCTTTTGTTTCCTTCACTGCTTGCTCAATATACAGATTGAATAACATCGGGGAGAGACTACAACCCTGTCTCACTCCCTTCCCAACCACTGCTTCCCTTTCATGTCCCTCGACTCTTATAACTGCCATCTGGTTTCTGTACAAATTGTAAATAGCCTTTCGATCCCTGTATTTTACCCCTGCCACCTTCAGAATTTGAAAGAGAGTATTCCAGTCAACATTGTCAAAAGCTTTCTCTAAGTCTACAAATGCTATAAATGTAGGTTTGCCCTTCCTTAATCTAGCTTCTAAGATAAGTCGTAGGATCAGTATTGCCTCACGTGTACGAACATTTCTACGGAATCCAAACTGATCTTCCCCGAGGCTGGCTTCTACTAATTTTTCCATTCGTCTGTAAAGAATTCGAGTTAGTATTTTGCAGCTGTGACTTATTAAATTAATAGTTCGGTAATTTTCACATCTGTCAACACCTGCTTTCTTTGGGATTGGAATTATTATATTCTTCTTGAAGTCTGAGGGTATTTCGCCTGTTTCATACATCTTGCTCACCAGATGGTAGAGTTTTGTCAGGACTGACTCTCCCATGGCCGTCAGTAGTTCTAATGGATTTTGTCTACTCCGGGGGCCTTGTTTCGACTCAGGTCTTTCAGTGCTTTGTCAAACTCTTCACGCAGTATCGTATCTCCCATTTCATCTTCATCTACATCCTCTTCCATTTCCATAATATTGTCCTCATGGTGGTAACGATCACAACAACTTTAGACAAGGAGAAATATGAAGTTCATTTGGTGTTACCGTCAAGTGATGTTACAGTTTGCTATCATAGATGTGAATATCGTATGCAAAATGAGAAATATGCAGCCCTTATGCTGGTTGTTTCATTGTCTCAGTGTACACCGCTTTACAATCCGTTAGTTTCACATTTTAAATAAAACTAGAAGACTTACAGTGAAATTGCATACATGTCAGCGAATTTAATTGCGCGACTGCGTCGTCAGCGATATAAAAAATAGCTTATACGAAAAGAACTAAACACTTTATCAAAGACATCACTACGTATCACATATTATACTTCATCTAAAAATTTTGCACAAAATCTCGTTAACGTAGTTACACCAGACACAAGTGAAGTTTTAAAACGTTAGGGAGGCTGAGGAATGCACAGGTTCTTTACTACGTATGTGTGTGTGTGTGTGTGGGGGGGGGGGGGGGGGGCAAAGAACTAGCCAAAATACAATAAACGCTATCATTCAATTACGTACAGAGCGTTTCAATACACGTATATATCGAAAGTGTCTTTCAAGTCTTCTGCCAGCTCGAAGAGCGACTGCGTGCCATATTCCCACAACCAGCGAGACCATTTCATGTAAATGCTGCGTGATATCTTGAAAATTAGGATCTCTTAAAATTGTGTTGAAAATAACAAGGAAGGTAATGAAACAAATATAATGAAAAGAGAATCGTCTCATATATCTAAGAATCATATACTGTTTGTGGCTAGAACGTCCATTATAAAAGTTATAATAATAATAATTACATATTATGCTATTTGTGGCAGGAAGGTCCATTAAAAAAGGTGAAAATTGTATCTTATACAATATTAGGTAAGAAAATCCATTCCAAACAGAAGGGAAAAGGCTGCATGTTTCCATGTTGCACATAAATATCTGTAAAGAGTCTATTTTTCACTCTGTCTATTCGTTTAAAATATTTTCTAAATATTTATTAAATATCGATCTTTTCCAAAAATTTCCTCCTATCCATTTCATATAATATATGCAGAGCGCCGTCAGTGTTTTCAGGGATAAGAAGGCTCTTAACATACATGTCAGACATAAATGACGAAGCGTTGTTATAGTTAACAAGACTGTGTTTCATGAATCTCCTGTTAAATCATCTGTCCGTCTGTCCGATGTAGAAATTGCCACACGTGCGACAGTTGATTTTGTAAATCCCCAACTGAGTAAATACGATACGTTTCTGTGTGGCGTGTCGGACTGTCTATCCTGTTCCTGGATCACGAACAGACGACGACTCCTACATTGCGGAACAAACGAGCAATTCTAACAGATGTTTTGCTATAGTATAGGATTAGAGTTTATCTTGATTTTAAGAAGTTGACCATGTCGTGTTTAGTTTTATTTGAAATGGGAAACTAACGAATTTCAAAGCGGTATACGCCGATACAGCGACAAAACCCGGTTCAGCGTTGCATTTTACGCATTGTGCGAACGGAATTCACATGTTTGATAGTAATTTGTAACGTCATTTGATGGAAATACCAATTTAAATCGATATTTTTACGTCTTTAAAGTGAACTGTGCTAGATAGTGATGTGCTGTAATGCGAGTTGTGCCCGTTACAACCATGATCATGGAATCGTTTATTAAGAACACCATTAGCTGGAGCTTCCTCCCCACTAATATATGGGAGATAAGATGTTACGGGACAACAGTTTTTACTGCGACACAAGCAGTAGAGGTTTGCAAAAAATTTTATGTTAATTTCTCATTTTATTTTATCTGTTCTTGAAACTGCTGAAACTTTTGATATTGTTTAATTACAAGAAAGTGTCCACCCCCAGTAGCTGAGTGGTCAGCGCGACAGAATGTCCATTCTAAGGGCAGGGTTCGATTCCCGGCTGGGTAGGAGATTTTCTCCGCTCAGGGACTGGGTGTTGTGTTGTCCTGATCATCATCATTTCATCCCCATCGACGCGCAAGTCGCCACAGTGGCGTCAAACCGAGAGACTTGCACCCGGCGAACGGTCTACCCGACGGGAGGCCCTGGTCGCAAGACTACAAGATAGTTTGGAAATGTCGAAGGGGCCGAAATGAGCTAATGGAAAGAGCACGACGAACTGTTTATTTAAAAAATAAAAACAACCGACCCAGGAAAATGACTTCCGTAAACAAATTCGCAGGGCCTTGGGCCCAGTATACAAAAAACTATCGATTCTTTGTTTTTGGCTCTCAATATGGATTAATCTCCTTGTCATTATTCGTTAATTTTACCTTTTTCTTTTTTTGTCGGAGGAATTGGGGGTGGGGGGTGGGGGGAGACAGTTCAGAAGGGGGGAAGGGCCAAACAATCGTAGCGCGTTTCCTTTACGTTTTGTCAGAACCTGTCAGAAACAGCTTGTGCCGTAAGCAGGGGACTCGTGTACTAGGAATCACTGGTATCGGACATGATGGATTTTGTCACGGAGCACAATGGGTGAGAGAAACTAGATGTAGATAATGCTTATGTCGCTCGGGTGTAATTGGTATCTGGGGGGCAGTATCTTACTGTAATATGATTGTGAAGCTGCAGACATCCAGGGAAAGACGAACGGGGTTCATAAGATAGCAAAGCTGAAGGAAACCGAATGGCGTACTCACTCGTCGACGCAGTGGCCAGCGGTGGCGATCCAGTTCTCGTTGAGCAGCGCGCCGCCGCAGCGGTGGGTACTCGAGAAGCCGAAGAACGACGTCCGGCGCACCGACACCTGCAGAAGCCGCCGGTATTAAAGAGTTGACGACACGATATGCTTACAACAATCACACTAGAAGATGCTGGGGTACACTGACAGGACATACACTACTGGCCATTAAAATTGCTACACCAAGAAGAAATGCAAATGATAAGTGGGTATTCATTAGACAGATACGTTATACTAGAACTGACATGTGATTACATTTTCACGCAGTTTGGGTGCATAGATACTGAGAAATCAGAACCCAGAACAACCACCTCTGGCCGTAATAACGATCTTGATACGTCTGAGCTTGGATGGCGTGTACTGGTACAGCTACCCATGCAGCTTCAACACGATACCACAGTTCATCAAGAGCAGTGACTGGCGTATTGTGCCGAGTCAGTTGCCCGGTCACCATTGACCACAAGCGATCAATTGGTGGGAAATCTGGCGAATGTGCTGGCCAGGGCAGCAGTCGAACATTTTCTGTATCCAGAAAGGCCCGCACAGGACCTGCAACATGCGGTCGTGCGCTATCCTGCTGAAATGTTGGTTTTCGCAGGGATCGTATGAAGGGTAGAGCCACAGGTCGTAACACATCTGAAATGTAGCGTCCACTGTTCAAAGTGCCGTCAATGCGAACAAGACGTGACCGAGACGTGTAACCAATGACACCCCATACCATCGCGACGGGTGATACGCCAGTATGGCGATGACGAATACACGCTTCCAATGTGCGTTCACCGCGATGTCGACAAACACGGATGCGACCATCATGATGCTGTAAACAGAACCTGGATTCATCCGAAAAAATGACGTTTTGCCATTCGTGCAACCAGGTTCGTCGTTGAGTACAGCATCGCAGGCGCCCCTGCCTGTGATGCAGCGTCAAGGGTAACCGCAGCCATGGTCTCCGAGCTGATAGTCCGTACTGCTGCAAACGCCGTCGAACTGTTCGTGCAGATGGTTGTTGTCTTGCAAACGTCCCCATCTGTTGACACAGGGATCGAAACGTGGCTCCACGATCCGTTACAGCCATACGGATAAGACGCCTGTCATCTCGACTGCTAGTGACATGAGGCCGTTGGGATCCAGCACGGCGTTCCGTATTACCCTCCTGAACCCACCGATTCCATATTCTGCTAACAGTCATTGGATCTCGATCAACGCGAGCAGCAATGTCGCGATACGATAAGCTGCAATCGCGATAGGCTACAATCCGACCTTTATCAAAGTCGGAAAAGTGATGGTACGCATTTTTCCTCCTTACACGAGGCATCACAACAACGTTTCACCAGGCACCGCCGGTCGACTGCTGTTTGTGTATGAGAAATCAGTTGGAAACTTTCCTCATGTCAGCACGTTGTAGGTGTCGACACCGCCGCCAACCTTGTGTGAATTCTCTGAAAAGGTAATCATTTGCATATCACAGCATCTTCTTCCTGTCGGTTAAATTTCGCGTCTGTAGCACGTCATCTTCGTGGTGTAGCAATTTTAATGGCCAGTAGTGTATTTAAGGTTTATATCACATCGACAACAGTGCGTAAGTGACTGAAGATGGAGCCGTAGTTGCTTCAGAATCTATTGCACATAAATTAAAACAATTAACATAGCTGAGTGAAAGAAAAGTAGTAAGAAAACAGTCTTTCTTTTCCATAAAAAAAGGTCTTGCAGTTACCTTAGCCCTGCTCCCTATAGTCCGGACATGAGTCTGCCACGCTCACTCTCAAGATTGGATCAACCCGTACATGGACGTCGTTTGTCTATTCTGGAAGAACTTGCCGCCACCATTACCACAACCATTCGACAAATGAACATGGATGGTGTATAGTACGCAATTCCGAACTCCCATATTGAGAGTTTTGGAGCTACATATTTGCGAATGTCAGTTGCAAGCTTCTCCGACGATCACTTTGCCAGATTTGTTTCCTGCAGTTTAAATTTGGAGCGTTTTGTACTCGGGATTCACAAATTATAACGTCCAAGAATTCTCAAGTGTCACTGTTGAAATAGCCCTGTTGCTGTAACCTAAAGCACAGATTACCCCGGACGATTGACAGATATTCTAAGAAAAAGAACCTTCAACATCGCAGCGCGTCAGCAATCCTTCGTTAATATATTAAAACTAGAAACAAGCCTCGATTGCGAAAAAAGCACCTAGTGTTAACCTAGGTTTCTGCGTAGATAACTACACCTTCTTCAGAACAATAAAACCCACAAGTGCCTAAGAAGACCTTTGTCAATGATTAAAAGAACACCATAGCTATACATTTATAAACGAAAAAAAGGTAAACACAAACAGTACATATGTACAAAGTCAAAACCACTACTTAAGTTACATATGTACAAAGTCAAAACCACTACTTAACTTAAGTAGTGGTTTTGACTTTGTACATATGTACTGTTTGTGTTTTCCTTTTTTTCGTTTATAAATGTATAGCTATGGTGTTCTTCTAATCACTGACAAAGGTCTTCTTAGGCACTTGTGGGTTTTATTGTTCTGAAGAAGGTGTAGTTATCTACGCCAAAACCTAGGTTAACACTAGGTGCTTTTATCGCAAAAATTAAGACCTCTGTTCAACTTAATATTGACTTCGCGTGGGCCTTACACGGAGTCGAGCGTTCACGAAGTGTGGCGGACAAGACGACTAGTGTGACGTCACAAGTTCGTTGCAGGGCCACTACAACTCATTGGCCCCGCATTGGCACTAGTGACGTCACTGGCTGCGGCGTGGCTGTATAAGTACGGCAGCGGCATACACGCAACAGTCAACCATTTGACAATGGCAGAGGAGATGTCTGCCGAAAGCTCGTGGGTATTTAACCACTTGACACAGATTGAGACACGAGATTTTTTTAATAATAAAGAAGTAGAATGTTAATAACCTTCGTTTTATTTTAAAAAAATATTTAAAATTCTTCATTTGTGTGACCTTATTGTCAGTACTTTCTTTACAATTCTTGAGGGTATTTTTGTTCTGTCGTTGCAAGTACAGAAATTCGTGATTTTTTTCACCAGACGCGTTTCGATTTATTGAGGTAAAGCACCCTCAGTGGTCTGTAATTAAGTTATTTACATTTTGATTTGCTTTAAGATCGAACAACAGTTCGTTAAGAGTATGTTGATTTGTAGTTACAGTGGTTTTCGCTTGATTTCTCGCAAATACCGGGAAATGCAGTCTGCTAGCACATCGTTGATATTTTTCTGCGTTAGACACTGACAATTTTGGTCTAATGTTTAATTGTTCTGCAGCACTACCCATTTCTTACGCTTTTCACAGCACATTGTGTGCAAGCAAGAAAACAAACGAAAATCACTGTAAGTACAAATCAACATTTTCTTAACGAACAGTTTTTCGATCTTAAAGCAAATCAAAATGTAAATAACTTAATTACAGACCACTGATGATGCTGTACCTCAATAAAGCGAAACGCGTCTTGTGAAAAAAATCGCGTACTTTTATAGTTGCAACAACAGAACAAAAACACTCTCAATAATGTATAAGAGTGTTCATATAAAAAATCGACGGCATTACTTTTCAGCAAGCCCTCGTAGAATAGTTTAAGGCTATTCTCCAAGCAGACAAAGATGTTTTGTAGGAGTATAATTTTTGCAGAGAAACAGTTCATGTGCTTCCTCTCACTTTTCTGAAGCGTGCAATAGGCTATAACCAATGGCAGAAGGCGTTGCAGTTGCGAAGGTGCTATTAATTCAACGGTAAAAGCGGATTAAGATAATTCCGAAATGTATATATCTGAGTAGGGTCTGTTTTGTTGAACATGTCCGATAGAAAAAACGTCACTCGTGATGACGCGGCTAGCTGTCACGATTTCCCATCTACCCTTTCCTTTCCCTTCCCTTTCCTACATTTCTGTTTCAAAACACGGTGCAAGTGGCAACACATTGCCCGTGTAAAGACACTCGACAAAATCGGAAACTACAGGAAACGGCTGAAGAGAGCTTAGCTTACCTGCCACGGCCAGCCGCCGAAAGGCGCGTTCTTGCCACCCACGATGCGCATCTCGGGCCGCGGGAACAGCGGGGGCACGCCACACTCTGAAACATACGGCCAGCACGTGGTCACGGGTCGCGTAGCATCATCACACTGCCTGGCAAAGAGAGTGAAACGCCAAGAAGCGGAGGTTCAAATGGCTCTAAACACTATGGGACTTAACATCTGAGGTCATCAGCCCCCTAGACTTAGAACTACTTAAACCTAACTAACCTAAGGACATCACACGCATCCATGCCCGAGGCAGGATTCGAACCTGCGACCGTAGCAGCCGCGTGGTTCCGGACTGAAGCGCCTAGAACAGCTCGACCACAGAAGAAGCGAAGGAGGAAGAGGAAACGAGCGTCATAGGTTGAGAGGCTGTTTGATGTTATGTGATTACAAAATCGAATCATATTTACAAGGAACGTGGTAGTATGAGCCTCTTTATTGGTGTTACGTTGCACACTGTGGCATTGGGACGGAGCTGACGTCCTATCTGGTCCCAAACGGGGCAGATCTCGGGACCTTGGTGGTGGTGACGGGAGTGCCTCAACATCATGCAGACAGTTCATGGAGACACGTGCCATGTTAGGACGATCATTTTCCTGTAGAGAAACGTCACCACGCCACTGCAGCTTAAGAAGAAACACACAAAGACGCATTTCGTTGAGCCATCAGAACTCTCTCAGTCGCTACCAGCCGAGACCTGAAATCACACCCGATGACTCCCCACATCTTGACGCTCGGAATAATCTCCGACCAATGGCGCGTAATGACACATGTCTTCTGGCTGCTTCATTTTTTTTGTCAGCCAGTGTACTACGACCATTCCAAGGACGAAAACAAGATGAAGCACGGATGCATTGTAGCTATGACGAGGGAAGAAGTCGGCTGAGTGACCGTGAAAAATCTCTCACCAAGTCCCCTTCGTTGCCTCTGCGTTCACTTGTAGCGTCCCACGGATATTGAAGAAAAAATCCCTACATGTTAATAAAGGGTCTCCAAAGACTTCAGTGACCACTTATTACTCTTTGCGGTTGATTACTCTCCTTTTTATATAGCAACTGTACATTTGCTTATGATCTCTTTTGACAACCATATTCAGATCCAATCCCCATCACGAGAAAAAAAAAAGCCAGCTGAAAATTATCACATGATATTGACAGTACAATTTGTAGAACATGTTAAAAGTTATTTGAAAATAATTTGCGAGATTTAAGTAGAAAAAAAGGGATAACCTGGACGACAGAAATTTAACAGACTGTCACAACATATATTAAAGAGCATGTACATAGATATACATCACAATGGTTTCACTTGTTTTTAAATGCCCACTTACTATGTAAGATGTGACCTAGCTTCAGTACTAAAGTCATTATTTTAAATAATATAGACACTGTTCCGGAGCTTTCGCCGTATTATTTGGTGCCCATTATACTGAAAAATGTTTCTGAAAGCAGGAAAAATTGAAAACAGCTCCAAATTTTTTCCAGATAATTGAATCAGTGCCCTTGCCCTTCAATCAAATCTGGTAATGAAATACAGGATGTAATTACTCTGCTGCTACTGAAAACTATCACTCTTGAGTTATGAAATTTATCGTAAAATAAATGACAAAATCATTACGTATTTTTCCTTTGAAATTCAATTACATTACTTGCAGACTGGAAATCATACGTCCTTGTCAAGGAATGTCTAAAGAAAACTGCGGTAAAATTAGTCATTGGAATGAACACAATTCACGTGTGTTATGAGAACAAGAGTGCTTGTATGATGCGAAACAGGCATGGCATGAAGGCATGACGTTAGAAGGTGTGGCGTGGGGGTTGGTTGTTGGGGACAGGAGGAAATGTTGTCTCTTCTCACACCTGAGTTAGCACTTTTTTCCCTTTAAGAGTCGCATTCAACTTGGTGCCGATCGGAGCGCATCAGTATCAATTGTCGGTGGCCATGTAGCGTCATTTTCTAGTGGGATTGCAAGTGGCTGGTGCTTGAGTAGCCACAAGAGACAACTTAAACAGGCCCAAAACCTAATATGTTGAGATTTTCTGAATTTACGGCGAAAATTTTAGTAATCGTTTTACTCAACTTTTCTTATTATATTAACGAAGAAAAAACCTGAAGGACCAGAAGTACCAATGCAGACTTTATTACATAAAATGTTAAAAATGCCCTTTATCGTCACGCGCTTCTTTGTGAATAACAGATTTCATGACAGATGGATAGGAAGAAGTGGGCCAGTTCCTTGGCTGCACGTTCGAAGGACCTAACCGCAGTAGCTTTTTATTTGCAAGCTCTTATATGTCGAATGTCGGCACAAAATACGGAGAGTCTTCTTTACCACATTGTGAAAGGCTCCGAAATCTTTTCATTATGCCAGGGGATACACCAGCACATCTGGGATCCATTGCGATGGTACATTGGTGCATGTACTAGTGCTAAATGACGCTATGTAGAACATTTTATGTAACAAATAGTTTCACACGGTACGCTGGTACGCTGTGTGTTTCCGATAGTTAATGTGCTGTGAAGAGTTGAAGATAATGAGTTCTCACATGAAAATGAAGCGTTTCCGAACCCTTGTACATACTATGTACTTTCTTTTTCATTGTGTTACGATTGGTCCTCATGGTATAGCTGTACTTTTTGTTTCACCTTTTATTTCTTAGATGGGAAATAACGTGCAGCAGGTTGCTCGCACTTTAGGGGAACCAGCCTGCATTCACCGAGGTAGATGGAAAACCGCTATTTCAAATACTCCGCCTGACAAAAGAAGTAAAGGCGCTACGGTCTGGAACCGCACGACCGCTACGGTCGCAGGTTCGAATCCTGCCTCGGGCATGGATGTGTGTGATGTCCTTAGGTTAGTTAGGTTTAAGTAGTTCTAAGTTCTAGGGGACTTATGACCACAGCAGTTGAGTCCCATAGTGCTCAGAGCCATTTGAACCATTTCGAAAAGAAGTAAAGCGCTAAGAAGTCATGGTCGGCTGTCAATGTAGCCTGGTACACGTTCACCACCGGCAGGTATGTAAATGCTTAGAGCTGCAGTTCTCTGTGACAAGTAGAACCACTACCAGGGTGTATTAGTGGTATTCGTGTTTAGTGTTGTTGCCAATCATGGTACGTATACAAGGGGCGTGAACAGCGTCAGGGTACAGAGGTGCCACACAGTCGTGTGAGACAGCGTTATCAGCACCTGACAGGGTTTGTAAGAGACTTTATTTTGGGTCGCCATTTGGCCGACAGGTCGAATCGTGCAACATCCAAATTTTTGGGGCATTCGGATATGACATGGCCCGATGTTGGACTACACGGGCACGTAAACGCAGACGTACTCGTTGCCGAGGTTCCAGTCTACCACATCTAACCATCGCAAGGGACCGCCTTATTGTGCAACAAGCACGTCGTCACCGCTTCACATCTGCGCCTGCCATCCGAGAACACGTAATGGACTCCCTGCAACATTCTGTGCCATTCCCCACCATTAGTCGGAGACTTTCGTAGCCGGACTAGGGAACTACCGTCCTTCGCATGCTCTCGTTAACGGCACAACACGAACGGCTATGTTTGGATTGGTTTCGTGAGCGACCAGCATGTACTGCTGATGAATGGTGTTCCCTTGTGTTCAGATCGTTTTGTGCTACCCCCAATTACTATGGTCGGCGAGTATGGTGGCGACCTTGGGACACGAGCCATTCTTCCGGTGTTTCGGAGAGGTACAGCAGGGTTACTCTTGGTGTCATGATGTGGGGAGGTATCGAGGATAAGGGCAACTCGTGGCTGGTAGTCACTGAGGGGACTGCCATGGCTCCACGGTACGTCACGGATGTCCTGCTTGTTCATGTGTTACCTCTCATGCGACAGTATAGTGGTGCCATTTTTCAGCAGGACAGTGCTCTTCCAGATATGGGACATGTCTCTATGAAGTATCTGCATGATGTTGAAGTACTACCGCGCTCAACAAGATTCCCAAACCTGCCCCTGATAGAAGATCTGCCCAGACATCTCGGACGTCAACTTGGTCCCAGTGTCAGTGTCTACGATACCAAGGACCAGTTACAACTGTTATGGGCCAGCTTTCCTGAGGGGAGGATACGACGGCCTTAGAGCTTCCCTCCCAAACAAATCAGTTCATGAATCCAGGCCAGAGGGGGTATAATGTCATACTGATATTTAGGTTCATAGTGCTAAGTGCTTTGTAAATGCGACTCGATTTTGTATTCATTGAAATAACATCTCATTTTCACTCAATACGCGATGTTTCATTTCATTATCTTCTCCCTTCTGAGAGCTTCAGTTTTTTTGTAGACAATGTAGATTTCATCATGGGTGGGATCATTTTCTAACTCTATTGTTACAACTTTGGCTGGTAGCATTAATAAAATATACGAACATAGTTTCTAAAAAAATAAACCTATAAAATATGTATATGTGTTTAAAATTGTAGGCTATTGTACGTTGAAGACATTAAGAAAATATTACTGTATTTTTTAAAACGCAATGAATTTACGGCAGTATCTACGAAAACAGAGCAACGTAGGTGAAGAATGTTGGAGGGAGAGGTTTGGAAAGTTATAGAATGGACGGAGGAGGCTCTCGAACCAAGCATTTGGAAAGAGAGGAAGGGGAGAGGGGGTAGGAGGCGGCAAAGAGGAGCGCTGACATGGAGAGGAAGGAGAGTGTTTGTTAAAGCTGGGAAGTTGGGTGGATCTCAGGGCAGATGTCGTGATCAAGTAACGGAAGATGGTTTCGTTCGGGCAGGATGTGAAGAGTATGTACACTATGTGATCAAAAGTGTCCGGACATTCCCAAAAACATACGTTTTTCATATAATGTGCTGCCACATACTGCCAGGTACTCCATATCAGCGATCTCAGTAGTCACTAGACATCGCGAGAGAGCAGAATGTGGTGCTCCGCGGAAGTCACGGACTTCGAACGTGGTCAGGTGATTGGGTTTCACTTGTGTCATACGTCTATACGCGAGATTTCTACACTTCTAAACATCCCTAGGTTTACTGTTTACGATGTGATAGTGAAGTGGAAACGTGAAGGGACACGTACAGGACAAAAGCGTGCAGGCCGACCTCGTCTGTTGACTGACAGAGACCGCCAACAGTTGAACAGGGTCGTAGAGTATAATAGACAGACATCTATCCAGAGCAATACACAGGAATTCCAAACTGCATCAGGATCCACTGCAAGTACTGTGACAGTTAGGCGGGAGGTGAGAAAACTTGGATTTCATGGTCGAGCGGCTGCTCATAAGCCACACATCACGACGGTAAATGTCAAACGACGCCTCGCTTGGTGTAAGGAGGGTAAACATTGGACGATTGAACAGTGGAAAAACTTTGTGTGGAGTGACGAACACGATGTACTATGTGGCGATCCGATGGCAGGGTGTGGGTATGGCGAATGCCTCGTGAACGTCATCTGCTAGCGTGTGTAGTGGCAACAGTAAAATTATGACGTGGTGTTAGGGTGTGGTCGTGTTTTTCATGGACGAGGATTGCAGCCCTTGTTGTTTTGCGTGGCACTATCACAGCATAGGCCTAGATTGATGTTTTAAGCACATTCTTGCTTCCCACAGTTGAACAGCAATTCGGCGATGGCGATTGCATCTTTCAACACGATCGTCACCTGTTCATAATGAACGGCCTGTGGCGGAGTGGTTGCACAGTAACATCTCTATAATGGATTGGCCTGCACGGAGTTCTGACCTGAATCCTGTAGAACACGTTTGGTATGTTTTGGAACGCCGACTTCGTGCCAGGCCTCACCGACCGACATCGATACCTCTCCTCAGTGCAGAACTCCGTGAAGAATGGGCTGCTATTCCCCAAGAAACGTCCCAGCACCTGATTGAACGTATACCTGCGAGAGTGAAGGTGTCATCAAAGCTAAGGGTGGGTCAACACCATATTGAGTTGAGCATTACCGATGGAGAGCGCCACGAACTTGTAAGTCATTTTCAGCCAGGTTTCCGGATACTTTTGATCACATAGTGTAGGTGTAAGGTTGGAGTATGAGCTGGTTCAAGTGCGCCAGAATATAAGGGTCCATAATTAACGATGACACGATTGGGTGGTTAGAATAAGTCTGTGGAAAATGTAGGAACTCAGAGGATGTTCAGTGTGGAAATGGAAAGAAGGGAAATGCTGTAGTTCGTACGCGACCTAATGGGAGAAAATAGACGGAAAGGCGAAACAGAGTGCGTGGCTTTCGATGGTTTGGAGAGAGTGTTAAATTTTTCGTGAGCAGAGATCGATGGGACATCGGCACAACAGAGGACTGAGCGAAGTGGATTGCGACAAGATCTGGTTAGGACCCTAATTCAACGTAGATCTGAACAGAGAGTCTCAGGATTAATGATCTTGGCCTCTTAAGCTCTAGTGCGTCCCACGCTGATTTAGGCGGTCATCTCAAGCAGCATGGTTTGTCTGCGAGCACTGACAACTCTGCGATGTCGCCACTGATCCCGGTTGTGAAGTGAAGGCCGTCGGCAAAATTTGGAAATTTGTGGTAAGGACTATGGGACCAAACTGCTGAGGTCATCGGTTCCTAGGCTTACGCACTACTTAATCAAACTAACGTACGCTAAGGACAACATACACCCTCATGCCCGAGGTAGGACTCGAGCCTCCGACGGGGAGAGCCACGTGAATCGTGACAAGATGCTCGAGACCGCACGGCTAGCCCGCGCGGCAAGGCCGTCGGCCACTGCATTGTTCGTGGTGAGAGCTAATGCGTGGAATTTGCTATTCGCACGCTCTTGACACTATGGAAACTGAGTAGAGTTGTGCTGTACCAAAACTACAGTTCGGTAATTTTGGTACTCTACATAAATGATGTAGTGAACTGCAGGATTACCTGCAGTATTGGTAGAGTTCGCTGATGACCTCGCCGTTGGGCGCCCATAAGATCCAGATACAAACACACACGCCACAAACACACACACGTTATTGGTGGCATTGACAGAGAAAGAAATATAAATGAATGCGTAAGAGAGAAACTGGAAGCCGATGACCCATCTTTGCTTTTGTTTGGCTTTTTGTTTTGCACGTAATTAGATCCGCACAATATTCATTGCTAGTCCATTGTGTATTTTATAGCCTTACAGAATATGAATTGCATTTCGTAAGTAATGGAAATTAGTTAATCGCATAACTTCCCCGCTTTCATGTAACCAAACCAACTACTTTTGATGCAGGTGCAGTTTACAAATAGAAACATAAAAAATATAAATAATTATTGTTGCAATTTTGTACGCTGTAGAATGTTCTTCCTCATCATCAAAGGCAAGAGTTTCCTTTTATTATTGATAAATGTGAAAGCAGTTTAGAAATAACAGAAACACGTTCTATATAAGTTCGGCAAAGTACTGAAGCGAATTTTTTTTTTTGCAGTTTTTTATTTTCCTTTTTGTTCAGGAATTGCATTTTCTAGGGCTATATGGTAAATCTGTGTTGTTTCCTTTATTTTTACTACAACATCTCTGTTTCAGTTTACAGATCAGCAATTTTCGAATAAAACCTGAATCAAACAACGACAATTTCAGTTTTGCTATAAATACTGTTTATTCTTAACTAACAGACAGGAGGATAACTATATAGAACAAAAATAGTCCATACGCTACTCGCCCTTTTATACAGGGTGTTTCCGTAAGAGCGTGGAAAAATGTAACAGGATGTAGGGAATGCTCCACTGAACAATTTGAGATAGGGAACTTGGGGTCGGAGAAGTCAGCTTAAGGAGATATGAAAGCAAACTTGTCTACCCCTTTATTCAGCATTACTGTTTTCCAGCTTATTTACAACTAACGCGCGTACACGTACTGTGCTTATTATTTAGAAGTACATTCTTTATTTCCTGCAAGGAAACAATGAGAACTAGCCTGGTTACCAGGAAGTCATGATGCAGATTTTTTTTACTTGTCCATAAGGTGGCTCTGTTGTGTCATATTTACTGTGCCCTATGACAAAGTAAATACGACTCAACGACAGACCCATTCGTCTCTCAGTGCTATTCAGAAGGGGAAATTCCTATTCCACGGCCTGAATCAAAATGGCTTTGAGCACTATGCGACTTAACTTCCGAGGTCACCAGTCGCCTAGAACTTAGAACTAATTAAACCTAACTAACCTAAGGACATCACACACATCCATGCCCGAGGCAGGTAGGATTCGAACCTGCGACCGGAGCGGTCGCTCGGCTCCAGACTGCAGCGCCTAGAACCGCTCGGCCACTCCGGCCGGCCACGGCCTGAATCCCCCTGATTATTTTCTATACGAATATGTACAGTCACTTGTGTATGAGACCCCGTGGATACGAAAATGGAATTAGTTGCCAGAATTGTAGCTGCCTGTGATGTGATTCGAAACACACCAGGGTATTTGCCAGAATGCCTCAGAATCTTGTTCGCCCTTGTCATGCTTGCGTTTAGGTTGATGGCCGTCAGTCTCGGGCGTTTTTTAAGATACAGTACAAATGGTACGTTCATTCTGTCAATGATAGTATTTGCGGTTAACTAATGCAAATAAAAAAGGACACAGTAATGTGATTTTATTCCTATTCTCTCCATAAGCTGGCTTCCTCGACCCCAGGTTCCTTATCCCAACTTGTTCAGTGGAGAACCTCTATGTCCTGCTAAATTTCTGTGCGCTCTTACGGGAACACCCTGCATATCGTCACTCAGTTTCTAGACGGTTTTTAGGGCGATATAGTGAGATACTGATCGCATATGCAAGGGAAGCGATCTTTGAGGTAACAGCCGAGCGGTATGCAACGTACTTAAAGTACAGGCAACGCGGGTACTACCTTAACTGACCAAAGCTACACTACTGGCCAATAAAATGGCTACAACACCAAGATGACGTGCTACAGACGCGAAATTTAACCGATAGGAAGAAGATACTGTGATATGCAAATGATTAGCTTTTCAGAGCATCCATACAAGGTTGGCGCCGGTGGCGACACCTACAACGTGCTGACATGAGGAAAGTTTCCAACCGATTTCTCATACACAAACAGAAGTTGACCGGCGGTACCTGGTGAAACGTTGTTGTGATGCCTCGTGTAAGGTGAGAAATGCGTACCATCACGTTTCCGACTTTGATAAAGGTCGTATTGTAGCCTATCGCGATTGCGGTTTATCGTATCGCGATATTGCTGCTCGCGTTGGTCGAGATCCAATGACTGTTAGCAGAATATGGAATCGGTGGGTTCAGGAGGGTAATACGGAACGCCGTGCTGGATCCCAACGGCCTCGTATCACTAGCAGTCGAGATGACAGGCATCTTATCCGCATGGCTGTAACGGATCGTGCAGCCACATCTCGATCCCTGAGTCAACGGATGGGGACGTTTGCAAGACAATAACCATCTGCACGATCAGTTGGACGACGTTTGCAGCAGCATGGACTATCAGCTCGGAGACCATGGCTGCGGTTATCCTTGACGCTTCACCACAGACAGGAGCGCCTTCGATGGTGTACTCAAACGACGAACTTGGGTGCACGAATGGCAAAAGGTCATTTTTCGGAAGAATCCAGGTTCTGTTTACAGCATCATGATGGTCGCATCCGTGTTTGGCGACATCGCGGTGAACGCACATTGGAAGAGTGTATTCGTCAACGCCATACTGGCGTATCACCCGGCGTGATGGTACGGGGTGCCATTTGTTACACGTCTCGGTCACCTCTTGTTCGCATTGACGTCACTTTGAACAGTGGGCGTTACATTTCAGATGTGTTACGACCCGTGGCTCTACCCTTCATTCGATCCCTGCGAAACCCTACATTTCAGCAGGATAATGCACGACCGCATGTTGCAGGTCCTGTACGGGCCTTTCTGGATAGAGAAAATGTTCGACTGCTGCCCTGGCCAGCACATTCTCCAGATCTCTCACAAACTGAAAACGTCTGGTCAATGGTGGCGGAGCAACTGGCTCGTCACAATACGCCAGTCACTACTCTTGATGAACTGTGGCATTGTGTTGAAGCTGCATGGGCAGTTGTACACGTACACGCTATCCAAGCTGTGTTTGACTCAATGCCCAGGCGTATGAAGGCCGTTATTACGGCCAGAGGTGCTTGTTCTGGGTAATGATTTCTCAGGATCTATGCACCCAAATTTGTGAAAATGTAATCGCATGTCAGTTCTAGTATAATATATTTGTCCAATGATTACCCGTTTATCACATGCATTTGTTCTTGGTGTAGCAATTTTAATGGCCAGTAGTGTATTTAGGAAAACCACGTTTACATACGGTAGTCTATGGTAGTTTTGCAACTCTGGAACAGAGAGAAAGTAGAGAAAGAGAAGGAAAAAGAGACAGCGAGTCTGTATTGCGCACAGGAGCGGTATAACCGAAATGGAATGTGTGCTGCGCGACTGCCACGGTCTATGGCCCTGCGATGGGACGAGCCGATACGGAAGTGGGAATTAAAACTGCCCGCTGTAGGGGGCGGCGGAGCGCATAACGACACGCGCTGCCGGCGATCGAACCCCGCGCCGCGCGCTCTTCTGCCCTGGACAGCGCGTCTCGCGGAACCAGTACCCGCGCTGCGGAACGTGACGCCTGAGCCGCATCGCGAGCAGCCGGATGTGTCCGCTGCGACCAGGGCTCTCAGGTGCGCGCATTTCTCCTCCCCGTCCCACCGCTGCCAGCTCCACGGGAAGCAGGAGAACTGCGTGTGAGGGGAAAACGTTGTCTGTAAAGGCGATATGGCTCTCACTACAATATTCAAGGACATCACTTGCTGATGAGCAGGTTCTCAGTGCACCAAAATATATCTTTAACATTGTCGTTGCGGCACACTGCCGTTGCTAAACAATGTAGGGATCAATTACCTTCGACGTCTACACTGAATTGCAGCAACTCGAAGGGGCATGGACCCGACAAATAGCTGGAAGTTCCTTGCATAAATATTGAGCAACAATGCCTCTATGGTCGTCCGCGAAGAGACCGCCCCTATGTAGTTGCTGTGCCACTGTGGAGTGAGAGATTTCGTGTCTTGCAATCCTTTCTCACTTACGTCTTTTCAGGGTGCACTCGATTCTGAATTCATTTTTATGGATGACATGCGCGATCGCATCGAAAAGCGCACACGGCAGAGCTCTCTGGACGAGAGGATATACGGCGAATGTACTGGCCTGCTTGTTTCTCCAACTTAAATTCCATCGAGCACCTACATGATACGTTGGGGAGACTTACAGCAGCACGTACACATGCACCGATGACCATTCCCCTGTTGTCAACCGCGATGGGGAAATTTATCGCCTTTCTACAGGGGTGGCCAAGAACTCGATTAGTGGGTCGCGCCCTGGCACGAGTGCCGTAGAGCTAAGCCTGGCTGGAACGTTTGTCCCACCGCCACGTCACGCTGAGACCGAAAGGAGTGCGAAACTGCGAACGCGCCGCATTTAAATAGCAAATGCAGTTGCTCTGCGTAAGACTTAGTTTTATATTTCATGTTTCTCAACAACGTAAATCAAAAACAAAACAAAGTTTCGATAATTAAGTATTTTTCGCGCCCTGAAGATATATAATTTTTATCTGGTACAAACTGTCGGCATATAAACAGCCGCAGCTAATTTTCCAGATTTTCGCACTCAAGTTCCCATGTAATCGTGATTTATTTAGTTTCATAATCGAAACTAAGTCATTCACATACACATGTTGATCGAAATATTGTAGCGCTTTCACAATCTCATAATGGAGACGTGGAAACTCTACCTGAGGAAAGCAATGTAGACTTCCTGAAGATTGTTAACGTTAAAAAGGGTTTGTCATTGAAACTTAAAATTACCTTGCAGATCAGTTAGTTGCATTAGGGGCGCTTTCGACTGAAACGGCAAACGGTGTCGAAAACAACTCTAAAACAGGTGTAAGACTAACAGTGGCCTCAAAACGCTTAGAAAACTATACCTGTAATTCTTTGAATGCTACAATGAATTCTTCAGACCTAGCATTCCCTTTAATACCAATGAGCTTAGGGAACTGCACAGTGTTTGCCAGAAAGTCTCCCTCCTAACGTGATTTTCTCTTTAAATCCATACCCAACAAATTAGAAAGAAGTTGTCTCTCTCCTTGTAATTTCCTAATGTGAGCAGTGTGCAGTCAAGTCCACTTGAAATGCGAGGTCTGCAATCCATTACGGATGTTGTAATTTTCGTTCCTGCATCCATTTTTCCTTCACAAATTCATCAATAGCGCGTTTTAAATCGAAAAATCGTTCCAGGCATGCCCCTTGACTTGATCAAAGTACTTTTCAGTGTTACGGTATAAAGTCACCATACTCTTCGTTCAGTTCCATCGTGCTCCATGCCTGAAAACTTAGCACGAACTACTTTCAGATCTGCAGAACAACGAATCCTGTCGAGCAATCGTTGAAAGTTCTGGCTTTGTCATTGCCAACTAAATCTTTAAGTTCTTTCAGCGCCGCCGGCCATGGTGACCGAACGGTTCTAGGCGCTCAACCCGGAACCGCGCGCAGGTTCGAATTCTGCCTCGGGCATGGATGTTTGTGATGTCCTTAGGTTAGTTAGGTTTAAGTAGTTCTAAGTCCCATAGTACTCAGAGCCATTTGAACCATCTATCAGCGTCGTATTGCAAGATCGTTTCATAGCAAACTTGCAGTACCGTCGCTTATGCGACTGCATAGTACATGCTAAGTATTCTCACCCCTCTTCTCTATTACTCCGATTCATTTTTAAAGATTGTGACGAGAGATCGCTAGACTGCCTTTCTTCGTGTAAACAGCCTCTGCCCATATGAAACCGCGCGGGGTAGCCGCACGGTGTAAGGCGCCTTGCCGCGGTTCACGCGGCTCCCCCCCCCCCCCCCCCTCCACCTGCCGGAGGCTCGAGTTCTCACTTGGACATGAGTGTGTGTGTTGTCCTTAGCGTAAGTTAGTTTAAGTTAGATTAAGTAGTGTGTAAGCCTAGGGACCGATGACTTCAGGAATTTGGCCCCATAGAACTTACCACAAATTTCCAATTTGCCGCTGTGAATGTCCTACATACCACCAACAAATAGCGAAAGGTAAACAGCACTGACACCACTATGGTATTCTGCCGAACTGAAGTGAGTTGTGTCGACCGAAAAACGCCACAGTGCAACACTTCATTAAATGTCGCGCTATGCGGAGTACTTCCAATAAGGACAGGCCGGACCTTGAACTGCCCTCGGTCTAGATCACATACGCTATTAAGGTACATGTTCCGCGTTTTCTAGCCGCGTAGTTCAAAAATGGCTCTGAGCACTATGGGACTTAACATCTGTGGTCATCAGTCCCCTAGAACTTAGAACTACTTAAACCTAACTAACCTAAAGCCATCACACAACACCCAGTCATCACGTGCCGCGTAGTCTCAGGCGCCTTGCCACGGTTCGCCCGACTCCCCCCGTCGGAGATTCGAGCTCTTCCTCGGGCATGGGTGTGTGTGTTGTCCTCAGCGCAAGTTGGTATAAAGTTAGCTTAAGTAGTATGTAAGCCTAGGGACCGATAACGCAGTAGTTTGGTCCCCTAGGAACATAAAAAAAAAAAAAAAAAAAAAAACAAAAAAAAAAAAAAAAAAACAACGCGTTTCCTAATGTCCAGTGGACCATCATTAATCACGGTGATTCTATTCGTCTCATTGCGTATATCTTTTAGTTACCGTCAGAAGTACCTTGTAGCAATCGTTTCTACGTATGGTCCAAGTTTCATCGCTTCTTAAATATATAAAAAAAATTTCACATTAACAGTTTCGGCCTCAAACGAACAAATAAACAAATATGGTTAGTTGAGTCTTTTAATATATGACGATATGATGTACATCAATCGAAACGCTAAGTGACTTCATGATATTCAGAGTGCCTAACTATATTTGTTTCTCTGTACGAAGCTTTCTGAGGAAATCTGAAGATGGCAACTATTTGCCGAAACCATAATGTTAATTTTTTTATGTATCTAAGCGATCGCTGACGTAATAAATTATTATACAAACATTATATTTGTCGCATATTCCAGTTGGCAATAGCTCAAGTTAAAAAAAAATGATGGCCTACGTTTGTGACCGTAAGACTTTGCGCCATTATACTATATTATTTACTGTAACTCTCCATCCCCCCCCCCCCCCCCCCCGCCCCATGAACCATGGACCTTGCAGTTGGTGGGGAGGCTTGCGTGCCTCAGCGATACAGACAGCCGTACCGTAGGTGCAACCACAACGGAGGGGTATCTGTTGAGAGGCCAGACAAACGTGTGGTTCCTGAAGAGGGGCAGCAGTCTTTTCAGCAGTTGCAAGGGCAACAGTCTGGATGATTGACTGATCTGGCCTTGTAACAATAACCAAAACAGCCTTCCTGTGCTGGTACTGCGAACGGCTGAAAGCAAAGGGAAACTACGGCCGTAATTTTTCCCGAGGGCATGCAGCTTTACTGTATGATTAAATGATGATGGCGTCCTCTTGGGTAAAATATTCCGGAGGTAAAATAGTCCCCCATTCGGATCTCCGGACGGGGACTACTCAAGAGGATGTCGTTATCAGGAGAAAGAAAACTGGCGTTCTACGACTCGGAGCGTGCATTGTCAGATCCCTTAATCGGGCAGGTAGGTTAGAAAATTTAAAAAGGGAAATGGATAGGTTAAAGTTAGATATAGTGGGAATTAGTGAAGTTCGGTGGCAGGAGGATCAAGACTTCTGGTCAGGTGACTACAGGGTTATAAACACAAAATCAAATAGGGGTCATGCAAGAGTAGGTTTAATAATGAATAGGAAAATAAGAATGCGGGTAAGCTACTACAAACAGCATAGTGAACGCATTATTGTGGCCAAGATAGATACGAAGCCCACGCCTACTACAGTAGTACAAGTTTATATGCCAACTAGCTCTGCAGATGACGAAGAAATTGAAGAACTGTATGATGAAATAAAAGAAATTATTCAGATAGTGAAGGGTGATGAAAATTTAATAGTCGTGGGTGACTGGAATTCGGCAGTAGGAAAAGGGAGAGAAGGAAACGTAGTAGGTGAATATGGATGGGGCTAAGAAATGAAAGAGGAAACCGCCTGGTAGAATTTTGCACAGAGCACAACTTAATCATAGCTAACACTTGGTTTATGAATTATGAAAGAAGGTTGTATACATGGAAGAACCCTGGAGATACTAAAAGGTATCAGATAGATTATATAATGGTAAGACAGGGATTTAGGAACCAGGTTTAAATTGTAAGACATTTCCAGGGGCAGATGTGGACTCTGACCACAATCTATTGGTTATGACCTGTAGATTAAAACTGAAAAAAACTGCAAAAAGGTGGGAATTTAAGGAGATGGGACCTGGATAGACTGAAAGAACCAGAGGTTGTACAGAGTTTCAGGGAGAGCATAACGGAACAATTGACAGGAATGGGGGAAAGAAATACAGTAGAAGAAGAATGGGTAGCTTTGAGGGATGTAATAGTGAAGGCAGCAGAGGATCAAGTAGGTAAAAAGACGAGGGCTAGTAGAAATCCTTGGGTAACAGAAGAAATATTGAATTTAATTGATGAAAGGATAAAATATAAAAATGCAGTAAATGAAGCAGGCAAAAAGGAATACAAACGTCTGAAAAATGAGATCGACAGGAAGTGCAAAATGGCTAAGCAGGGATGGCTAGAGGGCAAATGTAAGGATGTAGAGGTTTATCTCACTAGGGGTAAGATAGATACTGCCTACAGGAAAATTAAAGAGACCTTTGGAGAAAGGAGAACCACTTGCATGAACATCAAGAGCTCAGATGGAAACCCAGTTCTAAGCAAAGAAGGGAAAGCAGAAAGGTGGAAAGACTATATAGAGGGTCTATACAAGGGCGAGGTACTTGAGGACAATATTATGGAAATGGAAGAGGATGTAGGTGAAGATGAAATGGGAGATACGATACTGCGTTACGAGTTTGACAGAGCACTGAAAGACCTGAGTCGAAACAAGGCCCCCGGAGTAGACAACATTCCACTGGAACTACTGACGGCCTCGGGAGAGTCAGTCCTGACAAAACTCTACCATCTGGTGAGCAAGATGTATGAGACAGGCGAAACAACCTCAGACTTCAAGAAGAATATAATAATTCCAATCCCAAAGAAAGCAAGTGTTAACAGATGTGAAAATTACCGAACAATCAGTTTAATAAGCCACAGCTGCAAAATACTAACACGAATTCTTTACAGACGAATGGAAAAACTGGTAGAAGCCGACCTCGGGGAAGATCAGTTTGGATTCCGTAGAAATACTGGAACACGTGAGGCAATACTGACCTTACGACTTATCTTAGAAGAAAGATTAAGGAAAGGCAAACCTACGTTTCTAGCATTTGTAGACTTAGAGAAAGCTTTTGACAATGTTGACTGGAATACTCTCTTTCAAATTCTAAAGGGGGCAGGGGTAAAATACAGGGAGCGAAAGGCTATTTACAATTTGTACAGAAACCAGATGGCAGTTATAAGAGTCGAGGGACATGAAAGAGAAGCAGTGGTTGGGAAGGGAGTGAGACGAGGGTGTAGCCTCTCCCCGATGTTATTCAATCTGTATATTGAGCAAGCAGTAAAGGAAACAAAAAAAAAATTCGGAGTAGGTATTAAAATCCATGGAGAAGAAATAAAAACTTTGAGGTTCGCCGATGACATTGTAATTCTATCAGAGACGGCAAAGGACTTGGAAGAGCAGTTGAATGGAATGGATAGTGTCTTGAAAGGAGGATATAAGATGAACATGAACAAAAGCAAAACGAGGATAATGGAATGTAGTCGAATTAAGTCGGGTGATGCTGAGGGAATTAGATTAGGAAATGAGACACTTTAAGTAGTAAAGGAGTTTAGCTATTTGGGGAGAAAAATAACTGATGATGGTCGAAGTAGAGAGGATATAAAATGTAGACTGGCAATGGCAAGGAAATCGTTTCTGAAGAAGAGAAATTTGTTTACATCGAGTATAGATTTAAGTGTCAGGAAGTCATTTCTGAAAGTATTTGTATGGAGTGTAGCCATGTATGGAAGTGAAACGTGGACGATAAATAGTTTGGACAAGAAGAGAATAGAAGCTTTTGAAATGTGGTGCTACAGAAGAATGCTGAAGATTAGATGGGTAGATCACATAACTAATGAGGAAGTATTGAATAGGATTGGGGAGAAGAGAAGTTTGTGGCACAACTTGACCAGAAGAAGTGATCGGTTGGTAGGTCATGTTCTGAGGCATCAAGGGATGACCAATTTAGTATTGGAGGGCAGCGTAGAGGGTAAAAATCGTAGAGGGAGACCAAGAGATGAATACACTAAGCAGATTCAGAAGGATGTAGGTTGCAGTAGGTACTGGGAGATGAAGAAGCTTGCACAGGATAGAGTATCATGGAGAGCTGCATCAAACCAGTCTCAGGACTAAAGACCACAACAAAAACAACAACAACTCTCCATAGTGTCTCATGGAGTGGGAACATGCGATACTTTTTACGATGATCCTGTCGACGGATGGGAACTGTAAGTTCGGCTGTTAGAGAAGAGTAGGCTATGTATCGGTACAGGGTATCATCCTTTCCCTTCTCTCAGCAGCTTACAACACAAACATGACATCACACTGCACACCTATCCATTACGGTCACCTACGCTCAATACCTACACAACTCTCGTTTATCGCAAGGAAAGAGGCCACTTTGATCCGAGGCAAAAATCCCTTTCCTAGCGGGCGGGCCGGCCGCGGTGGTCTAGCGGTTCTGGCGCTGGAGTCCGGAACCGCGGGACTGCTACGGTCGCAGGTTCGAATCCTGCCTCGGGCATGGGTGTGTGTGATGTCCTTAGGTTAGTTAGGTTTAAGTAGTTCTACGTTCTAGGGGACTTATGACCTAAGATGTTGAGTCCCATAGTGCTCAGCGCCATTTGAACCTAGCGGGCGGCCAAACCTACGACTCGAAATCCCGTAGCCAACAAGGACATAAAACTCTTTCTCTTTTTATCAAAATTACTGGTAAACGTCTATAGTAAGACACATCGTGGACAAAGAGTAATACTAACAGGGGATGTGAAATGGGAAAACATATAAAATAGGCTGTAGGGAATTGAAGACTCAGATGTGTTGAAAAGTATCCCGGAACGTGCAGTACATCAGAAGAGGACTTCGCATACTAGAAGCTAGTGCGGTCAGTTCTAGAGTATTGCTTTTCCTTTTGTAGCCCTCGTCAACTAAGCATGACAGAAGATATCGAATAAAGGTGGGGAGGCGCTGATTGGGTCGTAACAGTTTGACAGAGTCCATATACAATTATTCGTCCATCCGAAAAGTGTGACAGTATTGTTTCACTGAACTGCCACTCTTAAAAAACTTCTCTTAAGTCTCACTAACTTTACGGAGAAAGGCTGGAGATTTCTTCTGATACCTAAAAAAGAAAAAGAAAAGAGGAAGTGCGCACTTCATAGCTGTTGGTATCTGCACTGCAGAGACCATTCCAAACCAACGATACACAGGACATGCAGCTGCACAGTTTTCTTTCTCGAAATACCGATGTTACATATCAGCATACAGTAAAAGTAGTCAGGCTTCTGTCCAGGGATGTGTGTGAGACTCAGTGCGATTCTCTGATTGAGACTTACTTACTTTCTTTTTTAACACGGCTAAGTTCGTCTAACACAAATCATTCCACAACAGGAAACTGCAAATAACATGGAGACCAGGCACCGTAAAACATGATTCTCCGATGCTGATATCGCATTCGGGAGGACGACGGTTCAATCCCGTCTCCGGCCATCCTGATTTAGGTTTTCCGTGATTTCCCTAAATCCTTTCAGGCAAATGCCTGGATGGTTCCTTTGAAAGGACACGGCCGATTTCCTTCCCCGTCCTTCCCTAACCCGAGCTTGCGCTCCGTCTCTAATGACCTCGTTGTCGACGGGATGTTAAACACTAATCTCCTCCTCTTCCTCCTCCTCCTCCTCCGATGATGATAACCGGTACGTATACCTAAAAACAGGCAGGTAACGCTCTACAAAAAATGACAGGGTGACATAAATGTATGTAGAAGTGCGAGGAATGGACGTCGTATAGTTCTTGTGTGAAACTGAACATCTGATGGACGTTTTCTGTCGATTCTCTGAATTCAATTTGAAGTCCCACAAGAATCTCCTAGAAGCGATTTCTTTTTTCTCTATCATTTTTACTCTCCGTAGTAAGATATATAGTATTACATTATATAAACTGAGCTGATTTATATAAGATGCAGTTTATAATGACAAGGAACTGTGAATCGCAGATGAATGATTAAAAGTTGCTGGTAAGAGCAGATGACTTGATGGATGATCCCATGGAAAGAAAAACGTTAGAAGCTTGATGTGGGACTTGTGCGATGGTTGTGAAGGAAAATTTATGTAGGTGTTACGGCACTTGGATTTGCCGAAGTGAGGTGTGTGTGTGTGTGTGTGTGTGTGTGTGTGTGTGTGTGTGTGTGTGTGTGTGTGTGTACGTGTGTGTAAAATGAAGCTTTGGTGTACAGAGAGAGGAAGGAAGTCAAGGTCCATAGCTGGTATACTGTATAGGACAGGCGTCGTTGTTGCCCTAGCATGCAACTCTTTTGACAGGTTGTAGCACACAATAAGTAGGGTGATTCAGCTGCCCCTACGGATGTCCATTCATGAAACCATACATGACACATCAATGGTGTTGGCCAGTTCGCTCTGGAGATGTGACACACATTGTAGTTGTAAAGTGTACGAAGATATCTTAGGCCTATCGTACAAATTTTGTTTCTGAAGCTACTTTAGCACATTAACGCGGTGTGTCATATTAATATTTTCATTGGGTTAAGTACTGGGAAGATGTTACTTCTTTGCTTCCCATTTTGATAGCTCCTGTTAATTTCGTTGGTCTTGATGGTGAAACACACTTTATAAGGCAATGTGTCTCAATCATTTACGAAAGATTAAGTACTCTAAACGGGATAAACTGACAGAGACACCAAAAACCTGTATGATCACACCGATAATTACGCAAAGAAAGATTGCAGAAATTTGCGTAAGTATGGCAGAAATATGGTATGTCTGAGTTTAAAAATACTGTGTAACTCATGGCTAGTTCTCATGTGTATGATTCCGTTTACCAACAGTTGCCTACAGCTCTGAAAGGAAACTATCGATTATGTGGCTGTCGCCTGCCTGGGTACTGTTTCTGACAAGGGCTGCATAAAACGACATCGTTAGGGGCAAGTAAATAATCCTGTGTAGTGACACACTGCCCTCTCTTGGGTTTATCAGTCTTCTGCCAGGTTCGACGTGACGCACCACGGCTTCCTCTGCTGTAGGAACCTCTTCATCTCAGAGTTGCGCTTACACCTACTGTCCTGTCATTTGTTGGATACATTCCAGTCTCTATCTTCCACTATTTTGCCCTGCACAACTCCTTACAGTAGTATGAAAGCTATCCTCTGACGACTTAACACATTAGACATCAAACCATTCCATTTTCCACTCAGCCTTTTCCGTACTTTCCGTTTCTCCCTTTCTCTCCTAATGCAGCCGCGGATAGTATATGTGCAAGGAATGAAGATTCGCAAAGGTCAGAAACAGATGGACATCATACACTCGAACATAGTACAGGGCCGTCTATTATAATGTAGTTGTTGCTGAGTACAGACTTCACGGAAAAGCTAATCTCTTGTACGTACCACTTCCTCTGTCTCTGTGCACGACGACAGAAAAAACTGAGAAACTTGGACTCTTGAATTTTTAAGAAATGTTTCGGATTATTTCACAAAAACAGGTGTTCTAGAAGCATTTTGTAGTGTTGATTTCCAAAATTGATTTCATTTTTCTCAGGCTTAGATCTCACATTTTAAAGGTTTAAGGGAATGAACCATAATTTTTAAAATAAAATTTCAGTCAAGACGTATATTTTTATAATTTTTGTTTTACTTTTTGGACATGTACTTGTAACACTTCAAACATTTGTGTTAGCAATATTATACGTGAGTACTCAATTACATTTAGTTTCAAACTTTCTCGTTTTTGATTTCCTTGCAGAACCTGCATAATTGCTGTTTCTCTTCAACATTCAATAATAATCGACTATCATACTTTCATTCAAGCTTCCCTAGTACGCCTTTTCCAGCTCTTGAATGTCCTGATAGAAACCTCTTCGCTCTTCCCTACAATGTTCCAGATTTTCAAGGGAGTAACTAATATGTGACTGAAGAAAGAGGACATTTATTCTCACGGTACAATACAACTTCCCCAAATTTTCCCAAGTGATTTAGACAATGGCCTTATAACTTATATGTTTTTTACTCCATAGAAATTTTTGAGTTAAAGATCTGAAAGGTGCCCATGCATCTTTTTTTTCTATCATTCATTATATTCTCAAATCCTTGATTCGTCGTCAACTGTGAATTTAAGAATCAACAAAAATTATATCTTTTAAGTTTTCGTGACTGACGAAGGGAAATTTCGTAGCAACATACTTAAATCAGAATCCATCTTGCGAAATTATCTTATAATTTGCTTCATTAATCACAATTTTATATTTAAATAATGTTGTTTCTGTTATGTACGAGAATGTATGGTCGCAAGAAGACCGGGATCCGGACGGCCTCGTAGCACTACCGAGAGGGAAGACCGCAGTTTTTCGAGTTCGGTTGTGGTGCACCGCACTGAGTCTGCAACACCAATTCGAGCGGCAGGTAGCACCACAGCGAAACCACGAACTGTTACAAATCGGCTGTTTCAAGGTCAGCTTCGAGCCAGACGCTCTGTAGTGTGCTTTCCAGTGACCCCTAACCACTGCTGTCTGCGACTTCACTGGTGTCAAGCGAGAGCTCATCGGAGGGCGGATTGAAGGTGTGTTGTGCTTTCCGACGTAAGCCGGTTGGTTAGAAGGGGGCCAGGTGAACGCCTGCAGACAACTTATCTGCGGCCTAGAAACACTAGACCTAGATGTAGAGCTATAGTGTGGGGTGCGATTTCGTATGACAGCAGGAATACTCTTGAGGTTATGCCACGTACCGTGACTGCAAATCTGGACGTCATTATGGTGATTCGGCTTGCTGTGCTGCCATTCATGAACAACGTTCCAGGGTGTGTCTCCCAACAGGATGGCGTTCACTCATATGCAGTTGTTGTAACCCAATATGCTCTACAGAGTGTACATGTTGCCTTAGCCTGCTGGATAGCCAGATCTGCTTCCAGTAAAGAGCACGTGGGACATCATCAGACGACAAATACAGTGTCATCCACAACCAGCATTAACTGCTCCTGTATTACCGACTAAGTGCAATAGGCATGGAATTTCATCCCACAAACTGACATTCGAAACCTATACGACACAAGACATGCACGTTCGCATGCTTGCATTCAACATTCTGGCGATTATACCGGTTATAAACGTACCAGCATTTCACATTTGCAAATGACTTTTTTCGCGCTTACACTAACCTGTGATCTTGCAACGTTTATCACTTAGATATGCTACCTGGACAAATGGATTCCCGAAATTTCATTATTGTACACTCATTATTTCTTGGTGTTGCGATTTTTTTCGGTCAGTGTATTATGAAGAAACTACACGTGATAGAAAATAACTAAGAACCATTTTGAAATCAGCATAAAAAATTTAGCCAAGAACACATATTTATTTTCAATCACACAACATGGAGGCTGGTGCGATCGTTGTGGTACACTGTATATGGACTACCACACATCAATGGTGGCTTCCAGCGTGCAAGTGCAGAATCATACCCGGTTTCACTTCATTCTGACTGGCTTTTCGGGATGAAAATTTAGAGTTCTAGTCACCCTTTCGCTATCGGTGATGGAAGGCCATGGGAGGAATGGCGGACTGTATCTTCACATCAGCGGTGTCCCCGTCAATTTTGTAGGCCAGGGCGTCTCCGCAGCAGCAAGTTTCCTCCGGACCTGGACTCCGGCCAGAGCTGCAAACCGCAAACGATGTCCCGGCCAAAGAAAAAAATAAGTGCGGCGCAGTGGCCGTGATCCTAATAACTACGTGCTGGCGGAAGAGTGTGCACCACTTGATTTGCGAACCCGTCGCGGTCGGCTGGCGCTCCCGAGGGAAAGCTGTTCTGCAGACGCTGCACCGGCCGCAGGCGGACGTTTCCCACTTGCTGCCTCCTCTGTCCTCTGGTGGGGACCATCAGTAGCTATCAGGTGCCCCATGAGAAAGCTCTCATTGAAGTCCAGAAGCAAATAATACATATGTTTTTGGACAGGGTCCGCCTTTAGCAAAACCCAAACATGTTTCACTGCAGTTGCAGCATCTTCAGTGTCACAGTGACAGTGACAGTTACAACTCAGTATATAGTGTTTGACAGTGATGAATTTGAGGAAAAAGAAAACGTGTAGGTGGTTGCACAGATGACAAACTGGGAAACAAAACACTCACTGTAGAAAAACACTCACGTCAGAAAAACCACACCATGTCGTAAAAAGCCGTAAAATAAAAGCCCACTGAAGATGCTGCAACTGCAGCGAAACATGTTTGGGTTAAAAAACAAAATTGTGTTTTGCTAAAGGCGGATTGTTAAAGCAAACAGGGAAAAAAGAGCTTCAACCCCAAGATGATCAGAAGCAAATAGTATGCCACGCGCTCGAGTTGGAGAATGCCCCACTGCAACAGTAAATAATCCTTCAAACAATGTATAAGAGGAAATTCAGGAAGAATGTTAGGAACGACTGTTGCGATTCAATACTAAATGCTGTAAACAGAACCTGGATTCATTCGAAACAATGACGTTTTGCCATTCGTGCACCCAGGTTCGTCGTTGAGTACTCCATCGCAGGCGCTCCTGACTGTGATGCAGCGTCAAGGGTAACCGCAGCCATGATCTCCGAGCTGATGGTCCATGCTGCTGCAAACGTCGTCGAACTGTTCGTGCAGATGCTTGTCGTCTTGCAAACGTCCCCATCTGTTGACTTAGGGATCGAAACGTGGCTGCACGATCCGTCACAGCCATGCGGATAAAATGCCTGTCATCTCGACTGCTAGTGATACGAGGCCGTTGGGGATCCAGCACGACGCTCCGTATTACCCTCCTGAACCCACCGGTTCTATATTCTGCTAACAGTCATTGGATCTCGACCAACGCAAGCAGCAATGTCGCGAGACGATAAACGGCAATCGCGATAGGCTACAATCCGACCTTTATCAAAGTCGGAAACGTGATGGTACGCATTTCTCCTCCTTACACGAGGCATCGCAACAACGTTTCACCAGGCAACGACGGTCAACTGCTATTTGTACGTGAGAAATCGGTTGGAAACTGCTCATGTCAGCACGTTGTAGGTGTCGCCACCGGCGCCAACCTTGTGTGAATGCTCTGAAAAGCTCATCATTTGCATACCACAGCATCTTCTTCCTATAGGTTAAATTTCACGTCTGTAGCACGTCATCTTCGTGGTGTAGCAATTTTAATGGCCAGTAGTGTAGATTCAAGAGACGTCAAAACCTAGCTGACAGACAAAAGCTGAACGAAACGAAAATGAGCGTAAAGAGAGCGGTGAGAGAAGCGTTAAATGATTTTGAAAGTAAAACTTTTTCAACCAATGTGACTAAAACCCCTAAGAGATTCTGGTCTTAGGTTAAATAATTTAAGAAGTTTGAAGTCAATTATTCAGTCACTCAGTGACCATAATGGAACCAAAACGGAAAATGACAAAGGGAAGGCAGAAATATTGAGTTCGGTCATCCGAAACTGTTTCAAGGCGTAAGATCGTAACACGGTTCCTCATTTCAATCATCGTATGAACTTCGAAGTGGCGACAAGCTGGGACGCGACCTTCCGAAGCGACAGGATAATATGACGGGTCAGTCCCGTTTAGAAGAAGAATCGTAGTGCAGATGCACGTAATTGTAGGCCTATATCGTTGATGTCGATGCGTTGTAGAATTATGGAACATTTTTTTATGCTCAATAATTATGAAGTTTTTGGAGAACTAAAGTCTCCCCTGTAAAAATGGCATGGATTCCGCTAACTGAGATCTTACGAAACTCAAATCGTCCTGTTCCTCTATGAGATCCTCAGTGCTGTAAACATCGGTGCTTAGGTTGATGCCGTGTTTCTTGAGTGAGGAAGGTATTTGACACGACCCGCATTGACGTCTAGTGAAAAAATACGAGGTTTTGGAGTACTGGACTAGATATGCGGTTAGATTCAAGACTGACTTGCAGTTAGAATTCAACACGTCGTTGTTAACAGAACAAAATCAGCAGATGCAAATATAATTTCGGAGGTATCTCAAGGAAGTCGATAGGACCGTTGCTGATTGCAATGTTTATAAATGATCTAGTAGAATGCGTCGGAAGCTCTGGCTCAAAATGGTTCAAATGGCTCTGAGCACTATGGGACTTAACAGCTCTGGTCATCAGTCCCCTAGAACTTAGAATTACTTAAACCTAACTAATCTAAGGACATCACACACATCCATGCCCGAGGCAGGATTCGAACCTGCGACCGTAGCAGTCGCACGGTTCCGGACTGCGCGCCTAGAACCGCGAGACCACCGCGGCCGGCTCGGAAGCTCTTTAAGGCTGTTCACAGAAGACGCGGTTGTCTATAAGAAGCAGCAGTGGCAGAATACAGTAACAATCTGCAGAATGATCTACAGAAGTTTGATGAACAGTGCAGTCTCTGGCAGTTGACCCAGAGCGTAAATAAATGTAACATATTGCGCAAGTATAGGAAATAAATCCACTAATGTTCAACTACACTGCTCATGACAAATTTCTGGAAATGTCTAGGAATATATATCCGGAGTGATCTTAAGTGGAAAAACCACATAAAACAAAGAGTAAGAATAGCAAATGCGAGACTGAGATTCATAGGAAGAATCTTAAGGAATTAAAATTTATCCGCTAAAGAAATAGTTTCTAAGGCACTTCTTGGACCGATTCTTCGATGCTGTTCATTAGTCTAGCGCTATAATAAGGCAGGACTGATGGAAGAGATAGATGATGCAATATTCTACAGCAAAATGATTTATTTAAATAATATTTTTCAATACTGCTTAGTTTTCATTAAATCTATTCACGAAATATTAATTTGGTAAATCCGATCATCACCTAGGTACGACTCTGTCCTCTGTGGCTGAGAACTGTATGATACGTAACAGATGTGTCACAATATATTATAGAATGAGATGTAAGGCTGCCAGTAATGTTGTACACGTAGATTTGTTTTGTCATTTTACGCCAGTACAGATTCGATGTTTGTTAAGAAAGGTGAAGCCTGTTGCTTTGGACACAGGAGGTACTCAAAAATGCTGCCACATGAAGAGAATTTTCTCCTCAAACATACACGTTTTTAAGAAGACAGAAGTATCCGTTGTTCTGTAGTTCAAGGCTCATAATATCTGCGAAATATCATGCTGTAATTCGGGAATTTATAAAAAGGTAAAAGAGGAAATTATAGCTAGACTGAAACTGTTTGAAGCCTTTGAGAAGGTGTTTGTTCTTACACTGTACAAAATATATGTTGAATAAGTTACGAAATATCGATCTGATACTCGGTCTTGCGCCCAAAAATTTAATGTGTTGATGGCCTGCAGCTCAATTTCACGTGTAAGCAGATAATGTACCACGATTTCGACGTTGGAGTGACACGTGAATAAATTTACTAGTGAAAATAATAATAAAAATTCCAGAAGAAACGACTTCGCATTTAGTTGCTAGTAGCGACGCACAGATGAAAAATTCGGGATTGGGTTATCCGCAGAAGAATCTGTATTTCAAACCTTCGGACTGTTATAGGAGAGCATGGTTATTATGCAACGTACCTCATTTGTTGTAATTGCTTTGTATCCAATTCTAGATAAAGGCATGACGAAACGACGGTGATGGACAAGTTAATGCGAAATGTGATCGATCATGAGAAGGCGGTCTTTTAGACGCACGATTGAGTCTTACAGTACGTGCACACCAAAAAGTGAAAAGGCTACATATTTCCTTTTAGTGCAGTACTCCACAAACTTCGAAATACACGCTGAAAAAAAAAGGAGAACGAAATTTTATCCTGTTAGGAAATTTGATAGGCCCCAAAGATGAGAAGTCTGTTGGGAGAAGCTCATACATGTGAAGAAGAGTTTTGGAAATTAATTCGGTTGCGGATATGGAGCGAACATGTCTCCTACTTCAGAAAGGTATTTGGACGTTGGTGAACTTACTTGTTCACCCCTTTATCGATATCAGATACACAGGAGAGCCTTGCAGATTGGTCCCTAGGTGGAACCAAGACTGTCTAGAGAATTATTTAGCCTGATGCATGTTACAGCCATCTCATTCCTTTTGAAGCAAAAAAACTTCACTGTAAACATAAACGCTATTCCTTCAGTTGCAGGTGCTGTAGTTACTGAGGAAGTCAGACTTCTCATTGTGCTTTTGTAGAAGTTTTAAAACCGTCAAAAGTTAGCTACTTATCAAAGTAGGTATCAGTTAAAGCGATAATTCATATTTTAGAATGCCTGTGGTAGAAGGGAATTTGCTTCTGAATACTGATTTCGGCGGTTCACATTTCCTGATTCAATGAAGTAGCATATTACTTGCCTTCAAAGGCAAGAACATTGACAGTTCACTGGGAAAGCAATAATATCTTGTTAGCCTGTTGAAAAACGAATTGTGGGTCATGAATGGACCATTGTGATTTCTAAAGGACGTCTCAAGTCCTCGACATTGATTACAGTGACAAAACAAGAAAACACTTTTTTGCAGCTGTCTTTACAGTGTTAATATAAAGGACTTTCAGACTGATGAACTGGAGCAATAGTTGTTTAAAAGTTCACCACAGTTAAAAAACATAATTGTCTACGATTGGTAGCTATAAACAATATCTGCGATCATTACCTAATGCAAGGACGAACTGAATGAACTTGGTGGAAATGTCATCTTTCCAATGAGGCCAGTGAATGAATTAAACAGGATTGGCCTATATGCTAAAAGTGTTCATACCTTAATGTCCACCAAGCTCCGTTTCCTTAAAGCGTTTACGAACGATTCTGTCAACAGTTGCAGTATTTATATTAGGCGACTAGTTTCGAACATTACAGATTCGTTTTCAAGCCTGGCCTATTGAGACCACACTGGCAGTGTCCGATCATAATGCATATCAAACTGGCAGCATATGCTTTACAAATGTTTGCAAGATGAATGCCACTATCCACACACGACTCTTATCAAGTCACAAACAAGAGTTTCATTTTGACTTGGTAAGAGGCACGTATGGTTTGTGGCATTCATTATGCAAACATATGGAAAGCATTTGTTCCCACGTTGATGTTTATTATTAGGATCACGCACTGCCAGTGAGCCTCAGTAGGCCAGGTTCGAAACTGGTCGCCTAATATAAATGCTGCAACTGTTGACAGAATCTTTTATAAAAGCTTTAAGAAATTTAATAAAGCTGCTAGTTCCCTGTCAACAATGTGAGCATCGGTGAGCAATGTAGGCAACTTATTGTATGTTACAAAGGGTTATATGAATTTTGTTGTTTTTCATTTGCTCCTGTTTACTAAAACAACATGTGCCTTTAATAGGCGTCTGAGTCGATAAGGTCGGGAGCGCCAATAGGTCTATCAGGCGCCTGCATTTCTATCTCTTAGCGTAACAAGAATGCACGCTTTGACCTACAGTGCTTCATCATGTTGTTAGTCGTACTAATAACAATAATAATAACTGTTCATAGTTTTCAGAAGAAAGTATGTTAGAATTCTTTCACTTCCTTTGTCTGGACGGAAACAATATAAACTTTTCGGTGTATCAATGACACAGTGAGATTTTTAAGGACAGAAAACACATTTTTTAAAGTAAAGTAGTCGCGTTTTAGGTCAAAGCACTTTGTCTAGAATTTTTCCAGTGGGTAGACTACATTCGTAAGATGCTATTCTGTACGGCCCATAAAATAGTCACCTAAGGCTGGACTAAAACAGACGAAAGATAGATTAAAATTCATTTCGATAAAATAAATTTCTTTGGATGTGAGGTTACGTGAAAGTCAGAGGCTACCATGTTTTACGTACAGAGTGGGTTATGCAACTATTCATGCGTTGGTTTCCTCTTTTTTCCTATTGTCAAAACACTTTTGCGGAGAGGAGCGTTATTCTGATGAAATATGACATTTGATTTGCTTCAAGTCTCTTTTCAAATGGTTCAAATGGCTCTGAGCACTATGGGTCTTAACTTCTGAGGTCATCAGTCCCCTAGAACTTAGAACTACTTAAACCTAACTAACCTAAAGACAACACACACATCAATGCCCGAGGCAGGATTCGAACCTGCGACCGTAGCGGTCGCGCGGTTCGAGACTGTAGCGCCTAGAACCGCTCGGCCACTCCGGCCGGCTCAAGTCTCTTTTCACGCATGCTCTCGCACAGGTGATCTGTAATACGTACGTAGTGTTCATTAGATATTGTTCTACCTTAAGCAAAGTAACAAAAATACTGCCCATGAATTATCAATTAGAATCTTAATAATTTTACCATTCTGTAACAAAACACCATTCCGAGGTGTCCAGTTTCATCAAATTCCTGATTTGGGGTTTGAATAGGACTTGAGATCAACTTACTTTCATTTATTCCACTTCTAACAAGAAATAAAAATATTATGATAAATGAATCATCAATTAAATAATTTATTGTCCAAGCAATAGCTTTTCAGTTCTCAAACACAGTAACGAATCAATTGGTTTAATTTCAGATCGATCATAACTTCGGCGGAAAATACGTTTTTGGGTTTACTTTTGGCCAGAATTAAACAAATGAGACACCGATATTTTCCAAAACATTGTCATGTAGGGCCTTCGGTGTAGTGCACTTTTCCAACGTTTCGAGACGTACGTAGCATGGACCATGTTCAAAGGAATCACAGCACTTTCGAAATGAGTCATGCGCGCCTTAAATGCTGTAAACGTAGGAGGAAATTTATTATGAACTTTCACCAATTGAAGTGAATTTCTATAGGAGATAAACTGTACAGAACATAGTCTTTTTGCAGCACTGTACTGCAGTTATCCATGTAAACGAGATGCTCACAATACGGCTTTGAAAATCCGTATAAAGAAAAGCATTTCGCAGAATTAGTTAATGTTTGATTTGCGTTATTACGTAACATTAATCAGTAAAACAGAAATATCTTTTTTATTAGCGCTGTCGGTGTGCCAAGCTGGGAAATTTTTAGTCTAGCACACACTACGTTAACTTCGCGAACATCTCAAGTACATATATCACTAGATAGCTACATTTGCTACTAAGCAGCTGGCCTTAGTTAATACTGACACAAAAATCAGGTAACAGGCGCGATATAGCATCCAACAACTAAATTTTTAAGGCCCAGTCTGACAATAAATGCTTTATTTCCATTGTTTACTGGGAGCAGAGCTGACGGCAGTTTCCGAGTATGCTGTGAGATGATTTACTCACTGGTGTGATATTCAGTTTGACAGGACAGTCAATAGAAATATTATTCCGCGCTTTTTTCAGAAACTCATTTGTCACGACTGAAGCCTGGACGTCGCGATGTACAAAGCATTAAAGGAGAATACTCTTCGGACAACATTTTCACAAAACAATCCAGCATAACGCCTATGTCGTCTACGATGCAGTACTACTACTAGCTTATTCCTGACAAATTAAGACCTCTGTAGTATATAATTTGTATCGCCTCGACATTGAAATACCGATACAGACAGTAACCAGTTCATGTCCTCCGCGGAAGTAATGTCTCTACCTGCTTGTACTGTTACTGAACCTTCGGTTTCTGGCGTCAGAACAAGAGATCTCCCAGGAGTATGGGAGAATATAGGAAGAGAAGACTCGACGTGTAATGTTCCACGATGCAGAAGGTCGAAATACTCTGCTCTGAAGGCATGCGATTTCCCCTGCGGCTGCACGACGACGTGTAGACCGCGCGGCGCGGCTGGATGCTGATGAATGGCTCACGCAGGAGAGCTCGTGCGCGTGTCTTGGGCTGCGGCGATCTCGCACACGGGAAAGTACTGCGGCAGACGATGCAGCACATCCGAAGAGAAATCGTAGACCGCGGAACCCTGCAGGCTCTGCGTGGACGTTCTGCTCTCTCTGCTCGTTACTGCGTAAGTTTAAGACAGCAGAAGTCTTGTGCACATGCTCAATTTTCTACGCTTCCACTCTTTTTCCGAATCGTAATTACAAGGCACGATCAAAACGTTTCCGTTCGAAGACATTACAGTCCAGAATCGGTATGCCAATCCGGCAGAATCGCCTTGAGCATTGAGGATTAGATTAGACGAGATTGGTATTTGTTCCTTAGATCATGAATACGACACTTCGTAATGATGTGGAACGTATCAGGTTAATAAAAGGCGTCTATACAAGATATTACATTAAACAAAATATTACATGACACTTAATATTTTTAATTTTTTTTGGGTGGGGAGTGGGGAAATTACCCACTTACTATATCCAAAAATTTATCTAATGAGTAGGAGTTGCCATTCAGAAATTCTTTTAATTTCCTTTTAAATGCTATAAGGCTATCTGTCAGACTTTTGATGCTATTAGGCAAGTAACCAAAGACTTTTGTTAAAAAAATGGTTCAAATGGCTCTGAGCACTATGGGACTTAACATCTGAGGTCATCAGTCCCCTAGACTTAGAACTACTTAAACCTAACTAACCTAAGGACATCACACACATCCATGCCCGAGGCAGGATTCGAACCTGCGACCGCGACTTTTGTGGCAGCATTATTTACCCCTTCTGAGTCAACATTAGATTTAACCTTGAGTAGTGAAGATCTTCCTTTCTCCTAGTGTTGTAGCCATGTACACTGCCATTACTTTTGAATTCGTCTGGATTGTTAATAACAAATTTCATAAATAAGTGTCTGCAGGATGATCTTGGATGAGCACCAGCAATTATTCTGATTACACGCTTTTGTGCAATAAACACTCTTTTACTCAGTGATGAGTTACCCCAGAATATGATGCCTTACGAAAGCAGAGAATGAAAATAGGCGTAGTAAGCTAATTTACTGAGATGTATATCGCCAAAATGTGCAATAACCCTAATAGCATAAGTAGCTGAACTCAAACGTTTCAGCAGATCTTCAGTGTGTTTTTTCCAGTTCAAATCCTCATCAATGCATACACCTAGAAATTTTGAATATTCTACCTTAGCTACCGATTTCTGATCGAAGTCTATATTTATTAATGGTATCATTCCATTTACTGTGTGGAACTGTATATACTGTGTTTTGTCAAAGTTTAATGAGAGCCCATTTGCAGAGAGCCACTTAATGATTTTCTGAAAAACGTCGTTTACAATTTCATCAGTTAATTTTTGTCTGTTGGGTGTGATAGCTATACTTGTATCATCGGCAAAAAGTACCAGCTTTGCATCTTCGTGAATATAGAATGGCAAGTCATTAATATATTTTAAGAACAGCCGAGGATCCAAGACCGAACCTCATTCTTGATTGTTCCCCAGTTTGAGGAATCACCAGTTTTTTGCATATTATGTGAACTGCTTATTTCAACAATTTTGCGCTCTTCCAGTTAGGTACGATTTAAACCATTTGAGCGCTGTCTCATTCATACCACAGTACTTGAGCTTATCTGGAAGTAGTCCTGCTACGTGAAGAAGTCCGTAACTACCTGCTGCACATCCTCGTCCAAAAGAATCATCGGTCCTTCAAGACCGTCTTTAAGCGACAGAAGCCGTGATAATCGCATTGGGAGAGATTAAGATTAAAGGGCGGGTGCTCGAGTGTTTCCCACTTCATTTGGCGTAGCTCCTGCGTTACGAGAGTTGCAGTATGTGGACGTGAGTCATTATGAAGCAGCAGCACCCCTTGGCGCAATTTGCATTCCACAACGGTTGTTTTCGACTTACATTTTGCCTCCTACGCATTCTTGTCGGTGTAATATTCAAAGAGTTAGCTTTGTTGAAGTCAGTGTGTTCCATCCGTCCTCCTGTCAGAGCAGATTGTTTAAATTTAATAAACCTCTTAAATATATTCTGCCTGGCTGTTTCTCCTTGTGGCATCTTCCGCAGCTACTTTAGAAACCTTTATTAATAATTCTGTGTGAGTTCTGACAACCATATTTCATGTTCAGTTGGTCACCCCTATTTAATTCCGGTAGGCAATTAGTTATCCGTTGTGTGACTTTGGTTTTTCATTCCACATGATCTCAAGGGGAGCATTTGGTCTCATAGCATCTCAGACGTATGCTAAACGCACAACGGACACCCCACAATAACACCATAAGAAACAGAAATCAAAACATACTGACAACTGATCACGATAAAAAGCCAAAAAAAAAACCAGAACACCTCGATTGAGGATAGGAAGAGAGAAAAAATGAAAGAAGTGTGACTATAAAGAAAGCATAGCAGAAAAATATATTTTATTTGTTAGAAATGTGATTTCAAACAACAAGGACATTACTATCCACCTAAACGCCAGAAATGGGATAATAAAACGTGTGAATGGCTTTAAGTGTATGGGACAATGGTCTGAAGCCAATGCGTAGCATATACTTCCTGAAAAATGTTTACGAAACGTATTCAGAACATTTGTTTTGACGCTGGGTGAGGAAAGGAAAACTGTTGCAAAAGGATCGCATGAACTCCATGCTGGGCATGAAGAACCGACAGAAACGCCTAGTTCAAATAAAAAACAGCAAATGAGAACAATAGTGATGCCGTTCCTAAGCTTATACTGTATATAAAATATTATGTTCGGCAATGCAATTTTTTTCTCGAAGCTAAAGGGTTTGCTGGTGTATTTTTAGGTGCTGATTTCAGGTAAAGTACTTAGAATATTTCAGTCACATACAGTTTTGACACACATTCAGAATTTATTTGAGGTATATGAGGTATTACTGACGACGTAGGTTGCAAGTGCTACTCTGTGATGAAGAGGTTGGCACAGGAGAGGAATTCGCTAGGTCTGCAAAATGCTGCTGTTTAATCGTTGTGTAAATACCAGTATTTTTTGTAAAGATTTTCAATGTAACATGTTACAAAAATATGTTTATTTTTATAGTCTATAATACCATTACCTATGTACTTCGGTGATACTGTAATGTTGAGGCTCATAAGTCTGTTTTAAATATCGACTGCTGCCTGATTTTGTGAATTTCTTAGTTTCAAGAGGTTATGTTTGTCCTGCTGACTACTTCTGATACATCTGTGGCAAACTTGTAGTTATCAGATAAGTGTATTTTACGTAGTTGGACGGGCCAGGACAAGTCGTGGGTCCATATCGAGTATGATCAAGTTGTGAGGGAGGACCCGTGAGCCTATGCGAATGGGGCAGTTATGCAAAAGACAAGCACTGCTCTCAAAAAATCTGGCCAATGTGAACGCCAAAAGTTGGAGGAAAGAGCGTACTATTCGATTCAAAGGTGCACCCAAAAAGAGCTTTTGTCTGCTTTTCGTATGAAACTTGTCATTATAAAACAATTAATTAAAGCCCTACTCAAAGATGCTGACAGTTTCAAGTATGCGGCAAGCAAGTTACAGTGGCTGTCAGAGGCTGAGATGAAAGAAGGGAGTTGTTGTCAGCTCTGACGTCCGGAAACTAATTAAAGACGAAACACTTGAAGACAAAATGAATGAAATTTAAGGATCATCTTGGATATACTTTAATCAAAATGTCAACGAGTCTGTTGACAACTGCAAAAAACTTGAGTACGAGAATTATGTTACTGTATAGAATAGAAAGGGGCAGAAATTAGAATTTTTTTAAAATTAAAATCATTCACATTGCCTCAAGCAAATTCAAGTCATGGCAGAGGCAGAGGTGCAAGCAAGAAGTGAGCCATTATGTCGCAAGTAAGTCAGGTAGACAACCTTGCCCGCCGAGTAAGGAATAAGCATTCGGCAGAAAAGAGGACGGAAAACCAAAGAAAGAGAGACAAGCATATTCATTATCTCGTAAGGCATGTAGCAAGAAACCACTCCGTCTTCAGGCCACGAGTGGCCTACTGGGCCGTCCGACCGCCATGTCATCCTCAGTGGAGGATGCGGATAGGAGGGGCGTGGGGTCAGCACACCGTTCTCCCGGTCGTCATGATGGTATTCTTGACCGAAGCCGCTACTGTTCGGTCGAGTAGCTCCTCAATTGGCATCACGAGGCTGAGTGCACCCCGAAAAATTGTAACAGCTCATGGCGGCCTAGATGGTCATCCATCCAAGTGCCGACCACGCCCGACGACGCTTAACTTCGGTGATCTCATGGGAACCGGTGGCGGCCTAGATGGTCATCCATCCAAGTGCCGACCACGCCCGACGACGCTTAACTTCGGTGATCTCATGGGAACCGGTGTATCCATTGCGGCAAGACCGTTGCCCATGTAGCAAGAAACTGTAGCTATTTCACGGGAGCATGTAGCGAGGGACTGATACACCAGTTAACAGCCTGTTAAGTGAATGAAGGAGAATGAGGAGGACACATTCGGTCATTACGAACCGAGCTTTGCGTCATAGCTTCACGCTAGCCCCCTTTACATACTACAGCTCTTATCTTGAGATGATCATTGGGATCGAACGCATTCACAGTAATCGCACTCGATTCCACGATTACGTTTCTGTAGTGAGTCTATGTCATATATGCTCCAGCACTGTCTATGGACTAGGCGAAGATGTACCGATAATGATGGCCTTCACCGAATGAACTTCATGCTGCTCGCCGCCTACCATCTACTGGAGAAATTGATTGTCTTCCGACAACACCACTTCGCATTGTGCTGCCGATACCCGGACTCCATCGCAGAAGCCAACAACGGGGGATCTTGGCGAAGACGTTCCTATTCAGCACGCAGGCGCCTTCGGGTACGGAAACCTACCAGGGGTACGGAAGAGATCATCCAACCACAAGACTACCGACAGCAGGCCCACTACGAATCTGGTGTTGGTAGTCTTGTGGTAGGTTGATCTCCTCATCGTTGAATTCGGAGTGGAACCGAGTACGCTCCGCAGCCGGGGCGAGAACCGCTTCACGCCGCGCAGCCGCTGCCTCACTCGGTTGCAGCCGTCGCGCCGCCAGGGTCGCTGACATCACCTGCCAGCCGGCACGGTATCTCAGCGTGTTCGGTCAGAGGGTTTAGCTACCCTCTGTAATAAAAAAACAAAAAAACTGAGTGAACGGATCAACGAACAAACTGAACGGGTGTCATCGGACGCTCGCAAAAAAAAAAAAAAAAAAAAAAAAAAAAAAAAAAAAAAAAAAAAAAAAAAGAAGGAGAGAGAGAGAGAATTACGGGCGTGCAAACGCTGAGCTGACTCGACGGAAGTCAGCTACAATCCAACAAGCAGCTGAATTAGCAATAACCGAGGCTACTGCAGAAGAACGATGACTTGTAAACATTGTGAATAAACAACTGAACTCGAATAATGTTTTACTGCCGTTGTTGACGCTTCACAGATTCCCAACAGCTACCCTATGTTCACGCAGAGGTCTCTGTGCTCGGGCCTTTGTAATTAGTAAAACAAACGCTGGATAGCTTCAAAGTGTTGGATGCTTTAATGAGATTGAAGCTGCACTTTCTGGACTCCCGCATAGGCTACTTTCTCGAAAATCCATATGCTACCGCGCGGCTACTCCGCGCGGTCTCGAGCGTCCTGCCACGGTTCGCGCCGCTCCCTCCGTCGGAGGTTCGAGCCCTCCCTCGGGCATGGGTGTGTGTGTTGTTGTTAGTATAAGTTAGTTTAAGTTAGACTAATTAGTGTGTAAGGCTAGAGAGCGATGACCTCCTCAGTGGTCCCATAGAACTTACCACACATTTGAAAATTTCCAGATGCTGTGAGTGAGGTAAAGGGAGTATGGTTTCAACAAAACATTAAATGAATGATCGATTGGATGTCATCATGATAGCTCACTGCTGCTGGATGCCGTACACGGAGTGTCCCCACTCAGTGTACACAAGAAAATGCAACGGAGATTTGAAGATCTGAGGAACTTAATATTTCACTGTAATATTAGGCAGGGGTAAAATACAGGGAGCGAAAGGCTATTTACAATTTGTACAGCAACCAGATGGCAGTTGTAACAGTCGAGCGGCATGAAAGGGAAGCAGTGGTTGGGAAGAGAGTGAGACAGGGTTGTAGCCTATCCCCGATGTTATTCAATCTGTATATCGAGCAAGCAGTAAAGGAAACAAAAAAAAAATTCGGAGTAGGTATTACAATCCATGGAGAAGAAATAAAAACTTTGAGGTTCGCCGATGACATTGTAATTCTATCAGAGACAGCAAAGGACCTGGAAGAGCAGTTGAACGGAATGGGCAGTGTCTTGAAAGGAGGATATAAGATGAACATCAACAAAAGCAAAACGAGGATAATGGAATGTAGTTGAATTAAGTCGGGTGATGCTGATGGAATTAGATTAGGAAATGAGACGCTTAAAGTAGTAAAGGAGTTTTGCTATTTGGGGAGCAAAATAACTGATGTTGGTCGAAGTAGAGAGGATATGAAATGTAGACTGGCAATGGCAAGGAAAGCGTTTCTGACGAAGAGAAATTTGTTAACATCGAGTATAGCTTTAAGTGTCAGGAAGTCATTTCTGAAAGTATGTGTATGGAGTGTGGCCATGTATGGAAGTGAAACGTGGACGATAAATAGTTTGGACAAGAAGAGAATAGAAGCTTTCGAAATGTGGTGCTACAGAAGAATGCTGAAGATTAGATGGGTAGATCACATAACTAATGAGGAGGTTACTTTTGAATACATTGTGGGAGTGAACAGTGATCATAGTGTTACAAATATTTACTATGAAAAACAGTCCTGATCACAATTTATTTATTTCGGTGACCGGTTTCGACCACTACTGTGGTCATCTTCAGACCAATGAGTAAGAACCTCCTTCTGCTGGATTATCCAGCACGAGGAGGTCCTTACTCATTGGTCTGAAGATGACCACAGTAATGGTCAAAACCGGTCACCGTAATAAATAAATTGTGATTAAGACTGTTTTTGATAGTAAATAATGAGGAAGTATTGAACAGAATTAGGGAGAATAGTAATTTGCGGCACAACTTGACTAGAAGAATGGATCGGTTGGTAGGACATATTCTGAGGCATCAAGGGATCACCAATTTAGTATTGGAGGTCAGCGTGGAGGGTAAAAATCGTAGACGGAGACCAAGGGATGAATACACTAAGGAGATTCAGAAGGATGTAAGTTGCAGTAAGCACTGGGAGATGAAGAATCTTTCACAGGATAGAGTAGCATGGAGAGCTGCATCAAACCAGTCTCTGGACTGAATACTACAACAATATTAGGAGTGCGTTATAATTTTTTTTCAACGTGCGTGTTTTGTATGCATTTTCTGGGTCTTCATTATCTCGTATGATTGAGGGAAACCATTAGCATTTCTGAGCTTAGGTTATCAAAAAACATTGGGATCAGCTAAAATGTTTAGCGAAATAATTTGAAACTATAAATCTGTAGATTTGTGATTATTACAGTTATTGTCTAACGAAATATACCGGGGCGCAAAGTTTAAGGACGAAAATTACTTTCGCATGGTGAGTCACTGTCAAATAACGTCGCTGTATGAAATTTGGATCATACATAGAGAAAACTGAAACAGTGTAATAGATAAGGTATCTGAAAGAAATACGCAATAATACGAACAGAAGTAACACTTTTTTCCGAAAGCAATGTTCACTGAAGTAAATAAAATTCATGATGGTTCCCTGGACATTACAACAAGCGGGACATGGCTCTTAATAGTGCGTGTGATCATCAAGGACTGTAGTACACGCTCTGAAATGTGCTCTCACTCTGGCCACAACGTTGGTAAGAATTCGGGGAAATGGGCAGGTACTTGCATTCGCCGAATATCCTAGTATTCCAAGAGCTCCTCCACATGCACCGTTCGATGCGGTCGCGCATTTCCACCCACAAAAATGAAATAAGGGCCAACTGTACTACTGAAAAGACGCCTCTGGGAAAGGAGTATAGTGTCAAAATAACGTAAGCAGGTGACTGTTGTTGTTGTTGTGGTCTTCAGTCCTGAGACTGGTTTGATGCAGCTCTCCATGCTACTCTATCCTGTGCAAGCTTCTTCATCTCCCAGTACCTACTGCAACCTGCATCCTTCTGAATCTCCTTAGGGGATTCATCTCCTGGTCTCCCTCTACGATTTTTACCCTCCACGCTGCCCTCCAATGCTAAATTTGTGATCCCTTGATGCCTCAGAATATGTCCTACCAACCGGTCCCTTCTTCTTGTCAAGTTGTGCCACAAACTCCTCTTCTCCCCAATTCTATACAATACCTCGTCATTAGTTATGTGATCTACCCTTCTAATCTTCAGCATTCTTTTGTAGCACCACATTTCGAAAGCTTCTATTCTCTTCTTGTCCAAACTTTTTATCGTCCATGTTTCACTTCCATACATGGCTACACTCCATACAAATACTTTCAGAAACGACTTCCTGTCACGTAAATCTATACTCGATGTTAACAAATTTCTCTTCTTCAGAAACGCTTTCCTTGCCATTGCCAGTCTACATTTTATATCGTCTCTACTTCGACCATCATCAGTTATTTTGCTCCCCAAATAGCAAAACTCTTTTACTACTTTAAGTGTCTCATTTCCTAATCTAATTCCCTCAGCATCACCCGACTTAATTCGACTACATTCCATTATCCTCGTTTTGCTTTTGTTGATGTTCATCTTATATCCTCCTTTCAAGATACCGTCCATTCCGTTCAACTGCTCTTCCAAGTCCTTTGCTGCCTCTGACAGAATTACGATGTCATCGGCGAACCTCAAAGTTTTTATTTCTTCTCCATGGATTTTAATACCTACTCCGAATTTTTCTTTTGTTTCCTATACTGCTTGCTCAATATGCAGATTGAATAGCACTGGGGATAGGCTACACACCCTGTCTCACTCCCTTCCCAACCACTGCTTCCCTTTCATGCCGCTCTACTCTTATAACAGGTGAGTGTAAGGTGTTCAAAGGTATCGTGGTAAGTATGCCAATGCAGCATTATGCCTTCCCACACCATAACACTTGAACCACCACAACGATCGTGTTACACAGTGTTGGACGTACCCCCAAATGGCGGGAGGGGGGAACATGTTATGCACCCAGGAACCTTGTCGAAGATGGTCATTTTGGAGTGTAAGGTGTTATGGTGTGGACAGACATGATGCTGCGTAGGCATCGTTTTCTTCCCGCTTTGAGCAAGCATCACTCACTGACCAACGTTATTATGACACTGTATTCCTTCTCTAGGTGCGTCTTTTCAGGAGTACATCCGGCCCTGATTTCATTTATGTGGATGTCAAGGAGCTCTTGGCGCCAGAAGACATTCAGCGAAAGGACTGACCTGCCAGTTCCCATAGAGGAAGTGTGGGACGCGTTTAGGAAACGTATTGCAGAAGTTGTCGACCGTGCTGGTGGAAGAATGGGAGGAATGGAATTCTTCACCAAAAGTACTCCTAACGGACCTTCTACATCTACATCTACATCTATACTCCGCGAGCCACCTTACGGTGTGTGGCCAACATGGGAGCAAGTTGCAGAGCATACTCTGCTGTACGTGCAGATCACAAATCCTATCAAGAACCACCTTCTGCCTTTTTCTAGTGTTCAGACGACCATCATGAACCGCTATGACTTCAGTGTAATGACCATCTTTGAATAAAAGTGTAACATCTGTTCGACTCAATCCGTATTTCATTCATATTGCTTCTTTGCTGTATTGTAACAACAGGTGTCTCTATGTATGGTCCAATTTGTTTGAGCTATATTACTTGAGAGTGATACATCATGACAAAATTAGTTTCGTCCTTAAGTTTTGCACAGTAGTGTACTTCAAGTTTGTTATAGTTTCCTTCCCGCCATGATTTCTCTTCCGCACGAGTCTTTTCACAACATGTTGCCTCAAGTCGCACCTATTTATTGTTGTATACTCTTCAGCCGAAAAACTGATTTGAGAAATCTCTGTACGTCAGTTTATCCGGTACAAGTCTCTTGATCTCTGCATAACAAGCACAACCTACACCCGCTTGAACCTGATTACTGTGGTCAACCCATTATCTCTCTCTATAATTTTTACCCTCTCCACTTGCATCCATTACTAAATTGATTATTCCTTGATGCCTCAGCATATAGCGTACCAACCGATCTCTTCTTTCAGTCAAGATATGCCATAAATTCCTGTTCTTAGCAGTTCGATTCAGTATCTCCCCGTTCGTTATCCGATCTACTAACCAATCTTCACCATTCTAGTGTAGCACCACATCTCCAAAAAACCAGAAGTGGGTTAATGAAGCGTGTAATATTGGCGGAGAAAAACCTGTGAAAAATCCCTGTATCTAAGCGAGAGCGGTCGTCGGTACATGTGTTATGGGGCAAAGGAAAAGCTGACCTGGAGATACAGCAAGAGAAGGCACAGGATAGAATATACAGAACAGAATATAAAATATCCATGTACACTGAGACGAACCGAGTCACGTAGGGTGCGAAGCATTGGGGGACGCGTGAAAGTAATCGAATGATAGTTGAGTGGAAAGGAAAAGAAGCTACTCGGCCTGATTGGAACTTAACATTATCTCATTTTATCAAATACCTAATGGTGGTGAATTGCTTGTTGAGATCGAGCCGCACTGTACGTCATGGAACGGAACATCAAAACGTTCGCCGATACATTTCAAATGGCATCATTCAGACAGACTGTCAACTCAGTGAGAGCGTATTGGATGTCAGCGTCAAAGCTCTACGGAAAGAAGTTTTGATGTTTACGCTGGTGGTGGGAAAGTACGTCGTCTACTGACGTCGGAATTTACCTATTCCCACAGCGCTCACTCAGATTACTGACGTCGATTTGGTGTCTTTAATCTCATTAATCTTTATTTTATTGATTGTTTTGTTTCATGGCGGGTCGTGAAGTTTCCCCGAGGACTTAGATATTATTTTGTATGAATGTTTTCCCATAGATGAGGCCAAATATCTGAAAGCAGTAAATGATTTAGGTTTTACAATATCTGGATAAAGAAATGTTTTACACTCTTCATAAATAATAACATAAACTAATGATGCAATTTTTATAACAAGCATTTCTAAAAAGTGAAATAGTCAGCTCTATTAAAGGAAAAAATACAGTTACTTTTGATGTTATTTTGTACCTGAAAAAAATAATACGCTGTGGGTAAGGTAAAGAGGCTCTATGTATTGCCATATGAATACTGTTTGATGTGTTTGTATGTACGAGGGTCACTCCAAAAGAAATGCACACTATTTTTGTAAAAATACAGTTTTCATTCTGCATGTGTGAAAGACAGACAGTGTGTATATACATCCTTCCCGATTGTTTTCAAACTTAATTCAACCTGTTCCAGTAAGTCGCGCCATCACAGCATATCTTCAAGATGACTGCTACACTTGACATTCGTCAGAAGGAACGTGCTGTCATAGAATTCCTGTGCTGTGAAAACGCGACAGTGGGAAACATCCACAAGAGGTTGAAAAAGGTGTATGGATGCTGCTGTCGATCTCAGTACAGTTAGTCGGTGGGCAAGCAGGTTAAGTGATGAGAGCGGGCACTGCAATATTGAGGATTGTCCTCGCAGCGGCAGGCCTCGTACTGCACACACTCCAATGTGCAGAGAGTTAACGAATTGTTGACTGCTGACAGACGCATCACAGTGAACGAATTGTCACGCTACGTTTTGATAGGGGAAGGAAGTGTTTGCAGAATACTGAAAGTGTTGGCGTTAAAACAGGCGCGGAGAAAACCATGGAAGCGATCACAAAACTCGGATGGACAACACTGAAACACCCGCCTTACAGTCCTGACCTGGCTCCATGTGACTATCATCTCTTTGGGAAACTGAAAGACTCTCTTCGTGGAACAAGGTTTGAAGATGACGACTCCCTTGTGCACGCTGCCAAACAGTGGCTTCAAGAGGTTGGTCCAGAATTTTACCGTGCGGGTAAACAAGCGCTGGTTCCAAGATGGTGTCAGGCACTTGAGAGGGATGGAAATTATGTGGAGAAATGAAAATATTGTTCCTAAAGGATGTATCTACTCACTGTAAAACTTTCAAACATGTAGAATAAAAGATGGATTTAAAAAAAATAGTGTGTATTTGTTTTGGAGTGACCCTCGTATATATTTTATGGAGCAAAAAAGGCCGTTTTGAAATATTTGGCTATAACTCTTCCCAGACTTTCAGTTCTCTTACTCGTATATGCACAAGATTTACCATAAAACATTTATCAAGAACATCCATTACGAATTCCTCTTTGACCATTGACAAACCTTATGATTGGTTGTTCCTTAATTATTATACTATATTCGGGCTTTGACGTTGATTGGCATACTCTCTTTCAAATTGTGAAGGTGGCAGGGGTAAAATACAGGGAGCGAAAGGCTATTTACAATTTGTACAGAAACCAGATGGCAGTTTTACGAGTCGAAGGACACGAAAGGGATGCAATGGTTGGGAAGGGAGTGAGACAGGGTTGTAGCCTCCCCCTGATGTTATTCAATCTGTATATTGAGCAAGCAGCGAAGGACACAAAAGAAAAATTTGGAGTAGGTATTAAAATCCATGGAGAAGAAATAAAAACTTTGAGGTTCACCGATGACATTGCAATTCTGTCAGAGACAGCAAAGGACTTGGAAGAGCAGCTGAACGGAATGGATAGTGTTTTGAAAGGTGGATATAAGATGAACATCAACAAAAGCAAAACGAGGATAATGGAATGTAGTCGAATTAAGTCGGGTGATGCTGATGGAATTAGATTAGGAAATGAGACACTTAAAGTAGTAAAGGAGTTTTGCTATTTGGGGAAGCAAAATAACTGATGATGGTCGACGTAGAGACGATATAAAATGTAGACTGGCAATGGCAAGGAAAGCGTTTCTGAAGAAGAGAAATTTGTTAACATCGAGTATAGATTTAAGTGTCAGGAAGTAGTTTCTGAAAGTATTTGTATGGAGTGTAGCGACGTATGGAAGTGAAACATGGACGATAAATAGTTTGGACAAGAAGAGAATAGAAGCTTTCGAAATGTGGTGCTACAGAAGAATGCTGAAGATTAGAAGGGTAGATCACATAACTTAATGAGGAGGTATTGAACAGGATTGGGGAGAAGAGAAGTTTGTGGCACAACTTGACTAGAAGAAAGGATCGGTTGGTAGGACATGTTCTGAGGCATCAAGGGATCACCAATTTAGCATCGGAGGGCAGCGTGCAAGGTAAAAATCGTAGAGGGAGACCAAGAGATGAATACACTAAGCAGATTTAGAAGGATGTAGGTTGCAGTAGGTACTGGGAGATGAAGAAGCTTGGACAGGATAGAGTAGCATGGAGAACTGCATCAAACTAGTCTCAGGACTGAAGACCTCAACAACAACAACATTCGGGCATTTAGTATCACGCATGTTATCTCAGAAACCGTTTCATCGTTCGGAACAGGGCTAAGTCAACCGACGTTGTGTCGAAGTTTCGTGTCCGTTTGACGGCGACGTTCCCTTCCGTCCCACCCCACTGACATAGAGTGTGAATCGACCAAAACAGGGCTCTCTGCAGTCATATCAGAGGGAGTACTTACGGACGCCGCCTTCGCCAGTGGCCGACACGGTCGACACGGAAGGCTGCGCGGGGCTCGTTGGCCGCGGCGTCGTCGTCGTTGTCGTCGTCGTCGTAGTGGTGGTTGTCGTCGGCCGCGGGGTAGTCGTGGTCGTCGTGGTGGTAGTGGTCGTTGTGGTGGTTGTTGTCGTGCTGGTGGTCGTGGTGCTCGGGCGACGGCGCGTGACGGTGGTGGCAGTAGCTCCAGCAGTGTAGTGAGTTGACGGGGGGCGTCGAGTGGGCGGCGGCGTGGTTGGAGGCGGCGGCGTGGGGCGGCGCGTGGGCGGCGGAGTGGGTGGGGGCGGCGGTGTGGGGCGGCGAGTCGGACGCGGCGGGCGCGGCCTGGGCCTGGGCCGCGTCACGAACGGCGGCTCCGTGCTGCTGGGCTGCTGCCACACGCCCCACGTGCTCGCCGGCTTCGAGCTCCAGCTGCAACACCGCCATCGCCGGCTCAGCAGCCGTCCGCACCAAACGTGCGCTCATCCGAAAAAATATCAGAGCACACTGGTCGCTTCAGAGGGCTGTACATCGTGTATAGCTGGTACCAGGCGGACGTGTGAGCCTCTACTGCTGTTGACTAAGGATATTAAATGGTGTGTGCGTGCCAGTAGGCTGTATGGAATCAACACAGTAACATGCATTGACGCGGAGACAGAATTCAGAAAATAGATACGCTATCGCTTTTGTATGTACACAAGATCACTTGGTTAACGAAGGTGCCCCGACTATCTACCGTATCTACAAGGAATCGTGTATCATGCGCAACCAAGTAACAGGGCGTAAGAACAGTGCTCATAAGAAGATCCTAGCCCACAGTGCCACTATGACAGTCGGTTTGAAATTCGTCAGGAATTGCTACCATTGACGAATTCAGTTCCATCCGACTGAACATTGTGAGCCGTAGTAAAATTTGCTGTTTTCAAGAGCGCACTGCAGCGCGTAGTGTAAAGCAGTCGCTTTCCGTTTTTGGCGGTGGCGCCGCTGTGGCAATCGCAGCCTTGGTGTCTCCCTCTGGTGGGAAAGGGGAAAAGTTGTCTGTTCACGTGAATTTAAGGGGCGCTATGAGCTCCGCAGAGGGCTATGGCCGTCCTATCGCCCTCACTCCCACCCTTAAGTACCTTGGCGTCACCCTCGACCGTCGCCTCTCCTAGACTCCCCATCTCCAGACAATCCAAGCCAAGGCACGCTCCCGACTCCGTCTCCTCAAGCTCCTTTCCGGCCGTACGTGGGGTCTAGACCCATCCACCATCCTCCACACCTATAAATCCCTCATCCGCCCTATCCTTTGTTACGCCCATCTGGCCTGGATCTCTGCCCCCCCTACCTTTTATAAATCCCTCCAAATCCTCGAACGCCATGCTCTCCGCCTCGCCTATCGCATCCGTCCCCCTCCCCCATGCAGATCCTGTACGATCTCATCCCCTTCCCCCACCTCCTACTTTTCCTTGAAAGGATACGGATCCTGTACACCTCCCACAAACTCGATCCTCCTCACCCACTTGTCTCACCCATCCTCTCCCACCCCCGCCCACTGCCGTGCCTGTATTCCCACGTCCCACCCTGTCTCCATCTCTCCACCCTCCTTACCCTCTCCCAAGGTGGCTTCCGCCAGCTCCCCCTCCCTGATGATGTCCTCCTCCCCCCATCTACCCCTCCTATCAACTTTGATCCTCCCCTCCACTTCCTGTGTCCTTTCCTTTAGGCACCCTCCCTCCCTTCTCTTTCCTTTTCCCCCATCCCCCTTTCTCCACCCCTCTTCCCCCTTCCTCCCTCCCCATATCTCCCCTGCCGATGGCATCTCTGCTTTTCCCTCTCCCTCTCCTACTCCCCTTCCTCCTCCTCCTCCTCTCTTGGCAGGTCCCCGGACTCGCACATGCTCAGTGAACATTCGCGCGTCGGAGATCATCGCCATCAGTGTCTCGTGTGTGTGCCTTCGTTTGTGTTTAGTGTTTGGTCGCCGTCACGCCACCACTGTTCACGTGTGCCGTCGCCATCATCCATGTTATGTGCGCCGTGTCAATTAGTGTTAGTGATGTTTCTCGTCCAGCGTGGACGGCTCCATGTTTTTTTGTTTTTTAGTGTCTACATTTTTTGCCCGCCGTTTTGATTGTATTCTCTGTGCCACCTACATGTAATACTTATTGTGAAACTCAAGGCTGAAGAGCGGCGTACTATGCTTCTGACAGCCCGCCTTTGTATAAGGTGTTTAAAATCACAATAAAGAAAAAAAAAACCTGCGCAGAGGGTCAGTCTGTCAGTCTGAGTCTAGTCAGTTGGTCCGCCGGCTCAGTGTCGGGTAGTCGGGCAGTCAGTGTCTGTCTGTCGGTCTGCTGTACATTAAGGGAATGAGTCGGAGTGAGGCTAGGTCAGTCTCGCGTCACCAGTCTGTCTCTCGTTTGCATTTGTGCGGCAGTTAGTGGCTATCTGTCGTCGGAGGGCTAGTATGTCTATCGTTTGGATCAAACTTTAAAGCCAGAAAATGAGAGTCTTGCCACTCCGCCAGTAACAGAACTCATCTAGTGGGCGCCCGGTCGGGGCTGAGTTCCTGCATCTGAGTCGGCGCGTTAGGCCGCTAGTCTGCTCGAGTTGCTCGGGCGACTGTCATTGGCGTTTGCATCGGTCGGTTGATCGGTCGCGCACTGAGACACGAGATGACTTGTCCGCCTTGAGCGTCGGCGCATGTGAGCTCCCCACGTGAGTGCAGTGGGCAGCGCCGTATAGAAAGGGGTAGTGGCTTTGCGGTTCACACGAGAGCAACAGGAGTGAAACCACGACAACGGGCTGGCCAGGGCGAGGTGCGACGCCGTGAGACTGGAGATCGGCGCGCGTTCCTGCGTCCGTTGAAGCGGCTGGCAGCGGATGGTTCGGGAGAGCGTTGGGGGTGCTGTCTTCGCCAGAAATCGCAGTCGTTTGAAGTTAAGTGATCTGTGATATGTTGTTTCAGTTACTTGTTAAATTCTACTTGTTTTTGCTCGTTTGTCTTTCGTCCGTATTTGTTAGGCAGTTAGTGTCTGTCTGTCTGTCGGTCTGCCGTACGTTAATAGCTGCCTGTGTCATGTTTGTCGGATTCGGTGTTAACGAATTTATAGAATTAAGGTAAAGGCCGAATTCATGAAATATCTTTTTATCTTGCCTATCATCTTGCGAGGCGGTATATGTGTAATGAAGAGCATGTTGTACACTTTTTGTAAGTCTGAATTTCATGGGTTTTATTTGAATAGTCATTTCTATAAAGTTGACACCCTTCCACCGTAAGAGCCCTTTCAAAAACAAATTGCACTTTTGGTGGCAAATAATTTCTTAGTCTGAGTGTTTTTACCATTTCCAACCCTCTTACGGGATGCATAGTTAATGTGTTTGTGTGAGTTGTTAAAATTTTTCCATCCCTCTTACGGGGTGCATAGTTAATGTGTTTGTGTGAGTTGTTAAAATTTTTAGTTTAAAGTAATCTGGTTGTTGCAGAAAAAAAATAAAAAAATTTGTTATTCTGCCTCTGAATAATTGTAAATTGATATTTAGAGGCTGCTTTCTGGTTTTAGTTTTAAATCTGTTGTTGAAAAGGCTTTTAAAAATAAAATTCACATTTATTAAACGTTATTTTATTTTCCATCAGTTACTTCCTCGCAATTACTTTCACGCTCACCTAGTGTGATTAAATGTGCTAATGTTCTTGGTGAATCGCGAGTAAATAAAATAAATTCTTTAAGAAAAGATTTTGAAAGCTAAAATTACGGTTCACATTGTAAAGAGATCTGCATGCAACTGACATTTGTACATCGGTACCTCGCTCTCAGGGATATGTAAAGCTGTTCGTCTTCAGCGGACCAAACTGCACAGAAATTTGCGGGTAGCGGACTGGAGGCGTGTAGTGTGATCCGACAAGTCGCTGCTTTGTCTCTTTTCAAATGAGGTAAGGTGTCGATCGCATCGACGACCCAACGAGAGGTCCAACCCGGAAAGTGTGGGGGCCGTAGTTCAGGCGCAAGTGGTTCTGTGATATTTTTGGGAGTGTTTTCCGTAACATGACTTGAGCGCACTCTTTCAGGTTACAATTAATACGAACCAGGATGTTTATTTCAACATTCTCCTCAAGACTTTTCTCGTGCTCTTTGCAAGTTGCTTTCCGTTAGAACGTTCAAAACAGGGTACTAGCACAAACAGGCAGCCTGGGTGGCTGACTAAAGGTATAAGAATATCTTGTAGAACAAAGTGGCAATTATATCAAAACGTTAGAAACAGTCGCAATCTAAATGCAGTAGTCCATTACAAACAATATTTTAAGGTGCTTAAAAAGTTATTAGGAAGGCAAAAAGTATGTGGTATGCAGATAGAATAGCTAAGTCTCAGGATAAAATTAAAACCATATGGTCAGTCGTAAAGGAAGTGGCTGGTCTGCAGAGACAGGTCGAGGATATAGGATCAGTGCATAGTGGGAATGTCCGTGTTACTGATAAATCGCATATACAGGGTGTTTAAAAAATGACCGGTATATTTGAAACGGCAATAAAAACTAAACGAGCAGCAATAGAAATACACCGTTTGTTGCAATATGCTTGGGACAACAGTACATTTTCAGGCGGACAAACTTTCGAAATTACAGTAGTTACAATTTTCAACAACAGATGGCGCTGCAAGTGATGTAAAAGATATAGAAGACAACGCAGTCTGTGGGTGCGCCATTCTGTACGTCGTCTTTCTGCTGTAAGCGTGTGCTGTTCACAACGTGCAAGTGTGATGTGGACAACATGGTTTATTCCTTAGAACAGAGGATTTTTCTGGTGTTGGAATTCCACCGCCTAGAACACAGTGTTGTTGCAACAAGACGAAGTTTTCAACGGAGGTTTAATGTAACCAAAGGACCGAAAAGCGATACAATAAAGGATCTGTTTGAAAAATTTCAACGGACTGGGAACGTGACGGATGAACGTGATGGAAAGGTAGGGCGACCGCGTACGGCAACCACAGAGGGCAACGCGCAGCTAGTGCAGCAGGTGATCCAACAGCGGCCTCGGGTTTCCGTTCGCCGTGTTGCAGCTGCGGTCCAAATGACGCCAACGTCCACGTATCGTCTCATGCGCCAGAGTTTACACCTCTATCCATACAAAATTCAAACGCGGCAACCCTTCAGCGCCGCTACCATTGCTGCACGAGAGACATTCGCTAACGATATAGTGCACAGGATTGATGACGGCGATATGCATGTGGGCAGCATTTGGTTTACTGACGAAGCTTATTTTTACCTGGACGGCTTCGTCAATAAACAGAACTGGCGCATATGGGGAACCGAAAAGCCCCATGTTGCAGTCCCATCGTCCCTGCATCCTCAAAAAGTACTGGTCTGGGCCGCCATTTCTTCCAAAGGAATCATTGGCCCATTTTTCAGATCCGAAACGATTACTGCATCACGCTATCTGGACATTCTTCGTGAATTTGTGGCGGTACAAACTGCCTTAGACGACACTGCGAACACCTCGTGGTTTATGCAAGATGGTGCCCGGCCACATCGCACGGCCGACGTCTTTAATTTCGTGAATGAATATTTCGATGATCGTGTGATTGCTTTGGGCTATCCGAAACATACAGGAGGCGGCGTGGATTGGCCTCCCTATTCGCCAGACATGAACCCCTGTGACTTCTTTCTGTGGGGACATTTGAAAGACCAGGTGTACCGCCAGAATCCAGAAACAATTGAACAGCTGAAGCAGTACATCTCATCTGCATGTGAAGCCATTCCGCCAGACACGTTGTCAAAGGTTTCGGGTAATTTCATTCAGAGACTACGCCATATTATTGCTACGCATGGTGGATATGTGGAAAATATCGTACTATAGAGTTTCCCAGACCGCAGTGCCATCTGTTGTTGACAATTGTAACTACTGTAATTTCGAAAGTTTGTCTGCCGGAAAATGTACTGTTGTCCCAAGCATATTGCAACAAACGGTGTATTTCTATCGCTGCTCGTTTAGTTTTTATTACCGTTTCAAATATACTGGTCATTTTTGAAACACCCTGTATGTACAGTATTTAATAAGCACTTTCTGAATATAGCAGGTGAACTAAATGGAAACCTAGTCCCAACAGGGAATCACATAGCGCTCTTAGAAAAAAGTGTTCCGAGACTGTTACCTGAAATGCTCCTCCATGATACTGACAAGAGGGAGATTGAGTTAATAATTAAATCACTTAAGACCAAGAACTCTCATGGATATGACGGGGTATCTAGCAGAATACTGAAGTATTGTTCCATGTATGTTAGCCCAGTACTTAGCCATATCTGTAACTTTTCCTTTAGGAGTGGTCGGTTTCCTGACCGATTAAAGTACTCGGTAGTGAAGCCACTTTATAAAAAGGGAGACAGGGATAATGTTGATAATTATAGACCTATTTCTATGCCATCGGAGTTTGCTAAAGTTATCAAGAGGGTTGTATATACAAGGTTACTGGAGCATTTAAATTCACATAATTTGCTGTCAAATGTACAGTTTGGTTTTAGAAATGGCTTAACAACTGAAAATGCTATAGTCTCTTTTCTCTGTGAGGCTTTGGATGAATTAAATAAAAGGTTGCGAACGTTAGGTGTTTTCTTTGATTTAACGAAGGCTTTTGACTGTGTTGACCACAAAATATTACTGCAGAAGTTGGAACATTATGGAGTAAGGGGAGTAGCTTACAACTGGTTCGCCTCTTACTTTAAGAACTGAAAGCAGAAGGTAATTCTCCGCAATATTGAGAGTGGTAATGATGTTCAGTCCCAATGGGGCACTGTTAAATGGGGCGTTCCCCAAGGATCGGTGCTGGGGCCACTGCTGTTTCTTATTTATATAAATGATATGCCTTCTAGTATTACAGGTGATTCAAAAATATTTCTGTTTGCTGCTGACACCAGCTTGGTAGTGAAGGATCTTGTGTGTAATATTGAAACATTATCAAATAATGTAGTTCATGAAATAAGTTCGTGGCTTGTGGAAAATAATTTGATGGTAAATCACAGTAAGGCTCAGTTTTTACAGTTTCTAACTCACAAATCAACAAGAACTGATATTTTAATGAGACAGAATGGGCATGTTATAAGCGAGACGGAACAGTTCAAGTTCCTAGGCGTACAGATAGATAGTAAGCTGTTATGGAAAGCCCATGTTCAGGATCTTGTTCAGAAACTAAATGCCGCTTTATTTACCATTAGAACAGTATCTGAAATAAGTGACATTTCAACACGAAAAGTAGTCTACTTCGCATATTTTCATATGGTATTATTTTTTGGGGTAATTCTTCTGATTCAAAAAGGGTATTTTCGGCTCAAAAACGGGCTGTTCGAGCTATGTGTGGTGTAAGTTCGAAAACCTCTTGTCGACCCCTATTCAATAGCCTGGGAATTTTGACATTGCCCTCACAGTATATATTTTCTTTAATGTCGTTTGTTGTTAGCAATATTAGCTTATTCCCAAGAGTTAGCAGCTTTCACTCAGTTAATACTAGGCAGAAATTAAATCTGCATGTGGAATGCACTTCCTTGACTCTTGTGCAGAAAGGAGTGCACTATTCTGCTGCATCCATTTTCAATAAGCTACCACAAGAACTCAAAAATCTTAGCAGTTGCCCAAACGCTTTTAAGTCTAAACTGAAGAGTTTCCTCATGGCTCACTCCTTCTATTCTGTCGAGGAGCTCCTGGAAGAGCTAAAAAATTAAGCAAATTCCAGTGTTACATTCTTGATTTTCTTTATTTAAACTAACGACGTGTCAGCTGAATATGTTTCTTATATTTCATTTTATCTGTTTCTACAATCGTGTTATAATTTCATGTGTTGACTCGTTCCATGACCATGGAGACTGCTCCTTAATGTGGTCCCACGGAACTATAAATAAATAAATAAATCAAGTCTCGCCCTTTCCTCTATGTCTTCGAGATGAGTGCGCTGTGGACACTCCCATCTTCCAAGACGACAACAGCCGCATTCATATGGCTCCACACATTCCTCCCTGGTTTGACTAATACTCATGCACCCTTTTGCCCCTTTACTGCTACGCTAACTCACCCGATGGTTATCTCACAGAAAACGTCTGCGACTACTTGGAGCAGCGGGTGAAATGTGGCATCTCCGCAATTTGGTAGCTCTACTGAAACATTATTAATGAATGGTTTTAGCTGGAACTTGTAGACCCTCTTTCTCACCAAACTGAGATAGCCGTTAGGGCTACAGACGATGTAACACTGTACTGGTACACTGTCTCCTGGGGTTTCTTTGTCCGCTGTGCTTACGTATTGCGTTCTCTCCCAAAGTTCTCAGTAGCTTCTAGTTTTATTGCAGTGAAACAAGCACGACACTCGATCTTTCATCCTGCAACGTAGTTTTTGCTGTTTTGAAACTTCTTGGAGCATAAAAACACTAAGCCGGATCAGCGCTCGAACCCGCAATTTTGGAAGCAATGCTCACTGTTTCAAAAGAGTGAAAGATTCGTTGTGGAAACAATCCATTTAGCTATGTCTAAGCCATTTCTCAGCACATATTTTTCTTCCATGAGTGTCAGTGTCAGTCCAGCTGGCTATGCAGGAGAGGTTTTGTGAAGTTTGGAAGCCAGGGGAGGGTTCCAAGTAGACGTGAAGCTTTCAGGGAGGACTACGATTGGTGCCTAGATGTCTTAATGGGTAAGAGAACTGTGCGAAAATGGCGAAGTTCAAGATTAAAGTCTCGCTCCAGCACACAGTTTCAGTCTAACAGGATTTTCAAATTAGATCAATCAGATTCGTATGCCTGTTCTGTGTGAAACAGATTGTCATTACTACGTCATACGGCTGAAACATTATCGATGTAACACATAGTATCAAAACATTGGTAAAGTTCTCCTGTGATAAGTCACTGCCCTTATGCAGTGAATGATGACCGAATTACTACTGCCTCCTTAGTCTGCAGTTTCAGCTATCTGATCAAATAATGTCTGTTATGAATCATTGTCCAGGTCTGCGGCCATTAGCGATGGTACATTCCATTTCACAGGTAACGATTTTTTATGCGTGGTGTGAAAGTAGAGTTCGTTGATTGAGAGGCTACCCTTGGGTCCTTATTACTTCCTTATGATATCGTTCTAGACACAGAATAACTACGTAAGGTCTGGTCTATCGCATGGTAACGATAGTGGACCGCTGTTACTGAGTCACGTGCCGGTTTTTGTAAGCCGTATCTACTACAGGCGAAGCGATTTGGAACCATAGTGAAACACTGCTATTGGTCAATCCGACAACGTCTATGAAGATTATTTTTCACAATTTCACGTGTGCCGTCTGTTCAAATAGGAATCTACTGTCACTTTCTTCTCACATGCAGTCTCAATGAAAGTGAAATGCCTTTTTCAACAAAGTTGCCAGCGGGATAGTCACAGAGTCTGTTGGAACAGCCGTAGTTGATACTCGAATTGATCGATGGGTATGAGCGTGTCTGTCGTCATACACGATTAACACAGTGTAAGCCAATGAGCCAGCTTATATTCATCTTTGAGGGCTAATGTTACCAGAAGACTGTAGTACTAGTTTTTGACGACGCGATCTCTTGCGAGTCGGGTCGATGTGTAATAGCGATGGGAGGTTCTAGGATTATAATGCTTGTATCATCTACAATCCGTGATGTAATAGACTGAAGAACATGGAGAGGACAACTATCGCCCTTGAAAGCACGTAAGTTCAGCAGTTCTCAACCATATAGAACACTTATGAGACTTCCTGGATATCCGCTCAGTTTGTTCGAGAAATAGTTATCGAGAGTAAGCGACGTTTGGCACTGTATTTGATTGGCCATGTCAAATTAGTTCAGTGAGCATTGTTCTTGTGCTACTGTTATGTCTGTAGCGCTGGCATTCAAGGGCGACTGAATGGGTCGATTACTTCTAAATGCTATGTCCAAGTTTTCCGTCGGATCTTTAACAAGCCGGTGCCTCGCAATTTTCGTAATGAATTGTACGTGATCATATTTGTTTCTCATGCTTTTGAAAAACTTGGATTTTGTTGACGTGGACTGGCACACCAAACGCCGGTCCTTTAGTAAGACGATCCACTCCGCGCCCAGCGACAAGCAACATCACAGTAATCGGGTTGCTGAAACTCTTCTAGAAATCCTCGCAGGATTCTACTACACAATAGAACAGTCTCATGTTGCCTCCAGAGAAAAACATCAGCCACTGCAACGTGATATAGTCCGCTACCAGCGACATTTTACCACAAAAAGCCGGCCACATGTGACAGCATGATTTATCCATCAGACCCACTGTACTCTGTTCTATCTGTTTCATAATCACGATCAAAGACAAATCATCAATCGTGATAAATGTGCGAAGACGGTCTCCATCAGCAGCAACACAGCTTTTCATACGTAATTCTAGGTGTTCACCACTGTGGCAAGGTCGTTGCTGTCGCAGTGTGACGTATACATAGATCCTGATTACCTTGCAAAACAGAGCGCAGCATTCGGGTGGTTGCTTTTCTAGTTCGTTGCGATTCTCACACCCAGCGTTTATAAGATTCCACCACCTACTAAACTTTTCCTGCTACCTTTCTCTGTGCTCCGTCTTCTGCGTGACTTACTTGTTCCACTTCAATGATTCTAAGTTTGTGTACGTGCGGTTGCCATCTTACATACGCGGCCTTTTACAGAAAGGATTCAGCCAGCTGCAGCTTTCGGTTTCTGAGCTCAGCTCGATTTGATTGCCAGTCACCTTACGTTCTATTTTCAGATGGGGCAGTCATTGTCTACTTCCACGCACACTGCTTTATCAATCCGAATGTAATTCTGTAATTTAGTGACGTCAGAAGTAGGCTTTAATTTTTTTGCTTCCTATTCTATCAGTGACAGCAAAGAGAGCCAAACAATTACAACATTTTGTGGCAATTCAATATCTACACTGTACATAGACAAAAATTAGGGAATGGCTGTTAAATACCATATTTAAATCGCATTGTAAATGTATGATGTAGTCCCAGAAACTCGAATTTTCTACCGCAGTCGTTCCGAAACTTGAAGGAATAAAAGAATATAACATCAAAGTGGTATACGTTGTTCTCTCTAGTGCGCAAAGCTTAAATCTGCGACATGTAGTTCAGATGACAATGGAGAGAGAGAATTATGCGGACTTCTTGGTATCACAGGCACCGAAACTGACTAGAATAGATTAGGTACTTGAACCTGAACAGGACTGAACCAGTGAAGACAGAGTACGCAGTTTATTGCTTCCGACTCATTTCATCTCTCAGGAAAAGAAAAACCACCCAATTTCTAGGAATCGTATGCCAATAATAGTTCAAACGACGTATATGGAGTGTTTTTTAATACTCCTTAAAATTGTTTAGTGGTTAATGATCTGAAGAGAAACCCTTGTTTTCGTGCTGCAGAGAAACATGGAAAACAAAGTGGTCCACTGTGTTGTGTCTGCTGACTGAAAGACAGACAAAAATTGCTGTGGCTCCGGTAATTATTACATCTGTGGGTAACAAGTGATGCGGCAATGATGTCTAATGTTACTGTGGTGGGAGGGAATGAGGAATAGCGACTGAAGAAGAGACACCGACTGTGTAGAGTGGCACTTGAGTTTAGCTGCTTTAGTGTAATCATTAGTAATGGGCTGAATTCCTAAATTAGTTAGATGCTAACAGATCTAGTAATTAACAGAGTGACAGGAAAGTACTATCTTGTTTTCATCCAGCAGATGCAAGGTAGTGGAACATTTTGTTTCGTAAGTTTGCTATCGTAGCATACACATGTTTCGTCTGCAGATATATTCCTATCCCAATCACTGTAAAACTGGGCCATTCATATGCAACTAGAGTTTATAAGGAGACTGTAGACGCATATAGTACGTGCACAACTTTATACTGGTTATGGAAGTGGCAGTGATTTCTTGCGCCTTAGGCACTTTCTTTCCACAAAGCTTCGTTGTAAAGCTGGTTGCCGACTTGTTCCCTTCAGGCGTCGCCTGTCATGGAATTATTCATGAACGTATTATACTCACCTACGACAACTTCACTTGGCGTGTTAGGAGGTAAGGCGGGGCTGTCACTGTTTATATCGACTACAATAGCTGGCTCTAGATTACATGCAAGATATTGCTCAACGACATGCCGTACAGGACATCCATTCGCCGAACAAACGACTGTGTCTAGAACTTTGCATTTGTATGTTACATCATGGCAGCGTGCATTTAAGAGGGGGATAATACTCTGTCATTAATATCGTGAGTGCGAAGAAGACAATATGATGTCGATCAAAGGCGTGTGTTCATAGGGGAACACCCATCAAATATTTATTTCAAATCTAGAAGTCTTTCACTAGAGCAGATTACATCTATCATTAGGTTTTGCAATTGTCTTGGCAGTACTTCATCCTGAATTGCCGGTATTTTAAGATCAAAGACAGCTGCCAGTCAACATAAAGTTAACAGATTTGTCGAGGACATTCATTCAGTGGCCGCTGGTGGAGATTTGTTTAACATATGACGAGTTCAGGTTCTCCCAAATTCCTATACGATAAACCCCTCATCACTTCTGTGGACCACTCGTGTCACTAGACGCCATTCTAATATTTACGGTCTCCTTCGTCACTAAGGAGAAGCTGTTACAGTTAAGGGCGCTATGGAAGCACAACGCTTTTTACCCTTTTGTGGTGGAAATTGGACTTATTTTTCCTGCCAAGAAATTCTTTTGTGTTTGCCGATAAGTTGCTAGGAATTGGATGTGATAAACAGTACGCCTGCTTATATAAATTTTCGATAATTCTTCTAGAATTCTTGTTATGAAATCTCAATTCTGAAAAAAATATTAAAAAAAAATGGTTCAAATGGCTCTGAGCACTATGGGACTCAACTGCTGTGGTCATAAGTCCCCTAGAACTTAGAACTACTCAAACCTAACTAACCTAAGGACATCACACACATCCATGCCCGAGGCAGGATTCGAACCTGCGACCGTAGCGGTCGTGCGGTTCCTGACTGTAGCGCCTTTAACCGCTCAGCCACTCCGACCGGCAAAATATTTAAAGTCGCAAATACTTCCACGGTTGTATTAACCCATTACACAGTTCAGTACGAAACGAAATGTTAAAATTTTCTAGAATAAAATTCAGATATGAAACATTCGAGTGATTGAAAAGCTCTTAATGGTATTTGGCCGTTATAAGGAAAAGCAATATATATCGGGGAAATAATATACATAAACGGGTCAGAAACATTTTCTCTTCTATTGCTTTCTCTCTTTCCTGCACAGTTGAAGAAATTCTCTTGTCCGAAGTTGAACAAGGCATCAAGTGATGGTTGAAAAGTATATTTTTGCTATAGGAGAAGGTCTATCGAAGACTCTGCGCCGGACAAAGTGGCCGAGCGGTTCTTGGCGCTACAGTCTGGAACCACGCGACCGCTACGGTCGCAGGTTCGAATCCTGCCTCGGACATGGATGTGTGTGATGTCCTTAGGTTCTAAGTTCTAGGGGACTGATGACCTCATAAGTTAAGTCCCATAGTGCTCAGAGCCATTTTTTTTTAATTCTTCGAATAAGCAAAGGGACGTAGGGAGGCTCGCGAGGATAAGAGTGGGAGAATATAGGAACATGGAATTACTTCCCAAAGGAGGCCTTAGTGGTTGCCTTTGTTACGTTAAAGTCCTCCTGACGTGCATACACGTGGTACAGTAGGACATACTTATTCATCTGGAATCGCGAGGCATTTCAGCTATTAACGTTAAATATCGCGTCAGCCCCTGTAGCTACACTTCTGACATCCAGTAGAACAACAGAACATTTGTGAGGAGTGTTACTTTTGTTTTAGGACTCAGCCGTTCGATTACTTTAATTTTTTTGCTAAATTACCAGTGACAATCTTAGAAGCGACTAGTATATTTTTTTCAATAATTAAGTTACGGTAAACTGGCAGAGATGTACAAATGACCGTCTGCTAATCTTTTTTATGCTTTTCCGTTACACTTTTCTGACAGTGTGCAGAGAGCGATAAATTCGTGCGATGGTAGATTTGTCATAGTTTATCACACGTGTATCGCCATGGATTACAATCGTGACAAGGCGTACTTCAAAGCCAAACGCTCTTCCTGAACTCTTCCAATCATTCTGTTGAAACACTTCCTCTGATAAACCATTTTCGCCATGACACTCTATCCCACGACAGTACCGGTCCCCCGACCCGCCTTCACTTCATTTTCTACTTTAGTAACCTGAAAAAGGAATCGAGTAGTTGGAACAGCTCGATTTTGTTTATTTGACACGCGATGCACCTGCTTCAGCTCGCAGATACCACAAACTTCCTTCATACCAATCATGTTAGAGACTTATTTACAAGCATAACCTTCCAAGTATCGACTGAAAGGTCACAGGGTAAATAATGTCTTACGAAAACACTGCAATGGAAACAAAAATTGAAACTTATTTTATGCAGTACTTATCATAAGACTGTTAAACGGTACAGCTACTTGGCATTAAAATTTAATTAGCATCCTAAGAAATGAAACCAATGTACACATTTGAAAGAACAATGCGGTTCGGTTATTATTGTTGTTGTGGTCTTCAGTCCTGAGACTGGTTTGATGCAGCTCTCCATGCTACTCTATCCTGTGCAAGCTTCTTCATCTCCCAGTACCTACTGCAACCTACATCCTTTTGAATCTGCTTAGTGTATTCATCTCTTGGTCTCCCTCTACGATTTTTACCTTCCACGCTGCCCTCCAATACTAAACTGGTGATACCTTGATGCCTCAGAACATGTCCTACCAACCGATCCCTTCTTCTAGTCAAGCTGTGCCACAAACTTCTCTTCTCCCCAATCCTATTCAATACTTCCTCATTAGTTATGTGATCTACCCATCTAATCATCAACATTCTTCTGTAGCACCACATTTCGAAAGCTTCTATTCTCTCCTTGTCCAAACTATTTATCGTCCATGTTTCACTTCCATACATGGCCACACTCCATAAAAATACTTTCAGAAATGACTTCCTGACACTTAAATGTATATTCGATGTTAACAAATTTCTCTTCTACAGAAACGCTTTCCTTGTCATTGCCGGTCTACATTTTATATCGTCTCTACTTCGACCATCATCAGTTATTTTGCTCCCCAAATAGCAAAACTCCTTTACTACTTTAAGTGTCTCATTTCCTAATCTAATTCCCTCAGCATCACCCGACTTAATTCGACTACATTCCATTATCCTCGTTTTGCTTCTGTTGATGTTCATCTTATATCCTCCTTTCAAAACACTATCCATTCCGTTCAACTGCTCTTCCAAGTCCTTTGCTGTCTCTGACATAATTACAATGTCATCGGCAAACCTCAAAGTTTTTATTACTTCTCCATGGATTTTAATACCAACTCCGAATTTTTATTTCGTTTCCTTCACTGCTTGCTCAATATAAAGATTGAATAACATCGGGGATAGGCTACAACCCTGTCTCACTCCCTTCCCAACCACTGCTTCCCTTTCATATCCCTCGACTCTTATGACTGCCATCTGGTTTCTGTACAAATTGTTAATAGCCTTTCGCTCTCTGTATTTTACCCCTGCCACCTTCAGAATTTGAAAGAGAGTAATCCAGTCAACATTGTCAAACGTTTTCTCTAAGTCTACAAATGCTAGAAACGGAGGTTTGCCTTTCCTTAATCTAGCTTCTAAGATAAGTCGTAGGGTCAGTATTGCCTCACGTGTTCCAGTATTTGTTCGGTTATTAAGAACTGAATCATCCAAATCACAAAGAGTTAATGGAGAGATCATTTGTAGAATATTACTGCGGGATACGTTAAAAATTTTACTTTATATACTTTGTTCCAAGGAAATGATATTTACTACAGGATGCAGCTGCACGAAAACTGTTGACTTAAGATGCTACTAATGTTAACTGTAAATAAATAACAGTCGACACTGCAACATTTTTATGTGTTCTAATATTTTTCATGTTAAGGACCAGAGGTAGCGGTTGTTAAGGTAATCGTTGTAAATATTTTATCATAAAAGCACTAATATTAGGAACGTAATCCACAGCAACGCGTTTCGGTAGTGAAGTTCCAATCACCTGGCTGTCTGAGTTAACCTTACATAAAATACACTTCAAAAGCACTCAAGGTCAAAATACAAAAACAAATAAAGTTATTTAAAAACAGCATTTATACAATAAGACGAGGTTGTCACGTCGGAATATTTTGACCTTGATTACTTTTTAAGTGCGTTTTATGTAGGATTAACTTAGGCAGCCAGATGATTGGAACTTGACTCCCCAAATGCGTCGCTGAGGATAATGTTTCTAATATTAGTGGTTGTACCTTAAAATATTTATAGCCTTTTATGAATAGTAATTGACAGCACATGTTGAATAAGTGACCTATACATTGAATGGAAGGCCATAAATTGATCTTTAAAGAGTCATTAGAATATAAGATCGTATACGAATAGGGTATAATATTTTAGACTGATGTGTACGGAGCAGTATTCTAATAATGAAACACTTGTTGGTCAGACTGCATTACGGTCAGTGATAGTGGCCATGTGGTCACCCCCGTGCCACCATTTATGCAGCAAAGGATCCTTACGGGAGGAATGACATCACAGCCACTATTGATTTCACCAGACCTGCTGAAAGTAACCATATTTAGGACCCTATAGTATGATGGTCCTCCGTTACTGTTGTTGACTTCAACGGTTCGTGGCTGTCTCAACGACTGAAATCTACAAGCAGAGCACCATCCGCGCCACATGAGTCTGTCCTGTCGTCAGTGGTATAAATAACGTTTTGGTTTGTTGCAGGAATACCAATAAATTACTTTGTGAATTGTGATTCAGTATTAGTATAAATCATCTTGATCTGTAGGCCTAATTCGACACATTTGAGTAAAACAACTACCATTCCAGTGTTCACCTTATGTCCTAGACTCTAAGTGCTACATAGATCAGAGTGATGTCAGTTATCCCTCCTGAAGAACTTTAGTTGACTAAAGAAACAAAGCGACAAAAGAATATGCGAATAGCATATGGTGGTTTATACTTCTCGCATCGATAATAGGACACCACCGGAAAGACTTGTTTGGTGAATCATTTACTCACTTGCTGTCTCATATGCTTTGACACATACAGGATCTATTTTGGCAGGTGACTTGATCTTTTCTATCATCAGTTACCTGCAAAAATTCAGTAATCCCTGTTTAAGCAGCAGCACTGTTCAGTGTCAGAATACGTGTAAATAGGAAATCAAGTTTTAGGATGTGCTAAGAAGTTCTTCGATGATGGTTGAAGGACAAGACTCGTGTCCTCAGAAACACTTTCGAAATAAATTTCATTACCTTTGAAACGTCCCCTTAGAAAAATTTATGAATTACTGTGCTGGTAAACCTCTTGCATTATTTGATTTTCAAACAGCTGAGCAGAACTGAACGTACTAAGACATTTCTCTCTTTACTTATTGTGATCATCACTAAACTGGCACACAATATTTTTAGCGCAACGCAATCTGACTTTCAAAAATCCTTACAAAAGAATGGCCCTGACTAACAATAACCTATAACTTTCATGAATCACTTACCTCACAAAAATCTTCATTACTCGAACTACTGCAATACAGCGAGCGCCAATACTGCCAGCTAAATAAAGGATTCTAACTACTGAAGGCACTAACTACTGATAGGCATAGTTACCAAAGAGAGATCTTGATAGAGAACAAACAATGTATTTACCTTAATAATCTTCAAAAGTCATCATATGTATATATCTATCAATTCATGACATCCATCTTTACAAATTTACTCTTTCTGATGGAGTCACGTCCAGATCATCCGCTCTCAAAACTCCGCCATTTCTCTCCCCACGTCCACCAATGCTGGCGGCTCACCTCCAACTGCGCAACGCTACGCGTTGCCAACAGCAATGCCAACCAGCCACAGAATAGACACAGCACAGCCAGTGCTTTTCATACAGAGCGCTACGTGGCGTTACCAATATAAAAACCTAAACAGCCTCCTTACATAAGACTAGTGTCCTCAGAAACACTTCCGAAATAAATTTCATTACCTTAAAATGACTTAATAAAACTTTACGAGTGTGTAACGTTTTCAATGTTTTGAAGTGCACCTTGCTTCTCTTTGACAACCTTTTGTGGAAGTTTCAGTAGTTTGTACAAATTGTGTACCGCACTAGAACTCGAGATTCTATCACCTATGGTTTGAACTGCGTTCCTTCTGTCAGTTTCCCCTAGCAAGCTTCGTGGTCTGACTCATAAAATCAGTCTCCACGTTACTTTTCCTTTTATTGTCTTCCGAAGAGTTGAAGTTCAACTAGAATATTACAGTAGAACAGTGCCGAAATTTCTCGTCGACGCAAACTCCTCTAGCGAAGAAGAGTTCATTCGTACGTCATTTCTTGATTCGTTACTCGGCAGAATAAACAAATGTTTGAAACGGTTTAGAAGTCCTTTTGAGTCGTTCGTTTGCCCCTTATCGCCTTAAAATATATGTCATCAAAGAAATTAATTTTGAGAATGCCTTAAAGGGTTATGAAAACATCTCTTTATTATAACAAGTAGTTTCGATGAGTACTTTTTGTGTAATTCCATGTTATCGGTAATTTGAGAGACCTACTGTAGTTTGTACAGTTACATACACATGCATGTCTTTTTTAAAATAAGAGTCTCGCTCACCCGTCTAACTACAGGTACATCCATAGGTGGACGAGACTCTGGGTCATAAGCTATCCAGAAAGGACACAATCACTGCATGATATCTCCGTAAGGAATCAAACCATCATCCAGGAGAAAAAAGAGGTGTCATTAAAACCTTGATGGCCAGAGCCAACAAAATCTGCGAGCCGGTTTATTCGCAGGATGAATTAAATTAATTACGATCTTTTCTCCCATTCATTAATAAAATTACGGATCGTTTCGGGGAAGTTTTGGCCAAATATGGGGTCTAAACGATCTTTAGACCCACCAAAAAGATTAAGGAATATTTGAAAACAGCAAAAGATGCGCGGCACCAGCTAGCAGCACAGGGTACATAAAATTCCATGCAGTTGCGGGCAAGTGTATTACTCGCGCAAACGAAGTTGACACTCGGCGCGGTGCCTTATGGGAGCGACTGTAAAGGTATTTCCCATTCAGTCACTCCCATCAGCCAGCGCGCCGAGTGTCAACTTTGTTTGCGCGAGTAATATACTGGAACTGAGAAAAAAGTGTCGACACACGCACAGCCAAACAGCAAAGGAACTGTTGTCTGGGACATAACGAAAAATGGGCCGTAGGAGAATATGTTTTTCGACGTGGGAACTACGAAATAAAATTCAATGAGACGAACGTTTTAACAAGGCCATCGCATTAACATGCACCCATACATAGAGAAGCAAGAGAGATTCATAAACATCATAATAACTTTAATGGAAAAGAAGAAGGTTTGAAGTTAGATAAAATATGGATGTCAACTTTGCGCCAACAGAATGGCAATCGATTATTTTTAATCGAGAATGATGACACCATTCAGAGATAGTCATACAGTCAGTATCACGTGAGATATGGTGATACCCTCTAGGCGTCTATAAATGCGAGAGCCCCTCAGACCTCAGAAGCAGTAGCCATTTTACCTCGGAAGATGCCTCCCACGGGAGACGAAACGTTAGGAAGTAGAGGTTTATAATTTATATAAAAAAACAGCTACCAGCCACATGTGGCTGGTAGCTGTTTTTTATATAAATTATAAACCTTAAGTACAACAGCCACGTTTCTCAACATGTCGACTTTCGACAAAATAGCGTTAGGAAGTAGTTTTACACATCGACGCGGCATCTCAGCCCGGAAGTTTTAACTGAAAAATATGTCGGTCATGAAAGCCTACATTGTATGAATACCTCGAATAGACTTCGAATATGGCATCTGTTCTGTAAGCCATGTTAAATTATTCATGTTCGTTTGTTCTGAGACATTGCTGTCCATACTTCAAACCACTGCGTTTGGTGGATATTAATCGTGACATTTATGCGAGTTTAAAATTTTGACGTTTATTTCGTAGTCTCGCTTTTCACGTGTTGACGGATGTACCTTCTGACAAATTCGTTCGGCACCATTAACCTTGTGTACGATTATTATGAAGATAGAAATTGTCAGGTGAGTCCCCAAATAATAAATTGGACTGTGCATTGTTTCTGATTAGCAAGAAGGGTCGTAACTTGTGGTTTTATTTCAACACACAGGATGAGAGCAGCACCTGCCACCTTCATCTAACTCCATACTGCACTTCGACAGGTGACAAATTCTTTTCTTTTCACGGTGTCTTATTTCCTCGGCAGGGCGCTTATAATGCAATTTATAATTTGTACTATTTCTGATTAGTTGTGTTGTGGTTTCCGAGTAATTAGTGGTGCCCTTAATATGGTATTGTGTTCCTTTGCCAACATGGAGAATTATAAAGCGAAGAACACCACTGAACTCACTGATATAAGTAGTAACCAGATTTATCGAAAGCAAAAATCAAGAACAGTATCTGAAATAAGTGACAGTTCAACACGAAAAGTAGTCTACTTCGCAAATTTTCATACGCTTATGTCATATGGTATTATTTTTTGGGGTAATTCTTCTGATTCAAAAAGGGTATTTTTGGCTCAAAACCGGGCTGTTCGAGCTATATGTGGTGTAAGTTCGAGAACCTCTTTTCGACCCCTATTCAATAGTCTGGAAATTCTGACATTGCCCTCACAGTATATATTTTCTATTAGCTTATTCCCAAGAGTTAGCAGCTTTCACTCAGGTAATAGTAGGCAGAAATCAAATCTGCATGTGGAATGCACTTCCTTGACTCTTGTGCAGAAAGGAGTGCACTATTCTGCTGCATCCATTTTCAATAAGCTACCACAAGAACTCAAAAATCTTAGCAGTAGCCCAAACACTTTTAAGTCTAAACTGAAGAGTTTCCTCATGGCTCACTCCTATTCTGTCGAGGAGCTCCTGGAAGAGCTGAAAAATTAAGCAAATTCCAGTGTTACATTGTTGATTTTCTTTATTTAAACTTACGAACTGTCGCCTGAATACGTTTCATATATTGTTACATTGTTGATTTTCTTTATTTAAACTTACGAATTGTCGCCTGAATACGTTTCTTATATTTCATTTTATCTGTTTCTACTATCGTGTTATAATTTCATGTATTGACTCGTTCCATGAGCATGGAGACTTCTCCTTAATTTGGTCCCACGGAACAATAAATAAATAAATAAATAAATAAATAAATAAAAAATTACCACCCTCGAGGAAATGGGAACTTACTTACACAAAATTAGTAAAAAGGAGGATCTGATAAGATTTCTAAGGGAAAAGTGTTTCCAGCAGTGGAAGACATTATCACAAATGAACTTGAAAACGACTCCAGTGTAAGCCTCTTCTGTGCAGATACTCTTGTGCAGGTAAACTTGTACCGGTAAAAATGCACAGGTAAAAGCGCGCAGGTAATCTGCCCAAGTCCCCCTACCAGGTAAACTGGAATGTGTGTGACGCCTTTAACGAATGTGACGTTTATAGCGCCGTTGTGTGACGTCCCGGTGAGCGTTTACAGCGGCCTCAAAACAGGTGTTTGCTCACGGCGGCAGGTGCAGCGTACTCACTGGATGCCGCTGGCCGAGGTGACGGGAGGATCCGGGGGCACGTAGAGCACGGCCGGGGTTCCCGGCGGGCCCGGCGGCAGCGGCGGCGGCAGCGCCTCGTTGCTGGAGTCGTTGTGCGCGCAGCAGCTGCCGAACATGAACGTGTCCACGCACATGCCCACGTGCCGGCCCTCGCTCTTGATGCACTCCCACACGAACATGCACGTGCCCTCCACGCTGTTCACCGAGCACGGCTTCGGGCTGATCTTGTAGCCTGCAACACAGCAACCGCGTCCCATGTAAGTTTCGGCTTCGGAGCTCCCGTGGTATCGTCTCTGTATTCTTCCTCTTCGGACTTAACAGCGACCTCGTGTACGGTGGAATACACCTCTTAAATTACTTTTGGCTCGTTAAAGATATTAATTGTAATCTCTTGTCACCTAGACAAACTGGCTCATGAAACAAAAAGTAAAGCATTGACGTAAATCATTAATAACTGTGATATAGGCATCAACTTCGTTTTCTAATCGACATTTTTGGGCCAGAATGACTGACTCTTCTGACAGAAATTCAATGATACAACAGTGCCGTAGGCCTGACGAGAAATTGTGCTGTGATCCTCAGATCGATGACCCGCGTGGGATTAGCCGAGCGGTCTCAGGCGCTGCAGTCATGGACTGTGCGGATGGTCCCGGCGGAGGTTCGAGTCCTCCCTCGGGCATGGGTGTGTGTGTTTGTCCTTAGGATGATTTAGATTAAATAGTGTGTAAGCTTAGGGACTGATGAACTTAGCAGTTAAGTCCCATAAAATTTCAAACACATTTGAAAATCAGATCGATGACGGCTTTCATGTAGTTCTCTACGCAAGTCTATCCTACGAATCTTCATCTCTGCATGCTTGCTGCATCCTACATCTACTTGAAATTGGTCTTCCTATACGATTTTTTTATCTCCCTACCACTTCCTTCCATTACCAAATTAACAATTCTTTGACGGCTCAGGATGTGTTCTCTCAACCGATACCTTCTTTTAGTCAAGATTTACCACAAAGCCCTTTTCTCTCCTATTACATCATTAATTTATCCATGTTAATGGTGATTTAGCTCTGTCTCGTTGCTCGAAGAACTACCGCAACGATCCACTTTTGTACACTTTTATTTGTGTCAAGAAGCGTTTCGGTCTTCCACCTATCTTCAATTGGCGAAACAAAATTTATATCTTCATCTATATAACGTGATGTGTGCAAAACAACAAATCGCAATGCTGTATAAAAACTGGCTCTTTGCCGCATTTCTTCAAGTAACCTCTTCATTACTTACTGATATTTCATTCCGATTTTTAGCATTCTTCTAATGCACAGCATTTCTATTCGCTTCTTATCTTTACTGCTTACCGGACACTTTTCACTGCCACATAACATTGCAATCCGAACAAATACTTCAAGAAATCCCCGAAATTTATAATCATTGTTAAGAAAATTTCTATTTTTCGTAAACACTTTCCTTGATATTGCAAGTTAGCATTTTATATCGCCGTTATTTCGGCCATCGTTTCTTATCTTTGTGCTCAAATAGAATAACTTGCTTACTAGTATCAACGCCTCATTTCCTTATCTTATCCCTATAGTTACTTCATTTAATTAGAATGTACACCATCACATCGATATTCATTTTATGACAGCTTTTAATGACAACCATTCCGTTAAACTGCTTTTGCAAGTCCTTTGCAATCTCTGACAGAATTACAATGTCAACGGCAATTCTTAAAGTTAAGTTTTTTTCTTATTTCTGAACTTTAATCCTCTTCCCAAATTTCTCGTTGGTCTCCTGCATTGCTTGGTCTATGAACTTAATAGCAGTGGGGATAGGCTACTACACAGTCTTACTTCCGTCTCTGTTATTGTCCCCATTCCAAGCCCTTTGACTCTTACAACTGCTGTCTGATTTCTGTTAAAGTTGTAGATAGCTTTTCGCTTCCAATATTTTATACTAGACAATATCACTGTTTCAAAGAGAGTGTTCCATCGAACATTATCGAAAGTATTTTCTAAAATACAGATTTGCCGTTATTCAACGTATAATCAAAGTCCCAGAGCCAATATTGCCATACGTGTTTTTACACTTTTCCGGAACTCAAATTGCGCTTCTGACAGATCGACTTCTACCGGTCAGTCGATCCTTTAGTGTATAATGAAAAGAAAACACGGAGTAAAAATATTTTGAATATGGTGATTTTTGTACTGTTGTGTTGTGCCCGTTTGAATGGTGGGCAGGTTACACCATTAGCCATGGTATCTGTCACCATCGAGGCAAGCGATACTTGTTGTTTACACCACCTTCGACAGGGAGTGGAAGGAATCTTTTGGCCAGCATGCCGTTAATGAGGCCACAAGAACAGCACAAAAATCCTCAAATCAATGTATTTTTGCTTTGAAATTTACATCATACATAAAAAGATATCACTGAATCTCTCTCAAACATATACGGTGTTTTCGCCCAAAAAATGCCGTAATTGCATTAAAAAAATTGATACATGTATCTCGATGACCATTGAAACTGCGAGAAAGTATTGGAATTCATCTACGTCTACACGGATACTCTGCAAATCACATTTAAATACCTGGCAAAGGGTTCATCGAACCACCTTCTTAATTCTCTATTATTCTAATCTCGTATAGCGCGCGGAAAGAACGAACACCTATATCCGTACGAGCTCTAATTTTCCCATTTTATCGTGCTGATCGTTTCTTCCTATGTAGGTCAGTGTCAACAAAATATTTTCACATTCGGAGGAGAAAGTTGGTGATTGAAATTTCGTGAGAAGATTCCGTCGCAACAAAAAACGCCATTCTTTTAATGATGTACAGCCCAAATCCTGTATCATTTCAGTGACACACTGTCCCATATTTCGCGATAATACGAAACGTGCTGCCCTTCTTTGAACTTTTTCGATGTACTCCGTCAGTCCTATCTGGTAAGGACCTCACACTGCCCAGTAGTATTCTAAAAGAGGACGGACAAGCGTAGTGTAGGCAGTCTCCTTAGCACATCTGTTACATTGTCTAAGTGTCCTGCCAATAAAACACGGTCTTTGGTTAGCCTTCCCCACAACATGTTCTATGTGTTCCTTCCAATTTAAGTTGTTCGTAATTGTAATACCTAGGTATTTAGTTGATTTTACGGCTTTTAGATTAGTCTGATTTATCGTGTAACCGAAGTTTAACGAATTCCTTTTAGCACTCATGTGGATGACCTTACACTTTTCGTTATTTAGGGTCAACTGCCAATTTTCGCATCATTCAGATGTCTTTTCTAAATCGTTTTGCAATTTGTTTTGATCTTCTGATGACTTTATTAGTCGATAAACAACAGCGTCATCTGCAAACAACCTAAGACGGCTGTTCAGATTGTATCCCAAATCGTTTATATAGATAAGGAACAGCAAATGGCCTATAACACTACCTTGGGGAACGCCAGAAATCACTTCTGTTTTACTCGATGGCTCTCTGTCAGTTACTACGAACTGTGACCTCTCTGACAGGAAGTCACAAATCCAGTCACTTAACTGAGACGATATTCCATAAGCAAACGATTTCGCTACAAGCTTCTTGTGTGGTACAGTGTCAAAAGCCTTCCGGAAATCCAGAAATACGGAATAGATCTGAAATCCCTTGTCAATAGCACTCAACACTTCATGCGAAGAAAGAGCTAGTTGCGTTTCACAAGAACGATGTTTTCTAAACCATGTTACTGTGTGTCAATAGACCGTTTTCTTCGAGGTTCGAACACAATATATTTATATTATGAATCTCTCCTCCCTAAGGCTCTGGATTAAAAGAGATTACAAATACCTTTAATGAGACAAAAATAGTTTGTGGTAAATAAGTTAGGCGCCCCACGCTTTACGTAATTCAGACACAAACTTAGTCGCGTGTGTTAGCGATCACAGCTATGGAGACCTATCGAAGATTTCTTTTCTTCGAAAAATGTAAATCCGATTATGATTCGGGTGTCTTTTACGCAAAATGTTAAGAGCAAATTAATAATAATAGTAAAACTCAAATTGCCAAGAATCCACTGGAAACAGAACGAATCGAATCAATTTTGAAATTTTGTGAACTATATTATGCTGTATCATGAAGACACCTTTCAGACTCAAACATTCCTATCTTTTTGCTACGCTGTGTCAGTTCGACAACATCACATAACAGCCTTGCTGGACCTCATGAGCTCAACAACCGCTTAAGACAAGAAACATTGTAGGGCAACAAATGTGTTTAGAACTATTTAAAATATGGTGATGTGAGAAATTTCTTAATTATTCTACGTTTAATTAACATTACAGCTCAAGCAGCAAAACATACACTTCTTAAATCACAAAATCGTGCTACCTAAACATTATTACATAAGAATACAGTTGGCTGTTTTTTCTTCGGTGTTAGATTCATATTTTTTTGTGCCCAGTCCCAGCTGAAAACTCGTTGATGGATTGAGAGAGGGGGATGGAACGCACCTGACGCGCCTTTATTTTGCTGGGAACTCGTCGAAGGCACAGAGCATCAAAACTGTTATTATGGAAAATGAAACGAAAGATCGAATTCGGAAAACTTACGGATCGCCATTAGCTATAATTACTTCGAGATACATGATGCACGACGACGGAGCAAGATAATGCTTAGTAGGGAAACTAAGTGTCGCACCCCGCTCAGATATAGTAGTAAAATGATCCAGTGGATAGCCCGTCAAAAAGTGAACACAGTTCAAGCATGAAAACTGGAAGAAGATGTACTGAGCTGTGCAAAAAGAAGTAAAATAAACGATGCAAGCTCATGAAGTGCAACATGACTGAATTATAAAAGTCACGTCGTCGTAGTTGTGTGGTCATGGTGATGGTCAGTGAAACGGGAGATCCGTGTTCAGACCTCCCTCGTGCCAATTTTTTTCACAAAATAATGAACTTTCCGGCCGGTCATTGCGTGTCTGCCCTCCTTCTGTAGTCTTGGCAATTGTCATACTATACATTGATTATGGAATATGAGTCCAGTAATAAAAACATATTACCGTGGCAAGTAAATGAGACGAATAGTGCGAGATGCCGCATAGTCCTCTGACAGAGATGAAAACAACATATAAACGGGTGTGGCCTATGTTAGAACAAAGGAATTCAGGAGGCAAGGCTTCCAAAACGGAACGCAAGATTCATAACCTGTGGTACTTGTGTAGAACAAATAGGAGGTACGAACGTCTGAAGGTCCTTCCTTACACCTCGCTGCTGCAAACGGACTTACACCACGAAACAGACACAAATTTGAATACAGCGAACAGACACGGCAGTGGACGGGCGTTCAGTTCATAATTTCGTGAATCAAATATGGGGAACGATGGAGATTTAAACACGAATCTCCTCCTTCCCAGTCCAACGCGGTGACCACACAACCACATTTTATCCTACATGTGGATAGGATTAATAGCCCATTTCCATGTCGTAGTCCATGAGAGCGTTTCATGTTACAAAATGATCTCCTCCTTCCCAGTCCAACGCGGTGACCACACGACCACCAACAGCAAATATCAGATTAAGTCCTTGGTTTGCAAGAGTAGAGGCGATAAGCTCTGACAAAATAATAGTTCTATCCACTTCGTTGAAGACCATGACATGCAACGGGAAGTCCCTCATTACGCCAGGAACGAAAAGGATCAACTAGGCTTTGAGTATAAGGATCTGATGCATTACGCAGCGAAACTCTCATCATACCAAACTGAATTCACGAGGCGCGTTGAGAAATGTTGCAAGTGTCACTTTTAAATTTGCCTTCGTGTACGAGACTACCACATTCCCAAAGCAGCTACAAGACCGACCAACGTGCGCTGACTCCTGAGGAAAACATGCAGCAAGTCTGCTAGCAAGACATTCAATGATACCACGAATACACTGGCAGAAAAAGTAAATGAAAGCAACAGCATAAGATTAAGGAGGAGATCGATCACAACAGTGCTACAAAAGTACAAAATGTAGCAATAAACAGAAATCAAAGTCAGCAATGGAAACAATACAAAAAAATCAGCGGCGACGTGTCAATCCAAAAATCATCGTCTCAGAGGCAACCGAAATTCTAAGTGACACAGCTGAAGTTGTGAACTTAATATGTTGGCCACACAAGCCGCAGCCGGTGGTTGGCCTCGACGATTAGTCTCCTCCCACTTCTTCGGTTCATGCGTTCTTTTCCAGCTAGTCCCATCTTAATCATACCCTCTCTGATGGCATCAGTCCATCTCAGCCGTTGTCTTTCCCTCGGTAAAAATGGAAATGAGCGTATGGCATCGTTGGCCGGGAGGCCCCATTCGGGTGAGTTCGGCCGCCAAGTGCAAGTCTTATTGCAGTAGGCGCCACATGGGTGACTTGTGCGCCGGTAATTGGGATGAAATTATTATGAGGACAACACAACACCCAGTCCACGAGCGGAGGAAATTTCCAACCCGGCCGGGAATCGAACCCGGGCTCGTTTGCACGAGAGGCAAGCACGTTAACACCCAGCTAAGCAGAGGACCTTCCCCACTGTATCTGACCTCTGACGTCTTCTTCCACTACCTACCTGGTGATCTGGCTCTCTCGGCGCATTACATGCCCGCACCACTTCAGTCCCCTCTCTTTAATCACTACCACAACGTCCAGTGATTTGTACAACTCCTGCAGTTCGCGGTTATTTCCTTTTTCTTCAGCCACGTTCATCTTTCACTTGACCAAAGTACGTCTCAGAACAACATTCTCAAATGTCAGGAGTTTCATTTCTCTCTGTTGGGTGAGAGTTCAGGTCTCTGATCCGTACAGGACCACGAGTTGTATTACAGTCCTGTAGATCCTAATCTTCGTCGATATCGATAGAAGGTGAGTCTTGAACAGCTTTCCGAATGTTAACCTTGACCTGTTTCCTGCTGGAATTCTTGCCATTATTTCCTGATTCGTCTCTTTTCTTTCACTGAGTATTGCCCCTTGATATTTGAGCTCTTTTACTCTTGCAAAGATTTTACCATCCACGTCTAAAAGTGTGTCATCGTTCTCTCTGCTCACTACGAGGTGAAGCCGGAATTATGAAATGTAGGACGCAAAGTAACTGTGGTTACTTGTTTTCTATCATTAAAAGGACTGCACTCAGACCATTACTGAACATGATTTTCTATCATAAGATACACTACTGGCCATTAAAATTGCTACAAAATGGGTATTCATTGGACAAATATATTATACTAGAACTGACATGTGATTACATTTTCACGCAATTTGTGTGCATAGATCCTGAGAAACGAGTACTCAGAACAACCACCTCTGGCCGTAATAACGGCCTTGATACGCCTGGGCATTGAGTCAAACAGAGATTGGATGGATTGTACAGGTACAGCTGCCCATGCAGCTTCAACACGATACCACAGTTCAACAAGAGGAGTGACTGACGTATTATGACGAGCCAGTTGCTCGGCCACCATTGACCAGACGTTTTCAATTGGTGAGAGATCTGGAGAATGTGCTGGCCAGGGCAGCAGTCGAACATTTTCTGTATCCAGAAAGGCCCGTACAGGACCTGCAACATGCGGTCGTGCATTATCCTGCTGAAATGTAGGGTTTCGCAGGGATCGAATGAAGGGTAGAGCCACGAGTCGTACACATCTGAAATGTAACGTCCACTGTTCAAAGTGCCGTCAATGCGAACAAGAGATGACCGAGACGAGTAACCAATGGCACCCAATACCGGGTGATACGCCAGTATGGCGATGACGAATACACGCTTCCAAAGCGCAATCACAGCGTTGTCGCCAAACACGGATGCGACCATCATGATGCTGTAAACAGAACCTGGATTCATCCGAGAAAATGACGTTTTGCCATTCGTTCACCCAGGTTCGTCGTTGAGTACAATATTGCAGGCGCTCGTGTCTGTGATGCAGCGTCAAGGGTAATCGCAACCATGGTCTCCGAGGTGATAGTCCACGCTGCTGCAGACGTCGTCGAACTGTTCGTGCAGATGGTTGTTGTCTTGCAAACGTCCCCATCTGTTGACTCAGGGATCGAGACGTGGCTGCACGATCCGTTACAGCCATGCGGATAAAATGCCTCTCATCTCGACTGTTAGTGATACGAGGTCGTTGGGATCCAGCACGGTGTTCCTTATTACCCTCCTGAACCCACCGATTCCATATTCTGCAAACAGTCATTGGATCTCGACCAACGCGAGCAGCAATGTCGCGGTAAGATAAACCGCAATCGCGATAGGCTAAAATCCGACTTTCATCAAAGTCGGAAACGTGATGGTACGCATTTCTCCTCCTTACACGAGGCATCACAACAACGTTTCACCAGGCAACGCCGGTCGACTGCTGTTTGTGTATGAGAAATCGGTTGGAAACTTTCCTCATGTCAGCACGTCGTAGGTGTCGCCACCGGCGCCGACCTTGTGTGAATGCTCTGAAAAGCTAATCATTTGCATATCACAGCATCTTCTTCCTGTCGGTTAAATTTCGCGTATGTATCACGTCATCTGCGTGGTGTAGCAATTTTAATGGCCAGTAGTGTATTTAAGCTTAAAAAACTAACAGATTTTATGGCAATAAAGTAAAACCATAAACACTTTAAGCACTAACCGCACTCGCTAAAGGCGGACATTGTTACACGACCTATAATTCTGCCGGTTTTGCTTTTAAAAAGCAGTTCAGTTAATCTGAGAAGACGCTATGTAGATGAAGTCTGAAAAGGGGCAGAACAGAACTACGGCAATACGAGAACCGATTGTGTGGGGGTTTGTTGTACTAACAAATGTCCTTGGAGTTCTAGCTAATTAAGAACGCTGTGCTAATTAAATAGGTAATATAAAATCCTCACGGACGCCTAATATTATTTCGATTCCTACAGGTTTGGAAATCTTTTACTTATGTCATTATTTCAAATACAATATTTACATTCTGTGTTTTCGTTAGCTAGTCTAGTTGGATGTTGCCCTCTCATTCATTTGCTTTGACTTGCAAGATACGTAATACGATTCCTTAGTCACCCTACTTAAAGTAATCGTAATTTATGTTCTATTAGATTCTGAAATAAATATTGCTGTGACAACATAAAACAGGAAATATCGTCAAAATAGCTAGGTGAAAACTAAAATCACGAATGTATGTAACCGCAGGCGGTCAGTCAGGTTCATTAAATTTTCGGCATGATTCAGGTTTCACTAAACTTTCATTTGAGCCAGCATTCCAGACTTTCTGCAATTAGATACTTTGGGTGCAATAAACCACTTTGAAAAATTATACTAGCCAGGAGGCCGGCGAGGTCGCTTCCGTGGTGGAAATGTGCGCCACAGGTGTTCGTCCACAGCCAGCGCCTCGGGTTGTGAAGAAATGCGATCCTAATTAGGAGAAGAGACTGGGGCCATCAGCCCCGGGCCGCGCCCCGTATCGGCCGAATACTACTTCCGGGGTCGGCAGAACAAGTGTTACTTGCCGATAGGCAGGCAGCGTTCTCACCAATCATGTATCAATTGATAGACACATTTTGTTTTCACTGAATTCTGAGCTCTTACGTTCTTTGATACAACAGTTGATGATACTGTAACTTATAGCTTATGGTGAGAATTGCGATTTGTGCTGAATTCTAGAACAAAAATTCACAATGAAATGCAGACATACGCACATCGCATAAAAATTTAATTACCTGTACGTGACGTACCGTTAATGCCGTATTACACTGCCACTATCCTCGATAAAGGCCTCAGTACATCGAAGAAGAGACTCCACAAGTTTCTTCAGGTATGCCATATCCAGCTGAACCCACTGGTCGATGATTAGATCCAGAAGAGGTACCAAGTTATGGAGATACTGACTGCTATGTTTCAGCCGCTCTTCCAAACAGTCCCAGAGGTTTTGTATGGGATTCAGATCGGGTGATTTGGTGAGGCAGTCGAGGTGCCTGAACTAGCGGGCCCAAATTGTGGTGCAGAACGCCCCCCCCCCCTCCAAAAAACAAAAAATACTCTCCGGCATGAGCTACAGTATTCGCACACTGTGGGTTAAGCGTTTCATTGGTCCATTCGTGCAGTCGACGTATGTGCATAATTTGAAAAGAAGCAGAATCACTAATGACCAGTTTCTGTGGTGTTTGGCCCAACTAAAGACACGTAGATTCATGCGAAAGTGTCATCAACTACATGTAGCGAGGTTCTCGGCTTCAAGAGTCCATTGCACACATATCCTATCGCAATGCTCACTCGGAAGCTGGCTGCAATGGAATTGTAGTCTGTCACGACTCCACGTCCATCCATCTTATTCCGTCGATTCCACGAAGCAGATTGGTACATTCACAGCACTCCACTGCTCTTACTTAACAGCAAGTTTTGAGGATCACAAGCTCGCCTGGTACCAGAGCTCCATAGCAACAAGTGTGCTGTTTTAATGGTATGTCTAATATTTTGTCTAGTGTACTTATGAGGAAAAAGTGGCGGAAATGTGATGGATTTCGTTCCAAATGCAAAGTTCTTGTGGGCAACTAATTGTTAGAATCTCAAACAATTCTACTGGGGTCGTGAAAGGCCCTGACAAAAAAAAAAAAAAAAAAAAAAAAAAAAAGGTTCAAATGACTCTAAGCACTACGGGACTTAACATCTGAGGTCATCAGTCCCCTAGACTTAGAACTACTTAAACCTAACCAACCTAAGGACATCACACACGTCCATGCCCTAGGAAGGTTTCGAACCTGCGACCGTATCAGCAGCTCGGTTCCGAACTGAAGAGATCCTGGCAGATCAGCCATTCTGAATGTGGTGTTTGAACACATTTATGATCTTCACTGTTAACAGAGATGAAATATGTATTTGATAAACACATTGCGCAGCCCCAGATATGATCCCCATTAGCTTCCCCTTCATAAGAAAGAATAAGGTCGTTAGATTTTGAACCTTCCCAGTCACATCGCTGTGAGATTTTCCAGAATTTTAGTAAATGGGTCACTTTAAAAAAAGATGGCTCTGAGCACTATGGGACTTAACATCTAAGGTCATCAGTCCCCTAGAACTTAGAACTACTTAAACCTAACTAACCTAAGGACATCACACACATCCATGCCTGAGGCAGGATTCGAACCTGCGGCCGTAGCAGTCGCGCGGTTCCGGACTGAAACGCCTAGAACCGCTCGGTCACCGCGGCCGGCCGTCATGTTTGTGACGCCCTGTTGGCAGGCATGAGTTTTCATTAAGAATTCTGGAAAGTCTTACGATTGCCACTCCATCACCTCCATATCTAGACTGAACCGCGATGACTGCAACATTAGAATATGAGAAGTGAAGTGCCTAATAATTAAAATCTCTGAGAAACACTACATTTTTGCGGAAAAGAAGACTCATTTTACTGCAACCTCTTTATGCCTAGATAAAGTGTGATAGACGTATCTCGAAAAACTGTAGCTTCGTCTCCACATTTTGGACTGCAAATACTACCAATAAAAATCTCGCGTGTATTCCGATTTACAACTACTTGCAAAGGTACAATTGCAGAAAACGACAAGCTTCATCCAACTACCTTGTATATGACTCCAGTGTATGGATGCGAGACATTATTGATGTCGTGAAGAACCGGTAATATCAATCATTTTGTGAAGTTAACCGTTTTCCTGTGCAGAGCTTCAAGCGCCTCGATATTTGTTGACTGTCTTTAGATGGACATACGTGGTGATTTGATTTTTTTAGTACTGATACTGTCTCCCTCTGTTTCTTCCTCTTTAAAGATAGTACCACTTCATATCCACCCACACCAAACAGCAAAAATCCAAATGTTTTATCAGTATAGTGCACTTAAGTTACAAGAGCTTTGCGTTAATTTTTCAGCGTTTCTTCTTATTTGGCTTATATCTGTTCTTTTCTTCTTTAAATATAAAATATTGCTTGAGGACGGTATATCGATTCTTTCTTAAGCCCCATTATGCGTCGTCAGTGTTTCTAAAGATTTATCACCAAGGATAATACATTTATGGTTCATGAATTGCTTTTATTGCAACGTGATTCGCGTGGGAACGCGGCGTACAAGGCTTTACAGCATGCTGATCGTTCAGATGTGATGAATTGCCGCTCCCACTCCCTGCCTATCGGTGTCTTTTTGTTATTTGGTTTGACGGATTTTATTACCTGTACAACAATACTGGACACACGCACTGAATGTTGTATCAAAGAATCCACACTTTTCGAGAGTAAGGAGAAATTTTGAAACTGGTAGTGGCATAATGAATATACTGACTGCGGCTGATTTGGTTTGTTAGAACTTTGTTACTTCTTGTCCTATATGTACATAAGAAGAAATTTTTGTCGCACTTTTCCAATTGGATATACCATAACTTTTCTTTTCTTTGCGTGAAAAGCGAAATAAGAAATTTGGTTGCTCGTCTCCACTTACAAGTACAGAAATATATGTTGAGTTTCCTGAGTTTAACCTAACAGGATGGAGCAAAATTATGATACTGGATTCGTATCCCGGATTTGCAGAGTTACGTTTCCCGCGTTTTCCTTGAAGTACGTGAACTGAATTTCGACACGGTGTCTTTCAAGAGTTTGTTGTATACTTGCACAGTTGTATTAGGACTCTGATTACTTGTATGTGGAAGGGATGTTCACTTCTAACCTTCTTTTTCTGTAGTTGACAGTGACAGTGATGGGCCGTGACTCATATCCCAAAAGAGGGACGTTTTATTTCCTTTGGTCATTCTGATATAGATTTATATGATGTTAAAATAACAGGCTAAAGATGGGACTTGTTTCTATTACGGTGGCGGCAAATGACTTCCTCTAACCACGTGCAACTAAGCTAGTGACCCGTTTCCAGGGACACCCCTTCGTTGGTGAGACAAACTAACCTATATTAGCCCTCAAGCCTTCAAGTCATCCAGGCCTTCGGCGGCGGAATGTCGAGAAAATATCAATCAACATCACTCATTAAGTCTTCAATGGCTAAGCACTGTTTTCATGTAAAAGAAAGTCATGATTCATAGTGTATCACTGCATGCTTACTATTCTGGCAACGATTCTCGTGACGTACATACGTTTACAAGGGACCTACAGGTACATGACTACTCTGAAATTCACATTTAAATACCTGAAAGAGGGTTCGTCGGATCACCTTCAAGCTATTGCTTTACCGTTGCATTCTCGAATAGGGCGCGGGAAAAAGAACACTTAAATCTTACCATGCGAGCTCTGAAGGAACCCTACTGCTAGGTATGAACAAGGGTAAGAGTTTTGGACCATTCTCTGTATATAGCAAATAGTAAATATACAAGTTCCCTTGATATCTGGAGCTTTTCCTGGAACCAAAGCCACAGAAGTTCACTGCATATCTCAGCTCAGCAGTGCTTTGACCCCACTCCTTGAGAGGTGTGCTTGTCGACGTGCTTGGAGCTATTTCTGTTTGCATATTAATTGTGTCATCATCGCCTCGCCATATAATTATTTAACTCGATATAATCCGAGACAGGTAAGACTCAAGCATGTATCTTTATGTCGAAGTGCGGAAGCTCTGTGGGCTTCAGAAGTGAGTACCCTAAAATGCATGTGGGTCAGTCACTCACTGGCGTGATACAGACAGTGGCATGCCAAGTGGTCAGCGACCATTTGAAAATCCTTTTTCATTTACGGGGTTATGCTTCTTAATTGGGGGAATACGGATTGTAAGAGACAGGCTGTGGCTATAAAGGGGCCGTGTATTAACTGTCTACTGCGTAATTTCTTTTTTTGGTGACGAAGTACAGGCGTATGTTGCGCCATGTGTTCACACTCGCAATGCAAATCCTTCAAAAAACGTACTTTATTTAGAAATGCCTGAGTCTCGGTGTGCTTTCTTTCGGGTCCCTCCTCGCTACCTTAGCGGTTGATCGTTGGTTTTCAATTTATGAGTAGTAATCAGTTGCACGTAAGTATTTTTAAAAACATCAACAGGCTCGCCGGCGCCACACCAATTAATACTATTCAAGGAACTTCAACCGATTGATGTGATGGACCTCCCGTCGGAGGTTCGAGTCCTACCTGGGGCATGGGTGTTTGTGTTGTTGTTAGCATAAGTTAATTTAATTAGTGTGTAAGTCTAGGGACCGATGACCGTAGCACATTTGAACATTTGATGTGATGGAGTTGTCAGCGCATTGGACGCGCATTTGGGAGAACGCCTGTTCAAATTCCCGTCCGATCATTCAGACTGACATTTTCCTTGATTTCCCGGTTAAGGCAAATGCAGGAATGGGTCCTTCGAAAGGGCACGGGAGATTTCTTTCTCCACTTTTCCTAATGAGGGCTTGTTCTCCGTCTCTAATGGTCTTGTTGTCGATGGAGCGTTAAACTTTTATCTCCCTTTTCTTTTCTTCCAAAGTACTTCAATTAAGTAGCGTTTCTTCACGAAAAAGGCTTACAGCCCTTTCGACTTCGCGTCAGACTACAATTAGTCGTAATGACAGATAAGTAACATGGGGTTATTCCGTCTTTTGGAACTGTAATAAAATCTTGTTTGGAACAAATTCATTTCGCTTTCATTTAAAGTAGCTTCAGTGGTCTCTATAAGATTGTAATTTTGTTTACAAATCATTTTGTCGAGATCATAAACAGTTATCATGTTTAAAATTATTTTTACTAGTCACATTTTTGGCTCCTTCATATTTCATGGGTTCCTTCACGCCAAACGTGCGATTTATAGCATAGTGCACCTGACTGATACATGAAATAACATCTACGGATGAACAACACTCCTACAACTACCACTAATACTACCACTAGAAGCAAAAACGCGAGTAATTTGTAATTTAATCACAGGAACTATTTGTGATCTCGATAAACCGATTTGTAAGCAAAATCGCAATTATTACAGCGACCACTGAAGATATTGTAAATAAAAGCGAAACGTATCTTACCCAAATAAGACTCTTCTTACAGTCGCAGAAGACGGAATAAGTGCCACATTACTTGTGAAACTGCGACTGCGGAAGAGAGAGCTCTAAAACAAAAAAGGACAGAGATGTTCTTTTTTCTTATTTATATTGGCTTTTGGTTTCATGACCATTCAACCAACCATAAGTTAAACACTTCGGTAAGAACTGTCAGTTTTGATAACTATCTCTGTACACATTTCAATTCATTTATAGCAATGGAAGTATAAATTTTACAACACTGGTATGCATACACTACGTTTATTTATAGCAAAATTTGATTTAAAGTAAGTTATAACAAAAGTGTATTACTTTAACTAAATAACTGTATACAAATACACTTCAATTTATCTCGAATGAAAAACAGCCCACAGTTGCACTAATTATGTTAATTAACATAATTAGTGCAACTGTGGGCTGTTTTTCATTCGAGACAATTTCGTAACGGTTGCTGGTGTTGCTGCCATGATGAAAACAACACTTCAGTTTATATGTCCGATTTGTCTTTCGACATACTGGCTTACTGGGATCCGCTCTCTAGGCAATGCAGTTTTTAAAATTAAAGCAATTACAGCCCTCGGTGGCAAAAATTAATTCTTTTGACCTGGTTTCGGCACTTCTATGACTGCCTTCATCAGAAACTAAACATTCAAACTGGCCTATAATAGACGTACAAAAATTATGGGGAAATATTTTCATAAAAGTGTAAGTATTTACTAACAGTACAAGAAAGAAACAGTACTTACATGTCACGTATAAAATAAATATCAAGTGATATTTAGTCACTAAAGCTTTATCGCTTTATAAAATAAATATGAAGCGATATTTGGTCACTAAAGCTTTGTCGCTTGATATTTATTTTATGCTTGACATGTAAATACTGTTTCTTTCTTGTGCTGTTAGTAAATACTTACACTTTTATAAAAATATTTCCCCATAAATTTTGTACTGATGTTATAGGCCAGTTTCAGTGTTTAATTTCTGATGAAGGCACTCATAGAAGTGCCTAAACCAGATCAAAAGACTTAATTTTTGCGACCGAGGGCTGTAATTGCTTTAATTTTAATTTGTAAACGGTCACTGACCACGCAGCCATGTTTAAAATTTTAATAATGCAGTTTTTCGTTTCTGCTCTGCCCCTCAGAGTGGCCGTTCTCAACTATAGCGTTCTGTTAGCGGTTTCCTCCTCCTCCTTGCCGCACTCGTAGGATCTAGATTTTGACGTGGCTGATTATATGGACACTCTTAATTCCTTGAGAGCTGTGTACATGAGTTTATACACCTAACGGCTGCGGTGGCAAAAGAGTGATAACGGAGTAGGGAGCTTTGGACAGCACAGCACTCAGAATGAGATTTTCACTCTGCAGCGGAGAGTGCGCTGATATGAAACTTCCTGGCAGATTAAAACTGTGTGCCGGACCGAGACTCAAACTCGGGGATTTTGCTTTCCGCGGGCAAGTGCCCAACCATCTGAGCTACCCAAACATAACTCACGTCCCGTCCTCACAGCTTTACTTCTACCAGTACCACGTCTCCTTCCTTCCAAACCTAAAATAAGCTCTCCTGCGAAACTTGCAGAATTAGCACTCCTGAAAGAAAGGATATTGCGGAGACACAGGCTGGCGTATGTTTCCAGAATGAGATATTCACTTTGCAGCAGACGGTGCGCTGATATGAAACTTCCTGGCAGATTAAAATTGGGTGCCGGACCGAGAGTTGGCAGGAGAGCTTCTGTAAAGTTTGGAAGGTAGGAGACGAGGTACTGACAGAAGTAAAGATGTGAGGACGGGGCGTGAGTCGTGCTTGGGTAGCTCAGTTGGTAGAGCACTTGCCCGCGAAAGGCAAAAGGTCCCGAGTTCGAGTGTCGGTCCAGCACACGGTTTTAACACCAAGAAGAAATGCAGATGATAAACGTACATTCATTCGACAAATATATTATACTACAACTGACATGTGATTACATTTTCACGCAATTTGGGTGCACAGGTCCAGAGAAATCAGTACTCAGAACAACCGCCTCTGGCTGTAATAACGGCCTTGATACACCTGGGCATTGAGTCAAACAGAGTTTGGATGGCGTGTACAGGTACAGCTGCCCATGCAGCTTCAACACGATACCACAGTTCATCAAGAGTAGTGACTGGCGTATTGTGACGAGCCAGTTGCTCGGCCACTATTGACCAGACGTTCTCAATTGGTGAGGGATCTGGAGAATGTGCTGGCCAGGGCACCAGTCGAACATTTTCTGTATCCAGAAAGGCCCGTACAGGACCTGCAACATGCGGTCGTGCATTATCCTGCTGAAATGTAGGGTTTCGCAGGGATTGAGTGAAGGGTAGAGCCACGGGTCGCAACACATCTGAAATGTAACGCCCACTCTTCAAAGTGCCGTCAATGCGAACAAGAGGTGACCGAGACGTGTAAACCAGCGCCAGTATGGCGATGACGAATACACGCTTCCAATGTGCGTTCACTGCGATGTCGACGAACACGGATGCGACCATCATGATGCTGTAAACAGAACCTGGATTCATCCGAAAAAATGACGTTTTGCCATTCGTGCACCGAGGTTCGTCGTTGAGTACACCATCGCAGGCGCTCCTGTCTGTGATGCAGCGTCAAGGGTAACCGCAGCCATTGTCTCCGAGCTGATAGTCCATGCTGCTGCAAACGTCGTCGAACTGTTCGTGCAGATGGTTGTTGTCTTGCAAACGTTCCCACCTGCTGACTCAGGGATCGAGACGTGGCTGCACGATCCGTTACAGCCATGCGGATGAGATGGCTGTCATGTCGACTGCTAGTGATACGAGGCCGTTGGGATCCAGCACGGCGTTCCGTATTACCCTCCTGGACACAACGATTCCATAATCTGCTAACAGTCATTGGATCTCGACCAACGCGAGCAGCAGTGCCGCGATGCGATAAACAGCAATCGCGATAGGTTACAATCCGACCTTTATCAAAGTCGGAAACGCGATGGTACGCATTTCTCCTCCTTACACGAGGCATCACAACGTTTCACCAGGCAACGCCGTTCAACTGCTGTTTGTATATGTGAAATCGGTTGGAAACTGTTCTCACGTCAGCACGTCGTAGGTGTCGCCACCGGCGCCAACCTTGTGTGATTGCTCTGAAAAGCTAATCATTTGCATATCACAGCATCTTCTTCCTGTCGGTGAAATTTCGCGTCTGTATCACGTCATCTTCGTGGTGTAGGAATTTTAATGGCCAGTAATGTAATATGGTTGGTTTACACCGTTATTGATACTCACAGCTGTGTAGAAGAATTCAAATCTTTTTCTTAGGATGGATGGTGAAGGAAATCATGTGGTGATTCATCTGGGATGGCTGCGTCTCATGACACGGATACTAGACCATCGTGTTCCTCTGTATTACGCACTTCACCCACCTGCTGCTGAGACGCGAGCGGAAGACGAGTGGAGCGGGAAATGTGAACACCTCCCCCCTCCTCCCTCCCCGTTTATAACAGGGAAAGCGTGAGGCGAGCGTAGCAATCTGTCTGAATGCTGGACGAGCTGGCTGCCCTATTAGAGCAGACAAGACGTAGGAGAGAAGTCCGAAAGCAGGCGGTAGCGGTGGCGCGCCACTTAATTGGCCGGTGTGCCCGGGATGCGGGGCGTCCCGTGGGAGCGGCAGGTAGCTCGGGATTTACGGCGCGGATCGCGTAATTAACCAGCGGCCGCAGCAGCAAGTGGAGCGCCGGCTCCGTCACGCTGCCCCTCTCGCCTCTGCACCAGCGCGACGTGTCACGACGTATATCGGAGTGATACCTCGGGTGTAAGTGCCCGTAGTCTCATTAAATTTGCTTACTAGTTGATACTTTGTAACACATTTCTTTTTGGCCGTTCCTGTGTACTTGTCCTGTTCACTTTCGTGGACGCCAGTGCTGGTCTCCGATACATCCAAGGTACGAGGTTTCTTGTCCAGCCTCGAGATGATGGCCCAGCCTTGTCTTAATCCTCCTACACGGGTTGTGGTCAAGACATCCTACTCTAGCTCAAGCGTTTGCGACTTCCCCAGGGTGCTGTTTTCCAGCACCTGATGGATAGAAATTTCTGAAGGTCCTGGCAGGAAATAGAAATTGCTACATCCGACAGATACAGAGATGAATATCCTAGCTACGCTATCTACATCTACATCATCTACATACATACTCCGCAATCCACCATACGGTGCGTGGCGGAGGGTACCTCGTACCACAAGTAGCATATTCGCTCCCTGTTCCGCTCCCAAACAGAACGAGGGAAAAATGACTGCCTATATGCCTCTGTACGAGCCCTAATCTCTCTTATCTTTGTGGTCTTTCCGCGAAATGTAAGTTGGCGGCAGTAAAATTGTACTGCAGTCAGCCTCAAATGCTGGTTCTCTAAATTTCCTCAGTAGCGATTAACGAAAAGAAAGCCTCCTTTCCTCCAGAGACTCCCATCCGAGTTCCTGAAGCATTTCCGTAACACTCGCGTGATGATCAAACCTACCAGTAACAAATCTAGCAGCCCACCTCTGAATTGATTCTATGTCCTCCAGCAATACTACCTGATAGGGATCCCCAAACGCTCGAGTAGTACTCAAGAATAGGTCGTATTAGTGTTTTATAAGTGGTCTCCTTTACATATGAACCACATCTTCCCAAAATTCTACTAATGAACCGAAGACGACTATCCGCCTTCCCCACAACTGCCATTACATGCTTGCCCCACTTCATATCGCTATCGATTACGGCGGCTCAACGGAGTGGCGCTCGTAGACAGCAACCTGCAGGAAGCGTTGCTACCAGCGGGACGTGGCTCGAGTATCCCCCAATAAACAGACGTAATACAGGGTGTCTCAAACCATTTTGGTCAAACTGAAACAGGTGATAATGGGTCCACAACTGATTATATTGAGACAGGGAAGCAATCGTGGAAAAAGAATATTTATTGTGTTATGCACATACACGACGTGCATCACATAACAACAACGTAGCTCATAATAAATTGTTCAAAGTGAGGATTGCCAGTCTCAAAGCCTGCATGGCAACGGTGTTTGAAGTTCTGCCGCATTCTCTCAAAGATCCCTGGTGTCTGTTGTACCACGAGACAGGCAGCTTGGACCCTAGCGAGGGTCCTCCATCCGTTTCTACGAGGGTTTCGTACTCCAACGCCTTGACGTAACCGCACAAGAAAAAGTCCAGAGGTGTCAAATCTGACAGTGACACTGGCCAAGGGACAGGACCTCCCCTTCCAATCCGACGATAAGGGTACATGTTGTTCAGGCTCTCACCAACATCACCATCGAGGTGAACTGCAGCACCGTCGTGTTGAAACCAACGAGGGCTGCAGTCTCCAAGAACTGTGGCAGCACTTCTTGCAGGAGCACACAGTAACGTAAACAAGTCCTCCTAGGAGGTCTTGGACAATGGCCACCCATATATTGACAGAGAATGGTTGCTGGTGGCCACTGATGTTGGTAGCATAGGGACTGTCCTCACTCCAGACATGGCTGTTGTGGCTGTTGAAAACACCATCATGGATGAACGAGGCCTCATCTGTGAACAATACAAACACTCTGGGTATTTCCGAGAGTGCTGCAGAACTCCATGTACTGTTGCAATACATGCACTGAGATTGGTGGTCATCATTTTGAACAATTTCTATGAGCTATGTTGTCGTTATGTAATGTACACAGTGTTATATCCATTGTCACAAGAAATATGCATTTCCGACCACTGGTTCCCAATCTCAGTGTAATCGGTTGTGGACACATTAACATGTACTTCAATTTTATCCAAAAAATATTGCATAGGCGTAGCTGACGCTGACGCCACAGACATCTCCACTATTCTTTTGTATGTCCATCCTTTTAGCAGGACGTCTCTGGGACGACGGCTGTTTACTATCGTGACAAACAATAAAAACACCTACAGCCGTCCTTATGATTTTATTTTATTTTGTCGCTACCAGTTTCGACGCTTCATTGCGTCATCTTCAGGCTGCTTTGATGCGGTACAGGTTGATACGATCTACTTGCATAACCCATCAGTTGCCAGCATTACTGGATTCGCAGATAATGTGCCAACACTCCAACCATCAACTGTCAACTGACACGAGAACCATTCGTTTTGAATTCGGTTAACCTGCAAACGTGGTGCATGTCGGGCATCTCTTCATCAGTAAACCTATCCATACTGATGGGTATCACTGTTGACGTCGAATCAACAGCGACGGAGGAATGGAGTAGTGTGACAGAACGGAATAGTGCTGAATGAAAGCTGGAGGGCGAAGAATAAAGTGGACAACACCGTTGTCGACAGCAAGTACCGTGTGTGATGGAACAAGTTTGTTGACAAATGAGACACACGGCGCATACGGTGGACATCTGCACTGTTGTGCAAGTATTTTCAGTACGATACTTATACAAAAATAAATAATGGTAAGAAATAAAACAAAACGCATTAAATATGTTACCAGCGAATCTTACACAAAGACACAGAAAATATCCCTAAAAAAATTCCGAAATTTTGTCGATGGAGATAAGGTTCACATTTTACGCTGAGGTGACAAAGGTCGTAAGACGCCTCCTAATATCGTGTCGGACCTTCTTTTTCCTGGCGTAGTGCAACACCTCGACCAGGCATGGACTCAACAAGACGTTGGAAGTCCCCTGCAGAAATACTGAGGCTATGCTGCCTCTATAGCTGCGAAAGTATTGCTGTGCAGTATTTTGTTCACGAACTGACATCTCGAATATGTCCCTTAAATGTACTACGGGATTCATGTCGGGTGATCTGGGTGCCCATATCATTCGCTCGAACTGTCCAGAATGTTCTTCAAATTACTCGCGAACAATTGTGGACCGGTGACATGGCGCACTGACATCCATAAAAATTCCATGGTTGTTTGGGAACATGAAGTTGAAGAATGTATGCATATGATTTCCAACTAGCCGATCACAACCATTTTCAGTGAATGATCGGTCCAATTGGACCAGAGAATGTAGTCTATTCCATGCAAACACGGCACAGTGTCTTGTTGACAACTGGGGTTCAAAAATGGCTCTGAGCACTATGGGACTTAACATCTATGGTCATCAATCCCCTAGAACTTAGAACTACTTAAACCTATCTAACCTAAGGACATCACACATATCCATGCCCGAGGCAGGATTCGAACCTGCGACCGTAGCAGTCGCGCGGCTCCGGACTGAGCGCCTAGAACCGCTAGACCACCGCGGCCGGCGACAACTGGGGTCCATGGCTTCGTGGAGTCAGAGTCATTCTCGAGTCCTACCATCAGCTCTTACCAACAGAAATCGTGACTTATCTGACCAGACCATGGTTTTCCAGTCATCTGGTATCCAACCGGTATGGCAAGAGCCCAGGAGAGGCGCTGCAGGCGATGTCGTTCTGTTAGCAAAGGTACTCCCGTCTCTCGTTTTGTGGCCAAAGACCATTAACGCCAAATTTCGCCGCTCTCCTAACGGATAAATTCGTCGTACGTCCCACATTGATTTCTGCGGTTATTTTATGCAGTGTTGCTTGTCTGTTAGCATTGACAGCTCTACGCAAACGCCGCTGCTCTCCGGTGAAATCTAGTATTCTCGGCACACTCTTTACAGTGTGGATCTCGATTTTCCGAATTGGTGTCCCCTGTGCGTCTAGCTCCAACTAGCATTCTACGGCCGGCCGCTGTGGACGAGCGGTTCTAGGCGCTTCAGTCCGGAACCGCGCTGCTGCTACGGTCGCAGGTTCGAATCCTGCCTCGGGCATGGATGTGTGTGATGTCTTTAGGTTAGTTAGGTTTAAGTAGTTCTAAGTTCTATGGGACTGATGACCTCAGATGTTAAGTCCCATAGTGCTCAGAGCCATTTAAACCATTTTGAACCATTCTACGTCCAAAGTCTGTTTATTCTCGTCGCCCGGCTATAATCACGTCGGAAACCTTTTCAGATGAATCACCTGAGTCCAAATGACAGCTCCGCCAGTGCACTGCATTTTAATATCTTGTGTATGTGATACTACCGCCATCTATATGTGTGCCTATCAATATGCAATGACTTTTGTCACGTCAGTGTCTATGTATCAAGATCTCACGTTTTGTCTTCTGGATACATTTTGGACGTAAATTGTGAACTATAAGAAGATTTGTTCAAGGCGACCATTGTTAGTTTTACAAGTCGGCTAACAAACAACTCACCTGAAGCTGTCAAAAATTAAAGCGTGAGACATTACAATAAAAATAGCTTTCACTCCGCGAGTCAACTAACAAATCTTTCAACAGTATGTTTGCGTCTGACATTGTTTACCAGTACTTAAAAAACAATTTTATCTGCAATCACATTTGTCAAAATTTTAACAACTATGGCCAGTTTCTACAGTTACAGCTTCATCAGACAGTCTGTCCTTATCTAAGGGAGATGTTGGTCAAGAGAAGTTGATCAGTAGCTGTATTTTCAGGTTGCCGAACGTTAATAAAGACGACATCCAGACAGATCGTGGGTTACAAGAGACGAATGTAAGCACGTGATATCTCAGAATGATGTAACTGTTGAAACCGTTGATAGCTGTTAAACCTGTTACAGGGCTGAGACTGTAAACGACGTCGCTTTAGCGGACAGAATTGATAATAGTTGACGCTCTGCCATCAAATGAAAACTAATGGCAAATTTTTTCACGATGCTCTGTCGCACTCGACGATAGTCGATATCTGATGATGGCTTTGTAAGTCGAAAACCGTTTAATGAGAAACATAAATACGTTAGAACACACACAGTTTATTTTTCATTCCTAAATTTAAAAAAAATCAACCGTAGAAAAAGAAACTAGCTTCTTCCAAAAGATCGAGCGGTCGAACTTGTGACAGAGAGGAAAAGAATGAAGAGAAAAATTAAAATCGTTATCATCTGCATTGCGAATGGTTAGTATTCGATACAGTTACTGGATTGATAATGTAAGATGGCTTAAAAGATAGAGTTATATCATTTAGCGTAGGAGTAGCGTTGGCTATCAATACACTTAGCTAAAGCGACGCAAATGCTCGGTGATTCCGCTTCCAAATGACCCCTGTTTATGCAAACACAGATCCTCGAAGCAGCCATTTGGGTGCATAGCGATATGTAAACGCTTTAAAAAATCTGAATTCTAGTCTACGTTTATTCAGTTCCTACACAATCTGTAATCCTTTCGTCTGTTTCTTTTGAAATTCAAACCACTTAATGGTTACTTGCCAAAAGAAGGAAGGCTGAAGGTGACTGTCAACATGTTAAGAAAGATATTGAAGGCTCCGTTACTCATCTCTTCTGCCGCATAAATGAATAAAGCAAGCAGACAGACCAGATGATTTTTTAGGGATGATGAAGTAAAACCCGTTACCACAAACGAAGACAAACAAAACTACAGAAAACAATCAAGCACAACAGGTCTGGCAGCGGCTTTTAGTAAGAAAGGGGTCGAAGTGATGAGCGCCAGATATTCTGTGACGACCTCCGTGTTCAGAATGCTTATAACACTAGTTCCGACAAAACAAACGTTAACGATTTTTATGTCTACTTTCTCAGTATGGTCTCTCTTAATGAAATTATTTACTTCTAAGTGTCTCCTAGACGGGTCGCGTATGAAAAAGGTAATGTAATTAGACAGTATATTCTCTGATATATGGCCGAACTTAAGAATTCATTTGTGTGTACAATATTTCAATGGCTAATGTATCCGCCTTCATCAGGTACTGCGTGTAAGAATATGATGTGAGCAGGCAGTGTGGACTCCACGGCCTCGTAAAATCCATGCAAGCATCGTTCTGTGCTACATAAGATGTACAGCGCAAGCCAAATGTTCCACTGTGCGCAGAAAGGAATTCCGTAGAGCCTATCTCCGATCGCCAAAATATGCTCCGTCATGTTCCTCGAATTCTGACAAGTGAAGTATCGGTTTTAGTCGAACTTACGAAAGTTGGTCTTGGAAAGAAGTCGTACCATGATTCGGTTCCACGCATTCATATATTGTAACATTCTCGACAACACCCGTCATCACATTGCTGCAACTGGTTTGACAAACACTCAGGCAGGCTATCACATCGACTGGCCCGCTGAACCATCTGATCTTAATCTCATACAAAACTTGTGGGACTATCTATCACAGCAGGTAAAACGTAACGTCAACACCCTCGTTATGCAGGGTGTTACAAAAAGGTACGGCCAAACTTTCAGGAAACATTCCTCACACACAAATAAAGAAAAGATGTTATGTGGACATGTGTCCGGAAACGCTTAATTTCCATGTTAGAGCTCATTTTAGTTTCGTCAGTCACCTACGCTCAATGGAGCACGTTATCATGATTTCATACGGGATACTCTACCTGTGCTGCTAGAACATGTGCCTTTACAAGTACGACACAACATGTGGTTCAAGAACGATGGAGCTCCTGCACATTTCAGTCGAAGTGTTCGTACGCTTCTCAACCACAGATTCGTTGACCGATGGATTGGTAGAGGCGGACGAATTCCATGGCCTCCACGCTCTCCTGAGCTCCACCCTCTTGACTTTCATTTATGGGGGCATTTGAAAGCTCTTGTCTACGCAACCCCCGTACCAAATGTAGAGACTCTTCGTGCTCGGCCGGCCGAAGTGGCCGTGCGGTTAAAGGCGCTGCAGTCTGGAACCGCAAGACCGCTACGGTCGCAGGTTCGAATCCTGCCTCGGGCGTGGATGTTTGTGATGTCCTTAGGTTAGTTAGGTTTAACTAGTTCTAAGTTCTAGGGGACTAATGACCTCAGCAGTTGAGTCCCATAGTGCTCAGAGCCATTTTTTTTTTCTTCGTGTTCGTATTGTGGACGGCTGTGATACAATACGCCATTCTCCAGGGCTGCATCAGCGCATCAGGGATTCCATGCGACGGAGAGTGGATGCATGTATCCTCACTAACGGAGGACATTTTGAACATTTCCTGTAACAAAGTGTTTGAAGTAACGCTGCTACGTTCTGTTGCTGTGTGTTTCCATTCCATGATTAATGTGGTTTGAAGAGAAGTAATAAAATGAGCTCTAACATGGAAAGTAAGCGTTTCCGGACACATGTCCACATAACATATTTTCTTTCTTTGTGTGTGAGGAATGTTTCCTGAAAGTTTGGCCGTACCTTTTTGTAACATCCTGTATAATTGCTTCAGAGGGTCAGCTTGGTGTGGCGTCTCTGGCGAAATGTAGAGGATCTCTGATTCGAAGAATTGATAGCATTATCGAGGCTTAAGGTGGTTTTAGGCGGTATTAGCATGATGAACCCCTGGGAAAAAATATTTGGCAATTTGTGGTAAGTTCTATGGGACCAAAACTGCTGAGGTCATCGGTCCCTAGGCTTACACACTACTTAATCTAACTTAAACTAACTTACGGTAAGGACAACACACACACCCATCATGCCCAAGGGATTTCATCCAACTTCCGAGGGGGGAGGGGGGGGGGAGGGGGGGGGAGGGGGGCAGCCGCGTGAACCGTGGGAAGACGCCCCAGATCGCACGGCTACCCCGCGGAACCCTTGGGGTAACTAATTTTTTTCCTGTGTGTTTATTGGAATTTTGTTAGTGGGCGGCGTTAGGAGAGCGAAGAAAACATTCTGTTCTCTGCGAGGCCACAAACTAGGGAAGCAGGCACTAAAAAGAGGATGATTCAGAATATCATACCTCCAGAACTTCATACCTTCATAAAAGTTTAGTGATTTTTTCTTCGTTACAGTCGGCAGTTGAGACTATGTATAATTATTACCAGCAGCTTGCGAATTCAGCTACATACAGTGTCAACCTATAACGTTAGACTCTGAACTTTTGCTTGTAGGTAGGACTTGAGGATCAGTGCGGCCAGCCGGACTTGGCTTTGCCAGGTCTGGGGCCGCAGCGACCGGTCCTGCGATAGGCTGGCGATAAGGACGGCAGCGGGAGCACTGCGGCGCGTCGAGTCGCGACATGAGGGCGTGGCTGGCCACTTTGAGCGCGGCGTATACATCACAGCGAGTTTGCGCCAGGCCGCAGGCGGTGGAGGGCGATAATCTGAGAGGCAAATTCCGGCCTGGAGCCAACTTCAAGCCTGACGCTGAACGCGTGTCTTTCAGGTGCGGCGCCACCGTAATGATTCTCTTGCATTAATATGGTTACGTCCCCATAGCTGAGGTTATCAAAGCTCGGCAGCGTTTTCCCTTCAACATGGAGGTAGCAGTCAAAGCCTGCTAACAACGAACTATATGTTCCCGTCTGCCGTACCTTTTCCATATAGGTTCTTGCCTCACTTGCGGTCTGAATTAGAAAATCTATTAAGGTTCTCCTCCGCTATTTCTCAAGGATCTGGAACAGTTCCATCACGAGCTTAAGTTCGAATTGATATCCTTACTAATTTACTTTAAGCAACACACAGCCACAGCTAGAAGACTCCTCTTCCACCGGGTTCTGTTCGGATTCTGTTTTGTGCGTTCTGTCACCAATCATGATCTGTGACGATCTACAACAAGTTCTCGTCTATTTCATCTCTCTAATTTCGGGTGATGTTGAGGGAATTAGAATAGGAAATGAGACACTTAAAGTAGTAAAGGAGTTTTGCTATTTGGGGAGCAAAATAACTGATGGTCGAACTAGAGACGATATAAAATGTAGACTGGCAATGGCAAGGAAAGCGTTTCTGAAGAAGAGAAATTTGTTAACATCGAGTACAGATTTAAGTGTCAGGAAGTCGTTTCTGAAAGTATTTGTACGGAGTGTAGCCATTTATGGAAGTGAAACGTGGACGATAAATAGTTTGGACAAGAAGAGAATAGAAGCTTTTGAAATGTGGTGCTACAGAAGAATGCTGAAGATTAGATGGGTAGATCACATAACTAATGAGGAGTATTGAATAGAATTGGGGAGAAGAGGAGTTTCAAATGGCTCTGAGCACTATGGGACTCAACATCTTAGGTCATAAGTCCCCTAGAACTTAGAATTACTTAAACCTAACTAACCTAAGGACATCACACACACCCATGCCCGAGGCAGGATTCGAACCTGCGACCGTAGCAGTCCCGCGGTTCCGGACTGCAGCGCCAGAACCGCACGGCCAGAAGAGGAGTTTGTGGCACAACTTGACTAGAAAAAGGGGTCGGTTGGTAGGACATGTTATGAGGCATCAAGGGATCCCCAATTTAGTACTGGAGGGCAGCGTGTAGGGTAAAAATCGTAGAGGGAGACAAAGAGATGAATACACTAAGCCGATTCAAAAGGATGTAGGTCGCAGTAGGTACTGGGAGATGTAGAGGCTTGCACAGGATACAGTAGCATGGAGAGCTGCATCAAACCAGTCTCAGGACTGAAGACCACAACAACAACAACAACAATTTCTCTTTGCTCTCCCTAGTGGTCTTCTTCCACATCTGTGGATCTCAAAGGCCGGCGGTGTTTATAGGTGGGTGCGACATGTTCCGCCCATACGAGCTGCTTGCTTCTCATCAGGCCTGCAATGTTTGGTCTGTTGTAGATATCATCGAGCTCAAGATTACGCCGGTTCCCCCGTTCTCCAGCGATCTCGTTTTGTACCGGAGCATAGATCTGCTTAAGACTCTTCGCTCGAAAACGAGAACGTTATTTAAGTTTCGCAACCATACAGACCTAAGGGTTGGATCAGTGTTTTGTACAGCTGAAGTTTCAAATTCCTTGAAAGACTGCGCGGTTTAAAAGCGGACTCAGTCTGAGGTGCGATCGGTTGACGCCTTGGATCCTCGCTTTGATTTCAGTCTCAGACGGTGCATCCTCTGTAAAGATTACCCACAGATATTTAAGAATATGGATCTTTTCGTATAATCTGATTCCGAATACAAGAAGTTGGAGTGATTGTCTTGAATAAGCATGAGTTATGCTCATCACGAGATAGTGGGTCCTTGATTCATTCACAAGGAGACCGATTATGCTCGTTGCCGCATTTACTCTGTCGCTCATCTGCATCAGTTCTCCTTTATATCTGGACAGCAGGCCTACAACATCGGCAAATGGGAGATGTATCATTTCCTCTTTCTCTTCCTGTACATTCTCTTTGCTCTCCCCAGGGTTTGCTTGAGTACTTCCCTATACTGCTTCGAATTGTGCTTTTCCTTGCGCAAAATCTGCTCTTCGTAGCCAGCTTCTCCATTCAGTATTAACAGTCAGACGTTAGAGTAACCTCGGCCCTACTCGAAAAGGGCGCTACAGATGCGTCAGTGTTCACGATATGTTTGAATCATCCGGTGGATATCGTCAGAAGCTCGGTGAGTCTTTTCACGAATGATGTTCTTGTACATAGAAAAGTTGTAACGCCAGGAAAATAAAGCTGAATCCAGAAAGACTCGCAAAGAATACACGCGTATGCAGGAACCGTTGGGCGTCAGCATAAACAAATGTAACATACTCCACATAAATGGATGGTAAGATATTGTTCGATTATACCATTAGCTGTAAATCACAGAAAACAGCAATGTAAAATATCCAGTAGTGTCCGTCTGGGGCGTACTAAGACGGAATAATCACCTAAAATTAAATGTAGGGAGGGCAGATGGATGGCTGAGATCCACTGAAAGATTCCCAACGAAAAATGATTAATCCGGTGTCAAGTATTTCTTCCAAGACTATGGACAGATTTCTTGGGTAGATTCAGAAACGTTGCCGCCGTGTCTCGTGGAGAGAGGAAGTGCGAAACTCTTTTAAGGATATCGTCAAAAAAATTATTCAAATTTCTCTGAGCACTATGGGACTTAACATCTGAGGTCATCAGTCCCCTAGAACTTAGAACTACTTAAACCTAACTAACCTAAGGACATTACACACATCCATGCCCGAGGCAGGATTCGAACCTGCGGCCGTAGAGGTCGCGCGGGGATATCCTCAGTATGATGTCGAGGTCATCCCGTCGGTGCTGCTCTGGAAGAGTAGAGAATTTTCTGGTTCTTCATTCCTTTCATTTCGACACTTGTTAGCAAGTAACTCAAATCCAGCTCTAAATCATTACATGCGTATGAAACTGGCGAACAATGTTCAGGTTAGAACTAGGACACACTTGTTAGCAAGTAACACAAATCCAGCACTAAATCATTACATGCGTATGAAACTGGTTAACAATGTTCAGGTTAGAACTAGGACACACAGTAATGTCTAAACATTTTCAATGATACTCTGAGCACGAATGTACGCTGGATCTGAAACGAATATGCAGTACTTCCTGTAAGCCGAAGAAAAGTAAAATCGTGCCAACCGATATGACTACAAGCCCTCAGAAATTTTAGTCTTATGTAAAATTAGTTTCGAGATCACTTATTCAGTCACTCAGGAACCATACTGGTATCGAAATGTAAGATTTTAGTAGACCGAAATATTAAATTTGGTCTTCCGAAGTTGTTTCACAGCGGAAGATCCTGATATGGACTCTCGTACTAGTTACTGCATGAACGCCGGAATGATAGATATCGAGATAATTGATCACTGAATAGAAAAGTAACTAGAATCGCCTAGTTGTGGAAACGCATCTGGATCAGATGAAATACCCGTAAGATTCTACAAAGATTATACGAAAGAACTTGTTCCCCTTCGAGCAGAAATTTATAGTAAGTCACTGGAGCAACAAAGAATACCTACCGACTGGGAAAAATCGCAGGTTATTTCCGCTTTCATGAAGGGTCGTAGGACAGATGCATACAGTCGTAGATCGATATCGTTGGCGTCAGTATGTTGTAGAATTATGGACCATGTTTTATGCTGACATATTACGACATTTTTGGAGAGCGAAAATCTCCTCTATGAAAATCTATATGGATTCGGCAAATAGAGATCTTGCGAAACTCAGCTCGCTCTGTTTCCCCAAGGTATCCACGGCACGGTAGACATTGGTGTACAGGTCGATGCCGTGTTTCTTGAAGTCAGGAAGACATCTGACGCCGTCCCGCACTGTCGCTTAGTGAAAAATATTCGAGCTTATCGAGTATCGGATCAGATTTGCGACTGGATTCAAGACTTACCTGCATATATAACTCAAGACGTCACTCTTAAGGGAACAACCACATAAAACAAATAGTCAGAAAAACGGATGGCTGACTGAAATTCTGAGGCAGAACCTATTTTTTACGGAGGGTTGTAAATTGGTTACCAGTCGCTGTATCTACAAATGTTAATTTATACCTTTTAGACTTCATCCTGTAAGCTTGTTCTGGCAGCTACGACTAATCGTTCTCCCAGGAACATTTTTCTCTCTTACGATATTTGTTAAAAGAACATTATTGTAAAATAGTGCCATCTATTCATTGCCATCAGAAAGACAAAACCGACAGAAATTCGTCGTGGCATGCTATCCACAAGTTCATCAAGGCACTGTTGGTCCAGATTGTCCAACTCCTAAACGGCTAATCGGCGTAGATCCCTGAGAGTGGTTGGTGGGTCACGTCTTCGATAAACAGACCTTTTCAATCTATCCCAGGCATGTTCCATTGGGCTCATGTCTGGAGAACGTGCTTACCACTCTAGTCGAGCGATGTCGTTATCCTGAAGGAAGTCATTCGCAAGATGAGCACGGCCCCACATAATTCCGCCCCAAATTAGCAGGAAACCTTCACATTGCTGCACTCGCTGGACAATGTGTCTAAGGCGTTCAGCCTAACCGGGTTGCCTCCAAACACGTCTCCGACAATTGTCTGGTTGAAGACCTATGCGTCACTCATCGGTGATGAGAACGTGATGCCAATCCTGAGTGGTCCATTCGGCATGTTGTTGGGCCCATCTGTACC